>NC_141676.1:49912068-50512068 GCF_028749965.1 Puma concolor | reverse complement strand
TAATATAACACATCATTTTTATGAACCTTTAAGAGTTGCATGCAACATGACACTTCATCCCTAAATACTTTAGCATTCTCCCCTTCAACCACAGTTCAAATTATCATGCTCAGGAAATTTCATATCAACACAAGCTACCAACCCATATTAACATTTTCCCACTTGTCCAAATAATGTCCTTTACAACTGGGTTGGTTGGTTTGTTTTTGGATCTGGTATCTAGTATTTGATCTAAGGACCAGGCACTTTATGTAGTTGTTATTCTCTTTTCTATTATACACTTAAAGCTTCTTAGGCAGGAAATTTTGTCTTAAAGTAAAATGATAGCATTTTAGTGCTCAGACTTGAAAATTTAGGCCATTCTAGCTGCTAGTGAGAATCAACCTAGTCCAACTAACAGTAAAGACTAGACAATCTTCTAGACATCTCTATCCACTGTGGAGACTGTGTGAAAATTTATAGTAACAGAAAACAGAGCAGGGTTGTTCAGTGAGCCTTGGAAATGTTATTCATACAAAAGCATCCTGTGCTTCAGAGAGCATTATGATGTTTTATAAAAGGTAATCTAATCTGCAAATCTGTTTGTTTGCATTAATAATTTATTCCTCTTTTGATAATTGTTTAAACTGTTGTCTCTGTTTCCAGAAATACTCGAGAGGTTTCTCAAGTCAGAAGAACTTTGGAATTTTCTTCTCCCTTTATGCATCCATTACTCTGGGCAGATTCTTAGTCCAAACAAAGATTTTGAGAATTTTTGTCTCATTTAAAGTATGTCCTATAAATTCCTTAAATATCATTTAAAATTATGTTCTAGTAATTATTTAACCATCTTCTATAGGCTTTTTATTGTTTCTAATATTGTACTAAAACAAACCCTTACCCTCTAAAATAATAAAAATGTAAAATAACAAAACAAAAATAACATGAAAAATAGTAAGTTTTTGGTATCATCAAATATCCTGTTAGTGTTCAGCTTTTCCCAATTGCCTCATGATATTTTTACTTTAAATCAGGACGTAAGTAAGTTCCATACTTCACAATCGATTTATATGCTTTTTAAGTCTCTTTAATCCATGTTTCCTGTCCATCCCACATTATCCCCCTTGCAATATGTTTGTTGAAGAAACCAGATCACTTGTCCTATGCGTTCCACAGACTGAATTTTGCTGACTGTATCCTTGTGATGTCATTCAAGGTGTTCCTCTATTCTTTGCATTTTCTGTCATGTGGGAGCTACATCTGTTAATTGGTAGGTAGATCTAGAGGCCTGATTAGTTTCAGATCCTATCTGTTTGGAAGCATTTCATAGGTGATATTGTGTTCTTCAATCAGGAGGCATGTAATGTCTACATGTCTCTCTTTTTGTGATATGGGTAGCCATGCGTGGTCATCACCCAGATTCATGAATTCATTAGGGGTTGAAAAATGGTGATATTCCAAACTACCAACCCTTCAATTATTAGCTGGAATACTTTTGAAAGAGACACTTCCGCTCATCAAATATTTGGCTACCCAGAGATACATTTTATCCAGGACAGAGAGGATGAATGCTCCACTCAGCTAATTAATAAACTTAAGAAGGCACAGAGACATGGTCCTGGCACAGCCTTTGCCACGAAGTGACCCTGTCAGTGGGCCACGCCTGGGACTCACTGGAACAAATGGATAGTATAACCCTAGAGAAGAGCAACTGCTTCCACCAGCACCAGGTCTCAGTCCTTTGGCTGAGGCTATGGTGTTCATGTTTCCAAGCCTCCTCTGAGGCTGGATGTTGTCTCAGGAATAAGATCTGGCCCACTGATTTTGAGAAGCAGTGATGTGCACAACTTCCAAGACACAGGGCTTTTGTTTGTGTTTTTTCTTTTCTAAACCAGATTTTATCCATGCAACTCTATTCTAACACCATCCCATTGGCGTTACTGGAACACATACATGCATGGAAGAAATCTAACAATGACTTTGATTCAAAGCTCATACTTAAAAATATGGAATGCTTCACTAATTTGCATTTCAGAAGCAGCAATGTATACAACTCCCAAGACACAGGTTTTAAATGAAACTGCTTGCCCTCCACTTCCTCTCTCTTTACCCTTCCTCAAGGCAGGCACACAGAGAAGCTGGTTAACCACTTCAATCCCTGGTTGAATCCTAGAGAATGGTGACACCAGAACTTATAAAGAACTTGGGTTCTTTGACAGCCTCGAAGAGAAGAGCCATCTACCCACCTTAAACTGCTTGTTTACCTCTCAGACTGTCACCTGAAAAAGAAATACATTGCTATTTTTTAAGCCCCTTTATTTTGGGGTCTCTTTTGTTGTTGCAGCAGTTGAGCCTGCACTCTTATATCAAAAACAGAGCATTATTTGCCCACTGGACCAAAAGGATGTTCCTAAGCTTCCTGGGCTTGCTGTACGCTGGGTCTCCTGCTCTGTAGGTTCAGCATTCATGGAGAAATATTGTGGAATTGTTAGAAAATGAATAATGAATGGGGTTAAAACTTAGACACTGGGTATTTATTTAGACTTTGCTATTTTTAATTTTTTGGTACTTATTTTTATATTAGGCCCTGGACTAGGCTCTTCCTTTACTGCCTAGTGGATAAAATAGTAGATTGGCCACATGTGCAAGAGGAACAGGTCTGCTATAGGCCTGCCTGTCAGGACAGGGCTTGCTCTGGGGAGTAGGCTTGCTGTAGTTGCTTGCCATGGAAACTGAGGAGTTCAGAGTGGACAGGCTGATGTCCTTGGGACCTGGAGAAAGATAGTACTTAGAAAATTAGTAAGGACAAACACAGAAGAAAACTCAGAGGAGGTGTGGATAAGGTTTCAGGTACTTGGGCCAGTCTGGAAAGGGATAAGGTTAGAGAAGACTTTCAGGTATCATTTTAAATATTAAAAGTGATGATCATCCTTCCTTGAAACACAAACTTCTCTGACACCACATCCTCCTGGTTTTCTTCCCGCATCCCTGGCTTCCAAGATAGGGAATATTGAAGAAGAATATGTTAAGGGTGCCAGGGACTGGCTAGTATGTCAGGTGACATTGAGACACCCAAGTGGAGGTGTCCAATAGACCATAGGACATGTGGGTCTGGAGCTTGGAGAGTGGGTCCCTGACTTCACTAGATTCTCTGAGATTTCTGCATCAGTTAGGGTGCTTAGTTCCAAGTAAAAGAACCCAATTCTGGTTAATTTAAGCAGAAAATGAGTTTCTTAAAATATTTGTTTAGAGAGTTCATAGAGCCGTTGGAAAGGCGAGAGAACTAGGAGCTAACTGGTCTGCTGTAGGAACCATCCCTGCCATCAGGCACCAGGGGCTTCAACTTGTTCTGCTGCTCTTGCTGCCATGGAAACCTCACCTACCTGCAACAAATACCACCACCAAGAAGTCTCTGTGGTCCCTGAGCCACCCCCCCCCCCCATGCTTTTTTTAATGACTACCATTAGAACTGTATCCTGGCTACCAGGGACATGGTAAATCAAGATTTTAGTACATTTAGCTACTGTAGTGAGGAGTTAGCTCTTCCTCCCAAGACTCCTGAAGTGGGGAATTCATCCAAATAGGAAAGGGGTTCAGATTCTATGCAGTTAAAATGAATGATGAATATTCAAAACAATGTCCTTACACCCTAAATGGCTAGACACCACTGGCATAGAGTGGGCAGAGAAGACAGCTAAGTCTAGGCGACTGGGGAATGGCACTAGATAAAGGAACATTCTTGAGGTGTTCATTGCCTAGAAGTGGTGGGCACTCAGGTGGTTTTCCCCTAACTCCACCTCAACATCATTGCCTTAATTTTGAGGAATGGGCTGTGTTCATTCAATAAGAAGCAGAGAGCTGAGTTCTTCCCTAGAGAGAAGGCTTCCCAGTCTATTCCCCACCTTGGGCTCTTAATGATGAGGCAAAAAGACCATGAAGTAGGTTCAACGATTGCTACTGAAGAAACACTCCAGGACACAATTATTGGTAAAGAAAAGTGTTATTTTTTAATTTGTTCTTGAATGTGTAGGTCCTTTTAAGATCAGTGACACTTCCCTTTACAATATTCCTCCCACCTGCCCCCAACCACTTTGTATCTAATGGCCACTTCTGAAAAAGGCCTAAGAGGAATTCACCCTGGATATCCAAGAAAGAGATGCAGCTTGAGGAATGGGCATACAGTTCAAGAAGCAGCTCAAAACTGCTTTCCTCAAAGCACCTCAGTTTGGCCTATGAGTCCCTTTGCCCTATCTTGGCCAAGACTCCCCAACATTCCCTTGCTCCCTGTGTGGCCTGAGCTTTAGAGTTAGAATCAGTATCACCATCTTTCCAGCTATAAAGCCTCTGAGAGATCACTGTTTTCAACCCTCCCCCCTCCACCAACTCTATAGAAGGGGAAACTGTACCCAAGGTCACAAAGCTCATAACTGGCAGAGGTGAAATTTAGGTGTTCAGCATCTCAAGTCACGTAAGTTTCTACTATATTTCCCCACCTCCAAGAAAACAACCACCATCTACCTCCAGCTCTAGGAACAACTGGAGCAAGCAGGTGGTGATGATCAGATGGGAAAGACCTGGCTAAAAGAGGCCAGGATGACCTCAGCAGAGCCCCAAGGAAGTGATGAATCATAGCACTTCTCAGTTTTCCCTCTACCAGAGTATTACCAGTATTACCAGTGAGTATTACACTCACCCCTGCCAGGATCCTCCTCCTGGTTAGGAGCTCACTGAACCATGCATGGCAACATGGTATACCATGATCCCAAGTGCCTCTAACTTGTACTTGGGAGCTGCCCATCAGCCTGGGAATCCCATTTATCAAACGGTTTCTTGGTAAGGCTCAATCCACATTCGTGGGCTGATTTAGATGGGACCTCTTGGCGACTAAAGCTAAAACCTGTCTCCATGATGCACTGGGAAAAACAGAGGGAAGGGCTCACAGATGCTGTCCTCCCTAGAGAGTTCATAAACATGACTGGCATGGGGAGAACTGAGTCCAGGAGAAGAAACGGACTCAAGGAAAACGGGAGACTTAGAGGGTGGGGAGCAGAACGGCTGTGCTTCGTCCTGATGGCCCAATTCCTGAAGGGGAGAGACCACAAAGCGCTATGGATGTGTTCCCTTGTCAAGATTTTAAGAAAAGCTCAGCCTGTGTGGCTAACAGGTAAGAGAATAATCCAGGGACCTATGGTGTCATAAAGGCCATGTGAAGGGGCTGTTTCAAAGAGGAAGTGGTAGAAATGCTGTGAAGTGGTGTGAAATGCTGTGGAGAGTTCCAGACAGCTGAGGACTGAAAGGTCTTCTTTCTATTTGGCAATGGGTGGTCACTGGTGACTTTTATGAAAAACTGTGTAGGGTTGAAGAGCGACTGAGAAGAACTAATGGAAAAAATCCTTTTTTAAAGAAACTTGGGGGCTCCTGGGTGGCTCAGTCAGTTGAGCATCCAACTTCAGCTCATGATCTCGTGATTCGTGGGTTCGAGCCCCATGTCAGGCTCTGTGCTGACAGCTCAGAGCCTGGAGCTGGCTTTGGATTCTGTGTCTCCCTCTCTCTCTGCCCCTCCCCCACTCATGCTCTGTTTCTGTCAAAAATAAATAAATGTTAAAAAAATTTTTTTAATAAAAATTTAAAAAAAAAGAAACTTGGCTAATAAGGAAAATGTATAAGGGGCAACATACCCTAAGCGTTTTGCTTTAGTCTTGGGGAGACCTTTGCTTGTTTGTAGGCTATGTGGAGCACCAGTGAGAGGGAAGTTAAGACCCCAGCAAATGGGGCAGTGGATGAGGGGCAGAGCAAAGTCTTGGAGGCCATACAGCAGGATTCAAGAAACAGAGCACCCAACAGGAGCAAAAGGGAAGGATGTGAGGAGGGATGTAGACACAGACAGATGGGAAGGAGAAAGGAGCCAATGGGCAAGGAGGTTCTTGCTTTAGGGACTTTTCTGTGAATAGGCAGTGAGGTCAGTCGTTGGCTGAAAGCAAAGATGAGGGGCGTGGACAGAGAGCAACGCAATCACATCAAAGATACCCATTCAATGCTGACAGCCCATCTGAGGGTGTCAACTCTGAATCTGTCATGTTTAGCAACCCAGGAAGACAGAGCAGCAAATAAGCTGATGCAGAAAATGGAGAATGGTTGGCAGTTTCAGGGGAAGTTTTGAGATGGAGAGGATAAGAAAGTTCAGGATGCTGATAAAAAAGGTCAGTGTGTGATGGGCCACAGGTTCAGGGTAGGGAGAAGAAGCAGCCCACCAGGAGAAGGCTGAAAGACTGGGAGAACAAAGAAAGAGAGAGAGGGTCAGGAAACTGAGCTAAAGGAGCAGGCATTTAAATAAACAGCAGGGAGGGAGGGAGAAGCAGAAGAGGAAGCACAGGACATGGTGATCCAGAAGGTGTTGGGGGGTTCAGAAGGGAAAACTACAGGGGGCATCCTGGAGTCAGAGAGGGAGCAGAGCGGAGCCCAGGAACAAATAAGGAGGGGTCTAGGTCTTAGGAGCAAGGCAAAGAGCTGTCACCAGAAGAGGGCACAGGGAGCCAGAACCCACCGAGTCTGATGGTGAGGACTGCCTGGCGCAGAGCCTACAGAGGGCCCAGCAGCTGCCACTGTGGGAGGAGGACCTGCAGAGGGTATAGTTGGCAATTATTAGGAGTCAGGTAGGGCCAGCCTGCCCACGTTCTGGAAGAGGACTCTGCAATTCATCCTGCAGCAGTGTTTGCACTGAAACCCCCCCTTTGCCTCCACTGAAGCCGCTTGGCTCTCCTGTTTCTCCCACGTCCAAGGGCCCAACTTCTCCTCTAGGACTGCATTCTATACTGTGAGGCCCCGGAACTTGCTGTATTTCCATTTCATGACTTTGTCAAGGGCCAAAGGACTTCCCTGACTTCAAAAGGGGCCATTGTGGGAGTGAGTCAAAAGCAGGAACAGCTCAGATGTTAAGGAAGAGCCACTGAAGTCAGTCACTCAGCTAGCAGCTTTTTTTTTCTTTAATTTATAAAAAGTCATGTTCCGTTTTCTGCATGCAAAACAAAACAAAACAAAACAAAAACCATGACACAAAACATTGGTGCTAAGTACACAGGAAAAGCCTGGGGGAGGGCAGTGGTGTGGGGTAAGCAGTGCAGGGGTGGTGTGGCGGGCCATGACCTTGCACCCTTGCAGGGAGGATACCCTACATCTGCTCAGGTGCCGAAAGTGGGCCTCTCAGCATGCAGGGTCTCTGCGGTGGGAAAGGAATACGTGACTCTCGACTACGTTACTACGATCCCCTGGCCCAGCAGGCTATACCCAGCTAGGAGCTTCACGAATAAAAGGGGAGCTAAGCATTTAGCCCCGCATTTCTGCTTCATATTTGTAGTCTCCGGTTGGTCCTGTGGAAGGATCTCAGTCAGGTTTGAGACTGTCACAGCCCTCACCTGGCTATCTGACACAAAGCACCATGATTCTCACTCAGGGAAGGTGGAAATGGGGGCCACAACACAGGAAAGATGACCTAGAGCATGAATTCATGAGGTAATTACAGAGGGAACCTCGCCAAGTCAACTAAACAGAGAAAACGATTCAAACATTGAAAGGAAAGTGGCCAGAGCCCAAGCCAGAGAGTCATGTGAGCCCCAAAGAACAGAGGGCTAGGTCTAAAGATTGCCTGGCTAGTGAAGCACGAAAGACTTAGTTACCCCAAACTGGGAAACGGGATTATGGAAGCCTGTCTGCGCAGGAGAGCCTGGCAGGTGCTGGTGAAAGAATGGCCGGCGGAGGATGGCCTCTCAGCCTGGGTGGCAAAGAAAATGAGCAGCACCACCGACTGACAAGGAAAGCAGAGCTTTCTCTGAGCACAATGTTCCCCTTAACAAAGGCCCTACAAACAACAGCTTCCTTAAATTTCATCTTTTAGCAAAAATAAAGCCAAGCCACGACAAAGTGATGTCTCTGGGCCAGCCCACTGAAGCGCCAGGTCTGCAGCTCCCCCAACACCATCAGCAATAGGGTCCTTCTCAACTAAGTCCTGGCTGAGGAAGTAGCTTGACCCCCAGCATCTGCCTATGCAGCCTTCCCCAAACACCCCACACGGACCATGAAGATCCATCTCCATCTGAGATAGAGTCTGGAATTCCTGTTCCCATGGCTTCCAGAACATTTCCTTCTGCATTCTCGGAGAAGTGATGTCCTGAAGTTGCTCCAAAGTCACTGAAGGACACTGGCTTCTCACCTGTCAGTTTCCTCTTCTCTACCCTAGACAGTTCCCCCATGAATGATTACACCACGCTCCTGGCAGTCCCTTTGGCCTTCTCCAACCTCCAACAGAAAAGGGCTGCCAGTAGAGTCCTGACTTTTTTTGGGGCTGCAGACAGCCTGGGGGTGAGTGAGTCCGAGAACTCACTTCTAATCTTTGGCTCTGCGAACGTGGAAAGGCTGAGAACTAGGATCTCTACGACAGAGGAGAAGCCTAGCACAGCGAGCCAGTTCTGGGTCACTCCCCTTGCCCAACCCAACTCTCAGGTTTACCCAAGCAGAACTCGGGCTCCAGATCTCTGAGTGGAGACAATGAAGGGATGGCCACTGACAATCACTTCTAGGAAGGCAGGTTCTGACACTAAAGAAGAGTTATTAACCCAAAGTAAGTGGCACAGAGGACAGGCTCTGAAGTTGACATCTCCTTAAGCCTGCACGTCTGAGCCTGAAGCTGTCGGTGGTCCCTGCACAGCCACCTGGCCCCGTCAAGAATGCCATACATACCACCTAGAGCACTTTCATAGCGGCCACCTAAGTCAACATCGGGACAGGGAGCATGAGAAACAAATACCCTGAAAACCATTAGAACCCAAATAGGCACCAATTGAGACCTATGGCCTCTGGAAGCCTCCATCACCCTGCCCAGGGGAGCTTCCTGTCCTGGCAGGCCAAGCAAAGGCAAACAGTGACAGTCTTTGGCTGTGCTGGGCCAGGGATCACAGGCCTGCCATATGTCAGAACCTCTCTCCCTTCTTTTACCCTCTTCTGGACCCAGGAGGACTTCAGATAGATACATTGCTCCTGAGCCTTGCACACTGAAAGGTGAGAAAAGTCTGCTCTCCTCAGCAGAGAGCAGTCACCAAGGAAGTTAAGTCCTCCCAAGCCTGACCAGACTTGGTCTTGTCAAGTGGACCCCACACATCTGATTTTTCTGGTAATAGGGAACACCTCCCTCTTTGCTGTTTATTACCAAAATCTTCTCTGTAGTGGATGCACTATGGCTCCCAAATGAATGTTGTAAGATGCAAACGGCAAAGAGCACTACACAGCTCGACAAGACTTGTCTCACATCCACGATCTGAAGAGAATGAGCTGAAAGGTGGGGAGGAGTGGTCAACAGCATGAGGCGCCAGCTGCCAGAGTGCTCGCTGTACCGCCAGCTCTCACACCTGGGAGATGCTGCTGGCCAGGCGGAACGACATTCTTTTTGCTCTTTCATTCTCCTGAAAAAAAAAAAATATGTGTGTGTGGAATCAAAATAACCAAAGGTAGTGCTTATTAACGTGCAAAGGCAAAGTGTCCAGACTGGGACTCCCCAGAGCCAAAGTGTTTTCCTCTGCCCCGGGAAGCAACAGCAAAACTCACTGCAGCCACTAAACATGGTGGGCCAAGTGATGTAAACAACTGGGGATGGCTGCACACAGCAGGCAGGCAGGCAAGACATTTCAGTGGAATGAAACAGCACTGAACTGTGTCCCATGTCTGCATATGTGGGACCAGACACAGGTCAGAAGCGCTCTCTCTACTGTAAGCAACACCTCTCCCTCCTTCTCTACACCAAGGGGCTGAAAATATCCCTTCCTTTCTCCCAAACGGAATTTGAGACCAGGCCCTGAGACCAGATGTTTCTCTTCTTCCAGGGACCACAGTGGAGAAGAATCAGCTTTGAGCTGTGAATCGGGAGACCTGGCTTCCCACCCTGATTCTGCTGTTAATTTGCTGGGTGACCCTGGGCAGACGCATCCACCTCTCTGAGTTCCAAGCCTCAGTGGTAATGAGACTTGATGAGCCCTGCACTGCCCTGACTTCCTGTTAGACTACAGGCTTGGGAGCAAGGGTTCCTTCTGAGCACTCTCTATGCCTCCAGCAGCTTTGCTTTAGGCTGCTCTGTACACACTGCTTGGGTGCCCCCTGACTGCCCACCCACCGGCCCCACAACCTGCCTGCCAGCTGGCAGCAACTCTTTACCATATGTCGCCGCCGCCTCTTGGGTTGGATGCCCTCCTGCATGTAGGGGGGCCATGGGAAACCCTGCGGAGTGGAATACCCACTCTCGCTTGACACCTCTTCGGAGTCTGAGTCCTCCTGCCTTGGCTGGGCAAACCGTTTCTCCGGGTAGATCTCCTTCAACCAGCCCTCAAAGAACACTTCCAGGCAGCGGCCGGCCTCTGCAACCTCTGAGTCGGGCTGAAGGGGAAGGAGAGCAGTGATGGTCTGGCCCGTATCCACCACCCCATCTCTTCCAGGTCCCTCAAGAGCTATACAAAGAGCACAAAGCCTGGCTAGGTTTCCTGGAGGTCTAGAATGTGACATTTTCTCCTGAAGACTCAAGATAACCAGTTTAGTACCATCTCTTCAAGCAGAAGTGACCCTGACAGCTACCCACAGAGGGCCAACCACTAGCATTCCCCCCTTCTTCCTTCTGAGTCCACACTGAGGCCCAAGTGTGGGAGAGAGCTTTTAAACACTCACTACGGGAGACCCTAAAAGGTTCCCATGTCCTTATGGCAGCTCAGGACCAAACCTGATATCCCCCATCCAGGCATGAGTCTTGGGGTCACTGGGAAATAGAGGAGGGGGAAAACAGGCAAGACATACATAATTGAACTTCGCACAGTTCCAGAACATGAGGCGGACGTCTGACACCACCTCCTCTGGGGTGGTGTAGTGAGCTGGGTCCTTCTTTTGCAGCTTCCTCCGAATGATTGACAGGTCCATGGGCCTCTTGATAATCTGGTAGTAATGCCGAGCCTTGGGGGAGCAAAGAAGGGGAAGCAAAGCAGGAAGAGAGAAGTAGAGGTACAGAGAAGAAAGAGGGAGAGATGGAGAATGAGTTGAAACAGATGTGAAAGGACACAAGAGAACAGCAGCAAGAAGAAAAGAGAAGAAAAGAGACAAAAAGGGAGAAGGAGGAATGTTTCACTGTCAAGTCAGGTGTGGTGTAGCAGCAGCTGGGCTGGGGGGCTGCAGTGGCCACACTGAGTCCGCTAGCCCATGCACGGATTAATCAGACTTCCAGCGGCCAAGACCTGAGCCTGCCCCAGGGTAGCACTTGGACTCACACCCAGGCCCACGGCCCTCGGAGCCGGCAGAAACAGGAAGCCTTCCTTACCAGCGGGCTGACAGGTTCATGGAAGGGCAGGCTGAGGCTATGGCAGCACAAGGACAGTACCAGCTTTTCACACTTCTGCAGAAACCAGAATGGCAGCACGTTACTTCGGCCTGGCCCCATCTCAAGAACTGAAGACAGTGACCCTGATAACTCCAGCGGGGTCAGCTCTGTCCCACAGGGCGTGGGCCAACACGTTAAGGCACAGCACAGCCTGCTAGACTAGAGGAAGACAGCTGGCAGAAGGGAATCCATAGCAAAAACCCCCATGGGCCAAGCTGTCAGGCATAGCCCAACAGAGAGATACCTGGAGAGACTTCCCATCCCCCTCAGAAAGGCCTCAGCCCCTGGCACAGGGAGGCTGCCCCAGGCAGGGAACCTTGTTTTCAGAAACCCCTCCTTACCTTCTGGTCATAGATGCTCAGGCCAGGAGTGGCCCGCATTCCAGGCTGATTATAGCGGGCATTCTCACAGTCGTACTCCATCTCGGGCTGGGTCAGGCTGCGGCACAAGGTACATACCCAGTCTCCCCTGCAGAGGCAGATGAGGCCAAATTAGGCATCAGCAGGTGGCCCAGAACCACCTCCCCTCTCCCTCTGCTCCAAGATGGGGGCAGAGAGAGAGAATGGTATGGGAGACTCAGTCCCTAGGCCTGCCCTGTAGGGAATGGCTTCCTAACCACAAGCTTTAAAGAAATTCACTAACTTGGGATGGAGTGAATCCAGAAAAAAATTGGATTTAGCAAGGGGCTGAGAGAGGAGTATGGGGACAAACCTGTGTGTGTAGGAAGAAACTGGGAACAGAGGAAGAAAAACAGCCACTCAAATTTCAAACACCTTCCTATCCATGCATAGAAGGCACAAGGCAGTAGGGCCACTGACTCACATACCTGCAATTCATGCAGGCCCAGAGAGGGGAGGAAGCCCATTTGAAGGAGCTCTGTGGGCCTGGCCTGGAATAGTCATCCCTGGAAGATCACCCTGCTAGGCAGCCAATGGCCCTAGATTGGCACAACTCACCCGGGGAAGCTGAGCAGGGCCGGCAAGTGGCAGGAAAGGTGGAACACTTTGGGGCAGCGATCGCAGCACAGCAACTCTCCCCCATTGAGGCACACAGCGCAGAAGTCCTCATTCTCTATTGGTACCGGGGGCCCCTTCTTGGCTCCAGGGGTCCGAGGAATGAGTCTTTGTTCTTCAGGAGATGCACCCTCCCCCTCTGGTGGCTGCTGCCCCGCCAGAGAAGTGACAGTGACCTTTCTTCCCCCCAGACTTGGGGCCTGGATGGCATCAGGCATGTTGTTCTGGCTGACCTTGGAGAAGAAGTGAGTCTGAGCAGTCAGCACAGCACCAACAAGTTGTGGAGGGAGGGAGAGGAGGGACTGACAAGCCCTGGGCACTAATTTATTCCAGGCCCCCAGGCCAGCTGAGCCCCAAGAATGCTGAGCCTCCTGATATGCATCTCACAAGCCCCTGGCAGCCGAGGACAAGTCTGGTCAGGCTGCAGCCCCACTCAGACTCTGGACAAGGCCAGAGCCAGAATTCTGAATGAAGTGGAGAAAGAAGAGAGGCTCCTAAGGTGGGCCAAGCTCAAGGACAAGACAGAACAGAGTGGTACCTTAATAGACATGCTGGAGGACTCAGTGCCACACTCGATGATCAGCAGGAAGCTCCCATCCTGCTCATTCTTCTGGGGCTTCAACTTGAACACAGGCATCTCTCCCGAGGAGGCAGCACAGATCTTGAGCCGCTCCAGTCGCACATAGGGAATCTTAGGCTCGCTGTTGAAGGGCCTGTGGCAAGAGAGACACCCCTGGGTCTTAGTGGGAGCCTCCTCTAACCCCAGCCTCTAAGTCAGCTCAACCATGATCCGACAACTGAACTGCTGCTCAAGATCTCCTCAGTCCCACCCCATGCAGGCCCATGTTTCTCCCTCCCACCCCCGGCGAGCTGTTTGCTCAAAGAAGAGGGGATTCCTAAAGAGGGAGGACTTCACACAGAGCACATGCCCTCTGTTGCAGGAGCCAGGATAGCTTCCCACAGGCATTCCAGACTCCCACAGGCATCCCAGACTCCCAACCACACAGATCCTACTCAAGGGCCTGGGAGTTGAAGAGGACAGTTGCAGGCAAACTTCTGCTTCTAGTGAAGTCATCAAGTGTGCTGACTTTCTGTGCCAACCTCCCAGGACATGAAGTTGAGGGGTGGGAGAGGGAGGTTGGGCCAAGAGCCTGTTACCTGATACTCTGGTTCCCTTTTGCATCCAATTCCAGGGCTCCTTGTTTAAAATTCTCATACTCTAATGCAAAAGACAAATACCTGTGACATACATTTATAACAACATGCCCAATACCCATACCTTCCACTCATGTGCTATTCATACCTTTGGCCACACACCTATCATACAACTGTTACCCACAGTGTAATCATTCATAATGGTGGCAATCCTAACATGGCTCTCCTTCCTGAGAGAAGAAGGCCACCTTCTTTTAAAAAGAGAAACAATACTCAGAGGCTGTCTATGGGTGAGTGTTGGGTCAGGTGAGGGGCCAGCTTCTCACCTTACAAATGAGCTCAGAAATCTCTTGTTTCCCATATACTGGGGTTACATGCTCTCAGGGGTCATTCTGTCCAGCCTCTGCATTTTCAGCCAAATTCTGATATTCTAGTACTGCCTGAGAATCTAGCTCATACCACATAGGCAAGAGGCCTACCCTGGGTAGAGCAGTAGAGCCTGTGTAGCTGGGCAGGGGGCAGTGTGGGGAGAGAGGAGGATACTAGCATTTAGTGAGCACCCACTCAGCACCAGGCACTATCCTAGGCACTTTCCTTGGGCAAGCACAGTCCAAAAATTTGATTATTTAAAATTCAGGTTTCCGTTATTACACAGTTAATAAGAACCAATCAGTGTTCAGTTAGTCTTTCAGTCAGTGCAAAGAAACAAGGGGAAAATTATTTCATTTTCATTTATTAGATATATGGGAAATAGACGGATCATTACAGACTAAACACACATCATACACTAAACAGAAAAAGTCCCAAATTTTCACTCGGCAGTTGCTTACAAATTTTCCAGCTAGCCCTTGCCTACCACAGAAGAAGGCAAGTCCCATTTGAGAAGGGGTGTAGGTAGCTGAGAAGAGAATCAGAGCCAATCTCCACCAGTCCAAATTCTCTTTACTATGAGGCACACCATAAATCCAGATGACTGTTGGGTGCAAGGCAAGTTCTTGTTACTACAGAGAAAGTCATCAAATGATCTCACTGTAGTTATTTGGCCCAGTAGTCTACAAAGTAGTTACACTAGCCCCATTTTCAGAGAAAGAAATCACCTCAGAAAGGTTAGGGGTCTCACACAGGATCAAACATAAAAAGACACAGATGGTTTTCTATGATAGATCTACCTGACTCCAAAGTCACACATACTCTGTTCCCTAAAATATTTTGTCAAGGCTAGCCCTTCTGGGATGAGTTTTGGGATGTGTTCTTCCCAGGAAGAGTTCTTCCTTCTGGGATGAGTTCTTCCTGCTTCCCCCACCTCTAACCCAGACCTCCATGGGAATGTTACGTGGAGCTAAGTCTTGGCCATGCCTGGATCAGCCCCGGCCACAGTGAGGAAAACAGAACAGGTACCAATAAGTCAGTTCTAGAGGGAAGAAGTGAACTGAGCAGAGAGAGAGAGAAACACTGCTCCCTCACACCTAGAGCCTGTCTCCTGACCTCTCTGTCACCTGGGAGTGCTGAGCTCATGTTTGTGGCCAGCACAAATAACAGGCTACTGACTTGAGCCTCACCTTTTGGGTTCTGGTACTGTTGCAGAGCCACGGACGTGTTGATCACTGGGACCAGTGGGGGTTTCTTCACAGAGAGGTTAATTGGCTCCTCTAGTTCTGAAGGGATAGCCAAGTCCTTGGAAGCATCCAGACCAGGGGTTGTGGAGTCTTGTCTCAGAGAGTCAGTGAAGCGGGTAGAATCCTCACTTTCCATCTTTCAAAAGCGAAAGGCCAACAAGAATCAAAGAAATGAGACATTTTTATTGTTACTGGTCATAAAGCTATTAAGCTAAGGCCAGGATAAGCTCTTATCTGCAGCGGCCACCCTTTTGCCCAGTGATGAGTAGAGGGTGTGGAATGGTATTTACCCAGGACTTACCTTACACAGGGCATTCCCGAGAGAGGGGTCAGCCCCATCTCCAGGGCACAGGCTCCCTACAGCTCGCCCAGAGCCAGGACTGCAGCTGGATCCAGTTTCTGGTTGCACGTCAGAAGCTGGAGGCATGCTCTGCAGAGGACAAGTCGCCAGACTTGGCATAGCCTGGGTGGGACCAGACATCAGGTTGGGCCTGGCCTGTGACTGATCACTTGCTAGGCTTGTGATGGCCTGGGAGGAATCACTCATCAGGCTGGGCACGGACTGGGGTGTGCCGCGCACAAGGCTGGGTATGGTCGACAGATGACCCACTGTCAGGCTGGGCATAGCCTGGTTTTGACTGCTCATCAGGCTGGACACAGTTGTGGGGGTGCTGCTCAGCAGGCTTGGTACCATGTGGGAAGGGGCGGCAGGCAGGCTGCTCACGCTCTGGATCTGTGGTTCTAGAGTCCTTGCCAGCCTGGTAGATGACAGCTCCATCTCCAGTGTGTTGGAAAAGCCCATGATGCTCACCGAAGTGGAGTGCTGCAAGAGTAAAGACAAGGCAGAGTCAGGCTCTTAGCAGGGAATGGGGGGGAAGGAGGAGAGAGGTGCAGCCCTCAAGAACTCCCACGCTCAGATTTCACCCTGGCCTCAGAGACTAGTAGTAGCAAGGAACTCACACAGCACATGAAGTCCCCATTCCCATTCCCCTGCACCAAGGAGGCTGGTAGAGAGGCAGGCACAGGCTGAGGACACTGGCGTGCATGTGTGTGTGAATGTGTGTGTGTGAGAGAGAGAGAGGGAGGGAGAGAGAAAGAGACAAGACAGTGTGGAAGAGTGAGAGATAGCCTACCACCTGACCTGAGGGTGGTATGCGCATGTGTGCATGTGCACGTGCGTGCACACACACACACACACACACACACACACACACACACACACACAGCCACCGTTAGCCCACGCCCCTCAACCCCTATCCAGTACCTAATCAAAGGGTCAGACTGTAGGACTGCCCTCCAGCTTCACATTCCCTTCTGACTAAATCACTAGTGCCTTCTTGTCCCTTCTGGGGGTCCTATAGACTAGTTTCTGTTACATAAAAGTGGAAGGAAGTTCAGAAGGCTCAAACTCTGATCTGCCTCAGGCCTTCTCTGAGATAATGCCAAGGCTCAGGGAGCCCCAGTTAGTGCTGGGGAACTAATTCCTTTGCATAAAGCCATTCTTTTCCTTTGCATAAAGCCCTACAGTGCATTCCACCACTCAGGACAACTGTGAAATCAATGGCTTATCCCCTGTCCTGCTCTGCAGCCACAGTTCATCCCTGAACCCTCCCATTCTCTGAGCTCCAGCCACTCACACATTTTTCAGTTCCTGAAACAAGCCAAGCCTTCCCTCCACCTAGAATCTTCATCCCTTTCAAAGAGACTGCTTCTGCTCCAGGGAACATTGTCCTATCCCTGCCCCTGTCCCACTTACCCTTCTGAACTCAGCTCACCTGTGATTTTTTTTAGAGCAAAGCCTCTTTTCATTCTGTGGCCCAGGCCTGGTTCCCTCTTTTGTGTTCTCATAACTCGTTTTTATACTGTATTCTTGTAGCTGTAAGACCATTTGATTAATCTCCATTTCCTCCATGAATTGTAAACGGATTTTACTTATTTTGCTTACCCAGTGTATTTCTAGACTCAGGAGCAGTCCCTGGCTGAATAAATGAATTAATGAGCTATTTACAATTTTAAAAAACAACATAATGTGTGATTTTTTATTCTACAAATCTTAAACCAAACAAATAGCAGCTTAGTTCTATTAAAAACTGTGTCTATGCATCTCTCTAAAATAATGGTTGTCTTCATATAGCTAAAATTTATTGAGCATTTATTATATGTAAGGAAATTTGCTAAGTGTCTTACATACATTTCCTCGCTTAATCCTCATAACAAACATTAAAGGGTTGTTGTGAAGGTTAAAAGAAAGAATCCATGTAAAGATTTAGAACATCTGCCATATTGTAGGTACTCAACAAACCCCAGCTACGGCTAATGCTGCTGCAATTATTGTTATTGTTATTATTCTTCTTATGGCCCTAATTTTACACTTGAGAAAAATGAGTTTCAGAAAGGCATCTGAAGTTTTTAATGCTACTGAACACATAATTTTGTATATTTCTATTTCTCTTTACTTGTGCTCACACGCAGAAACACGATTTTTGCATATTGACCTGGTACCAGAGACCTTGCTGAAGTCACTTGGGGAATTTCTGTGAACACAAATCATGTCATCTGTGAAGAGTTAAGTTTTATTTCTTCCTTCTCCTGTGTTTTCCGGCCTTACTCCACCAGCTAAGACCTCCCATACCAGGTCAAATAGAAGCAGCGATAGTAGCTGAATTGTCTTGTTCCTGATCTCGGGGGATCCTTTCAATATTCCACCAACTAACAATGATACTTGATGTGGGATTTTCACAGATTTAGAATCCAGATCTCTGGCCCCGAAGCCACACTCTTGACTGTGGCCCATCTAGCTCTGTCCTTCCCTGTGCTCCCTCCCCTCCCCTTCCCACACTCTACACTTCAGCCTCTGTCCTTCCCTCGCCTGCTCCCTCTTCCTCTCCTGTTTTCCTTTCTTCTTATCATCTCTTCCTCTTCTCTCCCAACACCTTTCCCTTATTATTTAACTGCTTTAGTAAAGCTTACATTTTCTATTCTTAATTCCCAATTCGAAAAGCAGATAAGCTAAATACCTTTGTTTCTCCAAAGAAAATTTTTTATTTTTAGATGTTCCCTGGTAGTGCAATAGTGTTCAATAAAAAGGCTTCCATTTGCTCTATAGTCTAAGTCCCAAGATAAGGAATATTGAGGAGAACGAAGTATGGGGAGAATACTCAGAGCAAATTGGGTAGATTAAGCATGGAAGAGCCACCTCAAACATGCCCTGGCCTGCATCCCTTGGCATTCCCTGCTGTCCTGGTTATATACTACCACAGCTTTCTAAGATTCGATCTTTCCTTATCTACCTACAAGAATACCCAAAGATTGTTGGAATCTCTTTTGTAACATAGGACAGTCTAACCCTTTGAGCTGGTTTCTTTCACCTTTTCCCCATTTGACATGTATATTTAGTGCAACTCTGGTTGTCATCTCATCTGCCAATGACATAGATGGCTCTGTGTGAGATCCTTGGTGCCAAGCATTAAGGGCATCAAAATCTACCTGGGACAATCCCAAGTAATAATGGTCAGGTGCTGTAGGTCACAAGATATGCACAACATTAAATCCCCAAAGACAACGCTCCCCAGATTAGAGGCAGGATATCTCTACATCTCCAGATTAAAGGTAGGATATCTTTGTAGGATATCTACTCCCCTGTCCTGATTATTTATTGTGCATCATGAAGTATGACTTAATGATAGAGGACAGGAGGGCATGAGTACTGAGCCCTAGAAGAACTGTGAAAATTCTATCACAGTTTATTTTGAGTTGGGCCTGCTGAACCTGCTCCTATAAACACCGAGCACACAGCACAAGGTCAATAACATGTCCTAAGAGACTGCAGACTAGACTAGTCTTTTTCAAGTCCACATTCACATTCAATCTCAAGGAGACCATAGCTATCAGGAAGTAGGGGAAAGCCTTAGTAGTGGTAAAAAGAACCTGAGAAATTTCCAGGATCTCAGAGAAAGTGTTATAAGGAAGCCAGCACCACCCCATTTCTATAGGCTATACAAATACAGCTGCATTTCTGGAACATATGTAAGCTGTGTGTTAGTTATTTTTGATACTTCATTTGGCTCTCTGGGTGAAGAGATGCAAAATATTAAAATGGAAGGAACTATTTCATGTGTAGGAAGAAACACAGGATTGAGAACCTCCTTTCTACCCTGCTGCCAGTGCTGCAAAGTGAGTAGAGGCAAGGGGAGAATCAAATTTCCGGGCCAGGAAAGCAAGCTGAGGAACCAGGGCCTGGGAGGAAGGACAGGGCTTCTTGAGAGCACACTAGGCTTGAGAATATGGCCATTCCTGACATTTGGTGCCTCACACACAGAAGGTGCTCATCTCTCAATGGAGATGACATTGCCTGCCCTCTCTAGCAACCAGGATTGTTCAGAGATCAAAGGAGAGAAGGCAAAATTATATGGCCAACTGTAAGGTCTATAAATGGCAACTACTGACCCTTCCAAGTTGTCAGCTACATGACACCTTTCCTTCTTCTTCACGTGTAAAACCTTCAGATTTCATGAGGCAAAATATGTACTTTGAAGTCTGCAAGTGAAAAACTATTTTCTAGATCAGGGAGGAAGAGAAGACAAAAATGCCAAAAACATTCACTCTGAAATCAGCTCAGGTCATCTCTGTGGTACAAGGGGAGACTGCTCTGAGCCTCTTACCTCTCTTACATAGTGTCTCCTCACTTGCTCCTAATTTTCTTTCCTTCCCCCATGCTTTATGTTCCTATATGTGTCCCTTTCCTCTTCTTTTCTCTCTTTATCTCTGTTTGCCACCTGCCTGACCTGTGACCTGTCTAAATCACCTCACCTGGAACCTACAGAATCTGTCTGAACCACCAGCATCCACAACCTGCCTGACCTACGACTTCCCTGAACTGTCTGTCAGCCTCTTCTACTAGTCACCTGTGCAATCCTTCGTCCACCTGCCGCCTCCATCCCCATCCTCACCACTTGGGTCTTTTTCTGGAGTTCAATGTGCTTATTTATATCATTACAATGATTGTCACATGATGTTATCAAAATTTGGAGAAGGCACTGTTCTTTCATTCAACAGAAAAGGAAACTGAGACACAGAGCAATTACACAGATTTCCCAAGCTTATATAGGCCTAAGACTAGGAGTCTGGGCCCAGCCTTAAAAGCCTGCTGGCTGGTCTTGCTTTTGTGCCATTAGCTAGAAAGCTAGTGCTCTAGTAAAACATGAGAGAGAAGTCAATAAACAGACACTTAATGCACATGCCCTGAGTTTAATATAAATTTCAGGTTCTTACAGCAAGATAATATTGCTGGGGATAAAGCAGCACAAATAGGGTGGTGTTCCACAGATATTAATTTTCCATATATCTGGACCATACCTCTTTCAATAACAAAATGCAGTTGGCTTTAAAAAATTATTTTGAATGGGACTACTTCTAAAACACTTTACACACCACCCTGTCATATTAAATAGAGTTCATGAAGCCTAATGAGACCACTCCTTAAGGACATAAACAAGCTTGGATGGACTTCTGTTGCTGGAGTAGGCTGTAGTTCAGTGATGCTATAAGGCAATGCAGGGCTTAGCTTGTCCTTTCACCAAATGACCTCACACTGTGGCACTTTTCCAGGTGATGGTTCTTGTCTTCTCCTTTGTCGTTAGCTGACATTACAGAAGTCCTGACTCCTTGCTTCACTCTGCTTACTGCTACCACGTAGGAAAACTAAAATTTCCAAAGGAAACCATGTAAATAAGTTTGCTGTCAAGACCTCTATACTAGACACCTGAGTGTGGCCTTATGATCTCATGCAGAAATAATGTGTGGGCTTTGTGACATCTGTTCTTGTTGCTGCTCCGAAGCTTTGCCTGCTCACTTCTGGGTTTTTGCCCCAGTAGTTAGGATTGTCAAAGACTGATTGCCCTGTAAATGTACAGAGGAAAGGGGAGCAATGACTTGGAAGTTAAGTCTTGGAAATACATTAAAGGCCTTCATTCTGGTTGAAAGAAATAGATGAGGAGATAAGGATTGAGGTATACAGATTTGTATTAAATCATGGAATATCTGAGTGCTTCAAAGCTTCAGATTGGGTAGACTGGTTTAACATTAGTAGATCTTCAAACAACTGAATCAGATACCTGAGGAAGGAACTCATTTCCCCAGCAAGTTGTTTCACAAGTTGATTTTTAATAGCAAAGTTGTAGCTTTTATGGACAGTGAGTGGTCCCCCAGCTGAATGAAAAGCTCTTATACAAATTAAGACTACTCCTTTGGATGGGAATGCAAGCTGGTGCAGCCACTCTGGAAAACAGTATGGAAGTTCCTCAGAAAACTAAAAATAGAACTACCCTACGACCCAGCAATTGCACTACTAGGTATTTATCCAAGGGACACAGGTGTGCTGTTTCAAAGGGACACATGCACGCCCATGTTTATAGCAGCACTATCAACAGTAGCCAAAGTATAGAAAGAGCCCAAATGTCCATCGATGGATGAATGGATAAAGAAGATGTGGTAAATATATACAATGAAGTATTACTCAGCAATCAAAAAGAATGAAATCTTGCCATTTGCAGCTATGTGGATGGAACTGGAGGGTATCATGCTAAGTGAAATTAGTCAGTCAGAGAAAGACAAATATCATATGACTTCATTCATATGAGGACTTTAAGAGGCAAAACAGATGAACATAAGGGAAGGGAAACAAAAATAATATAAAAACAAGGAGGGGGACAAAGTGTAAGAGACTAATAAACATGGAGAACAAACAGAGTGTTGCTGGAGGGGGTTTGGGAGGGGGAATGGGCTAAAAGGGTAAGGGGAATTAAGGAATCTACTCCTTAAATCATTGTTGCACTATATGCTAACTAACTTGGATGTAAATTTAAAAAAATTAAATTAAATTAAAGCATAAATCTAAAAAAAAAAAAAAAGACTATTCCTTTGGATATAACTATGTTAATACATGCTAACTGACCAGAATCAAATGGGAAAACATTCATGGGTGATGAAGAGATAAGAACTGAAGAGTGTCCAGTGTCCTGATGATTCAGGAAAAACAGAAATGGTAAAGAGGATCTTAGAGTCAGAGGTGGAAGGAAGAGGAAAGGAATAGGCTGATTCCTATAAATCTGAAGTAAAAGCCAGAATGAATGAAACACTCAAACCCAAGCCTTGGAGACTCTGAAGAATTAGGCCAGAGATATTTTGGCCAGTCCACTGTAAGGAAATTTAGGGCCCAGGAGCAAGGACCTGTTTTCTCATGAACCAGGAAACCTAGACAAAGATCTTAGATTTGATCTGTAAGTGAAATCAGCCTAGAACAGAGGAAAGAGCCTTCCTAGAAGTTGCAAAATTCAGGGAGCCAGACCTGGGGAATACTTGGCTTGGTTTCTGAGCAGGACAGAGCAGAACTCTGTATAGTTCTGCAATTCCTGACCAGAACTCAGGCTGTGCCCTAAGAAAGCTTCACGAGGCCCTGGGAAGATTCTGAGCAAATTCTGCTGTTGAGACCAGGCTATGAGGCAATGATCATTCCTGGAGTTGAGAAGCCATGACCTGGCCCATGGCCATGGATCTGGAGACTATGAAGGCAGGACACCCAGTACTTCCTTTACGTAAGCCAAGATTTAGAGTATGAGTTAAAGCAAGACACTTCCCATCTCTGGACTTTAATTTCCTCCTCCACAGGTTAATGTACATTTGAGTTATAAGAATCAAATTAAAAACTCAGGCATCAAAGTGCTTTGATAATGATATAAATGCTCTTCATGTGAGTCATTATCCCTTCCTCTTCTGCGTCACTCTTACTAATGTAGACCACAGGAATGCCTACTGCTTGGGCATCATTTACTAAAAATACATCTCAGACTCCTCTGAAGCCATAAGCAGCATCCTGGTGGTCTTGCTCAGCCTTCCGTGGAGGATGTGGACCACATGTGAGTGGAAGAGAGGTCCCCCTTGCAGCTGAATTACGGCTCAGACAGGCTCTCTGTGATGCCCACAGCCTTGACTTCAGGAGAGGTCTGAGGAAAAGAGTGCATGTGTGTCCTTCAGCAGTTGACTCATTCAGAAGTATAAAATGCAGCCATCAAAATGTCTTCCAGTTTCACCTGGGATATAAGGTATTCTTTGTAGTGTGGTAACCGTGGTTTCTCTTCAGAGTGGCTAAACCAAGATTAGGCAACCGTGAGGGCCAGGCAAATGTCAAAACTCATTCCAAAACACCCTGCTGTATGCAGGGAAGGTAGTGGGATGAGCTCCTTCCGAGACTGCCGAGCTCAAGCCACTAGAAAACCCATTCAAAAACGTTCCTATCTCACTTTCAACAGCAATGCGTTCACCATCAGCTCGGTCAGCACCAACCCCCAGGTACTTGTGCACAGCTGCTCTGCTGTAGCGGAAGTCCTCCTCGTGGTGATGTAACATCAGTGAGCAGCTCAGAGCATGGAGGAGTCACTGTGGAACACCCAGAGAGACGCCTGGTGCCCCAGCTTCCTCTGGTCCGTGGCCTTCACATAGACTTCCGACTTCCCTGGCACTCACAGGCCATCACAGGCTCAGGAGCAGGTTGGAGGCTAAAACACCTTTACCAGATAGAGATAACCAAGACCAAACGAGGCTGGGTCCTAAGAGCTCTCCCCAGCAGGGCCTCAGGCTACTCCCAACGACTGTAAGGGGGAAAATCCAGCAAGTGGGCGGCCAGATGGAGTCGTACTTGTCACACTGCAGTACACGGGGAGAGACAGTCTAACCTAGTCCCCGAGCACGAGCAGAGCCAGGAACCCATGCTCTGGTCCCAACTTTGCCAATGCTCAGCTGTATAACTCTTAGGTGGGTTACTTAACCTCTCTGTGTCTCAGTTTCCACATCTTTCAAAGGGGAATATGAAAGTGGCTTCCTCATAACACTTCTATGATAAACAAAGACATAAAATGGAAAAATACATGTAAAAACCTATGGGAAGAGATAGAAAAATGCTACACAAAGTATTATCATTTAATGATAAGATGCTCAAAATGTTGTTTGGTGTCCTCAATCTTCACACCCTCCACCATGCCTAATCCAAGCATTCAGACAATGAATTCCCACCAAAAGAAAGCCCTTTCTCTGATCTCAGTAGGTTTGTGTATAACCAGTACCTCTCTCAGTCAAGTAGACCCAAAGGCTGCTCTGGGCAGCCTTTCTCAGGGAGTCCAAGCCATGAAGAAGCCTATAAAACATCGGGAAAAGGCTGGGCCACTTGCTCCTCCAAACCTCTGCATGAGCCCGGGTTAATAAGGGCCAGGGGCAGGTCAAGATGAAAAGTCAGAGTTCCTAGGACCTTCACTAACCCCACTGCCAACCCAAAGGCACACAGTAGGGCAGCATCCCCTTGCTGATCAGAGATCCCTGTGGGCTACCCACACAGGCAGCGTGGACTCCATGCTTGCACATGGTTCACCTCCTTTCCTTTGTACTGTGTGTGGGGACAGAACCAAGACTCGTTAAATAAGCAGTGGCATTTTCTGTGTGGCTTCTACTACACTTGAGCACTGGCAATCCCCATGTTGCCTTCTGAACTACATATACCTAGAGCTAGCTGCCTTCTGGTCATCTTCTTATGTAGCTTCCACAGGAGAACACCAACAATTCAAACTTAATTTTTTCCTCCCCCCAAATAGGCCCTTCTTCCCATGCCCCCATCTCAGTGAATGGCAACCCAGTGGGCAAGACAGACCTGGGTGTCAAGCCAAAGGATTTTCTCTCCCTCACTTTCCATCACCAATCAGACTTCAAGTCCAAAAGCTCTTGTGATCTGATCTCTTGAAGTCCATGCTTCCTCCTTATACCCATTGTAACTGATTCCATTTAGCCTCTCTTATTTCTCTGTATTTTGGTCTCCCTTCCTACAGCTAAAGTGAACTTTCTAAAATTTAATTCAAACCATACCCCTTGCTAGAAATCCTTCATTCACTTCTCACAACCCCCAAGACTGAATCCTAAACTCTGTATCATAATTTACAAGGCCTTCCAAGCACTCTGGTTTCACTCCCATCCACAGTACACCTCATGTTCCTACGAAGCCAAGTTGTCTGAAACCCCCTAAGCACCCCAGGCTTTCTCGCACTTCTGGACTTTCCTACTAGCCATTTGTTTTGGATATTTATTCTAGCCCTCTCCCCACTCCTTCACTAGCCTAACATCTTCAAACCTCAGCTTAAAAATCGTGTCCCAAAGGAAGTCCTCTGTGAAAAGTTCTTCTGCCAGTGTTATGTGCTCCTTCTATACACCCCAGTGACTATCACAGCCCTTTATCATATTTATTGTTGTTGCTTATTTAACTGTCTCTCCCACTAGACTGTAAGCTTCAGTGTGAGACTATCTTATTCACTGATATGTGCCTGGAACCTAGCAAAACATCTAGCATATACTAGCATATATATAAGTATATATACATATGGGTACATATATGTGTGTGTGTGTATATGTATATATATATATATATATATATATATATGTATATATATAAGTATATATATGTGTGTATATGTATGTGTGTGTGTGTGTGTATATATATATATATATATATATATATATATATATATATATAAAACAGTGAGTGAATAAATGGATGGATCGATAGACAAACAGCCTAAGCCTTAAGTGTAAAAAGTTAAACCCTTAAGAGCCACAAAGGGCCTATTTATAGCATCTCTATGGCCTCTAGGCCAAACCATTTTCAATAGGGTAGGACAGGCCCAGCATAGGCAAACAACCACTAATACCAGAGGCCTGGGCCAGACTTCAAGCATCACCAGGGTTTTCCAAGTTACCATTTCATTTCGCCATCCCTTGCTTTTCTAAAGTCTCTTCTCAAGTGTCACTGGGATAGACTAATCTAAGATACATATGGCATCAGCGTCACTGGGGGAAACACAGTGAGGGGCAGGTACATAGGACAACTGTGTACTGGGGCCACAGAGCCAGGGGGATGTGCAGGGCTAAGCATGCAGTCTGGGAGGGTACCGAAGAGCTGACACAGCTTCAAGTGCAGGGCTGAGAGGAGGCACCAGGCCAAAGAAGGCAACAGGACAAGTAGAAACAGGCCAAGGCACACAGGGCAGGCTGAGTGGGGAGCACAACACATCAATGAGGTTCCAGCTAGGAGGATGACAGGGGTGAGGGTGAAGGGCAGGGATAAGGGGAAGACAGCTGATGGGCTATGGGTAAATGAACATTTCTAGCAAGCAGGGGTAAATGAACATTTCTAGCAAGCAGGTAAGTTGGTGGACAGGAAGGGTAGCTTATCTTCCAGAATTCTCAGTGCCCCTAGATGCTCAGCTACCTCTGCAGGATGTCCTTACAAATCACTCACCCAAAAAACTCCAATGATTCAAATTCTAAAGCCAATCAATTTTGGGTTGTGGGGACACATATAATGCTTCCCCCATTTTCATTGCAGAGAAAAAACAGTCTCTGGATTCTGACAAACCCGGTTTTAAATAAACCTCACCCCTCTTGTCTACAAACTATAGGGCCCTGGACCTCAGTTTCCTCAGCTAGAAAGTGGGGGTGCCCACCTCACAGAACTGTGAAGCCCATGCACCATTCCAGGCACTGTGTAAGTGTGTAATTTCCCTTTCCCTTTACCACTTCCACCCTAAATGAAGGATAATTGCTGTCATTTTAAGTGCGTGTGGGAGTGGAAATGGGGTGAAGGAGGACTCTGTTGCAGACTCATTAGGACAGACAGCATGAGTCAGGGCTGCGTAATATCCAGGGATGGAACAGGGACACTCCTCCCCCCAGCCCAGTCATCCTCATCCGGGGCCCCGGGCTCTTGGGTGGCAGCGGGTCCCCCATGGTCAGGGAATGCGGGCTCCATTAGTACCTTTCTCACCACATTTGGAGAGGAGTGCTGGATGGTGTTGTCCAGTGGGGGGACACTGGGAGGGGTTTCTTCCCCAGACGCCTGGGGCAAGTTAGCAGCAGTATTCTTGTCAAGAGGGAGAGCCGGCTTTGGACCTTCAGATGCTGGGGGCTCATCTGAAGCCTGAAGAAGAAAATAAGAATTTGAGTGGGTTTTACCGCAAAGAGTAGCAATGGCAGCAGCAAAGGCTGATGGCCACCCTGCATTACCCATTGTCATCAACTATACATTGTGACCTGCTTGAAAATTTTTCAGAAAGAAAGATACTCTTATCTAAACTCTTACTGAGACTACATCCTAATATGATAGTCTCAAGGTAGAACCCAAACCAAGAATTCTGGGCTAACCCTGCCGTATTCACTTTAGCAATCCTAATGGTTCTGACTTCCATTTTGCCTGTGGTCCTCAGTGAACCCTAGACCTTTCTCTGCCATCATGAGGGTGGCTTCATATCTCCTCAAAGGAACTGAGCCTCAGAGGGAGACATCTGAAGCATGATCTGACGCTGTCAGTGCTAAAGCAGAAATGTGAGGCCTTATATTTTATAATAAAGTAAAAGTCCATAGAGCTGCTTTGAAGATACAAACGTGATTACAGAATTAAAGGACATACCACTGGGGAAAAAGTGAGAAAGGATGGGGAGAAGGGGCTGGAACAGGAAACTCCAGGAAAAAAAGAAAAGCACTAGTTAAGGATGAAGATGTGGAATGCAGCAAAGATCCCAGAGGTACAAATGTACCTCCTCAGTTGGCTCATGACTGAGAGAAGACAGGAGCGGCATTCATCACTCCCCCAGGGAGAGAACGAGGCCTCTTCTGTGGAATTACAGTCAGCAGACCGGGATCCAAGCCTTGGCTCTGTCTGTCGCTCAATGTTTTATGATCTCTAGGCAAAGTGCTTGCCTTCTCTGACCCCCTCTTCTGCGCCTATAAAATACACATGGCAATGCCCACCTAACACTGTTGATAGGATAAATCGTATAGTATATATAAAACATACCCAGCTTAAGATATCTGAAGTAAATTTTAAGTCCACAGCTGAGTAGTGTTGGAAAGCTGCTGCCCACTAGAATCAAAGCATGCCCTCCCGCTGCTCCTGAAGCTCTCCCCTTTCACCTGAGATTCCTAAGTTCCCAGCCAGGGAAGTGGGAGGTTATAAAGATAAGAAACAGCCTCCCTTCTGTCCTGGCAATGGCAGGAGTCTAGCACAGCTCAGAAGATTCTATTAATGGACAAGGTCCCTAGCGTCATCTAGGAGGGCAGGGCTAAGCCAGGCCACTCTGGAGAGTATTGAGCCCAGATCTATGTTGGGGCAAAGTACCATGCTCTCTAGAGCTTTTCTGTGATGGGCAGGGGAACCCAGGGAGGACTTGAAATGTGAGGGCTGAGTTCAAGGCCACCCTAAGATGAAGAATCTGTGTTCCTGTGACTGGGGAGGCTGTGTTTGCCGAGCGATCCCAGGACAGGGAGGACATGTGTCCCAAACCACCCTGAGGCTCACCTGCACGGCATCCTCCTGGCTCTGGGACTGGATGGGTGCTGGCTGCCTCACAATGTAGTTGATCTGCCCCACAATGGTTTGCTGAAGGTGCTGAGGAGATTTGGTCTGATTCAGCTGCAGGCTGGGCTGCTGAGCCTGAAGGAGAAGCTCCAGGTCCTTCTGCATCTCCTCCAGCTCAAATTTGTGGTGCATTATATCCATGTTCTGGGAGCAGGCAGGCCCAGGCGGGCTTCCATGCTGACTAGAAGCCAGGTGCTGGGATGGAGGTAGAGGTGGCGGCGGCGGCTGCTGGGGTGGGGGCGGCGGAGGTGGC
Source organism: Puma concolor (assembly GCF_028749965.1). NCBI lineage: Eukaryota > Metazoa > Chordata > Mammalia > Carnivora > Felidae > Puma > Puma concolor. The sequence continues at coordinate 50,483,204 of NC_141676.1, read as the reverse complement.
AGAGGTGGCAGCTGCTGCTGTGGCTGCTGCTGAAAGTGGCTGAGCTTCAGCTTCTGGTGGTGGCCAAACTGGACTTGAATGGAGGGGGTCTGTAAGGGGGGCTGGGCATGGGCTCCTTGCTGAACATCCTGCGGGGGCACGATGCACACTGGCTGGGAAGTCAGCTGCTGCCCCGGCCGCTGAGACGAGTTCTCCTGCTCCACGGGGGGCTGCGTTTCCAGCCAGGGCTGCATCAGTTTTGGTGGCTGAGGATTACAAGCCAGCTCTTTCTCCCTGGGCAGCAGGGCAGGGCACTGCAGAGACCCCAGTTGTTGGGGTGCCATCTCAGAGGGTTGCCTGAAGCTGTGAGCTGAGTGTATCCCGGGTGGGGGGACCTGACCTTTGAGGGAGGGCGAGACTGGGGAGCAGTGGGAGCAGCACACAGATGACGAACACAGTGCTGGAGACTGGAACTTATGTGAGGGGTGGCTGAGAGTCTCTTGCTGTGCCACTGGGGACTGATGGCTTTGATAAAAGGATGGTGGTCCCTGTAAGCCTCCATAAGCAGGAGTCTCTGCCCGGGACAGATGTCCACCTTCAGTAGTTATACAGCCTGAAAATTCAGAATAGAGAATGTTTCCAAAGGGAATCTGCAGTTGTTCCCTGCTTGCCACTTCCTGCTCCCGGGACCAAAGGACATCAGTCAGTGGACCTGTACCAGGTGCAGAGATTAGGAAATTCAACCCCTGAACTCTAAGATTTGGTCTAGAATGCTGTCAGCAATGGAACCAGTATGGACCTTTGGGGGCCAGGGACATTTGAGACATTAGCTCAGCTTTTACCAGATGCTCAGTCCTCACTCTGTTTGTATCCCGCTACAGAAACCATGGACTCCTTCAAATAGCACCCACTCCTTTTTAACACAGGCTCAGACCAAAAAAAAAAAAAAAAAAAGTCAACATTGGGGATGGGGAGGTAGTATGCTGGAGAGTAGCAAAGGAGAGAGAATTGACCCTGGGACAAATGAATAAGTCTCCAAATATAGGTCTGGGAGGCTGTGTTTTGGGCAAGTAGGATGGACAGAGTTGGAGAGCTCCAACACCAGGTCAGTAGCAGACACAAGCACTGTCCCGAGGTCCCAAGGCTTCGTGCATTAGTAGACAGTATATATGCCTAGCTCAATCTCGTGGCTTCCTCACCTCATTGTTTTGATGAGGCTTGCTTAGGGAAGACCCAACAACTTGAGAGCCAGAGGTGTGTTCTATTCATCTCTGATCCCTCAGCACCCAGCATGGGGTGCTGGCCCACAGCAAGGGCCTGCCAAAGGTCTGCTGAATTAAATCAAAGTGGAGAGGGAAGCAAAGAATAAATCTAAATATTATGCTTCTCTCTGTCAAGTTCAAAAACCTTCCATAGAGGTTAACAACCCAGATGAAGGCAGCAGTTGGCCGTTAGCTTAACAAACCTACCATTGGGCCATCAACACAGGTACAACCTCAGGTTGTCTACATTCTGCCTAAAGACTCAATGCCAGAAAATCACTGCAGCAGGGAGGGCCATGGATTATCTGTTTCCATCTTGACTCCAGAGGAGGTGTGTGGACACTACCCCCTCCCTCCCTCCTTCCCTCACCTTGTTGCTGATACCCATTTTGTGCCTACACACACGAATACCCTTGTATGGCCACAGAGACAGAGGTTCACCTGAACTGCCATACAGCAGTCTGAAGAGCAGAGCCATTTCTTGTTTCCTCTAGCAATGAAACCAAGGTAACAGGGACATTCATGCAGAATGGAAACCTCAGATTTCAACTGGTCCTGTTACAAAAGTCCTGCATTGCCATTGCTATTTAAGTCGTCCCCCTCCTCAACCCCACCTCACTCCCGCACACACAAAATGGTCTGCTGAGTGACTCCATGACCACTGGCAGTCTCAGGAAGTGCCTTCTCTTGGGATTACGCTAACCTACCCAGTAAGCTAAGAAGATGCTCTCTATTCATTGTTAGCACTTATGTAAAAGCCCACAGGGTGGGCCCTGACTCACCAAGGGAAGCCAGTTGCTTGGTCCAGAAGTTAGGCTCCCAGGTGAATCTGATACTCCAAGGGGAGCCAGGATCTGTGTTACAGTTTGTCTCCAGCAATCGCTGCATCTGAAACACAATCTGACAACAGAGCCAAAGGTCATTTCTTTGGGCATCTTGCACCTGAATGACAACTCCCTCTCCCTCACTCTTCGACAGGGTGAAGGGCTCAAAGCCATAGGTCTTTAGCCTCAGGTCCCCCATACACTCACTTCCTTGCACCTTGGTATCTTCACATCCCTTCCCCTGACCTTGTCCCCTCCCTGCCCCTACCAGCTCATGCCCTTCCTCTTATCCAGGTTTCCTGATCCCCTATACTTTTATCTTTCAGGCCTTGAATGGTCTATAATTCTCCCTCAGACATCACCTGCCTGGCAGCCCTCTCAAGGGTTGCATTCATTCTTCCATAACCTTGATTTGAAAGCCTACAAAGGCAGATATTCTCTGAGCTCCCACTGCTGTCCTTCCATCCATATGTAACACCCCATCCTAACAACTGCCCTCTTCCTCCCTCATCACTTCCATCTATCCCCTATCATGAACTTTTCCATTTATCCAGGATTTTGGCAAGTGTCCAACTCACCCTTGCCATCATCTAGTTAACCAATGCCTCAGTCAGCATCTTGGCCTCTTCCTTCCTCTCTTTCGTGTCAATCACCTTCACCCCTCTTTTCAGGTCAGCCACCTGACCCAGACCTTTTCATCTTCTAGAGACCTTCATCTCTAGCAACTGGCCCCTGCTTTAACTAGCTCTCACTCTTTCTGAGCATGCTTGCTCCTCAACCTTACCGAACTCCCCAAGCCCTGTGCCATTGGTCCCTAGGGCCATTCCAGCTTCCCATCATTTTCAGTAACAGTATCACTAGCGCTTAACTCCCTCTGCATCACCACAGTCTATTAGCCTTACGTCGATTCAGACATCCCAAAGCCATGTTATCTAACCTCGGGGTTAGATCACTAACCTCGGGGGCACCCTATAGTCCTTTTTCTTATCACTTCTTGTTGGCTTCCTCTTCCACTGTCCTCGATGACTATCTAAAGTCCACACTTCTCTCCTCAATTCTACTTACCCAGTGCCTAATTCTCCTATTATCACCTCCTACTTCAGAAAGGACAAGAGACACAAAAGACAAACTTCCCCAAACTGGTACCATATGTACCTCCAACCTTAACTACAATATACTGAGACCTTCCTGTTCTTCCTTCTCAGAGGGGTGCCCCTTCCATTTAGGGTCCACTGGTTCACTCTAGGTCCTATTTCTTCCTGCCTTCTCAAGATGCTCACTCCACCACACATCTCCTTTCTCAATCATCAACCTCTTCTCCCAAAGAAACTTGCACAAATGCCTTCCACATTAAAAAAAAAAAAAAATCAATCCTCCAAATCCATCCCCTTCTCAAGCTACCTTATTTCCCCTCTTTTCACTTGTTTCTAATTCCTCCCCACCTCCTCTAAGGCCCCTCAGTCTAGCTTTTCACCCTCCTGTTTTGCTGGAATTTCTTTCAGAAGATCACCAGGGACCTCCTGATTCCCAAATCTCAAGGCTTCTCTTCACTACTCCTCTTTCACCTAGGTAGCAACAATAATGTGGACGACTTGAAATGTGAAATTGTTCATTTATGTGCACCACACCCTCCTATTTTTCATGCCATCTATGACTATTTCTTCTCACCATCCTTTACTCTTCTTCTTCCTTTGTCTATGCTGAAAATGATAGTATTGCCCTGGGTTCCAGATTTCTTGTCCTCTTCCTTCACACACTCTTCCGAGGTGATACCACCAAGATCCCAGTTACTCCTACATCCCTAGCCCCAACCCTGATTTTTCTTCTGACTTCCAGACCCGTCAAGCAAAACAGATTTTGGACATCTTCGAGATGCCCTGCAGGCACCTTAGATTCAACATATACAAATATAAACCCCACCAACTTCTTTCAAAATTCTTTTGAATTTTGATTCAACATATACAAATATAAACCCCACCAACTTCTTTCAAAATTCTTTCTCCTTCTTCTGGTCTTCACCATCCTCACAAGTCCAATACCTCAATATCATCCTCGATGCCTCCTTTCGTCTTAGCCCCCATTTAAACTCAAACAATTGTCTATGGGATGCCCAGAACACTGCTGGTGTCCGGGCTCATGTCTCAATCCATGACCTAACACAGGACTCCAAAATTTCCCACCTGAGTTGTCTGGAGGAAAGCAAGACCATTTTAGCACCTTGGCACTGTGGGGTTTGGTAAAAAGATGCTTATTCACTTACTAGCCCAAAGGCAGTGATTGATGAGTTGGAGCTCTTACCAGCTCTTTGCTGAACAGGAAAGGGACACTGGTTTTGCTGCAGACAGCCCAATTGATGAAGTTCTGCACATGTTCAAACTGGCGGTTGAGAACCATGATGCTCTGTAGCTGTTGCTCCAGCTTCCGCTTTCTCTCATTAGTAATGCCCTGCGTATGTATGGACAAAGACAGAGTCCCTGATCCTGTTCTTGGACTTCAGTCCCCCTGTTTGGGGAGTCTGGTGGCCTGTGGATCGGTGTGACCCTGACAGGGTCAGACGAGATTGTGCCCCTGAGAGGACAACAGTGGGACAGAGGGACACAGGAAGGGAGGGAGGAAGGTGGGTGGATTTTATAGTGCAAACATGAAATGGGTGATAAATGAACGAGGACATGAACAAATGCCTACATCTCTTGGGCGTAACTTGTTTCATGATCCTCTCTTCCAAGGCGATAAGCATGTATAGGCCAGGAAGGCAGATGACTTAAAGCCTTATAGCATTGATGGGAGTTTGAACTGATTTTCCAGCCCCTAATGAGCCATCCTCCCCAAATTAGACTGGACATTTTAAGATATAGAGAACAGCAGAAAGCTATGGAAACTGCATATCTGAATTCCAGCCAAGGGGGTTCTAAGCCCTGGGACTAGCTTGATATGTGCCTGGTTTCTGACCCAGGGAGATCGCCAACCCAGCCATCTGATCCATCTGTCCACATATACCTCCAACTCCTCTATGAGCCCATTGGCCTGTTTGTTCAGCTCATTCATCAGAACCATCTTGGCCATTTTGATCTGGTTTTCCACCTTCCTGTGTTGATGCTTCACTTCAAAAATCCTATAAATAGAATGGGACATAGCATGATGAGCCCCTCCTCCAGGCCCATGATGACCTAGAGATAACAAACAAAACAGGCACCAAATATAAATAAATAAGAACCCTCCTCCACCACCCTACCCTTTGCACACGCATCCCACTTGATCTAAGTGGGCCAATGGCCCAAAGTTCAACCAGGTTTTCTCTAGGTAAATATCAGGTCCACACTCAGGTCAACCCAGCAGCTCACTAGTTACACAGCAATGGAGACAGGACAGAAAGAGTGAGTATGAGTATGACATCGTGTAATCTGTTGTCTTAAAAAGGTGGATGCTCCACTAAACAATGCCATGCAGTAAAAAGAGCATGGGCAAGGACAGAAAGAAGACTAGTAGTTGCCAAGGGCTAGGGATGTTGGGGGGAATGGAGAGTAACTACTAATAATGTGTACTGGGTTTCTTTGGGGAGTGATAAAATGTTCTAAAAGTAGATGGTAACAATGATTTACACAACTTGGAATATACTGAAAACCACTGAATTGTACATTTTAAAAGAACAATTTTATGGTATATAAACTATAGCTCAATAAAGTTGTTTTTTTAAAAAAGAACACAGGCTTTGGAGTCACACATACCTAGCTTCCAAATCCAGCTCAGTCACTGACTAGCTGTGTGATCTCAGACAAGTCATCTAACCTCTCTGAACCTCAGTCTTCTCATTAGTACAATGGAGCTAATCCAACTCTAAGAATTGTAAGAATTGAACAAAATAATGCATGTATGATGTCCAACCCAGTGCCTGACACATGATGAGCTCTTAGTGTCTACTAATTCCTCTTCCTACATTAAATATTAATGGTTCTATATCATTTGTAGATGTATATGGAAGACACTGGGAAAGGGATGATAAAGGGTAGATTTCCACTGAGTTACTGCACCCTCATGATAAACCCAGAATCTGCTTCGTGCCATCATTCTCAAGTACCTACCCTGGCTATGTCTGTCATGGGCCACATTCAGGAGGCATGTGCCTAGGCTCAAACTCACACTGATCACCCTGACCTAGCTTGGTCCCACTTACCAAGTGATGGCCCAAAGCCCTTTCACTGGCCCTGAGACCTCTAAGTTCCAGGACATATGCCTTCTGGGACACATGCCCACATCTGCTTAACCTCATGTATTCTTCATAAGTACTACATCTGATAGCCTGATATCAACATCCAGGATGTCAAGAAACAGAGCATTTCCACAATTGGCAAGGGGCTAGTCTGTGTTACCTGTCCTCAATTTGCTTTGCAGAGGTCTGTAGATTAGATTTCTTATGAGCCACCTGTGTAGTCACACTTTCCAGAAGCATCCTCTGGTTTTGCAAAACTTCTTCAAGATGTCTACACCTAAAGAAGGAGGCAGAGAAAAAGCTGAGGAGATCCGAGTATTCTTCTGAGCATGCCAGTCAAGCAAGAACCCCCCACCATGTATTGTCTCAGCCAGGCCCATGGAAGCTGGGATTATTACATCTAGGGAAAGTCAGATATAGTGCAGAGTCTTAACCCTTCAGGTCTTCTCTAGAGAAGCCCCATGGCAAGAGCAGAGAAAAACTCCAGCCTCAGGGCTCCAGATTGGCTCAGGCAGAGAGAGGATTTTGATGCACTGGGAGGCCAGCACTAGCAAAGCAGAGTCCAGAACCCTCCCAGGCCCCCTTTGAGCAGCCAGCCATCCCTACCTATGTTCTTTGTGTTCCACCATGAGGCAGCTATGGCATGTTAGAACATCACAAGTCTCACAGAATAGCTTGAGCACTTCTTGTGTGTGTAGAGGACAGTACAAGGCGAAGTCCCCAGAACCACCAGTCACTCCTGCCAGAGAAGACAGAGAGAGTGGGCTTCTCTTGCTCAGGAAGACTCTCAGTTAAGCTCCACTGAGCAGCCCTCAGCCCTCAATGGACACAGGGGAGACACAGAACCTGGAAGAAAGGTGGTGCAGACAGGAGAGGCCTCTCTCTGGGCCAGTGAGGTTCCAGGAGCACAAGGAAGAATGTGAGCTTAGCCCGGCTGGATTTGCCCAGCTGTCCAGAAATCACACACCACCCAGCCCCAGGTATCTCACCACCTGCCAGAGGCTGAGGAAGGGGCCTGCTACTGCAGCACATGGATCTTCTGCAGAGTAATGGATCCTCTAAAATTCAACCTAAAGCTCTTCATTAACCAGGGTGCTGCTGCGGGGGCTATAGGCCAGGTCACAGACCATTAACTCTGGTTCATGTGGGTGTAACTAAGGTAAAAACCTTCCTACAGTTCAAGGACCTTGGGCAAAGACTGTCAAGGAGACTGTCATTGAAAACAAGTGGCAATGAATGGGCCAATGGACAAGCCCTGATCCAGGCTGTTTAATTATGCAAGTAACTAAATAGAAGTGAGGCATGATTGTTCTACTTAGAGATGAAAGTAGGGAACTCGGCTAGCACTCACAATAATTCAGGACTACTCTTCCCTGCACGTCTCACCCACACTCACCCCTCCCACCCCCAACAAAGGAGAGCCTAGCCATGAACTTGCACTGTGGCTGTGACTCTGGAGGAGACATTTTTCTTTTGGGAAAGGCTCTAAGACCACCTTTACCTTCACCCCAGTAGGGAGACAAGGTCAGAGAGCCACTCTCCAGAGGTTTTAGGGGCCAGGACTGCTTAAGGGCACGTGAGCCGGTGGGGGAAGCAGGGAGAGATACCTGGCGGGCCCTTCTGGGCCCGGGGAAAGAGAGGGCCCCCGGGGGCTGGGCCGTGCCGGTGCTCCTCCGTGCAGGAGCTGCACAGCCAGCGGTTGCAGTAGGTGCAGAGGATGTGTGCTGCCCTCTTCTCCTTGCACTCGGAGCAGTTCTGGAAGCAGAGAGGTCTGGAGTTACTGACAGCATCCTCAATTGGGCCTGCCTCCATGAGGGACTGGGGGCCTGTAGGGCTATTCTCGATAGGGCAGTCAGTTTTGGAAAGCCACCTAGGAGTGACAGTGGTGGCTTGTGAAGGAAATCATCCTTTGTGACTAAAAGAATAGTGGCCACAGGGACTATTCCCCCAAGTCTCAAGCTGAAGATGAGGAGAAGGCAAAGATCTACTTCCCAGGCGACATAGCCTGCAGGGCATGACAGAAGGTTAATGGATGATGCTGTGAAAAAAGCACACAGCCAGTGTTAAGAAAGCACAGGGAGGTTTCCAGGAGCTCAGTCTAGGAGTTGCCAGGAAATATTTCATGAGGAAGTGACTTCTGATTGGATATGGAATGACAGGTAGAAGTTTCCCAAGCATGCAGGGGAGTAAAATGGGAGAATACAGGCAAAAGCGGGGAAGTTCAGCGTGCCTGCAAAAAGGGAGAAGCCACAGATGTGGGAGTACACAGAAAGACAATCGATCATATACAGCCAAGAAAGAACAAGTACAGACCAACTCTTAGAGCTGTGTTTCCACAACTGGGGCTTGCTGGACCCAAGAGAACCTAGTCCTCTCCTAGCCCAAAGGTTCATTGTTTTGGTCAGCAAATATCTGGCAGGATAATGTAAAAACATGTGTAAAAAAGATTTGTAAAGGGGCGCCTGGGTGGCGCAGTCGGTTAAGCGTCCGACTTCAGCCAGGTCACGATCTCGCGGTCCGTGAGTTCGAGCCCCGCGTCGGGCTCTGGGCTGATGGCTCGGAGCCTGGAGCCTGTTTCCGATTCTGTGTCTCCCTCTCTCTCTGCCCCTCCCCCGTTCATGCTCTGTCTCTCTCTGTCCCAAAAATAAATAAACGTTGAAAAAAATAAAAATAAAAAAAAAAAAAAAAGATTTGTAAAAAAGTAGCCTGTCTGTGCCTGGATAATATAGGCCATCAAAATACTGTGTATTCTGACAGCTTTGTACTCATACTGGCCTCTGACAAACCGACAGGGGGAAGGAGGGAAAAAAAGAAGAGAAATACAAGTGTTACTCATTAAACTATGAATTCGTTGAGAGTAGAGAACATGGATGTTTGTCTCCCTAGCACCCAGCACAGGGCCTGGCACATGTCAGACATTCACTAAGAATTCAATACAGGATCAAGTAAGTACACTGGCAAATGAAGAAAGTGTAGTGCCAGGAATATCCCAGAGGAGAAAGGAACAGTAGGTGCCAGGCAGTAAGTGATGTAAAATTGCAGAAACTCAGAAAAAGAGGTATTAGTTGCTAAATATAGGCAAGATTGATTAACCCATTTAGCTGGTGTATAAGTTTCAACTGAGGGGAAGAAAAAAGGAAATAAAAGATCAGTACTAATATTTTTCAGTCAGAGCTGTAAGAGAGAGAAAAATAGCCCCATTTTACTTCCCCCAACTCAAATATTTTAATTCTCTTTAGATGGAGGGATGGATGGATGGATGGATGGATGGAAAGAAGGAAGGAAGGAAGGAAGGAAGGAAGGAAGGAAGGAAGGAAGGAAGGAAGGAAGGAAGGAAGAAAGATTAGGCAAATTGATGGAGGGGTAACAAGTCAGATGAAGTGATGGGTGAATAGATGAACTTACGGACAGGGGCCCCACAGATTTCTGAAAAGGATCAGTTGTTTTCTTGTCCTGACTTACCCTGGCCATCTTGGATTGCCCAGTAGAAAAGCACTGCAGAAAAAAATGCTCAGTTACATCCCTGGTGAGGTCCACTTGCTTACACCCAGGACAGGAGATGAGCTCTGGGAAGGGGGCAAAAAAGCAGAGTCAGGGCAACATGGCAGATTATACATAAGGCCTAGACACAAGGCTTTCTACTACACAACACCAAGGCATGTGTCAAAACCCCTCGTGCCAAAATGACCTGTGTTTGATGTCATAGTCTGCACTTACCATCTAGGTACTCTGGACATGACCACTCCTTTAGGGGCCGGCCCTACAGACCTCCTCACATCCACCTTCCCGACTTCCTCACAAGCCATGCTACCTGTTCTGCTTCTGATTAACTGGGTGCCTTCCTGCTGCTCCCACTCCTCATTTCCCAGCTCTGAGACCCAACCTCCCATTATTGGCTAAGCTCCCGGGGGTCAGTTTATCCCAGGACACAGATCCAGCCACTAAGGTTACCACACAGCAGAACTACTATAAAGATCTCAAAGCCAGAGCTTCTAGAAAGCTCTTCCCACAGAAAGCAAGGCCTCCCTGTCTGCTCATCTAGCAGATATTTTTCTCTTCTTACTGCCAATACCAATCAGTCTGCCCATGGGGCTCACAGAGATTTTGTGGGGCCTTCCCCACCTAGTCCATATTGCACGCCCTACACAGACATATGTTTCACCTGGGTACACGAACATTTTGCCCTATCCCCTCTCCCCAGGGAAATGTAAACATCTCCAACACTTTCCTCAGTATACGGGGTTCCCGAACTACATAAGCAACATAGACTGCCACCCTGGAGACTAGAGTGCTCTTCGGGCCCACCTCAAGAGCAGGAAGCTCACTGGGTGCAAGGAAATGCGGCTCCTGGGGAGGGCCAGATGCCTGTGCCCAGGCATGAGGGCCACCTGGAAAGGGGTGGCTATGATAGAGAATGCAGCGGTACCACCATAGTATTTTCTGCCTCATATCATCGAAATGATACAATGGCAGTTGCTCTAGACCTGCAGTTAGACAAACTTACGTCTAAACACAAGGTTTACCACCCAGTGACCTCGTTTGGGCAAGTCACTTAATCTCACTTAGCTCCTCAGGTGTCCTGTTTCTTCACGTGTGAAATAGGAAGGGAAAATAAGAGTTGCAAGGTTTAAATTAAATAATACTTGAGAAAGCACCTGATCCTCCACGAACGCTGACTTTGAAATCAAAACATTTCTCATATCCCATTTATGGCAAGGCAATGACCTCAATTATCAACTCTCCCAAGTGATGGAAGTCAGATAGTCTGAGAGGTAGAGTGAAAAAATAACCATAAATTCTCCCCCCACCCCCACAACCCCCCTGCATCCATGCTCTAGCATGGAGCCTATTCTCCACCCTTTGAAGCTAGGCCACCTTCATCATGTACTCTGGCCAAAAGAAAGCCACAAAAGTGATGCTGAACCAGTTCTAAGCCTAGGCCTCGAGTGGCTTTGTATGATTTAGCTCTGCCCTCAGAACTCTAAGACTTCCACCTGAACGACCCCAGGTTAGATTGCTGGATGAAACACTACGCAGACAGAGGCCTCGGTTCTCTCTAGTGCTCACTTGAAGCCGTCATAAACCAGTTAGCCCCAAATGACTCACTGGCTGAATACAGACAAAGGAGTGAGCACAGTTGAGCCTAGCCAAGCCCAGCCAAGCCCCAAAGAACCAGTCAGAGAGTCCCAGCCCAAACTGCTGACCTATAGAATCAGTATTTTTAAACTACTAAGTCTTGAGTGTCTTATAATGGAGCAAAACCTAACTGATCTACCCTGGAAAAGCCAAAATCCACCAAATCATGCAAAGTAATAATTCAATACTTGTCCTCCCCTTCCCCCCACTGAAGAGACACCCCCCCACACACACGCACACACCCCTCACAGAGCCATGGATCTGCAATCCCTAAGACATTCTCCTGCCTGTCAGGAACAGTGGCCAGAGGCAAAGAAGAATGCTCTTCATAGGTGTCATCATCCAGGGGAATTGGGTGACTGTCCCTCTCTTCCATTTGGCTCACCCTGAAGAGACTCCCCTTATCTACCCCCAGGTCAGAAACACTGCTCTAAATGTTGAAAATAATTTCCACAAGGCTTCTAACCCCCTGGTAACAGATGCCCAAACATTAGTCTCATTAGCATCAAGGAAAAAAGGGAGAAACAACTGAATAGATCAGACAAGGCTTCATAGCACATCCTCTACTGCCCCTGGCCATAAATGCCAAAATCCTCATCTTGGTGCTCAAGATGGCCTTACTTCACTCTAATCTTATCTTCAGCTTCACCTGCCTCACACCCTGTGTCCTTGCTGGGGCAAATATCTCTGCTGTCTTCAGATTGTCAAACCTCTGCATAACTCTGTTTATGAGAGTGCTGTTCCCTCTCCCTGAAATACTCTTTCTTGCTCCCCTCCTTTTCAAATAAACTCCTATTCATCCTTTCAAACCTGTTCAAATGTTCTGCCTTTAAGAAGCAGGGTTGATTTCCCTCAGGATGAGTTAATTATTCCCTCTTCTGGGTTCCCACAGCACCCTGAACATCCTTCTAGTATGACAAATATCACATTGCATTTTAACTATCTGTTCATATGTCTGCATACAAAAATAATCCACAATTGGCACTAAAAGATATTGCATAATTTTTAGCAGATTGGACAATTATATTTCTTTGGGGTTTGGGTATCCCATGCGTATTCCTTGCACTCACAGCCACTGAAAGTAGTAAGAAGCCATCTGGAGGTTTTCAGGGTGATGAGAAAAAAGCCAGCCAGGATGATAAAGGAATCAGGTCTGATCTACAGCTGTGAAAGGCTGTGAATTGGGAGATGTGGGTTCCAGGTCTAGGGCTGGCACTATCTGTGTAACCTTAGGTAAGTGACCTCTTTCCCCTGAACCTTATTGTCTACATCCTTAATATGAGGGGAACAGGAACAGCAGGGAAGTGTGGATTATCCAACCCGCTTCCTCTGCCTAATGTACCCAAGCTCCAGAAATATTCCCCTGGGCAAGACTGGATGGGACAGATAGCCAAACAGTGACCTGCCGATCGTCTTTGTCAGCAAGTCAGGGGACAGGCTTATGGCTTAGGGGAGGCCTACATCTAAAAGTCATCCCATCTGACAAGGGGCTGTCGTGGCAGACAGCAGAGATGGAATACCACCACGGCATTGGTACAAGCAGGCCCCAGGGAGGCTGTGGGGCCCAGAGTGGACACAGAGGACATGTGCTCTCTTTGGGTCATGACATCTTTGTCCAGAAATTCTTATCTTCCTTCAGAAGGCCCCTAGCCCCCATCAAGCTATGTTAACCTTGAGCTTTTGTTTCAAGGGGGTTCCCCATTCTTCAGTGCGAATCCCAAAATAAAGTTTTATTTTAGACAACTATAATACATGAACCCCTAGGGCTACAGATGTATATACAAAATAACCAAACATCTGCTTATAATATTTAACATTTAATGTTTAATATTTAGTCATCAATACATATTTAAATCACATATTGCACAAAATATTTAGATATGTTTCTTTTTTTTCTATCAGGATTATTCAAGCCTTAAGCTTTTATTTCATACACAGAAACATCAATTCTGAGCAATGCAGAGCCAGGGCCCAAAGGCCACACACCACCATCCCTAGAGGAAGTGGGGTTCCTGCCTCCCGAATGAAGAAGTCACAGGCCCCAGAGGTTCTTCTGGGGACCTACGAGCCTGGGAGAGAAGTTCTGAAAGCTGAAGGCGTTCAGTCCACCTGTCATAAGAATGAGCACTCCCGTCCCTGGGGTGGATCATTCTTTTACCACCACTCCCTGCACGAGACACTTTTTGCATGTTATCTCAGTTAATCATCAAACCACCTCTGAGAGGTAGACATTATCCCCATTTCATAGCTGGGGAGACTGAGGCTCTAAGAAGTTGTCATCTGGCAAAGATCATATGAAACAGCAGCAGAGCCATGATTGGAAATCAAGTCTCCCTGCCTCTAAAATCCACCCCTTCCCAGAGCACCTAGATGGCTCAGTCAGTAAAGCATCCAACTTTGGCTCAGGTCATGATCTCGTGGTCCATGAGTTTGAGCCCCACATCTGGCTCTGTGCTGACAGCTCAGAGCCTGGAGCCTGCTTCAGATTTTATGTCTCCCTCTCTCTCTGCCCCTCCCTGATTGCACTCTGTCTCCCTTTCTCAAAAATAAACAAACATTAAAAAAATTAAAATCCACCCCTTTCCATTATGCTATATCTCTCTAATTCAAATGTAAACAAGGTAATTTTATTTTAATTAGATAATTTTATTATAAGTAAAACATGCCATAATAATGATCAGACTCTAATTATGACCTGGACCCAGCTTTGGATTATGGGAATCCAGAAGGAAGGAGCTGGGAAGCCAGCCCCATCTGTGTTTAAAGTTTTATAAAATAGACTCCTTGAGAAAAGGCAGGCGAAGAAGAGTTTTTCTGCATGGTAATAAATCTGGGGACAGTTTCATATTATAGAACCAGTTGTTCTCGAACTTTGTTACATATTTGAATCCTGTGGGGCACTTTAAACATCCTGATGTCCATTCCATATCAATTAAATCAGAGTTTTAGGAGGTGGAATCCAGGCATAAATATTTGTTAAAATTCCCCAGGTGATTACAACATACAACCATGTTTGAGAACCAGCACCTTAGAGAGAGTCTCTCCTACCCCTGTGCCTAAGTCTGATAGCTCTTTCCCCACACCATGCGGCTGAGGAAGGCAGGATCGGCCAGTTTTAAAGAGGCTCCACAAAGTTAGGAAACATTTTGAATGTGGAGGTGATGTATTTCCCCTCTGGCAAGGAAGAGAAAAGGGCACATTCCCACCAGACAGCAGATGTCCTGATACGTGGGTACCCTGGGGACCAGCAGTGAGCTGGAGGACACCTCCTGCCCCCACTAACTCCCAGCTCCACTGAAGGACCCAGGAGCAGACTTAGGGTACTGCCTGAGCTTTGGCACTACAAGCATGGCTGCTGGGGCCTAGGGTGCGCTCTGCTCCGGACTGAGTGAGGCAGCAAGGGACAGGAGTCAAGACTGGGTAGTCCACCCTTCAGACGTGAACAGCAGGGCCAAGGCAACCTGGGCACCAGGGGGTTATGGTGGGAGAGATATCCCGGGGAGGTCTCAAGAAAGCTAGCATTGGGTCAGCTCAGCCCACCAGGTAGGGGCACAAAATCCCCCGTCACATAAGCCTGAGCCTGGTGCCAAGAAACTCACCGAGGGTTAAGAAGCCCTTCATTCTACAGCTTTTGTCCAGGGCTCCAAGGAACTTTACAGCTGGAGCCCAAGCTCGGACTCCCAACAGAGCAGTGGGATCCTCTGAGGCAGCCTGATGCTCCCCTGCCAGTTCTCACCTGTAGAACCAAAGCTGGACAGACCTAGCTCTGCGCTGTTCAAGTAGCCAATTCCCTCACCATACAGATGGTGACATGGAGGCCAGAGGGAGGGAGGGACTTACCTGAAAACCACAGAGCCCTTGTAAAATGTAGGTGCTGCCTTGAACCACTGGGCAGTCCTTGATTACCTACCTCTGTATCCACAAGTAAGACATTCTACTCCACAAGCCTCTGCCAATCACTAGGCAAGGAGAGAAAAACTACTCTGTGGTAGTATCCTCTGGCATGTTGGCCATCCTCACTCCTGCCCTCCCACCCGAGGGGAGCCCCAGGGTACAAGGCATCAGCTAAGCCCCCCACAACACAAGCCCCAGCAGCCTTCCTCCAGCCCATAACTCAAAGCAGCAACCCCCTCTAGAAATACATTGCACCCATTCCCAAGATGCCCAGTCCCTGCTAGAAAGGCAAATTTTGATCTTAAGGTAACTGCTGCTCCTGCCCCTGGCTGCCAGCAGGCTTACCTGAGGCTCTGTTGCCCTGTGATTAGAGCAACACTTGGGAGAGAAGTCAGAAGAGCGACAGGTGAGACCACCACAGGTCCCAGAGGACAGTGTTTACCAAGTGCCCAGCAACACCCACCCTGCATGCTGCAGCCAAATGGGCTGCAGGGCCTAATAACCCTTGGGGAACTGGGCACTGGGTAGGGGAAGGGGAACACCCTGGGTCCTCTCCTTTCTCTGATACATCCTCAGCCAGGGCTGCATTTCTCCAGCTCACCTGAGATGCTCCTGCAAGAAAAGGTTGGTTGACTCCTCCTGTTCCTGTTTATCTCGAAGGCTCTGCAGCAATTTCCCAAACTGAACAGCAAGAGGGAGACCTCAAAGAGGCGACTCTCTTCCTAGCTGCATCTCCTTCCTAATCCTCTGGGTGCCTTGGAATAGAAGCTCAGAAGGAAGAAAACGAGATTTTCAACTTTCAGGAACTAGCTCTGTCGCCCTCTGCACAGCTCGGGAGGCCATCACTCTCAGCCTTTTAGGATTCGATCCAAAAATCCTTCAGCCCTCCATGTTCCCCAAAATGACAGTGCTCATGTATGGCTGGAATCTGCCCCGATCCGGCAGCTCATTTAAATAGAGCTCATCACAACAACAGTGTTGGTGGAGAAGTGAGTAGCTGCAGGGCCCTGGGGACCCCCTGTTTATACGTAGGAAGAATGATGCAATCTGGGTATCAAAATAGCAATCCAGAATGGAATAACAGGCTCACGCAGCAGCGGTGCCTGCACAACCAGAGCTCAAGTTGACACACTCTGTCAGCCCCACACTGCTGCAGCACGCAGATGCCAGGCACACACTCTCACCGCATCCTTTTAAAAATCAGCAGGAGCCCGAGATATCCCTCCATGCCCCCGGCACTGAAGGAGGGTGTGGGGGGGAGGCCTTCGACAGACATTAAAATCTATCTCCTACACACTCACCTGCTCCTGCCACTTCACCTGAAGTCCTTATCCTGTGACGTCACAGTCAGTTGCCATAGTGACCAATTGTCCGTCACAAGTGGAGGATTAGGACTTCAGATGGGGAAGACACACATTTGTGATGCATAAAGGTCCTGGGAGGTGTCCCTTGGCAGCTAACTCTAACCCCCCCAGGGAGATACAGTCAAACACAAGCAGGGAGAAAAAAGGGAAGGAAAAGCAGGGTCGAATTAGAGGAAAGACATTAGGATGAGGCAAGACTACAAGCACAAAATAATTGCAAAAACACAGAGCACAGGAAAATTTTAAAAGCACAGATGGGAAGTGGCAGGGAATAAGCTTGGAAAGACTGGTAGGAGAGTAAGCTCCTGAAGGACCCTGAATGCTAAACTAAGGAGCTTCACCTTTATCCTAAAAGCAAAGGCTCTGGAGAGTGACAAAGCTGGGCTTTATGATTATCCTGATGAACTGGAGATGGGGCACAGGGAGAAGCTTTGTCCAGTTTAGCATTGATGGGACCCTGAACAAGGGCAGAAATGGAAAGAAAGTGACAGAAGTGTTTCAAAGAGAACCAATAAGGCATGACCAAAATAAGATGTTGGAAGGAGTGGTGGTGTGTGAAGAAAAAGGGGTCAAATGGATGGGCTGCCATAGACAGAGATAAGAGGGAGTAAGAGTGTACTTGCCAAATCCCATCTTATGTGGGCCCCACTTTCTCTGGTATCCATAGCCTCTCTGGGTCAGGCTTCATTCTGCTTTGCTGGACCAGTGATTCACAAATCTTGAGGGTTTGTTAGAAAACCTGAATCTGCCAAATCTAGATCTCTTGTATGTGGGTGTGGGACCAAGAATCTATATTTTTGGTGAGTAACCCAAGTAATTCTTAGGCATTTGAGGACCAGTAATCTGGAACCAATGGCCAGGACAACTACAGTAGCCTCCTAGCAGGGCTTTCTGCATCCAGTCTTGTCTCCTCCAATCATTCTTCTCACTGAACCAGAATAACTTTTTAAAAATACGTATTTGATCGTATTCATTGACCAAAGTATCCAGTGTCTCCCCACTGCCTAGAGCTTAAATTGGTCAAGACCCTTCATAATGTGGCCTCAAATTTCCATTCCAGAGTTCTCACTTCTCTCCTTCAAACAATCCTATATTGCAGCCAAAATTAACTCCCTCCTTTGCCTCCTCCCCTTTTCTCCATGCCTCATCCTAACACTATTCCCTACCTGAAATTTCCTTCCATATTTTCCTGGGCCTGCCTGGCTCCTATACGGATATTCCTATTTGATGTCACTCACAGGTTCAAATCCATCCAATTTCCCCAGGCAGAGACTAAAACAGGGGTCAGAAAACCACAGGTTGCCTGTTTTTGTAAGTAAAAATTTACTGGAACATGGTCATGCCCATCCATTCCCATATTGTCTGTGCTGCAGTGGCAGAATTAAGTAGTGGTAACAGAGCCTATATGACCCACAAAACCAAATATATTTACCATCTAGCCCTTTACAGAAAAACTATGCTGGCCCCTGGCCTAAAGCAACAGCTACTTAAATTAAATTGTTCTAACCTCACCCTTTACAAAGGGCTCAATTCCAGTAATGGGGTCCTGCTTATTCCCAAGTTAACCTCCACCCTGTGTCCTCTAAGTTATGATAACTGGGTCACATTTGAGCCAACCTTCAGTTTGGGGTAAGATGTTACTAACAAGAAAAGGGCACTTCAGGAGGAGGGAACATCATACACAGAGGATTACAGATGTCAAAATGTGAGGCCTCTAGGGGAAAGATTCATAAAGCTGGCTCATGCAGGAGGAGTGACAGAGATGAGGCTCTAAAATTAGCTTGGAGTCAGATTAGGAAGAGCCTTGAAGGCCATGCTAAGTTTCTGTTCTGAACTGTAAGCAACTGAGAGCCTTTTAGATAGCTCAAAATGCAAGCCCACAATAGAAGAGAGTGGTCAGGGTTGAGGCTAGAGGATTTAGGAACATAATGCACAGAGGCAATAGGTAAAGTGTGGTTAGGCAATGACAGCCAGAGAGTGTGGGGCACAGCCAGGTGGCGGATCTAAGCTAGAGTCAGAAACTGGGCATGAGAGCTAGGTGATAGGCTGAGGAGATGGATGGTTCACAGCTTTCAGAGCCCATGCTCCAAGGGGACCACCTGACTGAAACAAGCTTTCGGTGCCAAGAAAGAACCCAGAACAGAATGCAGAAGATACAAGTGGGAGGAATCTGGGCTCATCTCATCTGATAGATTGGCACCTCTATATCCTTCCCTTCAAATCTCAAGAGTCAATCCAAGGACTTCAGTGACACTCCATGCAAAGCCACTGTCTCCATTTCCAACTGGGCCTGGACAGAGAGACAGTGGAAGAACAAAGGGCAGCAGGCTACTCTAGGTCTGCAGTTCCTACTGGCCCTCAAGCCCGGGCAAACCCTGGATTGGCAGGCAAAGGAGATGAATTTTCTTTCTGGCTCTGTAACAACTATGGCATTCAGAAGGATTCTAATGCTTTCTGGACTCCTGATGCCCCATTTATTCAGTGAGGGATTAGAGATAAGCTCCAAGGGTCTTTCCTGCTCTTTAGCCTCCACAGCAGTCAACCATGGCTGGTCCCCCTTGAATGAGAGAGCTCCAGCAGACAAGGGTCACCTCCAAGACCCTATCCATCAATCACAACCACCTTGAACTCCCTCCCTCAGCAAATCTGCTCTAGCTATATCCTCCCAAGCAGTGTCGGCAGCAGCCAGCATATCCCCGAGAATACAGCCTGCCTCCTTCCCGTTACCAAGGGAATTGCTCTCCCAGTAACGGGTACTGTTCTGAGGTGCTGGTGCTACTCCCAGGGCCCTGGAGAGCCAATTAAGGTGAGGAAACTGTTCATGAACTAAAAAGCCATCCCACTGATAGGGCTCCGGAGCTCCAGCTTCTGCACCTGCTGCACACTCAGCTCAGCCCAGCTCAGCTGGCTACCCTCCACCTAGGAGACTTGGGTCACTGCCCACAACAGACCCCACAATGGTTGGGGACACAGTTCAGTACCTGGACTGGGCAAACAACTCTGCCTTCCAGGCTCCTATAGCTGAGATCTCACCCCTGCTGACTCCCACTCTCACCCCAGGCCATTAAGAGCCCCTCCAGCTGAGCTCTCATTAAGATCATCATTTCCTTTTCTGACTCTGAGGTTGTAGCATGTTGCATCAGTTCCCTCTCTTTGGATCTTCCCAAAGTCCCAAGACCTGCCCACCAAGGGACAGAGATTGCTCCCCTTTTCAGCATCTGTAGTTTACAAGGGATGTGCTGTCACCCATCACTAGTTTTGGGAAGCATGAGGCTATCGTGGTTATTTGGTGTTCTTAGAGCTCTTCAAGTCCAGCCCTGAAAGCCAGAGAAGACCTGGGATTGCCCAATTAGTGCTGGAGTCCAGACTGAGCTCCAAAGGCCATGACTTCCATACCAGGGTTCTGCTCACATCTCACAAATCACCCACATTGATAACAGGAAAAGTAAAATACTAAACAAGTAGATTCTAAAACTTACAAATCAGAATCAAGGTCTCTCAGCTAGGATTTGCCTTTTAGTAGATTTGAAAAGAACAATGTTCCTTTTACTTACCTGGGGAAGGAAATATCCAATTAATTGCCTTTCTTCCCTAAAACAACAAATAGAGCTACAGGAATCCTGAGAATTTTGAAGACACATGGTAAATGTCAGTTTCAGGCCCACCAGCTCCCTTCAGAGCTTGCTACATTTTAAAGTATCACTTTGTGACTCAATGGCTAACTTCTCAGATAGAGTTTGACCTGGGACCATTTTCAATTAGGCTTAAAGGCAAATAGTCCCAAATAGATATTCTCATTGGCTGAGTAAATCCACTTCCAATATCCAGCCTTTCTGCACAGAGCCTTCAGCTCCAGTCATCCCACTGCATGGCTAAGCCATTGTGTGCTCAGCACAGAGCTGCCTTTGCTCTGGTCCCCATCACTACCTTTTGAAGACTTTGCCCAGCTGGTCTCCTTAGAGGCAGACACCTAATGTAGACACACTTCCCACTGTGCTGGAGTTGCTGGGGGGGGGGGGGGAAGGGGAGGGAATCTCAGCTAAGCTGTGGCCTCATTAAAGATGTGCACCTGATGACTCAGGCTGCACCATTGGTTCTTTCCTCAAAGATTTTCCGCAGAGTCTCCATCAGTTCAGTGATTCCGGGTGAAATCTTTCCCAGAGCGAAGTGCTACAGTGCAGATCACAAGCTTTGAAGACAGGTTTGACCTGAGCTGACATTTAGCAGTTGTTTTGGACCTTAGACCTTACATATTCACAATCCCCAGGTTTTTCATCTGTAAAATGGGAATGCCTAATTATAGGGTGATTGCAAAGTTTAGAAAAGATAATACAGGCACGAGTACCTAGTGCAGTCTCTGCAGGTGCTTGAAAAATATATGTGCACCTTGCAACTTGAGAAGTAGAAAGGGGCAGTGTCACAAGTGAAACAGTCTTCCTTCCAGGTAAGAGCCATGGGAGATCTCTGTGAATCCAGTGATTAAATCATTCGATCAATAAATATTCACCTGAGCCCCCATCCTGTGTCAGGTTCTGTGTTGGGCTGTGGAGTTGTAGAGTTGAAAGACTCTGTCCAGTTGAATAAGATGCCCACCTCATGTCCTCCCCAGTGCCAAGTACCAGTGCAGAAGTGTAGGCATGGGAAAGCTCCACCGAGGGACTGGAGTTGGAAACCAGCTGGCCAGAACCCGAGCCCAGGCACACAGCCGATGCAACACAGCAATGCTCAGCTCTGCCCAGCAACTAGCAGAACTAGATTTATGGAAAATGACATATCCCCATGCACTGTTGGCATATGGCTGGAGGCACTGATGCACCCTATTTATTCTTCAGCCTCTACTCACCTCCTCTCTACCTGCTTCCACATTTTACTTTTGAAAACTCCAGATTGACAGCAATACAATAAGCATTTTAGCAAGTCTGTGCCCCTACTCTGCTGGACAAAGTGGAAGTGCTTAAAGCTCTTTCCAAAGAACCAGACTCCCAGAGCATGGCTTCTCAAATTATGGACCAGAAATCAAGTTCAGGTATTGGGTCTCTCACTAGACCTACCAGAGAGAGAGCACAGCTCTCCTTTTCATGAAGCAGCTCATTTGGGTACCATTCTTTTAGTTCTTCAGAAAACATTCAGTAAGCAACTGATATCCACCAGACTTGGTCCGTGGAGAACCTCCCAGAGGCATTGCTGCTGTGCCTGAACTTTCAACAACCTTCTCTTCACACCCCTGCCGCACCATATAATAATCATCTGTCTAGTTATTTGCCCTTCAACAGAACATGAGTTTCTTGAGGACAAGGGCCCTGCCTTTTCATCTCTGTACCCTAAATGCCATAGAGCCAGCTACACAGAAGTCAAATACCCATGAAGGAGACAAACATACAAACCAACAAATACCACACAGCATAGAGTCCTAAAATCTCCAAGTAGTCATGGAAGCTGATTCTACTCTTCATCCATAAACGCAAATATGGAAGGTAGCAAAGGCCTAGCCAGACCATAAGATATACCAAGGAATATAAGATGCCACATATTTAAGAAATTGTCTCTCAAAAAAAAAAAAAAGGAAAAGAAATTGTCTCTCTTGTTCTAAATCAAGCATGTTCACATCTAACAGATTTTTTTCCACTTCAGTTTCAAAAGTTCTAAATAATAGTATTTTTTTGTTTCTTGTCTTATTACTATATACTATGAGTAGCACAGAATGTTCTATGTGTATGTTATCATTTCATTTTCATAAAAATCCTTTAAGTTAATTACTACTATTACCATCCTCATTTCATAAGCAAGACAACTTGCCCAAGCTGTCCAACTACTAAGTGGCAGGCAGATTAGAACTCACACTCATATGCCCAAATACATTGACACCAAGGCTTATATTTTTATTCTCCATTACACTTCAAATAACTTGGCAAATAAACACTATGATTCTAATAATTGTCATTAGTATGATTTAATTTTCGACTTGAGAGCCACACAAAGCCTTGAGACATGCATAATTAGTTCATGTTAAAAATCCCAAATGAGATCAAAGACTTAAACATAAGAGTTAAATTATAAAACTCTTAAAAGAAAATACAGAGGAAAAGCTTCACAACAATGGATTTGGCAATGATTTCATGGATATGACACCAAAAGCACAGGCAACAAAAGCAAAAATAGAGAAGTCGGACTTTAGCAAAATTCAAATCTTTTATGCATCAAAGGACACTATTAACAGAACAAAAGTCCAACCCACTGAATGAGAGAAAATATTTACAAATCATATTATCTGATAAGGGTCTAGCACCCCTAATATATAAAGAACTCCTACAACTCAACAAAAACAACAAACCTGATTAAAACATGGGCAAAACTGAAACTCAATACCATTATACAACAACTCTCCATTCCCCACTCCCCCCAGTCGCTGGCAACCACCATTCTATTTTCTGTCTCTATGAATTTGACTACTCTAGGTACCTCATGTAAATAGAATCATAGACTATTTGTTTTTTTTTTTTAATGTTTATTTATTTTTGAGACAGAGAGAGACAGAGCATGAATGGGGGAGGAGCAGAGAGAGAGAGGGAGACACAGAATCTGAAGCAGGCTCCAGGATCTGAGCTGTCAGCACAGAGCCCGACGTGGGGCTTGAACTCACGGACCATGAGATCGTGACCTGAGCCGAAGTCGGACGCTTAACCGACTGAGCTACCCAGGCGTCCCAACTATTTGTTTTTTTGTAACTGGCTTATTTTATTTAGTATGATGTTCTCAAGGTTCATTCATGCTGTAACATGTGTCAGAATTTTCTTCCTTATTAAGACTAAATAATATTCCATTGTACCTATACACCACATTTTGTTTATCCATTCATCTTTCAGTGGACACCTGGGTTACTTCTGCCTTTTGGCCATGTGAATAATGCTGCTTTGAACACAGGTGTACAAATACTTCTTTGAGTCCCTGCTTTAAATTCTTTAATTCTCTCTGGTATACACCCAGAAGCAGAATTGCTGGACCACATGGTAATTCTATTTTTTAATTTTTTGAGGAATGGCTGTGCTGTTTTCCACAGAAGCTATACCATTTTATATTCCCACTAATAATATACAAGGATTCACTTTCTCCATATCCTCACCAACACTGGTTATTTTCTGTTCTTTTTTTTTTTTTTTAATAGTAGCCATCTTAATGGGTATGAGCTGGCATCCCATTGTGGTTTTGATTTGTATTTCCCTAAAGATTAGTGATACTGAGCATCTTTTTGTGTGCTCATTGGCCATTTGTATATCCTGTTTGGAGAAATGTCTATTCAAGTTCTTTGCCCATTGTTAAATTAGGTTGTTTGATTTTTTTTTTATTGTTGGGTTGTAGAAGTTCTTTATATATTCTAAAGGAACTTTTTAAGACATATTTAAGATTCACCATGTTTATAAATTTAACTTATTAGATTTCCAAGTGTCCTTTAATTAGGAATGTTTATTTGCTAGACAATTGAAATACTTAAAAAAAAAGAATAAAATATGAGGTGCCTGGATGGCTCAGTGGGTTAAGTGTCCAACTCTTGATTTCAGCTTAGGTCATGATCTCACAGTTTGTGAGATCAAGCCCTGTGTTAGGCTCTGCTAACAGCATAGAGCCTGCTTGGGATTCTCTCTCTCCTTCTCCCTCTGCCCCTCCCTCATTTGCTCTCTCTCTCTCTCTTTCAAAATAATAAACATTTTTTTAAAAAAAGAAAAATAAAATACATTTAACTTATGAAAGCAATTATTAGCTAAGTTTGTAGATATGTTCAAATATTAATAAAGTCCCTTTAAAAATGACTGTTAAAATTTGCCACATAAATAGAATGAGATTTATAAGGTAAAATTAAAAAGTTAAGGAAGAATGAAATTTAAGTTTAAAAATCAGATATTAAGTTTTATTTTTTTAACGTTTATTTATTTTTGAGAGACAGAGACAGAGAGTGGGGGAGGGGCAGAGAGAGAGGAAGACACAGAATCTGAAGCAGGCTCCAGGCTCTGAGCTGTCAGCACAGAGCCCAACGTGGGGCTCCAACTCACAGACTGCGAGATCATGACCTGAGCTGAAGTCAGATGCTCAACGGACTGAGCCACCCAGGCACCCCCAGACATTAATTTTTAAAATCAACGTACACTATCTTTTCTGTGCTCCAAACTCACAAAAGAGCCCAGAGAGGTTACACAGTTTACCCAAGGATTTAGAGGGCCCCAAATTCATACCTAAGGACAACTGCACTGCTACAATGCCTCAAGGAGCCTAGACTTGTGCCACAAATCACTTTAACAATACTGCAGATAACAAAAATAAAGATGATGTTCCTAAATACTCTCTACTTGTTTGACTTTCTCATCCTCCAAGTTCACCCAACAGAGACTGCACCTCTGTTGCATGCCTGTGCTAGAATGCTGAGATGAAGGGATCTGGTTCCTGTCTCCAAGGCCTCACAGTCCTCAATGAGATTGTTCCCTAGGAAACCTGACATTCAGGAGTGAGACACAAGCTCCTCCCACTAAGCAGCAATTTAACTGGTGAATGGTTGCTAGTCAGTGTGCGTCTGTTCATAATCAGGTCCTGACCAATCCTAGGGGGCCAGCAGTTCTCCCTCCGCCTCGCCTGGGAAGTTTAGTGAGCCAGGACACACGTCCTGTCTGTCTGGGGAGCCAGCCAAACCTTGAATCAACACCTTCCCAGGTTTCTCGGTCTGCCACCAATTTAAGGAAATCCCAAGCATGGCGAGTCCCAGCTTACAAAACAGATATAGCAGGCATCAGGAGGATTTGCTTTGTCTCACAGATTCCCTAAAGAGTTGCGCTCAGCAATGAGTGTCCCTTGGGCATTTAAATTCCGATTCTTTCTACACTTGAAATTCGGTTCCTATGAAACAGGAAGAGACCTATGATGTGAAGGAGGGGAACCTGTGGTACTTTTGTACTTACCATCTGAGACAGTCCCACAAGCCTTGGCAACCTGCCTCAGATCCTGGATCAAGCCCTGGAAGCAGTCCTTACAGAGCAAATGCTGGCAGGGCAGGAGTCAGGCACCGACAGCCTGCAGGTTCTGTCGGCACAATGAACAGTCCAGTACCAGGGGCTCCATATGACCACTCTTGTGTTTCTGGTCAACTAGTGGCAGCCCCATAAAGCTCATACCCATATCTGACCCCATGCCCATGACCGTGCCCAGGACCGGGGCTCTTGCAACGACCTCCTCAGGTATGAAGCAGCGTGCAGAGTGAGCAAGCTCCACTGCCTATAAGTGAAGCACAAAGCAGAGTGATTAATTTCTTTGGGGTGGGGGATGTTCCTGGACAGGCCAGAGAGGACTCTGAGAACTGGAGGCTCGTGCCCTGAAACCTGCAGGGCTCAGCCCCAAACTCTCACTTGAGCTCAAAGAGAGAGTCCAGCATCTCCACTGTGGAAAATAAAGCCTAGAGAGGTCTGCTAGGTTGTGTGTTTCTTACAAGGTTTGTTTGCCTTCAAAAGTGTCCAAGATCTACCTGTGCTTCTTTTTATTAGTGGGCAAGCCTGGTCCAAGATTTTGGAAAAGAAAAGGAAATGTATTAAAAGCCAAGTTTATACCAGGTGCTTTATATGCTTTATCTCAAACCTCACAACTACTCTTAGAGATAGGCATTATGATACTTCTATGAATTCAGTAAAACCATGAAGGACAGGCTGAGGAAACTGAGGTTCAGAGAGTTTGGGTAATTGCACAAAGACAGATGGCAAATAGCAAAGTTCAAATTCAAATTCAAAATTGGACTTCACACCCTTACTACTGAAATATTTCTCAAGCTAAGGTCCAACACACATATTTTTGTGAGTTCTCCTCACTATTTTTTAAAATTAGTATTCATTCTGATAAGAATTTTTAAATCTATAAATGTTCCAGTTCATCTACATATCCACCTCAACAAGATTTTAGAGGCAGTGTTAAGAGTTTAGGATCTAATTCACACCATGCACTTATTTGTCTCAGGCAAATGGGAAGAGAAAGGGGCAGCCTTGATATGTAAATGATGCATTCTTGCCACATGAAGTCTCAATAACATTGTGGCATGTGGTTAGGAATGTTTCATCGTGCTTGGAACAGATGTAGGAGGTAGGGAAATTAAGCCATCATCACCCTGGCAAAAGTTTGCCACACCTGGCCACACCAGGAGCACCACATTTAAACTGTAATAGCAATTTAGTTCAGCAACACATCATCTGCAAATGAAATTGATATTGTTAATTTGATTGTTTTGGTTTTTTATAACTTGCAAACTGTATTCAATTTTATGTAAGTTTTGTATAAGAGCAAATGAAGTGTACCTCATTTTATACTTGTACCTACTTAAGAAAGAAACCAAATGTCATTTAATTCACATCTGGAGCTCTGGAGTTATGCAGACTTGACAGAACTTTCATTTCAGTCCATAGTCTTTGGGAGCCAATCCCATTAAAGATGAAGAGTGACAAGGCTGGGAGAGGCCAGGCTGCTTGGAGGCCCAGCAAAATGCCACTAAATAAAATAATGGACGGACTCTCACCTCTAATTCATTTTGGGGCTCTAAGAGTAGTTATTTCCCAGAGGGCAGCATAGTAGTGCTGGTGGAGGGAAGGGCAATCTGTCTTAGAAGGTTTAAGTGTGGCTGAGTTTATTTTGTTAGACTTCGACAATATCAGACTTAATTATTCAGGACACCAAAGAGATTTTATTTATGTGGGTTATATCTACTACTATTTACCATGTTATAAATGAAAACTGAGATAATTTTAAAATATTAATTCATTTAAAAACAATAAACGTATTACATGTCAACCTGAATAGCATACTTTTTAGGAAAAAAAAAAACTATTAAAAAAATAAATTTAGGGAGAAGAGTGGCATTGTTTTTCCTTTTTGCAAACCTCATTAATGTCTGTGTTAATAAAAGCCAGCTGGATTGCCATACCTGCTTCCGTAGTCCATCTGCTGTATGTTGTTCTGTTTACAGTGTATGAAGAAAAGCCAGCCTCGCACGGCTGTACAATTGGAAAAGATAAGAGTATTTTTAATAGCCTTATCAGGTAACTGTGGATATCCTTTGAAACTACAACAAGTAGCACTTTCTTAAAGCTTAGTTGTAATGTGGAATCTGAAACTACATCAGTGAATTTTTCTTACCCTGTGACATGAAAATCCACTGGTCTGTCTTGCACTGTGAACTGCCCTTCTACCTAGGCATCATTTTAGAACACCAGGCATCTGTCATTTGGAAAACATTGATCCAATGACTTATGTAGACGCTTCAAACACTGATGTTTCCTTATACGATAACAAAACATCACACTCTTAAACATCACCTCCAGTCTTATTGGAAAATACTTTATTAGGAAGATGTCAAACTCATAGAGGCAGCTATGCCTTTACCAGAATTCTAAATTTTGCTGAAAGCTCTAATTTTATCATTGGCAACAAATACTGTCAGGTTTTTTTCCTTGAAATGACAGGCTCACTTCATTTTTGAGAGCATATTTGCCATATTCTCAAGTCTGAATAACCACAGTTTGTCTGTCAGCTGTTCTCTCAACTAAAACTGGTGTTGTACAAAAAAAAAAAAAAAAAAAAAGGCTAGTTCAGCTTGCAACTCAAATAATAGTACAAGTGCAGTTCCTCACCCTGATAAGTAGAAATGCTTTATGCACACTTCCAGTTTCTTCACAAAGAATATTAAAATGATGCATATTTAAGGACTGGAATTTAGTAAAATATTGCCTACCTCATCATGGACACACCTAAGTGAAACTGGCTTCTCCCTTCTCCTCCTGTCCTTTACCTTTTCCTGCGAGTGCCTAGCAGTGAAGAATACAATGACTTCTACCAGCATCTTTGGCTTTTTACACACCACCTTTGGCATTTGCTTTGGCACTATCAGTGCAAATGCCAATCCAGTGAAAAGGGCAAATAACATTCTGTAGTGTTATGAAAATGGTTTTGACTCTGGAAACTTGTGATCCTGTGGACACTTGTGAAAGAGTCTCAGGGACCATCACCATCCCCACCCTGCCCCTGCTTCCTGCCATAGGTCTACAGACCATACTTTGAGAACTGTTGCATTAGGCTTTAAATGACAACTCTGGGAGGGGAGGGTGCCTGGGTGGCTCAGTTGGTTAAGCATCCAACTCTTGATTTCGGCTCAGGCATGATCTTAAGGGTTGATGAGATCACCCTGCATCGGGCTCTATGCTGACGGTGCAGAGCCTGTTAAGATTCTCTTTCTCCCTCTCTCTCTTTCTTTTCCCCGCTCATGCTCTCTCTTTCTCTCAATAAATAAATAAACTTTAAAAATAAATAAATAACAACTCAGGGGATTCAAAGTGGACATGGCTTTCCAACATCAGTGGGCACTACTCAGGGTAAGAATATAAATAAATATTTCACTTCTGTCTTAGAAGAGCAACTGAAGTAACTCAGAGGGTAAAGGTTAAATTAAAGGCACAACCAAACAATAGAGTCTCTGATTTGAGAGTAAAGGGGGACGGTCAAATGACCTCTCTTCTATCCCCTTCCTCTGGCTGCTTTCCACTATGTCTTAGCTCTTCCCTCTCCTTCCTACCTCCTCTGACCTAGGAAAAGGGATAGAGTATGGCAGAATGTACTTAAGCCAGGGGTAGCAGATTCGAATGCCTATGGGAGCCAGGCATGTAAATAGCGAAGTGCTCCACCTAAAAGAATATGGGTCTCAGGGCGCCTGGGTGGCTCCGTCTGTTGAGCGTCTGACTTTGGCTCAGGTCATGATCTCGCGGTTCATGGGTATGAGCCCCATGTCGGGCTCTGGGCTGACAACTCAGAGCCTGGAGCCTGCTTCAGATTCTGTGTCCCCCTCTCTCCCCACTCCACCCCTGCTTGTGCTCTGTCTCTCTCTGTCTTTCAAAAATGAATAAACATTAAAAATAATAATAAAAAGAATGTGGGTCCACATAGTTTTTCAAAGCGCCAGAAATCCAAATTTTTACTTAAACTCTAAAACATTGGCAACTAATTAAAATTTAAAAACATTGGGGCGCCTGGGTGGCGCAGTCGGTTAAGCGTCCGACTTCAGCCAGGTCACGATCTCGCGGTCCGTGAGTTCGAGCCCCGCGTCGGGCTCTGGGCTGATGGCTCGGAGCCTGGAGCCTGTTTCCGATTCTGTGTCTCCCTCTCTCTCTGCCCCTCCCCCGTTCATGCTCTGTCTCTCTCTGTCCCAAAATAAATAAAAAACATTGAAAAAAAAAATTAAAAAAAAAAAAAATAAATAAAAACATGAAAACAGGGGTGGCTCGGTGGCCCAGGTGGTTAGGCATCAGACTTTGGCTCAGGTCATGATCTCACAGCTCCTGATTTTTTTTTTTTTTAATTTTTTTTTTTCAACGTTTATTTATTTTTGGGACAGACAGAGACAGAGCATGAACGGGGGAGGGGCAGAGAGAGAGGGAGACACAGAATCGGAAACAGGCTCCAGGCTCTGAGCCATCAGCCCAGAGCCCGACGCGGGGCTCGAACTCACGGACCGCAAGATCGTGACCTGGCTGAAGTCGGACGCTTAACCGACTGCGCCACCCAGGCGCCCCTCACAGCTCCTGATTTTGAGCCCCACATTGTGCTCTGGGCTGACAGCTCGGAGCCTGGAGCCTGCTTCGGATTCTGTGTCTCCCTCTCTCTCTCTCTGTCCACCCCCCTCCCCGCCACACACACACACACACACACACACACACACACACACACACACACACACACTGGTACTCTGTCTCCCTCTCTCTCAAAAATAAATAAACATTAAAAAAAATAATAAAAACTTGAAAACAGCATGAGTCAAACAAAATATACCAGTAATCAGCCTGAGACCTCTGCTCTAAGTCGTGGAACCAGGAAACTAGGACTAAATGAAACATCATGTGAAAGCCTGGAAGGACAGAAAGCCTCACATATAACATTACCTTGCTCACAAATCACTTCCTTTTAACACCCCACAGCCTGATCTGAGAGTTTCTGTAGCCTTGCCAAGGAATGGCAGAGCAAGTCATTCCATGCCACATTGGGGGTAAGAATTTCAAAGACTGTTCGCACGGGTAGTACAGAGCAAGTGATCATCAAAACAAGATTCAGTTCAGGAGGAAAAGAGGAGAGAGACACACTAGGCAATGAGAGAACACCCACTCGATGCTAGACGGTTTGAACGTGATATATTATCTGTTTACTTGTATACTGTCTATTTTAGACACAGTCCTAGAACAGAACTTAGTCTTTCTTGTTCACCATTGTCCCAACTCCTCACTGCCTGGCACATATACATAGTGTCTACACACAGTATGCACTCAATAAATATTTCTAAAATGAAAGAATAAATCTCAGTATTTTTCATTAGACAAACAAGAAAACTAAGATCCAAAGAGAGTATGTTGTTCATTTAATATCATTCAGCTAGTAAAAATAGAGGTAGAGGGGTGCCTGGGTGACTCCAGATTTCAGCTCTGGTCACGATGTAGTGGTTGGTGGGTTCAAGCCCCACATCAGGCTCCGCACACACTGACAGTGTGGAGCCTGCTTGGGATTCTCTCTCTCCTCTCTCTGTCGCTCCCCTGCTCTCTCTCTGTAGATAAATAAACTTAAAAAAAATAGGGGTAGGAAATGAACCCAAGCTTCTATGTTCTTTCTGCTGATTTTATCATCTGAAATTAAATTAAAATCCAAATATTTAAGCCCTTCCTTGTTGTGCTATTGGATAAACTGTCCTCTAATATCCTAGAATTCCTCTCTTCACATTTTGCTATTCTGAGTTTAATGGCAGCAAGGTTTTCCACCTTAGCTTGCAACAAAGCTTCTAGGAATACATTTTCCATGTAGTATAATGAAATTTTTAAAAAATCTATTCAACAGCGTTAGGAAAGACTCCTGGAAATTCCTAATCTTCAAATTAGATTATTTTTACTTTGTGTTCAAGAAAACCCTGTGGCCCTATGGATTTTTCTCTAAATACTATATTGCCATTTATCAAAAACTACTGATAAAGGCAAAACAACAACAACAACAAAACCCCCCGAGCCTGGTGTAGCTGAAAGTGGTAACTATACATGCTGCTGGTGCATAAATTGGTACAATCCATTTGGGGAAAAAAATAGCATAAAATGAATCATAAAAATGTTCATACCCTATAATACAGCAATCTCACTCCTGGGAATTTACCCTAGACAAGCTATTCAATAGAAGAAGAAAAAACACATACACACAAATGTCCATTGCATCACTGTCTCTAATAGCAAAGAACACAATAAGAACAACAACCAAAAACACAAAAAGAAACAAAAAAAAAAATACAGGAGAAAATGGCTTAGTAAATTACAGTACATGCTGAAGATAAATCAGTCTTAAGATATTAAAAATAATAATCATGAAGACTGAGTAGTGATACAGAAAAATGTCACGCTATTAAATGAAAAGCAGAATACAAAAGGATTTGTATGCATGATCATCAGCTTTGTAGATAGCTATGTCTCCACGTAGACAAGAGCTGAAAGTAATATTCAGACATAAAAAAGCATTATAAAGTGTTATCATTTGAGATGTTTATACTTATATTTTTAAAGATTTTCTTTAATGTTTTACTGGATTTTCTATTACATGCTATTTTTAAAATCCTTTCTGAAATACATTAGGATTTCTGAGTTTTTCTAGAACTCTCACTTAAAAAGAACAGAAACCCTAGGGCGCCTGGGTGGCTTAATTGGTTGGGCGTCCAACTTTGGCTCGGGTCATGATCTCACAGCCCGCTTCGGGCTCTGTGATGACAGCTCAGAGCCTGGAGCCTGCTTCACATTCTGTGTTTCCCTCTTTCTGCCCCTCCCCCGCTCACACTCTGTCCCTCAAAAATAAACATTAAAAAAAAAAAAAAAAAAAAAGAACAGAAACCCTGGCTCTTTCCATCTTAAATTAACAATCCTTTACTTGAAAAAGGAAAGCAACATAATCTTTCCAAATGTCCAAACCTAAAGATGGAGAGCAAGAAAACAAGGTTGGATCTACCCAGGCTGTTGTTGCCATGTGAAGGACTGCTAAGGAACTCAGGAACCCAGAGAGGAGAAAAAGAAAAGGGGACCACCAGAGCCCTCTTCAGGGTGGGGTGTGTTCATAAGGTTCCCTAGAGAAAGGCGTGGGTTCCAGAAAAGGTCAGCACCACATTTACCTGTCTCGCCAGGTTGCTGTCTGGCATCATCTCCCTTCTGCTCATTTCACAGATATTTTCTGAGGCCCTGACTCTCTGAGGGAGCCCATATGCCTGAGATGTCACAAGACCACTCTCTACTTCAGAAGAGATGTCACAGAGAAGCAGGCCTCTCAGAGGTCATGTCTCAGCACTTTCCGTGTGCCTGGTGGAGAGGGACAGGTTACCTAATGCCTAATGTCTGGATGCTACTCAACTTTGCAGATACAGAGCTTGCTGTCTCAGAGCTGGTCAGCCTAGGGAAACTGACCCACATTGACAAACCACACATGAGCCCTTAGGAATGAAAGGGAACCTGCTAGAAACCAGAGCCAGACAATCACCCAGGGAATTCCCTCCACCGTGATAGGACCATCAATGAGAAGAATGTTAGGTGAACACAGAACCCAACACAGAGTGCTGGTCCACTCGGAGAATTTCCATTCAGATGGATGGCCTGAGGGATAGGATATAGCTCCTCTATAACCAAAGAACCTGGCAAAACTATCCAGAAGCAGTGCCAATTACCCAGAACCCTACCTATACTCCCTGAACAGTATTTGTCCTGGCTCTAGGCCCTCCTCACAAGACACTTGATGGTTACCTTTCATTCCCAAAGCTCTGCCCAGCTTACCTCCATTCACAGACCATGTTCCCAAGGGTAGTTTCCAGGTAGCTCGGTTCATCCCTTGTGCACTTTCTGGCCAACTTCAATGTCAAATACAGGGTGATCTCTTCTTAGACCTTGCCCTCGACTCTCAAGACCCCGGTTTCTGCTGGCCACAGGTAGTATGTGATTGAGGACTGAAGGAGTGATGAAGACCATAATGCTGTGAGGTCAGAGAGGGAGTGGTCACTGAGGTAAAAACAGATCTGGAAAGAGAAGACTAAAGGCTAGGTAGGCCCAGGCTCTGTATCTTGGCAGCTCTGTAGCCACCGGTAAGTCATTCAAACTTCTGTGCCTCAATTCTTTCATTCTCATTCATAAAATGGAGCTGGTAGTGTTGACCTCTCAGGCAGAAGCAATTTGTAAGATTGCAAGGTGTATTTGGTTATTATCACTCTGGACTGGAGTGTTCTGGGAAGAAGCAGAATATAAGGTGGGCCCTAAACGTTGAGGGAGATTCAGGATATCTGTTCAGGAATAAGATGAGCAGTATAGGCATGAGAAATGGCACCAGCACAGGCAAAAAGGTAGAATGTATGTAGCAAGTTTGGCTACAGTAGAAAGCTGGTATAAGAGGAAAAGCTGAGGTTGGTTTGGAAAGGCACATAGGCCTTTCTGTAGGTAATAGGGAGCTACCCAACTTTTTGATCAAGTAAGTGAAAGGATGAAAGTTATGTTTTGGGAAGATTAACCTGGCAGAGGTGTGAAGGATGAAGGGACTGGAGGAGTGTTAGAATGCAGGCAGGGTGCCACAGGAGGATGCTGAACTCAGGATAAGAGACATGATGAGGGTCTTAATGAAGGCAGTGTCATGGGGGCTTGAAAGGAGGAAGCAGATCTGAGATAGAGAACAAACGGATATGGTGACAGTGTATTAGAGGAAAAGGAGGCTCGGGAACAATTTTCAGGTGTCCATGACATCACTATTTAAGTGGACATGAGCACCACTCACCAAGATACAGTATAAAGGAGAAGGCACCGGTGAGAAAGGAAAATTGAAGTCTTTGAATATGTTTACCTAGTTTGTCTGTAGAATGTCCAAGGAATAATAATCAGAAATTAAGTAAACACATGAGTGTGGAGCTCAGCAATAACATTGTGAATTGAAGCCACCCAAAATAAATTCACCCAAGAAGACTGTGTATTGTGAAAAGATAAAGAGCAAGAACCGGAGGGTGAAAAATATCACTACTTGAATGGTGCATAAAATTAGAAGAACCTGAAAAGGCTGTGAAGTGGCCAGAGAGACAAGAAGAAGGCAAGAATTTCTATAAAGAAGTGAAAGAGGTAAAGTACAACAGAGAGAAGTGGTATGAGGAATAGGAAGAGTCCATTCAACTGGTATTTGTTTAATTGATGCTTCGAAAAAGAGCAATTTCATTGAAGTAGTGTAGCTGAGGGCTAGATTACAGTGGATTAAACAATGAATGGGAAATGAACAAATGGACAGAATTTGTAGACTTCGCTTTTGGGGGGCTTGGCTGTAAAGGAAAAAGCCAGGGTAGCAGGTAGAAGACAGTCAGGGAGAATTTAGGATATTTAGCTAAAATATATTTTAGCTGACAGGAATGGGGCAGGGAAAATAAATACACACACAGAGTAATTGAAAGAATGGGATTTCGAACACTGATTGAGACTCGAAAGAGGGCTCTTCCAGTTAGTGAAGACAGGGAGGTGAGAGTAGTTACATTCGGTCACTTAATAATTTGTTGAACATGCACTACATGCCAGGAACTGGGAGTGCATGGATAAAAGAAAATATTCCTGAGCCATTAAGGAATTTGGTCTAGTACGGAAGACAAATGTGGATCAAGAATTATATAAGAGCTATGCACTTGATTGTGTGAGGGCACAAGTGGGGAAAGTAAGCAACAATGATTGAATGGGTCAGAGAAGTTTCACAGGAAAAGAGACACTTGCACTGGGCCTAAGTGAACAGGGATTCTCTAGTCCAGGAGAGGAGGTCACGGCCATGTCAACTAGGTTCAGGTGAAAATTCAAACTGGGTGGTTAGAAAAAGTATTTACAGAGTCTGTATAAAAAGGACCATAAAGCAACCAGGTATACTGGTGCCTGAAGTATATCAGATTGTTCAATCTGTGGAGGCCCAGAAGATAGCACAAGGGCAAAGGAGGAATTAAGACCGAACGCCTCCCTGGAGTGTAGGTCAGCAGGTGCCGGTGGGTGGTGGAGACATCTAGTGAAAGACTCCAAAGGTAGCCGAGCGAGACACCGGTAAGCACGCTGAGGATCAAATAGCGTCTCGCGAATCCTCACTGCGGCTGGGAGACAAGAGAGCAACCGCTACCGCCAGGGCCGAGCAGACCGCAAGAACGGAGTGAGACGCGTTGGACGACTCAGAACTGGGGCGTCTGACGGGTACGGTGGCCTAGTCGGGTTCCAGGGCCAAGTCACCGCGACAGCTTGGACCACACAGCGCCCCAAGCGCCGGATTCCGCGAAAGCTCTCAGCCTCAGAGCCAGAGCGAAAGAAGGTAGCGACCAGCACGACTCCCACACGTCAGGGCCACTGGTATTTCCTGGAGAGGACCAGGACACCCCGCAGAAAGAGGCAGGGGCCAGCCTTGTAGTCACGCGAGACCCGCGAGACCCAAGAGGCCCCGCCCAAGGCCGGGTCTCCCTGGCCGGAAGTGAGTCTCATTGGCTCCGCCTCCGTTGTCAGTACCGCGAGATTTCGCGGAGCCCTCCCTCTTTCTTCTGGGCCGCCGACATGGTAGGTGCTTATTTTCGTGCTTCCCCGTTGTTGCTGGTTCAGGCCGCGAGCTGCACTCGCGTTGCACCCCAACCACCCACCCCTCACCTTAGCCCGGTCTCCCAGGCCGCGCATGGCAGGCCTCAGCGCAGGGTGCCCGGTAGGGGCCTGGGACCTTGGTGCCGCGTGCTCCGCTCGGAGTTTGGGTCTCTGAGACACGCGGGCCGGCGCGCTTGGGCGCCGCCCTGATGAGGCCGCTTGTCCCCAGGCCAGTTCGTAATATCAACTTTGCTGAATGTGCTACAAAGCAGATCTTAATTCCCCAGGCCTACAGACGCCTCGCAGACGGGCAAGTTGGCCCCCTGCCACACCTACCTCCCTTTGGCCTTAATACCAAGCACCTTTTTTCATACAGCCATCCAGACTGAGAAAGACCCGGAAACTTCGGGGCCACGTGAGCCATGGCCACGGCCGCATTGGTAAGTGCCGGCGTCCCATCCCGGTCTGCTTTGAACTCCCTGTCGGGTCCTTAGCTAGCCAGGAAGTAGGTAGGGTAGAAGTGGGTTAGCTTTGTGTGGTCATTCGGATTAAGTTTGAATGTTAGCTGTTTTTTTCTTTCCCCTGTCAGAATTGTCACCAGTACTCCATTTTTAGGGAATTTCACATCATTTGGAGGAATGAATGAAAACTGGGGCAAAGTGCTGAATTGATTGAAGGCATGGAGCACTGTGGATAGTGCTGTGATGTGGAACACTGCATAGAGATGTTTCACCTGGAGTTTTGAAGGAATAGCAATGCTTAGAGAGGTATTGTAGACTGGGAACAAGATAAGTAGAGATGCAGAAATGTGGGGAAATGGTTTTGGGAGAAGAATTGAGGGGCTGGTGAGGGTATGTTAACTGTAACTTTGTATTCTTGCAGGCAAGCACCGGAAGCACCCAGGAGGCCGGGGTAATGCTGGTGGCATGCATCACCACAGGATCAACTTTGACAAATAGTGAGTGCCTCTTAGCTATACTGTACTTTTCACTGGCACTGGCAGTCTGCATTTAGGGGCAGAGGGCTGCCCTAGAACACCTTTAATGGGAAGCAAGCCTCTTACCACTCAAAAGCCTTGTCTGTTCCTGGCTTTTACCTTTCACCAGGTTACCATTTGATGTGAACTGAGAACTTGTCATCGAGGCTAGAGTCACGCTTGGGTATCAGCTATTGCCTTGGTGTGCTAGAGTCCTCGAAGAGTAATTGCTCACCTTATTCACTGGCTGTGACCCTCATGGCATAGTCAGTCACCGGGTTAGTGACATGCATCAGATTAACCTGTATACCTGTTAGATTCACTTATTCCCCCAAATTTGCTTAGAAAACCTCTATTCTAAGAATGTGTTGATTTTCCATAATATGCTGTCAAGTGAGCTGGAAGACCTTTAGTCTTGGCACTGCCTCTTACTTTCTAAGTGACTTCTGGTTCCATGAAATAAGGGTAGTTTTTTACTCCTGAACATCTTTGGAGGCTTTTCTTAAAGATTTGTTTTAATTCAGCAACGAATGGGGTACCTGCTATTTCACTATAATCCACCAGTGAACAATTTACACTATAACCGAGGGAGATGGACCGTGAGGATGGTAAACGTCACTAAAGGGAGATCATTAAAGTGCCCGTCTCTTCCCAGTCATCCAGGTTACTTTGGAAAAGTTGGTATGAGGCATTACCACTTAAAAAGGAACCAGAGCTTCTGCCCAACTGTTAACCTTGATAAACTGTGGACCTTGGTCAGTGAGCAGACACGGGTAAATGCTGCCAAAAACAAGACTGGAGCTGCTCCTATCATTGATGTGGTGCGATCGGTGAGTGAATATTTGTTACCTTTATATGGTCCTTGCGTCTTAAAATTCTTCGTAATCTAATCTACTTGATCTCCTGCCTGGAATCCATACCCAGTTATCTACTAGACAGTTCCACCTTTTTTTTTTTTTTTTTTAATGTGTATTTTGAGAGCAAGAGATTACTTGCATGCAGGAGTGGGGAGCAGCAGAGAGAATTCTGATGCGAGGCTCAGTTCCACAAACTATGAGATCGTGACCTGAGCTGAAATAAAGAGTTGGACACTTGACCGACTAAGCCACCCAGGTGCCCTCAGACTGGTCCACCTCTTGATAGAATTGTCACAGCTAACTCACCAAAATTGAGCTCAATTGTGATTCAAGCAAAACATTGGAAGAATAATAATCTTTCCAGTCCCTCATTCATTCAAGTACTTGTATTTGTTCTTTCTTGAATGTTTTTCCAATCCATAATTTCATTCCCACTGTTGCCCTGATTTGTACAGGTTTGCATTTCTGGCCTGAGCTTTTGGCAGTATGTTAACTCAACTGGCTCTGGTCTGCTTACATGAGGCACAGCTCTTGAATCTTTATTCCCCTTACAGAATAAAGTCCTAATATGTTTGGTTGTTATTTAAGGAGCTACATTATCTGAAGAGATTCCCACCCACACCCCAAAACACTGATGATGACAAAGGATTTTTGTATATCTTTTTGGAGCTCTGGGCGTAGCGTCAGCTCCCATGGGTGTGGAGGTATTCTAAATCTTAAGGGGGCTTTCAATTAAGTTTTAAATCCCTTTTCCCTGTGTAACATCACTTGAGCAATTTTCATGGTCAGGACTTCTTGGAATACTGCTGGGAATGTGGTTTTCCCTTTCTTTTTTTTTCTTTTTCTTTTTTTGTTGTTAATCAGCTAGTAATTGGAGAGGGGAGTTTGTGCTTTGCCTGAGGCTAGAGTCACATCCTGACACATCTCTTGTCCTGGTGTGCTAGAGTCCTCAGAGAGAATCTACTGGTCTTGATTCACTGGCGAGGGCATTCTGTGCCCCCGGTAGTGCCCAGATCAGAAACATGCCCTCCCAGTTCCTAGATGGAGCAGATTGGCAGACATCTTTCTTTATACGCATCAGGGAGTTGGTACCTGCAATGGTGTGTGTTATAAACTCTTTTTTTTTTTTCTTTTTCCCAATCTCTCCAGGGCTACTACAAAGTATTGGGAAAGGGAAAGCTCCCCAAACAGCCTGTCATCGTGAAGGCCAAATTCTTCAGTAGAAGAGCTGAGGAGAAGATTAAGGGTGTGGGGGGAGCCTGTGTCCTGGTAGCCTGAAGCCACATGGAGAGAGGTTCATTAAATACTAACAACTGCTTTTCTCTTCTGGTCTGGGTGTAAGTTCTTTAGCACCCCTACCTCTCTTACCTGTACATTTGAAAGCCATGTAACAGATCCAGGAGTAAGGGTATGAGGGCCTGAGCTCCTTTGCCAACTCAGAAAATGTGCAAGAGATAGCACCAGTACTTAAAAGGACTTGGCCCATTACCTACCTTGAACATTTATAAAGTGAGAATATTTGTTGATAGCATATTTGTGTATCTTAGAGTTGAAAGGCCTGTTCTGCATTGTATACTCTGAAAATACAGTGAGTGGGAGAATACCCTTAACTGTCATGCATGGCTCACAGGGGGGAGATTCGGGATTTTTGTGTGTGGAGGGGTTTGTTTTGTTTTGTTTTGAAGTAAGCTGTACACCCAGTGTGGGGGCTTTAACTCATAACCCAGAGATCAAGTTGCATGCACTACTGACTGAGCCAGGCACCCGGAAAGAGGAAGACTCAGTTTGATAGGCACATTTTAAATAGTGAACAATGTGTTAGGATTGAAGCAATTGTGAAAGATGTAATTCCTGAAACTAAAGTTTTTCCTCCTTGGCTCCCTCATCTTGTACCACACTGTTCTAGTCATAACCAAAATCTTGAGATGGGGCCTACCAATCTGAATGTTAAGTGCACCAGGGCTTTTACACATCAGAGTGGTTTGGAATCTAGAAAGCCTGTGTCCTTGTGCAGAGGAGTCGTAATGTTCAAAGAAATACATCATGAGATATTAATGATTCTGGTCTGAAATGTACCTAGTATAGAATTTGGGAAATCCTAAAAGCCAGAAGCTGGAATCAGGTGAGGATTTTGCAGACCCTCAAACATAAGGAAGCATAGGGGAGCAAACTTTGTGGATTTGGTTAAGAAAAGTGCCAGGAAGGCTTTCCTCCCTTGTACAAATAACTTTATCATTTGGATTTGCTTCTTTGTAATAGTCCTGATGAAGATAAAACCCATGGGTTTTCCCATAGTGTACCTATAAAATGGAAGCTGAGGCCATCAGTTTAAACAGGTTATAGTTGATAAGAGTAATGTTTAATTGATTCCAAATAGACACTGAAGATCCAAAGATGTATAAATACAGTATCTTAAAAGATTGAGATGAAGTTTGAGATTGCAGTCCAAACCATAACAGCTGTGGTGGCTTAAGTTTAGTCCAGTTTTCTCATCTTTAAAATTGAGGATTGTGTGGATTAAGTAAAATGGAAGGCTTTACTAAACCTTTTTGACAGGGAAGCAGACAAGAAAAGCCCCTTGGTCTGATTAAGTCAAGGCAAAATGATCAAAGCAGAGGAAAGAGCATACATGCTTACCAACTTGGAAAACTTAAGCAAGTGTTAGGTGGGCAATAAGCATTCAAGGGAGAATGTAGTTAGGGAGTGGGCTACAGTGGGAGAACCAAGGAAATAGGAATGAGAAAACAAAGTAGGATTCACAAGACCCAATGGACAGGACTTGGTGATTGGGTGAATTGGGGTAGGGCTGACCAGCAAAATGGTTAAGCCTGGACAGGTTGGGTTTAGTGAAAGATAGATGAAAATTAGTTCCTTAATAGCCAGGGTCTTTCTTGGAAATTCATTATTTGTACCATGTAGCCTCACTGTCCATAAACAGGATGGGGTTGAGTGGGATAATACTCCTTCCAATCCTGTTGTAAATGGACATCCTGAACGTGAAAGTCCCTCAGCTATTTTAAGTCGAAGACAGTTGAGGTACCAGACCATGTATCTGGCCTGGGAAGGGCAGGGTCAGTTGCCTGGTTCATTTACTCAAGCATCTACAACTAACAAGTTGGCAGACGCTTTGATTTCTTTTTGCAGGTGTTATGCCAAGGAAGCTAAGTGACCAATGAAAAGCCATACGTTCATGTTCCAAGCAGACCTGTAGTGACCATTTGGTTCATTTGATGGGACCAAATGCAAACATTACGCTGTGACTTTGTTTCAGTTGAGTGCAAGGTACCACTGCTTAGATTAACAATGGTCCACGCGGAGGTAACAAAATGTTGAAACTGCCAAGCTTTGAGCCTGCCCTGTAGGCACAGAGGCCCCTACTGCTAGGTCTCTAGTAGCTGATATATGTATATAGAGTTAACGCCCTCCCATACATGGGGAACAGAATTTTGTCAGGTACCCCTGTAACTCCCATTTCCTTAAACCATTCGTTTACCTATTCAAATTGTGAAAAAGTGTTACCAAGCACATAAGGTTAACAGCTAAATTTTCCATAAGCTTGAATTGCCAAGGAGATAACTTCCGGCCTAAGGTATGTGTGCTTTAAATATATTTTTATTCAAACCTCGAGGCTGTAGCTATAACAAGCTTTGTTGGCAATAACGGCCACATAATTGCAAAATGGGACCCCGTTATCAAAATCTGCTAAAAAGAATTGTTTTAAATTCAAATACGTGCCTTCTGGCTGGGTAGGCTCAGCGTCTACATCCGCCTCCACTGGAAGGGAGGCTAGGGGGATGACAGCCAGAGACCTGCAGAGGTTGGCACTCCCGTGCCTGCCCTCACGGGCGTACACCGCCCTACCTTGGCGACGCCGTCATTCAACACCCACGTTAGGCAGCTCTACTCCTTCAGCCCCTGAGAACTACTTCCGGAGTGTGTGAAGTTCTGGTTCCGGGGTCACGTTGACCTTTACCACTCCTACGGCCGGAAGCCCTTTCGGCGTCTGCTCAGTTTCAGTGCTCAGCCAGTTCCGGCAGGGGGCGGGGGCGGGCCGCGCTGCGTCGCGCGGCCTGGAGACTTTCCCCTGCAAGGCCGGGGTGGGGGAGTTAAATACCGGCCCGCTCCCGGGGGGAGTGGGCCCCTCCGGGGGGGGGGGGGGGGGGGGGCCAGCTAACCTCACAGCGCTTTAGATCCTGCTTCGGCCTCACTTGCGTTAACATGGCCTTTATACACGTTAGAAGGGGAATTTCCAAACTTCTCAGAATTAGTTTCAGTTTTCAAAAAGATGAGCGCCGGCTATGTTCAAGTTACTTTGGGTACCTGCTTGTACACACGCGGGAATATTCTGGAAGAACATAAAACTGAGCCGGCATTTCCTCATGAACTTTGGGAGAGATGTATGTTTTGGTAGTTTGAGTTTCTTGCTTAGCCAAATGCATATTATTTACATATTAAAAGGCAATATAAATGGACAGAAAATAATTTGAAAGCTACCAATAGCTTGCCAGTACTGAAAAGTAGTATTTTCTCTTGGTCTAGAGTTTTCATGACCTTTTATGTGATACCCACCACCACCTGCATAGGCAAATAAACCTAAGATGTTTTGTAATGCATACCACCACATTATCTGGCTCAAGAAAATAATTTTGTGTATCATCCTTAAAAGTGTTAAAGCATTCATTATGCTTCATTCTGGCTCTTTTACTTTTATTCCCACTTTAAGTTTTTTTAAAAAAATAGTTTATGTATCTTTATAAATAAGTCATTTTGGGTACAAGGTAAGTTACAAGTCTACATGGGAAATAAAGGGTATTATTTTTAACAAAAATATAACTGAGCTGTGATTATAATCAGAGTGATTTTTTTAGGTCTCTAATTTCACACACCATTCGATGTGAGCCAGAGTTGGAATAATACTGTTTTCCAGGGGCACTCCTTCAAAATACTGCCCTTAAGCCCACACTCCTCTCCTCATTTTTGACATTACTGCTTACAGAGCATGGTTACTTAGTAAAGAAAGAGAGAGAGAGAGAAAATAAGCATTTAAAGATAT
Source organism: Puma concolor (assembly GCF_028749965.1). NCBI lineage: Eukaryota > Metazoa > Chordata > Mammalia > Carnivora > Felidae > Puma > Puma concolor. Next base: position 50,440,027 of record NC_141676.1, on the reverse strand, counting down.
GGGGCAGCCTGCCCTGCTCTACCATACTGATTGAGGAGAAAACCCTGGACCTTTTTAAACTCCAGAATAGAGGGCTGACACTCCACAGATATTGGGGCTTCTGGTAAAGGAGACAGCACTGTATTACCCCTGAGCAACAGACCCAGGGTTGTCAGAAAGGCACTATTTAAGGACATTTGTTCTCAATGGTGTCAATACCATCCTTTAGGGGGTGCAATTTGGAAATAAATGGGGAGGGAAGTTTTTGTCACAGGGAGGGGAAGCAACCAAGCATAGTGCTAAATGTCCTGCCATGTATGGGGTTGATTCCAAACAACAAAGAAAATTTTAGTTTAGATCATTTTACATGTAATAAACTTTTTGTTCCAGTTCATATACTTCTCAGCTTTCCAGGATTTCAAATGCTGTTTAAGTCAATGGAAGTTCGTACTGGGTTTTCTTCAGAATACTACCAAAAGTTGTTCAGCTCTCTTAGTACGTACTCAGTAGAATCTGAGTTACTAATACAAAACACTTTTCTCTGTCTGCATGTGTAGCTACTGCGTTCACAGTAACTCTATGTATAGGTGTGAGCATCTGACCTCACTGTGTCTTCTAAGTGTATCTGTGCCCAAGCATTTACATATTTAAATACATGTTAAAACAAAATACTTTTATTTATCCCTATTTATATTAAAGTTAAGATGTGTTTAGGTAGGTTATATTATCTATGAATTTCATTTCAAGATAGTAAAGGGTAGAGTTAAGAGTATTTGCTATAGAAAAGTAGTGTTGGATGGTGATAGGGTTGAGAACCATCTGTTTAGGGGTCAAGAGACCATGTGAAACAGAGCTTAGAAAGAAGTCCTGACCACTTTTTGGGGAGCCTGGGTGGCTCAGTCAGTTGAGTGTCCGACTTCAGCTCAGGTCATGATCTCACAGTTCATGAGTTTGAGCCCCGTGTCGGGCTCTGTGCTGACAGCTCGGAGCCTGGAGCCTGCTTCCGATTCTGTGTCTCCCCCTTTCTGCCCCTCCCCTGCTCATGCGCTCTGTCTCTCTCTCTCTCTCTCTCTCTCTCTCTCAAAAATAAATAAACATTAAAAAAATTTTTTTTTTTAAAAAGAAGGTCTGACCACTTTTTGTCAACCCCACACCAGATCCCCTGGTCACACCCTCCTCTACATTCCCCCCAGAAATTTCTGTGTCTTGCCCATAATACTCACCATATGGACCTTTGCAGCCTAACCAGAGGCATCATGTGCCAGTACTGATTATCTGAATTAGGATGAGAACTGTGGCCATCGTAGGAGGAAGGAATCCTTTGGGTTAATCTTAGGTATCTTAAAATTTTAAAGATATATAAAAGTTTCAAATTTTCTAAAAAAATCATTTATACCTATATATCATGTGATCTGATCACATCTTGAGGGTTCTTTGAAATCACGTTAAAAAAGAGGAAATAAGAGAAGGAAAGAAGGAGCACCTTTTGGAAATTATTATTATATTGTTAAAGAATCCACTTCTATGACTATCATGAAGCCAAGGACGGTAACTACACTGGACTCTGGACTTTATGGTTATAAGCATTTTTCTCTCTATACCTGGAAGATGCCAAAGCCAACTATACAGTAGGCTTTTTCTGAGAAGACAACTTTGTCTTCCCAGAAGACAAACCTGCTACTTTGCTTTATGAGGCAGTTAGCAACCTCAAGCCACAGACAGGTTGGGACCTGCGCAGACATCAGTGGAAGCAGGGAGAAGGGAAGGGACTCAGGGCAGGGTTTTGTCTCCTGTTTAAGTAGGCCAGGGTGGAAGGAGAGAAAAGCTCTACTCCTTGGTTCAAATCCTGCCAGACCCAAACCAAATTCCAGTGAAAAGAATTCCAGCTGAATGCCTCATCTTGGCAATTTTCAAGGTCTCTACTCTGCGAAAGCGTTGGGTGGGTGGAAAGCCTAAGCCGCCTATATTTCCCACCCTGTTTCTCTTCTTGCTTTTCCATGAAATGTAGCAGAAATTTCTGCATGCAAACCTCGGGTTCCAACAGGAAAAACTAGTCACAGAATGACAGAAGAGCTGTAGGCAACAGACCAGAGCTATGAGCAAGCCTGGGTTGGCTTTTGCTGAGTTTCACCCCACCAATATCAGGATACTCAATCATATCTTAAGGGCTTCATACTAAATAGGAAAATGTTAAGATTCACCTAACAGTGGGGCCAAAAGCACTGAGCATTCTTTGCATCAGTGGGAACATGCACAGAGAGTCTGAACAGTTGGGTTACTGAAGAGGAAAGGTGAACAGAATGATGACTAGGTATCTTCTAAGACCAGTCACACAGTTCAAGCTAGAGAACTTGATTTCAGGGGAGGTAAGTGACTCACACTAAAGCTAAACTCTTAATGAGGTACTCAACCCCCTACATGATGGTGTTTCATTCCTGATTGGCCTATCTCAGCCCTTCCCCCAGGAGAGAGAACTCTAGATAATGAATAAAGCCAAGGAACACATAGGGCTCTGGGCCCAAACAACTGTACACTGTTTATTGAGAACACCCGTAGATGGTGGGAAGGAGGGATGCCCTGTACCGCATCATGGCCACCACGGACTGGGAGCTGGGCCCAGAGATCACTGGCACAGCTGGGGGGTGGAGGGGTGGGCTTCCCATGACTCACTGACCATCACAAAGGTAGGAGGAACAAGAGAAGGCCAGACCTGAGAGCCTGGTACCATACTGCAAATGGGGATTGATTGGCCTTTGCCTTTCAAAAACAGAGGGTCAGGGGAGGGGACTACTAGAAAAAAATAGAAACTCTAAGATTAAAAAAAAAAAAAAAAAAAAAAAAGTCCTGTACAGAACAAGACAGCATCTGCACTCCAGGGCCCAAGACTGGCAGCAGGGACCTCAGGCAGGCAGGCCAGGAGCCTCCAGGGAAAGATCAGTGGTTCGGCTGAGACAGTCAGCTGCACATAATTGGCTAGTCGCCAGCACCCAGCCCCTTGGGAATATACAAATATTTACCAGATTCTCTTTGCTTGTTACAAAAAGAGATAAGAAAGCTTACAGCAGATTATTTACAAACAGTATCCTGGGATATCGTGAAGGCAGAGGTGGGCTGGCTTGGAAGGTGGGGTCTGTGGGGGCAGAGCAGCCACAGTTGGCCCAGAGGGTCCCAAGCTGGCCCCCTCCACAGGCTCCAGGCTCTGCAAGGCACTGGACTCTTACTGGGAAAGGGGCTTAATTCTTCTTGTGGAGGAACTTCATTTTGTTGCCTGTGGGTCAGAGAGGGCAAGAGTGAGAATGTTTCATTATCAATTCTTCCAATAGCCCTAACCCTCCCTCTCAGTGGGAGACAGGATTAGAAAGACTGGACTTCAGCTGTGACAGAGCTGATTCAGGGCATTGAAAATATGCTAGAGCTCTAACTAGGGCACTGGTATCAATCACTGTGGGGCTATATGGGCAAGCTATTTAGCTTCTTTGGCCCCAATTTCCCTTTAAACTGAGACATTCTGTGATTCCATGATTTCATTGGCTGAGCTCTTTCAAGGGAGTGGAGGTTTTCAGAGAAGGACACTCTAGCACCTCGACTTCTGTAGACTCCTTTATGGCCTAGAGAAAAGCTCCCTGCCCCTAACATCCTCATATTCACTCAGGAAGGAGTACACTGAAAAAGACCTGATTTATGTAGGGATCTGTGGTTTCTCCTGGTTCTGCAGTTTGGTAAATGTGGTAAATGGTCTTGGAGCACTGGGCTGGGAACCTCTTCGCCAGGGGATCTCTTACTGTTCGGTCTACAGCCCCAATATAAATATCCAATGATGGTACTGGTTTAGAGAAGTTTGGACACAGCCTTCTTGCTGAACACCCATCTCATTAGTGACCATGCTTCTTACCCAAACCTCGGAGAAACTTATTCATCCCACTCTGTTCAGTGTCTGGGAGTTCCTCTAAATACTGCTCCACTCGCTGCTCAAAGAGGCCTGGGAAAGAGGAGGAACAGGGAAGAGAACAGTCATTGCAGGGAGGAAAGGGGAGGCCTATTGCAGGGGATCATGGGCACAGATCCCCAAAACGGAGAAACTGAAGATCTGCAATTATAATTTATGGCAGCATCTTGTTAGAATTCAGACTGTTTCATTGGAACTATAATTAATGACATCTCACTGTGTTCATTGCTGAAGCAAGAAGCCCTCAGTACCTTGGCTCCCAGTGCACATCCCTGGCCCTGAACTGTATTCCATAAGGCAAAGATGCCATTCCTGATTTCAGAACTGGGCACCTTCTCTAGTTGCTCTTAAATCACTCTACTATGTTGTTCCAAAAGATTTGTTAGACTAAATGGGCAGTAGTAGTGGATAGAAGAAATAACAACCCTGAGGTTAGACAGAAAGATCTTGATGAGATTTTATAAAAAAGGTCCTAGAGTGAGCTGAACCTCTGAACGGCGGCTGCCACCAACCTCAGACAGAAAGCTAGCTCAATCTTCTTCAAGGGCTTTTCCAACCTGTGATTCTCAGAACCCCCAAAATTGCTCAGTCTTGTCTTTTTCTCTGAATAAGAAGGGCATCTGAGGAGGGGATGGGCAACCAATGGCATGCCACTCTTGGGTAGAGAGGAGTCCTACTCTCTAACCACGTGGCTCCAGCCTGCGCACAGTCTTGTGACAGCATCTACTGGGACAGGAGCAGAAGAGAGCTCCCTTGGCAGTTTCTATGAGAAGAAAGGAATGTTAGGAGGACTGGCCCTCGCTGATGATACCGAAGAGTTTCCATCACAGTACCTAACTATTCAGCCCTGTAGTAGCAGAAAATGTAGAGGAGAGGGCCCATAGCCCCCAACCCCAAGCTCTTCTGGCCTTACCCTTTGCACGACACTTTCTTAGCTCCCTGTCTTGGATGAAGCCAGCAAACATCTGAGACTCCATAAAAACCTCCAGAAAACGGCGGATGCTCTTGGAGGCCACAGACTTGCGGAAGGCTTCTCGCTGAAAGGCCCTCTCCCCCTTCTCACTCTGGGTCAGGAAGAGGGAGTAGTGCCCAACAGTCTCCACAAAGAACCGGATAAACACCTCTGACACCAGCCCATTGAGGGTATTACATTCTGGAAGAGAAAAGATAATCTTTGAGGTTCAGGTCAAGAATCTGTAATCTCCAACCTGCAACCCCACCCTCCAGCTGGTTTTGTTTCCCTCTCTCCCAAGAGAACTTCCAGCCAGAACCACTTATCTGTTTTTGAAACCTTATCTCTTGTGCTCCTGGCCTTGTAACTAGCCCCTGAGCTGGAAGATCAGAAATGACTGTCTGAACATGGAAGTTGGCAAATATTCACAAGTGAATGAGAGTGGAAATCAGAGACCAGAGGATCTCTTTCCCCACACTCCTCACCCTTGGTGGTTTTCCTGGCTTCACAAGAAGAGGAAGTTACCTCCGTCTCCTGCAGGGGCTCAAGGCAAGGCCCCAGAGGGAGGAATAACTAGTTTTCTGTCAGCAAAAAGAGTCCTGTGGTTGCCACATGTCTTTGGGTTTTCCTTCTCAAACCTCCTGAGGTAGAGAAGAATTAGAGGGAAGAGGGTAGCTTTATAGCCTGGGCCTCACTAGAAGCGCCCCCAGTGTTGTTTATGTTTCTTTGACAAGACACCACAATACTTCTCTCCCCTTAGTCCCATTATTCCCTGAGCCCACTGGTAGTGGGGCTAGAGATTTCTAGGCTAGACTGAGACCAAGGTCCTATATCTGAAGCCTCATCAACCAGAAGGGTCTGGTGTGTAGAAACAGGGTCCCAGTACCATGAAGCCCAGACCCAGAGCAGAGGGAGTCTGGGGGCAGAGCTGATCCTGCCCAGGGCAAGCCTCACTCACCATCATCAGAGTCACTGTCAGAGTCCTGGGAGATCAGTTCGTTCTTCCTCTCTAGAGCCTGCTCCAGAGCCGCCTGTAACTTCCTCGGTAACAGCGTGTCCTCATCATCCATCTATAGGAGACGGAAAACACACAGTGATCATAATCACATCTGACACTGGCTGAGCACTTACTATATGCTAGGCCCTGTTTGAAGAACTTAAATATATAATTTTATTCATTCCTCCCAATAAACCTGATGCTGTTATCAACCTCATTTTATAATGAGAAGCTGAGCACAAAGAGAGGTTAAGAAACTTGTCCAAGGTCACACAGGTAAAAAGTGGTACAGTTGGTAGCATTCACTGGCCAGGACCAGTCAGGGGTTCCTCGCCCAGCACCCTGATCTCTAGTTCCAAAGTGGGAAGCAGAGCTGGTTCAGGGCAGGGAAACTGTGGCCTGGCCTGTGTCTCAGTTATAAGGCTAGGCTGTCCTTCCTGTTTCTGCAGTCTGGTTCCATGTCTGTCTGGACCTTGATGCCTGTCCCCAGGAGTCACAGCTGTCAGTGGTGTGTAACATACTGTACATTCCCAGGGGGTACACCGTGGGCTATGCTCCTTAGTGGAGAGCCAGACTAGCAAAGGCTTTTTGAACTTGACATGATGACTGCAAACCTTGACATTCCCTGGCATTTTCGGAGGCCTGGCCAAGACCATGCAGCTCAAAACTGGCAGAGCCAGAGCTCAAGTGTTTGGACTTCCAGGCCATGCTCTCCACACACCTACACTCCCGTCACACTGGATAATCCCAACCAGAAATGCAGATCCTGTTGGGGTCAAGACTTCTCAGATCAGCCTCTCCCCGCCTTTGTCTATTCTGTGAATATGGAACCCAGAGAGCTCAACAAAGAGGCTACGAAAGTTAAGCAATGTGTGTAACAGTGCTGGGTGTTCTCCAGCCTGCATCAAACAAGCACCCACCCAGGGCAGGCCACATTCTGTGGTGTCCTGCTCTTACCTGTCGGATGAATCGGTCAGATCCCAGATTCACCATCAGTGCCTAAGAGAAAGAGTCATTAGTGGCAGTGATGCAAGGTGTGAGTCCCTGCAATGCCCTCCCCAGGCCTCCAGACCTCCTGGACTCCCAGAGTCAGACAATAGGAATAACTCCAGTCAGGGACAGACCACCCAGGGAGAAAGGATAAGAGCTGGGTAGAGAGGCCCAGAAGCCACAAGTGAGAAGATCCCAGTGGTCTTTCTCCCTTTTTTCCCCCCTCCACCCCTCCCTTCTGGGAGTTTCTGTTCCTTCTGTCCCTTCCTTCCTCCCCTCCTTGCCCAGCTGACTCCCCAGGTGGCCCACCTCCTCCACAGGCAGCTCCTTTAGTTTGGGGAGGGAACTGGAGAGCAGGCCAACCAGGAAGGGTGTGGGACAGCAGACGATGTCAATCATGGAGGCCGGAAGGACAGGAATGAAGGTGTGCTGCCAGGAGAAGGGGTAGAGCAAGGCCACCACAGCATGGGAGCAGCTGGAGAGGGTACTGGTAGACAGACAGAGACAAAGCACCTGAACCCAGGCCCGGCACCTTCAGTGAAGGGGAATTAGAGCCTGCTATGGGTTCAAAACATCCTTTTATAGGTTAAACCTCCCAGTGCAACAAAAGTGCTAATGGAGTTCAGGTCTGGGTCTGCCCCTGCAGGCTGGTGAAGACCCCACATTCCCACCACTCAGGGCCTCAAGGACACTGGTACCACCCTCTGTGGGACTCGACCTAGGAACAGTGATTAAGGTATAGCAACACTTGAACACACAAAGGACTCACCTACATACCCCAAGAGCCACACTAACGTACAGATAGGCCTAACTTAGAGAGGGAGTATCAGCTCAAGCCAGGGAGTATGAGGATAAGGCAAGCAAGAGTTGATCACAAATTCATAATGTGGAAGAACTAGAAAGCCCTCATAGGTCATCTTATCAATTCCACATTTTACAGCTGGGGCCACGGATATGAAGGGTCGGTTTCATAAGTGGCCGACCTAGGACACAACCAGTTGTCCCATCTCCCAGTCCAGTGTTACTTGACTACTCTGCCCTCTATCCTAACCCCCCTCTCCCTAATTGCAAAAAGTGGTCTGACTGAGGACCCCTGACTGAGGTGAGGCACCTGGCACCATTCCACCAAGCTGAGAAAAGTGTCCGCTCCCACCTTTCCTCACCTAAGGTCTCAGTGGGGCCATCCCTCTCTCAGCCTAGAAGGGGCTCCAGGCCTCTAGACCCAGCAGCACTACAGGGCCGGCTATCAGAGCAGAATGACCAGTGCAAGACAGGGAGGAAGAGCTGTAGGGTGCTAGCTAGAAGGAAGTGTGTACTCCCCACGTGAAGGGCCGGTGTGGGGCACTGGTAAACACAGGAGATCCACCCGGCTTGAACAACCCATCTGTTGGGAGGAAAATCAAAGGCTCTCCCCTAGGGACCATATTATAGATGAGAAGGCAGAGGCCTGCAGTCAAGTTCAGTCTTAAACCTGACTTTCCCACTCTGACCCGCTGCCTCTATTGGTCCCACCTATTGGCCATAATAGACTCTACTTGATCAGATCCAGCAGGGATTCTCTCCCTTTCCTAATGCCCCACCAGTAGGAGAACACGGTTCAATCCATGACAGAAGCAAACCCCCTCTTACAGAAGGATCTTTGGATGTTCACAAGTATTTTGTCACCCAGTGCCTTGTCTGGCTCCCCTGCCACCCTATGGACACCTAAAATAGTGCTGGGCCTTGAGGAAGAGACCCAGGTGTCCTGACTCTGACAGCCCTTCCCTTGGGGACAACAGCTCCCCACATGGTGAGGAGAGCCATCCAGAAAAGATGTAGAAAAGGGCTGTCTCAGGGTGGAGGGACACACTGATCTCCACAATCCCCTCCAATGAGCCTGGGTCTTTGGAGGCAGAAGATTTTACATAACCCCTAGGGCTGATCACTGCAGATCCTGTGTATATACATAGTGCATCCCTCCCATATACTCAGACATAAAACTAGACCAGAGGGATAAAGGATTTGTGGAAAACCTAAAATGTGAGCAATGGAACATGAGCTGGCTGGACTTACTGAGCCCTGACCCAGTTCAGGCCTGCATGCCATCACTGGACTGCCTACCCTGCCCCTCTCCAGTCACAGGCAGACCCTGTGCATGATAGACATCTTTTCTAAGATCCAAGAGTGGCAGAACTTGAATGCTGAGCCAGGCAAAGAACAGAGCCTTGGGGTACTTTCCTTCCAGAATGGTGCAGGAATGTGCTCAGAGGCAGGGGCAGCCACAGAAAACAACAGCTCTATTCAGAGTCCTAGTGGAGCTGGGCTATGGGTGGGGGTGGCAAAGATGAGGCCCTGCCCTGAGTGAGGGAATGGAACCTTCAGGAAAAGAAACCTCAGGGTCCAGCCTTCATTAGGGACACCAAGCTCTGGCCAGAGCAGAACCTCACAGCTGGGCAGCCAGTGGCTTTGCTGATGGATAGTGAACCAGGGGGCAGAGAGGTAGCAGATAGGGGCCCCATGGAGCTGCTGTACCTGGCTAGTTCCAGCTGCTGGGCTTGGTCCCTTCCTGAGGACCTGATGGGCCCACAAGATACAAAGAGCTGTGGGATAAAGAAACACTGAGACTGGGGCAGGAAGTGAGGGGCTGTTTTCATTTCTAAGGCTGGCCTTCTCTAGAAAAGTCAGCAGCCCTGGCATTTCCTCCTCTTCCTTCTCCTGGGCCAAGGGTGGGCCTGGCTTCCTGCCCCAGTGCCCTGTGAGGGCATTTAGGGGCCCCTTTCTCCAGCTCTCCTCAGTAGCCCCTCACACAGACAGAAAGACCCCAGGGAGCCTGGGCCTACTGAGGACCAACCAGAAAGAGGATTTTCCTTTTCTCCCCCTCCTATTAGCACCTGGCACGTGGTATGGCACAAAGCAGGTAGGTTAACAAATGTCCAAATGACTGAATTAATTCTACCCATCTAAAGAAACCACTTCTTCCTGTGATGGATTCTTTGACCAAAAAAATACACAATGTGTTGCCAAGATCTCATCCTTTCCCTGCCTGTCCACTCCCCACACATACTCTATGGTTTAAATATTTGTGCCCAAAATTCCAATGCTGAAATCCAAAACCCAAATATGATAGTGTTAGGAGGTGGGGCCTTTGGGAGGTACTCAGGTCATGAGGGTGGGGCCCTCATGAATGGGATGCATGTCCTTATAAAACAGACCCATAGAGCTCCCTCGCCCCTTCCACCACATGAGGACACAGTGAGAAGGCATGAGCTGTGAACCAAGAAGCAGGCCCTCACCAGAACACAACCGCGTTGGTGCCCTGATCTTGGAAGCCCAGACTTTAGAACTGAGAAATACATTTCTGTTGTTTACAAGCCACTCAGTCTGGTATTTTGTCACAGCAGCTTGAATGGACTGAGACATTTTCTTTTAAATCCTGACTGCCTGGAAGAGTTCAGCTCCTTCCACAACACCCCTCCCATGGCCACAACCAGATCTTGGCATCTAGAACTTCTCTACCTGTAAAATCATAAATGTCAACATTTCTGACCAAGACCTATGATCCAACCAGCTCTTTTCTTACTCACCCTAAACCAGCTCCCCTGCCCCACAGGCACCTCCTGTCTCTGGACATTTTTTCCCTTTCCTAGTTTGACTAGACAACCTTCCTGCAACCAGTCTCCTCCCCAGCACCCTCAGTGCCTCACCTTGTCCTTCTCCACAAATCCCCAAGTGCCTGGCCCTGAGTCATGCCAATCAATTGTCCTCTGCAGGTGATGCCCTAACTGGTTCCTCCCTGGGGGGCTCAGCATTACTCCTCCTACCTCTAGTCAGTGCCCTTGGCCCTTCCTCACAGTGGTTCTGCCTAGAATTCATACCTCTCCTCAAACTCAGCATCCCACAGAGATGGCCTTGCCTGCCCTTTCAGAGGAAGTGCAGCCATCAGCCAGAAATCTCCTTACTCTACCTTTCTCCATAAAATGTATCTGTATCTGCACACTTGGCTGGGACAAAAGAACAAATGTCCCACCTCTTCCCTCAGGCCAAGTCCTCCCTTGGGTTCTCAATCCTACCACACCAATACCACAGTAGCTGGCATATACCAGGGCTCGTAAATACATGTCAGATTAATTAGTGGATGTGCCTTCCCCCTCTTCTTCCCCTTACCCTGCTGGGCCCTACCTGAGCTTATCTGCCACAAAAATGACCCGACGCTCCAGCAGCAGCGAGGCAAAGATTCGGATGAGCTGGCGCACACTGAGACAGGTGAAGAGGCACTCAAAGTCCACATGCTCCAGCCGGGAGTCCATGGGCCGCCGCAGCTCTAACACCTGCAGGAGAGCAAGGGGGAAAGTGGGTCTAGGCAGGCCAGGTGGGTGTCACGCCGGGTCCTATACAAAGTGACAGGCTGGAGGTTTCTTTCCCCCACCTTCCCTTTTCCAGGTCTCTAATCTACCCCACCATGCAGTAAGACCCAGTCTCTGTCTCCTCTCAGACCACAGTACTTAGACACCTATCCTCTGAGCACTGGGGCAAACTGGATGATGAAGGAGGCTCCAGAAGGAAGGAGTTGATGGGCCATCCATCAGGCTCTCAAGAAAAGGAGGAGAGGTGACTATTCTTACAGATAAGGAGAATGACGGGACCACACAGCTTTATCTGTGGGGTACCCCCCGCCCCCTTGTCCATCTCCCCAAACAAAGGTCTTGGCATCCACGCTGACCAGCCCCACAACCAATCGCTGCTCCCCAGGCCCTAGGAAGAGCAGCATCTCTGTATCCCTGACTGCCACCTCTTGAAAGCCAATGCTAGTGTCCTTGTTGTCATGTCCTCTCCCTTTCCTGTTAGAGTTTCCTTCCAGAGGTCATGTTTGTCCTACCATTCTGGCCTCTATCTCTGCCAGCCTGTCTAATCTCTGTGCCAGTGACAAGGAAAACACAAGGAAAGGGCTGGCTATTCCACAACAGTGCCAGGAAGCAGGACTTTCTGTATCTGGGCCAGACCTAGCTGTCCTCCCTCCAGGGTGCTGCAAGGCCACTCCCAAGGTCACTGCTGTGGCACAGAAAGCCACTTCCCTGAGGGCAATCCAAAGGGTGAAGGATAGCAATTGACCCTAGCTGTGAGAGCAGGAGAAACTGCTGATGCCCAGGCCATGCCAAAGCAGCTGTCACAGGGGCCTGCAGAGTCTCCTCAGTCTCTCAGCGCATGCAGGCAGCAAGGAGGTGCAGACCTCCTGATAAGCAGGGTGAAAAATGAATTCCCTCTTAGATCCCCTTTAGAGCCCCATATCATCTCATGTATTTCTCAGGGTCTAAGCAAGGGAAGTTCAAAGTCCTAGCTCAGTACTCATCTCTCCAGGTCCCAGAGACCTGGCACAAGCTGCCCTAGCGATGGGTGCATGCTATCTTTCCCACCGGAGGGTGAACTCCCAGAAGGCCCAGTGGTGAGCACGATGCCGCGCACACACAAGGAATCCCATACCACAGTTTCCCCAGAGGCCCCCGCACCCCACTTGTGCTTGCCCCACCCCAGAAGTCACAGTGACGCTCTCCCACGCCGCTCCACCCCCGGGAGTCTGCGTGCAGTCCAGCAGGCTCTGCTCTGCAGCGCAGCTTCACACTCCCACTACCCCCAGGGGTCCCTCCAGGGTGTGAGAATGCACAAAAGCAGCTCATGGGGCCTGGGCCTCCTCTCACTCACCCCTGCCCTCGAGGGTCACAGTCCAGCGGGGCTGACTGAGTCTAAACAACCACAGCTGTGAGATTGGTGTCAGAACGGAGGAAGCTACGCTTCACATCTGTACGGGGGTCCAGAGGTCCCAGAGGAAGGGCGAGACCCCAGCTGAGACAGGAAGGGGTCAGGGCAGTGGCTCAGAGCACAAGATACTTCACTTGGGCCGTCTAATGAGCGAAGGGAAGAGTGTTCAAGGCAAAAGGAAGCAGGGTTCAGAGACAGTAAGCAATTCAAGTCAGAGTGCTGAGAAATGAGGCTGGTGAGGGTGGGGCCATCCCAAAGGGCTCCAGGCAGGCTGCTGGGATCTCCCATCAGGGCAAGGCTGGCCATCTTGCGCCAGACCCCTCAAGAAGCCTAAAGTCCCTCCAAACGAGGGTGGTTGAAAGGAGGCCAAGAGAAAGCCCTGAAATGGCATTTGCGCCACCGGCAGTACCCTGTGTTTCTACAGTCAGACCCTCTCCCACTCTGCAGCAACTAAGCCATTTCTTCTTCCCTCTGCTAGAACCCAGCACCCGCCTCTCACTCTCAAATGGCCTTCTTTTCCATTTTGAGAAAACTGAAGCCGCCAGAGGATAATCCAAAATCTATGAGCCATGGCCCTTCCTGCCAACCCACAAGGAAGTGCCTATTTCTCCTAATGAAAGTCAGTCCCTCCCCGGATCCCACAGCCCTGCCACCTCCTGGGCGACAGAGGGTCCTCTCCCTCCCTGCTTCTTTCACCTCTGCCTCAGCTGGGCCATTCCCACCAGCCTCAAGACAACCATCTGGAGCCCCCTTTCAACCACTGACTGTCCCCTTCCCTAGTTCTCTTCATCACCAAGCGTCTTGAAGAGATGGCCACGCAGTCTATTCCCACTTTCTCACTCCAATTCACTTCTCTACTCACTCCACTCAGGCGTCTGGGTCCCTGGCCCTGGTTCCACTGAAATCCACTCTTGTCATTGCCATTCCTCATGGCATCTTGCCATTCCTCACCCTGACCTCACCTGATCACCCCTTCCTTCTGGAGATGCCCCCTTCTTGGCTTCCAAGCCACGGCCTGCTATTCTTCCTGTCTTCTCACTCCTGAGGGTGGCTACTCTTCCGCTGCAGGACCCCTAAATGTTGGAGTTCCCCAGGTCTGAGGAGGATCTTCTCTCGGGTGCCTCACAGGTATCTTAAACAACACGTACAAGATCCACTTCCTCCTCTTCCTCTTCAGAGCCTGCTCCCCCTACAGGCAGCACTCCATCATCTACCCTGTCACTCAAGCGAGAAAGCTGGGAGTTAGCCTTAAAATCTCCCTAACATTTATTTCCACTCAAACTGTTCCTAATTCTAAAACACATCTCAACTCCACCTACTTCTCCTCATTTTTCTACCACACCTTAATCCTAGCTACTATCATCTCTTGCCTGTAATGCTATACAGGAGCTTAGCTGGTCTCCCTGTTTTCACTCCCATCCATTATCTCCATAGCAGCCAGAGTGAGCTTTTAAAAGAACATCTCAGATCTTATAACCCTGCTTTAGATGACATCCAAAATCCTCACCTTGGCCTAGCAGGCACACTGTGACGTGGCCCTTGCTTCCTATCACACCCTGCTCACCACCCTTTAGACCATCTCGACCTGTTTTCAGTTCCTTATCACTTTCCCAACATAAGCCTTTGCCCGCGCCGTTCCCTCTCTACCTGGAATAACCTCCCATCCACACCCTTCTCTTTCAGTCTCCCTCCTCCACTTCATTTAGCTGACTCTACTCACCTTAGTCGCTTCTTCAGAGGAGGCCTTCCCTAGCCCCCCAAACCTAAAGCAGATCCCCTGTTACACACTCTCACTCCTGTGCTTGCACTTGGCACTTAACACTTTAGAAACTGTCTATTTAAACGTGTGTGTATGTATTTACTATTGGTCTCTCCCACTAGATTACAAACCCCACAAGCTCAGAGCTGTGTCCCACGTCAACTTCATGACTGCTCCCAGGTGTGGCGCGATCCCTGACTGTGAGAGAACATTACCAGGAAATCCCTGATGAATGAATTAAAGGAGGGCAGGTGGAATGCAGTGGAGTCCAAGCAGGTCAGGGAAGGCCCCCTTGCAGCTGCAGGGAGTTGGGCCCCAATTACAGTTCTGTCATTCACTTCTCCAGTCCCTACTGATTAGGTGCACACACATGGAGAGCAAGGAAGGGGCCATGCTCTGCCCCTCCTGGGGACTGCAGCATTGGCTCAGCAGGCCTTGCTCCAGCCCCCATCCATCGTGTGAAAGAAGAGGCAGCAGAAATCCCTACCTCATTGCCAGCACCTGGAAGAAATGTCTTCACTTTGATGGTCTTCCCCGGGGCAGGGAAGGGCGACTCCATGAGACTTCTCATGAAGGGATAGACCAAGGCGGCAGAGATCCCACGCCGGCGCTCCACCTCATCGAGGACCTGTGCCCACCACCAGCAGTCCAAAAAGGAAGGGTATCAGGGCACTGCCCTTTCCCTACCTCCTGGGCAGAGAAGAGGGTGGCCTGGCATCTGACCAGCTGGGGCCAAAAGCTGGGGGACAGGAGGACTGTCTCACCAGCAGATTTACACTCTACCCTTCCTGCTTCCCTTGCACTCAATGACTGCTCTGCTCATTAACTCATCCTTGCCTGACACCCAGGAGCTGGGCAAAGGAAACACCACTTGGGAGTTGGGTCCCTGGGCACTTTGCTTCCCCAAGGACTCTGGCTCTTCCCATGGCCTAGGGACAGCTATGACACTGGCAGACCAGGCTGGTAGAAGGAGCTGGGGAGATGCCAGCTGGACAGCTGGGAAGTCAGGCTTGAGAACAGGAAGGAGTCAGAGAGCCTGCTCTATTGCTCTTGCATTCTCTTTCTCTCGAGCTCACTCACTCACACACACAGGTGGTTTTCTCATCTAAGCTGGCTGCTGATACTCCTAAGGGAGCTGTCCGCTGGGGGAAAGGGGAGGGAAGTAAGCCGGAGCCCTCTTACCTTGGAAAACAAGCCGAAGCAGCCAAGGCGGCTGATGACACAGTATACTTCTGGCAGCCGAGGCCCTTTCCCACTTGGCTGGGTCGGGACGAGGCAGAGGAGAGAGAGACAGATACAGAGAATGCATGATGACCACATCTGGCTGCTTTTCCTTGGGAACTGAAGACTAAGGACTGCTCTCCTAGTGGAAGACTCTAAGACCCCACTAAACCTCTACTCAACCAGGCCCCAGGTCTGGAAAGGCTGACACTCTTGGGGGGCAGGCTTCAGCCTCTGCTGGGTCTTCCAGCCCAAGGTGCCAGACTCCTGCTAAGCTCCTTCCAGGAGGACACGGACAGAGACTGGCAAAGGATTAAGCAGTATGGCAGAAGCTTTAGGGTGACTCATAGATTTACATCTCTAAGGCTGGGAATCCAGAGGATGCAATGATAACGAGAGGGACTTGTGTACATTCTTAGGAGCAAGCCGTGTAGTCCTCTGTGGCTCACAGGGGACATTCTAAAACATTCCTATTCTAGATTCCCCTTTCCTTCCTTCCTTGATCCACCCCATTCTAGTAAGGCAAACTGAAAATAGTAAAGTACTATTTACTGAATATTTACCATATGTGAATCCTGGGCTTGGTACCTGACAATACCTTGTGACTCAGGCACTATCATCTGCATTTTATAGATGAGTAAACTGAGTTACAAAAATATTAAGCCATTGCCCAAGGGCATGCATCTAAAAGTCATGGAGCCAGGAGTCTCTTTTGGCCTCTGATTTGCTGTCTTATCTCTAAAGCATGCTGCCTTCTGACAGGATAGAAGGGAAAGGGACACAAAGACACAATAGAGGTATGCTACCAGCGGTGAACGAAGGAAAAAGGAGACTGAAAAGGTGACTGGCTGGAGGAGATGTGCATTAAGGAGACCCCAAATGCAGGCTAGGATGAGTCCACAGGAGTCTACTTCTCCAGCCAGGGGCTGGCAGGACTCTGTGGCTGCCTCTGGCTCAGAGGCCTGAGTGCCTGGCAAGGCCAAGTAGGGAGGGAGCAGAGCAGCAGGTGCTGGCCCCTCATGCAGGCTGCTAAGCAAATGCAGATGGGTCTATTTCAGTTTCCAAACCTGCTGGCCACACGTCACAGATCTAAAGAGAAGGCAGAATCTGTTTTTGTCCATATTAGGCCTGAAACTCACTCCTCTCTCTTTCCCTCTCCCCCGCCTCCCCTAAAGCCCCAAGTGATTAAATCAAGTATGTGGGATTTGGGTTAGAATCATTGTGTCCAATCTACAGGAATGCCGAGCTAGTGCCAGCCCCCTTGGCAGGGACCCAGCCCAGGCCCTCTCTGAGCACGCCAGGACAAACACGCTCTTCCCTGGGGGCAGCAGGCCCGCTGCAAAGGAGAGGCTCTGCTCCATCACTATTCCTGCAAAGGCAGCCTTTGGAACATTCCTCTCCAGGCCCAGGTGAACCTGGGGCATGCTGGACTCTGCCTGGCTCCCCACCTGGCATCCACACTGCTCCACATTCCCTTAGCCCTACTCACTGGGCATTCAATATTCAAATATCCCTTCCCCCCGGACTACCCTTTGGGGTGATCCAAGAATATCAGACTTGGTATTCAAGAACTTAGGGTCAATCCTGGCTCTGTCTCTCACTGGCTGTGTGACCCTGGGCAAGTCATTCCATTTCTTAATCTATAGAACTGACATAATAATACCTCATGGACTATTAAAAGGATCAAAAAAGATGACATACTTAAAGCATCTAGCCTGGAACATAATAGGTCCTAAATAATAATTCATTCCCTTTGTCTTCCCTTCTATGTTGAAAGTTCTACTTCCTCTACTAGACTATCTAAAATTCCTTGAGGATTGGGTTGGATTCATGTCTAACTCATCTTTTTGTGCCTTTAACATGCTGCCTGACCCTCAACAGGAGTATGGTACGTGTTTCGGAATGAATGAATGAATGAATGACCCAGAATCCATCGTTTGGGGTCCCTCCTATACATTACCTTTGCCTAGGACTGGCATCTAGTGAGTCCTGCCCCTGGACTGGCATCTAGTGAGTCCTTGTCCCACTAAGGCATGGGGACCCTTAAACACTGCTGACACCCCAAACCAACAACATCCCTAGTGAACTTCAGGGAGGAGTGTAACAGGACTCTCTTTACCTTACCTCAGTTTATTTCTCAGAACTACGAGAAGGGGTTTGGGGAAGGGCTTCTCTCTATATAACATGGCTTATATTTTCAAAACCTTCCCTTTCTCCTGTGTTCAAGGCATCTCTCCCAGAATCCCAGGGAAGGTACTGCTCTGTCCCTCCTCAGCCTCCAACACTATCAGACCACAGACAGGATTCTTCCTCACATCAGGCTGGCCAGTATGGGCATGAGGAAGGTTGTCCTCCACCCCTGTCTGATGCACACACATACTGCTGAAGTGATATGATCCTTCAATCTAGCATCAGCAATCAGAGCCCAGAAGCCCGAGGGAAATGAATGAGAAGAAAAGTGTAGGAAAGTTAAAAACATATGACAGCCCAGTAGAAGGTGATTCACTCTCTCCTCTTATTGCAGATTATCTTAGATCCTGGGGCCTGATCAAAGGGGTCATTCTGAGTCCTGCCATCCCAGGAGTGCCTCCTCCTTGTGAGTGTGTGAGACCGTGTGTGTGTGTGTGTGCACATGTGCTCTGCGGTGGCATCATGGAGCATACGAGGAAGCAGAATGTAGGCTCTCATACAAGCTAGAGTTGAAGAAGATGCATGCACACACACTTATACACACATGTGGCCCAGCCCCACAAGGACTGAATGGCCCTACTCACCAGTAAGCGCCTGCAGTAGCCAAAGCGTCTGCTGCCATCTTCCCCAGTCAGCATGAAAGAGAAAGTCTCACTGGAATAGGGAGGGGTCTGGCATCAGGGAAGCATCAGAGGACCCAGGAAATAGCACCCAAGAAGAGGGAATGCCCTCCCAAGGAGGGGTGAAGGGCTAGGTTGCTGTAAAAGAGCAGGCTGGGACTTGGGTGTGCCCCATGCAGTTGCCCCTGCTATGGAGGTAAAGGAGATTCTGCCCCCTCCTGCCTCCAGCCAGACCAGGCCAGGCCTCACCTGCTATACTCTGACACAGGAAGCCAGTCCTTGGCATCAGGGAAACAAAACTGGGGAATGGCCTTGAGCCTCTCCTCTGCCTCCCGCATCTGCTTGGTGGGTCGGTCCAGCTATGGGGAGAGAAATATAGGGAGAGATAGACAAGAGAAGATGTGGATCCTGGAGGTGGTGGGGGGTGGCTGAGAAGCGTCTCCTCCCCTGAGAGCTCTAGATGGCATCCTACCAACTGGCATGCTTCTGCTTCTCAGCAATCCTGTTCCCATTCCCGATTCTTACAGCGAGGTCTGGGTGTGGGCTGAGTCATCATTTATTCATTCAATATGTGCCAAATGAGCGCTTTTCTGTGGCACCTGGCCCTGTGTCATGCTCTGGGGCTACCGATGGAAAACAACATGGGCAAGGTCCCTGTCCCTGCACATTCTAGTCAGGAGGGTGAGATACTCAACAACAAAATTTCAGAGGGTGCTGCAAAGGAAATAAATAGGGAGATATGACAGACAGAACCAGGCAGGGGAAGGGATATCTTAGGTATTTGGAAAGATCTCCTGGAAGAGGTACTATATGGGCAGAGAATGAGGAATGAAAAAGAGCTGGCAGCCATGTGCAGAGCTGAAGAAAGAACATTCCAGGCAGAGGCAGAGAGAAAGGAGGCCAGGTTGGCTGGCTGGTGATGGGCAGAGAAGGTGTGGTAAGAGGGAAGGTAGGTAGGGGATGGGGAGGGACAACTCATTGGTACAGGATTTCTTTTTGAGGTGATAAAAATGTTCTAATTGTACAACTCTGAATATACTAAAAGTCATTGAACTGTATACTTTAACTGGCTGAATTATACAGTATGTGAATTAGGTCTCAATAAAATGGTTTAAAAAAAAAAGAAAATAGTAGAAGTACCTGGGGGCCCTTCCTCAGGCCCTCTGCCAACCTTATAAAAAATTTGGATTTCATTCTAAGCATACTGGGAGGTGTTCTCTCCATCCTCATGCTCTGAACAAGCACTGACCCAAACCCACACCCCCTGAAGCCCTCTGTTCCCTGCTGGCTAGCAGGATCTATGCTCAGGGCTGTCACAGTGAGGGGAGTGACTGCAGCAGGACCAGGATCTTTCTTGCTGCACAGATGGGCCAGGAAGACAGAAGGTGCTAGAGGAGGGGATGGGAGGAGGGAGAGATGGCCTCACCTTGGGAAACTGGTAGGAGACTTCAGGGAGGTAGGTGTTTCGAGATGGCTTCTTCTTGAGGGACACCACCACAAAGTACTCAAAAAGCTCCCGCTCTTGCCACTCGAGCAGTTCCAGCTCCAGGGTCCGATAGCTGGGCGCACGCTTCAGCATCGACTGGATGTGGACTAGGCGCTGTGTGTGGGCTGGGGGCAGGTCACAGGTCAGGGGACAGGCAGGCTGGACCCTCACAGATTCCACATCAGCCTCCCTCTCAGGCTCTGCCTCTGTGGACCACCTCTAAGTGCGGGAGCCTGGTCTGATGCCCTGTCCAGGCAGGTTTTGGGGGAGAAGTGGCAGGAGCAATGTATCTACGCCTGTGCAAAGGCCCTACCCTGCCTCAGGGAGCTACTACTGGAGCCTCTGGAGGCTGGGCTGGGGCTGGCAAGACTGCTTGAGCCCAGCAAACCCAGGCATGTATCACTGCGCCTACCTACCTCTGCCTAGTGTCAACATGAGAAAACGTGGACCTCCATGGAGGCTTCATCCTGGACCCCTCTCAAGAGTCCTTGGACCTGGACCCTTTGTCCCAGTTTCCTGACCCAAAGTCCACTTGCCCACATGCCTGTGGGAACCAGTAGAGAAGGGAAGGAAGGAGCTAGGTTCCACATACTATAACCATCCAGGAAAGTCTAGGCAGGTTTCCCAGTAGAGAAAGAACAGACATTTGTCCAAGGCTTCTGGAACAGGAAGTTCCCAAAACCTTTTCAGGGAGGTGGCAGGCCTCCTCTCTATGGATATGGGGGGTGAGTGGCTTTGGGGCCTCCAGAGGACCAGTTTTCCTCAGACCGTGGCACGTTTCTTAAGCCAGAAGAGGTACTTGCAATCTTCTAAACCCACCTCTAAACCTCCAGATTTGCAGCATTTACCAGGCAAATCTAGCACCTAACCCTCGGGGATGACATCTTGTGGAAGTCCAGGTGAAGGGGGCTGTCTGAGTTCAACTTGGCAGGGCTGCCTTGCACGCAGTAGGAGAGGCTCCCCTATAGTTCCTTGCTCTGTTGGCTGCTATCCTGCCTGCCTGTTGCCTCTCCAAAGCAGGCCAAATGGGGACGTTGGAAATATATGTGTAGAGGGAGGGGGGCGAGTCCCTACAGAGAGGGCTGGGAAGGGGTTCCGTGTTCTTGGGGAGCCACACCTCACCTTTGAACCTGTCGTCAGAGTCGCTCTCGCTCTCACTATTCTCATCTGGAAAAGTAACAGCAGGAGTGCACGCTTGCTGAGCCACCGCCCCACAGCCAATGTTCTCCATGCCCCCCTCCCAGCTATCCTCACAAGGGATGGATCATACCTAGTCTGGGCTTCTATGGGCCCAGGGTCCCCTGAGTTCAAACTGAAGGTGCTAACTGCTATACAAACCCCTCTCCACCCAGTCCTGATCTGGGGAAAGCTGCTGAAGGCCTGAGCTGGAGGCTGAACCAGAAGAGAGGCCTATAGGTCTGGAACACAGGGCTTGCCTCCAGGACGCGAAGATTTGAAATGGGCAACAGACCACAGAGCTCTATAAGCCCGGCCTTTCCTTTTGCCAGAAGCAGATTCCCACACCCACCTCCCTAATCAGGGCCGTGCAGTCCAAAGCCTGAACTAACCCATCCCATGGCTTCCTTCCCTCTTTGGCCCTCCCCTTCTATGTGCTACTTCTTGGCAGGACTCTACCCTCCTAGAAGGCAGCAGAATCCTGTGATCAGCTCAAAGAAGGGTAAATTGAGGCAAGTCCGTGCCTCTCCCCATTCCTAACGTCCAAGGGCCCCAGATACCTGAACCAGCTCAGATATCAAGGCCTACCTCTCAGTGATGCTGTCTCAATGCTGGACATAGACAGCTTTTTTAACCTCTTCTTTCCCCTCTTGGCGTTGTAGATGGAGTTAATTCTTTGGACAAGCTGGGTGAGAAAAGCAGGGAGGGTGAGGTAACCCTGGTGAGGTAACCAGTTGCCCCTACTTCCAAGAAGGCTGATAAGTAGCCCATTCATTCCCTCAGGTGCAAGCTTTCTGCCCTCCTGACACTGGGCCCGGTCCTGGTCTCCCTGCTGCACTGACCCTGAGTGCAGACTGTCTGGTTGCTCTTTACCTCATCCCCTAACTGGTCTCCTGCCCCAATGTGCAACGATGTTAAACTTAGCTCCCTAGAGGAAGGAACTGTGATCAAACTAGACAGGATGGGAGCTTCTGGGTCCCCAGAGTCACTGAACCAAAGGAGACAAAGAGCTCCTCAGACATAATAACAGGAACAAAGATTCGAGCCTTTCCCTCTAGGCTATAACCTGGGGCCCTGACAGGAAGGAGCTAAATTCCCAATATACCCAAGCATTGTTTGCAAGCTAAAAATACCATTTGGCTAAATCCTGCAACTTTGGGCTGGGGATTTGGGTCTGACTGCCTGTGTGTGCAAATCATTGCTGAAAACTCTCAATTCTGAGAGTCAGAGAAAGGAAGACTCATGTTTGAGTCCTAGGTCCTTCAAAGCCTGGAAGTGTTTAATGTGTGCAGAGATCTCCAAATGCACACCCCACACTCACTAATGGGGAGTCTCCTAAAGGACTGGCTTCCATTCATTCAATGGCATAGAGTGCTCCCTGGGGGAGAGGCTAGCCTGTCCTTGCCCTAATATCTGTGCACTCATTCATTACTCATTAATGCATCTTTGGTAATAAGAGAGAGAATTAACCAGATGAAAGAGAAAGGGCCAGTGTGAGGACCCAGAATTTATTCAAGGAGAATTGAGGAAGTAGCCCCAGATTAGGGAGGGAAGGAAGGAAGGAAGGAAGGGAGGGAGGGAGGGAGGGAGGGAGGGAGGGAAGAGCTGCCCACCTGCCCACCCACCTGCCCAGCCCCGGTTGGCTCCTCTGGGGAGGCTACCTTGGGAATGCGGCGGGCCCTTCGGCTGGACAGCAGCTCACTTGTGGTGCTGAGGCTGTCCTCATTAAGGCTAGAGGGTGAAGACGGCAGGCTCAGCTGAGCTAGCAGCAGCATGTCGTCATGGCTGTGCCTTTTCGGTAATCGTGGCAGCCGGTGGCTCTTCCTTTCTGACCAGTTCCCACTGCGCAGGGACTGGCTGTTGGGTTTCAGGGACAGCTGGCATGGGAGAGAAGACATGGGAGAGGGGTTCACCACATGCCTTGGCTGGCATCCCTGGCTCCCCCGAATCCCATCCTGGAATTTCCCTCTGCCTGGGTTTCCTCTTTTAAGACCTCAGCTGCTAATCAGCAGGTCAGGGCTAGATTAGATACATGCTTCTACAAAGGAAGCTGAACCACCTCTGCCAGAAAAAAAGAAAGCAGAGGCTAAGAAAACTGGGCTCTCATCTGAGTGAAAAGATAAGGCCAAGCAGGAATTCTGGGGGCTCCTTGTGAGCTTCGGGGCAAGGCTTAGACTTTGCTCATTATTCAGCCTGGCTGATGGAGCTAGTCTCCCCCCACCCCAACCTCCCACCAACCCCGAGCCCCCAATCCAGCCCTAAAAGGCTTCTTTAGCAGGAGCCATAATCCACATGACAGCCTGGTCCTGCTTACTTCTTCCAAGAAAAACAGAAGGGCTCTGGGCTCTCACTATCTATCAAAGCCTGGCAAGGTGGGCCTCATAGCCAGTTGCCTTCACCCAGCTGCCCCTCCCTGGCCCTGATCTACTCTCTCCATCTAGACCAACACTCCTCCCAACAGGGCACCTTACTCTTCGCAGACCCAGCTCACTGCTAGAAAGGCAGCACCCCTGCCAACTCGGCCTGCCTCCTACCCACTGTCTGCATCTGGAATTCCCTCTCATCACTCTTCAGTTAAGTCCTCCTTCCTCCCATCCCCCAAGGCCCTCTTCCCACCCAACCAGTCTGGCAACATAAGTTCAGTGGAAGCCTGTTTGAATACAGCACATTAGAAAGGTGACTCTTGTATAAAAATGATTACATCTTCCAAAACCAGAAGAAATTTCTGTATTCTCTAGCCAATGTTACAAAATATCCAGGTCCCTCCATTTGCAAAGAAAATTCGAATTGCCTGGGTAGGTCCATTCTCCTGCTTCCTGTCCACCCCAGGTAAGGCCAGAATGAGCTAGAGTCTAAGGGCCTCCTTTGACTCCATCTTTTTTCTCTTTCTGCCTTCTATCAGTCCTTAAAGATTCATTCTTATTTCCTCCAACACAAGTGGCTCAAGGTCTGGTAGACACGCGTCTAGCTCTCCAAATCTGGTTCTTGGGCCTATGCCTGGCCCCCAAATGCCAGTACTGAGATCATTTCTGCCAGAGCTGCAGAATATCAGGACTCCAACCAGGGCCCCCATCTTTCTGTTACCCACAGAAGGGGAGCAGGAACAATGCTAAGACAGGAGGCGGCAGAGGCTCATGCCTTGGTGTTGCAGCTCAGAGCTCAAGCAGTGAAGGGAAGAGCATGGGGCAGGGTGCCCCAAGGGCATGCCTCACTTCCCCGTGAGGATTCTGACATGACATTAGTCCCTGCATGCAGAGGCCTTTCCTGAGGTCACCTCCTTTGTCAAGCACTATGAGGGAAAGAGCGTGAGTGGAAGTGGGCCCAAACCCTGGTGGGACAGGCCTCTCCTGTGGCCCTCGCGCTGGCTCAAGTCAGGGCTGCAGTTACCTGAGTGGGTGGGTTGTTGTACTTCCTGTCCTGAGGACCCCACATCCTGTGCAAAGAGTCCAAGGAGTTTTCAGACAGTTGCTGGGATTTTCGTCCTGCTCTTCGGCTCTTTAAGTCCACATCCTCGTATGGATTCTCCTTGGGTAGATCTCCTGCAGAGGGGGAGAAGTTAGAGACGGGGAGAAGGGAAGGAGGAAACACATGCACTCACAAATAAACAAGCAGAATTCCTGTGAACCAAAGAGAATGGCTTCTGCCTGGCCCTTTAGCCCATGAGTCACACAGCTGCCCGTCTGCAGTGGGGAGGCTACAAACAGATCCCGGCTCCAAAACCAGAAGCGAACCCCCCCCACCCCCACCCCCACTTCAGCTCAGCCTTGTCTGGCCTCTGCTTTATAAATTCAGAGATTGCACAAGACTGGCTCAGCTACCCCTGCCTGCACCCAGCCAGAGGACAAAGCCAACACCAGGCGTCGTTCCTTGGCTCCAGTTCCTCTGCCGTGAAAGCCCCAGAGATATACAGTTCAAGGTAGGAAAGGCTTTCAGAGGTCACCAGGCTGTCCCATTAGCAATGCTCCCTGAAGACCACTCTGCGGGATGGGCATGGAGGAACACTGATGAACTACAAGGAGCAAGGCGCTCCCAGGCTTCCCTCTCAATCACTCTACCATGCACCGCTCTTTCAGGGCAGGTCTACCATCCGGTCCACAGATAACCCCCACACCAGAACACTGTCAGTCAAGTAGTGAGATTTCGGTAACGATCTGCTCAACGTACTGCTCTCATTACAGTGTCACTCTAATTCCTCTACTGCTGACCTGGAAAAACAGATTGATCTTCACTCCCCTTTTGGAATAAGCCCTCCTGCTATGACATAGGGAGGTGTGAAAGGCCTGACAACAGCCTGGGCCTAGGGGTGAGGGTGGGGAGTTTTTGCTTTTCAGGACCAATTCTTAAAACCCTGGCAGTAGGCACTGTACTGTCACTACGAGCAAACCTCGGGAAGTTGTCAGCACAGTCCCTGCCCATAAAAGCAACTCCTACCCATAGCCATACCTGCCTACCTCTTTCCCTACAACCATACCTGGACGTTGCTACACTCCAATAACATCATGAGCCAGGTCAGTCCTGGCTCAAGCCTGCAACGGATCTGTGGGCACTGTGAGTGAATACAGCCCTCTGCTCCTCTTTTCCTTGTCTTTCCATATCCTCCCTGCCACATCAATGCCCCTGTCTGGGACGTGGGACCTAGGCACCAGTGACCAGCATTAGGCTGTGCTGGGGGTAGCATACATGAAGAGAACAGGCCTCACTCCTCTTTTCCCTGGTCAGCACCAGAATGGAGCCTAGTGACTGCTGAGCCCTGCAGATGCCTGGATGTGCCTCACACCCGGGAGGAGTTCAAATACCACTTCTCAGGGAGCAGGCAGAATAAAGAGCCATATGATTAGAAACAAGGCCACTGACAGTGTAAGCTTTCCTAGGATGGAACACAAAAGAAAAACTAATCCCTATATGCTTACAGAATTCTCAGTTTCCCCCAAACTGGGGGAATCTACAGTTACCCCCCTCAAATCCCCCAGACTGGGGGATCTATTTATTATTATCATGAAAAACCACAATGAATTTAGGAAATGCATTCAACAGAGGTAGGGGGAGGGAAGAGATGTGAAGGAAGGGTGCCATGGGAGCAACGCGAATCTCTTGAACTTGAGTCAAGAATGGGTCAAGAAAGGATTTGGGACTGGATGAAGTGATTCCGAGCACCACGCAGAGTCCCCAGCAATTGAGCGGAGTTTTCCTGTAACACAGTCATGCTATGAATATGACTTGTCTCCATTCCAGAGTCCTGACTAAGCAGAGCTGGCCCAGCAACCCTGCCTCAAGAAGCCAAGTATCAAACCTGGCATCCAGCCTACCCTACTCTAGGCACTTAGAGAGGAGTCAGGAGAGACTCAGTACTTCTTGGTCTCCCTCCAAAATATATTCTGTATTGATGAGGTGGGTGGATCAAGGAATCAAGAATGCCAGGACACAATCTTCCTGATAGTGGGAAACAGGACCAGAGCATCACTGCTCAGATGGGGGCAGGAAGAACATTTATTCCAAGCTCATCAAATCCAAACTGCCTTGACCTGGATGACCAGCCAAAGTCCTTATCATCATCCCTCAAACCAACAGGATGACCTTGTCTCTCAAGTCCTTTAGATCAGAGTTTCTCCAAACTACTGACATTTGGGGCTGGGAAATTCTTGTGGTGGTAGCCTTTCCTGTGCATTTGTAGGATGTTCAGCAGCAACCCTGGCCTCAATCCACTAGATGACAGTAGCACCACCTCTGTTGTAATAACCAGAAATGTCTCCAGACACTCTCAAATGTCCCCTGAGCAGATGGATAAATGCACGGATGGGTGAATGGATGGATGAATGTATGGAACGAAGGAGGGAGGGAGGGAGGGAGGGAGGGAAGGAAGGAAGGAAGGAAGGAAGGAAGGAAGGAAGGAAGGATGGGTGGATGGTTGAAATTACTCCCCTGCCCCATTAAGAACGACTGCTTTAGACAGATGTTTCTAAACTTCCTAATAGATTCTGAGTGCCATGATATGACTCCCAACACAAACCCTCTTTCCTCCATCCTTCCCTCATTCCTTTCTTCTCCCTCTCACCTTCCTTCTCTTCCTTCTTTCTTCCCCAAGAATCAGAGCCTTGAAAACTGATATAAAATCCAAAGCTCTCAGAAATAGATATAAGGGACTGAGGTACAGGGAAGTAATAGAAGTACAATGTTGATACACATCAGTGACAAGAAAACAGTTGGGAACACCAGGGTCTCAATACTAGTATTGCCTCTGGAAACAAAATTTCAGGAAAGCCTCAATGCCCCTCCTGTCTTTCCAGCCTTAACACCAGCTTCTTTCTTCTTCAGCAATGCTTAAAATCCTCTCTGATATAAGCAGGCCACTAATCCCTTCTCCAGGAAATGACTGCTGGCCCAAGCCCTGCCTCCCCACCCTTAGCTGGGCCTTCACAGCCCTAGTTCACCTGCTACTCTTGACTTCCAAGACTGTTTCTGGCCACTGTTTTGGAACTGTCTCAGGAGACATACCCCCAGTCATTTTTTCCAGGGACTAAGGGTGCCCAGGGGATGGGAATATGCAGAGACCAAGCAGGCCCTGAGTAGAACCACACCTGAACCTGCCAAGAGAAAATTAACCCAGAAGCAATGGCTCAGAATTGGGAGAGGAGGAGGGTTGGGGAAAAGGGCTCTGAACTCCCTCTGGGGAAACAAGACAACAGCAAGGCTGGAGAAGCTACAGCTGAGTGAGTATGGGAAAGATTTAGCAGGGGCATGGGTGGGAGACAGGAAGCCTGGTAGACACCAGACTTTTACCTGCATTCCCACTCACACAGCTTCCTCAAGGGTGGTCCGCACCACAATGCCCTAGGAGTGGGAAAAGAGGTAGGCCCTCTTCCCCAGAAGCCTGGACCTGAGCAGCCCCATCACATCAAGCCCAGCTGGGGAAGCCAGAGGTCTCAGCCCTTCCCAGCTTTGCTGATGAGATATGGAACAAGGGCATCGCCAAGAATTTCTGCTTTGCACTCTTTTAAAGGGGCTTGTCAGAGACCATACTTATCACACTGATCCTCTCAAAGGAAGAAACCCACCCCACCCACCCAGCCCTGCCCCCATTTCTCCCCACAGCAACTTTGGTCATTAAGCACATGTACCAAACAGCACTCACTACACACACACACACACACACACACACACACACACACACACACACACACACACACACACACACACACACACACTGGAAGAACCAGTTAGGGACGAAATGTGTGTGAATATGCATAGGCACTGAGAATTTCTCCCAACACAATCCTAAGCTTCCTGACCACACCCTGATTAGGGCCCAGTCTACAGCTTCCCTGTCAAAACCTCTCCCGGTTTGAACCAGCTGTTTCTCCTGGTTCTCAGCTTCTTCCCCTCCTTCCCAAGGTGGAGAGAGGGCCAGGATAAAGGCCCAAATCCCCCACAACACACTCTGGGTTGCAGCCTCAATGCTGTTAGGTGCCCTATGTTCCTTACTACCTTCCTGCCTGGGGACAAATAAGAGAAGAAGGCAGAAAGAACAGAGGTTCAAAACGCTTTGCAGTCAGGCTAACTGGCTCTGTCCCCAGCTCCCATCCCGTTCAAGTTCCTGGAAACTCTCCCTCAGCCCCAACTAGCTGATGGGAGTGGGAACCTCTGCAGGAATGCAGTCCAGGCTCCCTGGTCAGGCGCCGAGGCCACTCCACATAACTCCCTAACAAGCTGCTTCCTTGGGTGCATTTTTAAGTGTCAGGCTCAAAATGCAAATGATTATAAGGCTTTGTAGAATAGCAGCATCTTCAGGGGCAGATGTCAAATTGGACAGGCGAGAATTAACAGCCCCAGAAAGCAAAAAGACAGTAACTTTATTTTTGAACCCCTCTATTGCAAATTAGCAGGATAAACCTCAGCCTGTTTTGGAATATCCCACCACAGGTCCCCAGGCATCATGCCTGGTGTGGGCAGGAGGCCAGCAAATTCCCTGAGGCCCCTCATTCAAGTCCACTGCTCACAGAGAAGACATGTTAGTTTCTGGGCCAACTGATACTCAACCTCTAACAGACCAGAAACTCCAATCCAATCAACTGGTCCCCAAGATGGGATTTAACGTGGGTGCTCCCTGCCCCCCGCCGGCCCCATTATCACACACCCAAAACAAAGCTTTGTCTGTCACTGTGCAAGCAAGGCAACATAAGAGTTCGTTAATCCAAACAGAACCAGAAACGACCTTAACCTCATAGAGCACAGGCTGGGCCAAGAACAGAGAGAAGGCTCCTGGGAAGTCCTAGGCACTGGTCAATCCCAGGCAAAAAGTGAAACTGACATTCAGAGTTCAGCAACAAAGGCCCTGGTGAAGCCTCTGGGAGGGTCCAAATTCTTGGGCCTGTCTCCCGGGAAGGAGAAGGGGATAAATCAACCAGAATCTGAGAGAGATATTCTCTCTTGTACTTCCCTCTAGCCTCCCTGGTCAAGTCTAGAAATTCAGACAGCACTGTTGTGGGGGATACAAAGGAGGAAGCCATATCCAGGGCACTGAACTAACTATACCCACACCCCACAAAGCAGAAGCAAAACCCAGGTGTCTGGGTCACTCCCCTGCCTTCCCTCTAACACTTTCCTGAGTACTCCTCCCATACTCTCTGCATAATGCTCCAAAGATCCAGAAGCCAGGTGAGCAGCTAAGGAATACACCCTAATTCCAACCTCATCCCATACCAGCCCTTACCCCCAGCTCTAACTCACACATTCAAGAAGCATCCAAGCTGCTCCTATATTTCTTTGCCTCCTCATACAACATCCCAAAGTGGCAGTAAGTCCCCTCTACTAAGTGAAGAGACAGAGACCCAGACACACTTGCCTCTCTCTCCCTCTTCTCCCTAACCTGACCTAAGAAGGCCCAGAGAACAGTTCTGTTTCCTAGGACAGTGCCCCTCAGATTCTCATCTCCCCCTGTACCACCAGATATGGTCCCCAAACAAGCCCAGACAGAGCCTTGGATCATGGAACTCTGCACAGGGAGAGATGGTTGAAGCATCCCTTTCTCTTATTTCAGTTCAGCTGATACAAAACATTTCCCCGCCTGAAATGACAGGACAGCACAGAAGGGCTGCAAAGCCTTCTCAGAGAAGAGGATCACAGTGTGGGCAGTGCCTGGTCTACTGAGGGAGGGGGGTTAAGAACCATAGCCTCCTTGGCCCACTGCAGCAGCCACACTGGGTGCTCTGGAGGGCCCTGGGCAGCAATAACACATTCTGGTTTCTTCTAGCTAGAGGAAACAGAAATGTATCCTGAAACTGGAGTGGGGAGGAAGATGGGGATATGGAGCTGATCCCCACAGGTCTTGACCTCAACTCTGGGTGACTATATGTACAGTGCTTTTTCCCAGGGTTAAGAGAAAAGGCCTCCCTCTCTAAACCCTTTTGCTATTCTAGGGACCTCAATCCCACAGTATTCCTGTTATGACCTAATTTTGGATGGCTATATACTATATATTCTGCTCCTGGGGAAGCAGTGCCTATGTGGATCCAAGCACTGCTGCTATTTCCCCAGAAATGCTGGCCCAGCAAGTTATCAGGAGAAAACTATGAAACTGGTGGCAAAGATCAAATGA
The DNA here is from genome assembly GCF_028749965.1 of Puma concolor. Classification (NCBI taxonomy): domain Eukaryota; kingdom Metazoa; phylum Chordata; class Mammalia; order Carnivora; family Felidae; genus Puma; species Puma concolor. Next base: position 50,409,386 of record NC_141676.1, on the reverse strand, counting down.
GGGAATAGACGACCCCCTCTTCCTAAGATTCTCTAGTCTTAGGAGAATCTGGAGGGTTCTCCATTAGGGCCGTTTTTCTCTCTAATATGTTAACTAAGAACTTTCAAGGGTCTCCAGCCTCAAGGCCTAACACAGAGATGAGACAGAGCCAGAGATGAGAGAGGAGGGGTCAAGTGCACAAGCACACTGCTTCTCTTGAGTGACACTCACACATACTTTACTCCAACAAAACTGAAGCCCCACTAAAGAGAATGAGACCAGGATTCAAATGAAAGCCCAAAATAAACCCAACGCAGCCTAGACTACCGGTTTTTTGTTGACCCTGGAACACAAGTTTGCCAACACCAAGTCCTCCCAGTTGTTGAAGGACAATTCTCCATGGTATTTTACATTTCTGACTTTTGAGCAAGGGGAAGGACCCATCCAGACTGTCTTTTCAAAGATATATAGCAAACAACCTCAGAAGGTAGAGATATCTTCCTCCAGGGCAGAAGCAGGTTTGTTTCCTGGCCAGAATAATAAAAACAAGACCTCCTTGTGGGGCAAAGGTTGGGCATGTTTGCTAGTCACCCCCTAGAAAGACTGGGGTTCCTTCAGCCTGAAGTTCCTCCTGGCACACAGACCCACATGTAAGTGCAGTTTCAACCTGGACCTCCTCCACACTGCCTCATGGGACCTGGGAGCAAGGGGACCCATGTGCTGCCTGCTATGCCATGAGTAATAAAGTCCTTTGACTGTGATCCAAGAGTCTTGTGTCTTCGGCCAGCATCTGTGAAGCCAGGGAAGGCTAAACTTGTTAGTATGCAAGCAGAATAAAATCCCAGATGCTTTCTTGACACCATTTACTTTAAGAGAAAGTAGAAGAGATACATATTAAGGACCAGGCACTGTGCTAGGTACTCTGATATAAATTTTATCTCATTGAATCCTAACAATAATCCTTTGAGGTATTATTATTATTGTTGTTGTTGTTATTAACGTATCATCATCATCACTTTATAAGAGGAAACAGGCCTCAGAAACGTGATTTGCCTAAGATTACACAGCTAAGGAAGGACACACAGCTAAGGAAGCCTTCTGAAAATAAAAGGAATGATATGGTTTTCCCCTTACTGTGGTCCCAGAAGCCCTTTCAGTTTCAGTTCATTCAAGGTCAGGCTTTAATCTCTTAGCTGCTCAGTCTTTTCCAAGATGCTTCCCCTGATGCCCATTTTCTTGAGAAGTTCCAGAAGCTGGGCCATGTCTGCCCCCAGTGAATGAAGTGGAACCTGGGAGTGTCCCTCCTGTTCCTGTTCTGCAGCCCCCAGAGATAAGCCAGCCCGCCACCTCTACCACAGCTTACCCACAATATCTTCATAGGCATTTTCTTCTAAAGTGCTTTTGGATCCAAACTTGGGTTGGCTCTCAGTACCATTCTCAGTGGGAGAAGAGGGGTACAGGGACTGGAGACTGGATGCATCCTCAAACTCAAAGGATTTTCTGTGGATAACAAGAGCATGGGTCATTTCAGCAGAACTAGATTCCAACCACCTCATTGGGGGAATGGCCATGGGCAACAGCAAAGACCAGAGGTCCTCCTCACAAACCAGCTACCAAGCAATGTATCAAGGTGGATCCAAACTTACCATTCAAATGAGGAGATAAATGGTCTGAGAGACCCCAGCCTCGGTGCCTGCTAATCATACCAGTAACAAATCCCACAGCTAAAAAGGGTGCGATGTGTCAGATGCTATGTCAAACACCTTGCACATGGACCTCATTAATCTTCACAATGCTGCTACTAGCTATTGTGCCATTTTATGAATGAGGAGATGGAGGCTCAGGGAGATGAAGTGACAAGTGGCCGGACTCACCGAGGCTGTCTGATTCCAGGGTCTGAGCTTTTAACCTGGGCCTCCAAGCCCCGGAGCCTATCATCCTTGCGAAGTATCTGCCAGTACCACAGAATGGAGTGCCTGTTCAGCCTCTGGAGCCTCCATTATGCCTGCATCCTAGCAAGCGCTCCTGCTCTGAACAAGTAGTAAGGGCTCAACAGTGGATGGGTGATGCCCAGGGCTGTTTGGGGGTCAGGGAATCAGGTGGTGATAGGTGCATCGTTAGAAGAGGAAGGGCTGAGACCTCCAAACAAATCATACCACTTCTGAGGTGGAACAAGGGGGGCAATTTGCAGCCAGAAGCTACTTCCAAGACCCAGCTTCCCTTGAGCTAGTCAGCTGCTCCTTTCCATACTGCAAATAGCCATCTCCTCTACTACAGAATTTCAAAACCACGGCTTGTTAGCTCCTCAGATAGCTTGAGCCCACAGTACTCTCTACTCCTCTCCTCCGTTATCTAAGACTTGACCCTAGTTGCGTCCTCTCCCTCTCCAAGGCAGGTCCCAGCAGACTCCGGGGGGGGGGGGGGGGGGGGGGGAGAGAGAAAGGAAAGATACTGACTGAAGACCTCCTCCCATCCATTAACACCTCCCTCTTCTTTTGGTTACCATTAGATATTTCAGCCTTTCTCTCTTGTTTAATGAACAACTTCTCAGAGTCTTTGGGTGCAAGTCAAGGACTAAAGGTGTCCTAAAAGCCACATTCTGTTCTCAGCTTGCCTAGCTATTCTGTAGCACTTGACACAGCTGAACACTCTACACCGGCACCCTCCTCCCTTCACCTCCATGACACAGTCAACAGCTTCTTTGGCAGTTAGTTTTCAGGTTCATGTGAGGGATATACCTTTTCCACTTGCCTTTTAAATGCCAGAGTCTCTCAGAGTTCTGTCTTCAGGATTCTTTCTCTCACTCTGTGCTCTCTGGGAGCCAAATACTGATGGCCATTGCTATATCTACCATTCCTACTATGATGGCTCCCAAGTCTGTCTCTGACCTAGACTTCTGACCCAGTTAAATATCCAATGATTAAGTGCAGTGGTTCCTGAATGTTGGCTCACAGATACTGGCGGTCTGAGATCAAGCTTTCATTAACATATATACTGTGAGGTCAACATCTTTTGCAGATAGTTCTCAAATATACAGATATACAAATCATGTTCAGCCAAATTACCCTTGAAAATCCCTCAGGAAGATACCACATTGAAGACCAATACACACTGTCTTTAATTAAGACTAATATAGTCAGTTTCTCCACAGATTTATTTTTAACAGATTTCTTTCTTTTTTTTTTTTTTTTTGGGTTGAATACCAAAAGAAATACTTGGTTGGTATTTTTTAAATAAAAAAATTGTTAAATATAAGAATCATGCCTGACACAACCGAAACAAACTTACCATCTCATGCTCCTCCAGGGAATATGCCACTGTGTGAATAGGCAAATAAAAGAACTTATACTTTTTGAATGGTCTCTCTTTTTTTCCAAGAGCACAGATTTTTTAATTTGCTATGTTAATTATTATGTGAAGTGACTCCACCATATATGGTATATGTGTGTGTATATATTATATATAAATGTAACATGTACAGGAGTATGTGTTAAACCTTCGGGCTGATATACTCTCCCACATCCCCTTTTCCACCTAGCTAACTGCTTTTTTGTTCTTCTAAATTTAGCTCAACAACTCCCTCTATAAGGAGGCTTCCCGCACTCCCCTGTCTAACTTAGCTGCCTCTTCCTCTGGGTCTCTGTAGCATCCTACACTGACATGGATCGTGTCACATAGAGCATCTAGGATTTATCTGTGATCTACCTCCTGTACCACATCAAGAATGGAAGAATAGAAGAACCGTATCTTATTTGACCCTGTGTCCCCTTATCCAGTACAAGGTTTAGTGCATGGCAGGCTCTAGATGGGTATTTATAGAAATGGATAAATCAGAACAAAGCAAACACTCCTGGCAGGCTGTTAAAGTCTTGAGAGCCAGTAAGCATGTTGGGGTAAGCCAAAACATAGGATTCCCTTAGCCCAGGGCTCTTCTGGCCCATGCACCTGAAACTTTCTGATGTCTTCCTCTCATGGCTGAGCAGTTATCTATATGATGGTGTCCCTGAATGATATGCTGGGTGTAGCCTGAAGTATTAGACCCAACTGAAGAACCCCGAGAAGCAAAATAAGCCCAAATGCCATCTGACTTTGGGTTAGAAGAGAAAGGCAGTGAGGGAGAAGCAGACAGGCCTTTCTAAGGAGGCGGGCTCCCGCCTACCCCAATTCAGAGAATAAGGTGTCTGTCAACTTTCACAACCCTAGCAGCTCCAGTGCCCAGTCAGTCACTTATAATTGTGGAGACAGCCCAGGTAGTCCAGGGTCAAGAATGCTGAGACTGAGCAGGAACCTAATGACAGTGTCAGGACAGGCCATTCTTGAACATGGCCAAAAAAACAGTAAAATATTCTTTGACACATTTTCCATCAGTCTCCCCTTTCACGATCCAAGGATCTCCTCTTCCTAAAGGCCCAGGATCCCTAAATGGCCAGGCAGCCCTCAGGAGAGAGAAAATCATCTTAAATGTATTGATGCTACTATGTTAATGGCAACATGCAGTATTCAGATAGTGATTCCCTCAAGGAAATAAGTTTCTAATGCTGGCATTTCAGGTAGTCATGAGACTAAGATCCTATGTTCCCCAAAGGACTGCCCATTCTATCTAAAAGTAAGGTGGTCCTACCTTTCCCACAAGGACCAAGGCAGTTCCAACAGGGCCCAAGACGTAGCCCAACTCTCCCCCCAAGGCCAAATCCAGCCCACACCTTCAGTAGACAGCATTTGGAAGAAGCATTTTCATCCTCCCACTCACGTTTATGTATCCTTATCCTGCAAGAGCAGAACAATTTCTTTTTCACCTAATTGATGTCACCACCTGACAATTACTCACTGCTTCAGGATCCATGAAGCACTTCTGACTGTGACCCACAACTACAGTCTGCTTTCACATCTTCCATTGAAAAGAAAGCCACAGTACCCGGCTGTGAAGACATTGGAGGAACATTCGTTACCTGCTCTGGGACTTGCGGTGACCACGCGTGTCCTTCTTGGGTCTCCGGGTGACTGGTGGGGCTGGGGTGGAGGGCAGGGGGGGTGGAGCAGCAGGTGTGGGCGAAGGAGGTAGACCATTGCTTGGCTTACTCTTGGGATTCTTGTCAGCCTCATATTCAAAGGTGCGCTTGGGTTTGGGAACAGGGTTCACAGCGGGATCAAGGGAGCTCTTTGATGGCAGCAGCTGGGAGCTCAGGCTATTTCCCGGGGTCCCTGGCTTAGTGGAGCCACTGCCTTCTCTCTCCAGGGGTGGGCCTGCCTCCCCCCCAACTCCAGCCACTCCTCCTGCCCGGTTGCCAGTGCTCACACTCGTGCTCCCTGTCAGTTCCTCCAAGATTCCCAAGGTCCCAGTCTTCCTTTTCCCTCGGTCTACACTGTAGCAGCTGCTGGGGAGCTGGGGGAGTCCCCGGCCTGGCTGCTCCTTCAGGGCCTGTTCAATTTTCTGGATCCGACTCAGCACTGCTGAGCTCTCTTTCCTACTGCCATGCCCCCTGAGGAAGGCACTGGGCTCACTCCGGCCTGCCCGTCTCTCTAGCCGGTAGAAAGAGTCCCGGACAGGGAGCGCCTCTCCCTCCTCCTCGGTCTCAGGGTAGGAACACTCTGAGAAGGTCCTGCTCATCCTCCGGAGGCCCTTGAAATCGAAGGTTTTTTCTGAGCTGCAGGGGGATGGCGCCACGCTGGGACAGCCTTCACTGACCGCCCACTCGCCCCCAGAGCCCTCCCGCTTCTCCCCACACATGCTCATCCTGGGCGAAGCCTCTCGGCGACCCTCCCATGCTGAGATCTTCTCCCGGATGCCCAGGCTATGGGCACGGTTGCCAGTGCGGTTCAGAAAGGAGCTCCGTGAGCCGGTTCCCGGCCCCAGGGATGGGGTGCTCTGGGCGAGGGGGAGGCAAGCAGCTACTCCCTCTACATCCTGGGCTGCCCCTTGGACATTCTCCTTCTGGTCCTCTCTCTTGCACACTGAAGGGCTTCTGTCCAAATAACTGAAGTTGGTGGCCTTGAGAGGACAGATGGGTGGTGAAGTGTCTGGGGAGTGAGCTTGAGGATTTGGGGGTGAAAGATCACGGGGGTGCCAGTCCTTGAGGAGCAGCCGGGAGCTGGAGCGGCTTGGGTACCTGCAGGCTGACGTTTCACTATCACTGAATGGGTAGATGGGACTCCTTGGTGGGGAGAGAACTGGAGGTGGAGAGACTGACTGAGACCTAAAACCAACAAAAACAAAAACAAAAGGAAAAGAAGAGAAAATGGCAGTGAGTGGCCCGACAACCAGAGGTATGGTGTTACATTTGTAGAGAGCTAAGTAACTCTTTCCTACAGGACGTTCAAGCTCAAAGTACTCTATTCAAGTAATACACCCCCAAAGCCACCCTCAAGGAAAGGAACAGCTCCTTATCCACAGCAGGCCAAACTCAATGGGTGTCTCTGCCCAGTTCAAGCCCTGAGTACCATCTGGAGCAGAAGCCAGCTCTGTGTCAGGTGAGAGGATCCCCAGAATCTACATCTGCCAACTAGAGCACAGTAAGGCCAGTGGTGTCTGCAAAATATTTAGCAACCGGCCCTCTGAAAGACAAAGCACAGATCTGTAATGTTTGCCAACTTCCATGGTATAAATATTCCTATTGTGGCTGATTTTAAGCTACCAACATGACCTCACTGAATGTGACATTGGGAAGAAATGCTAGTGATCAGTTCTCAGGAGCTGCTAGAAAGCATCTCCAGCACACTACTTCCTGCACTGCCCCAAATATACACCCAAGCGCTTTGATCTGTCTCTTTAACAAAGCCCTGTCTCCCCTGAGACTTCTGTTACCACCACAACATATGCAGCTCAGCTTGTCCTGACCAGAATTCAGATCTCCGAAGGTCTCAAAAGGATCAGAAGGGTCCCTCAAGAAAGAGTCCTCTTGGCCCTGTCAGTGAGGACGCCCATGGAGAAAGGAGGCCAGCTCCTCAGGCAGCTCTACCTTCCAGGGGTGGCATCCCTTCAAACAAGCACTGGCCACTTCTAGCTCTAAATCCACACATAGATCTTATCAGATATGAGGAATAGTTCTAAATAATACATACTGTTAACTCATTTAGTCTTCACAAAAACTCTGTATAATAATTATTGTTTATTATTATCTTCATTTTACAAATGAAAAACACTGAAGCCCAGAAAGGCTAAATATCTCATCCAAGGCCCCTCAGCTAGTGAGGAGGGAAGCCAGGACAGGAATTTACGGTATATGATGTGGCCCCCTCTGAAGACGAAGCAGTGGCCTCTGCCATCTTTGTCAACTGCCTAGGCTCCAGGACATAACTCGGCAGGAACCCTCACAGCACTGGGCACAGCCCTGTCTCAAACAGTGCATTTATAAGCATCAGGGACCTCTTCCCCCTCAAGACCTCTAGACCTCTCCCCTACTAGACCACGATTTCTTCCAGGTGGAAGGACACATCCTCAGTATCTGTAAGGTGCTCAGGGAATGAAGGACAAATAAAGAAACAAAAAGGTAAAGGTGAGTTTATTGACAAGAACCATGAGAGGACTATCTTTTCAGTTTACTGTCAACTTCCAGCCTTCTTCTCAAACAATTTTAGTTCAAAGACAGCAGGGTTTTTGCCAACGCCACATGCTACAAAGGCCTACCTGACCCTAACACCATGGGCCTTAAAGCTGGGCAGTAGCCTCACAGGCTCCAGAGTCCCATGCCATCCACAGGAAGGCAGCCAGCTGCCCTCAAGCCAGCCTGCTGTCACTGCTTGCTCACACACAGAAAACCGTAGCTTGGGTGAGTCAGGGATTGGCCGACAATTCCCTGTTGGGTCATAGCCTCTGGCTGCCCCCGATCAACAGGAAACCTCAACATGCTTAAGTTGTTTTTAAAAGGGCAAGTCAAACAAGAGCCATCCCACGTGTACATGGGCACAGATGAGAGAAATTCAGTGCCCAGCCAAGCCAATGACCAAAGAGACTCTGCTCAGTAAGGACGTGTGAAAAGAATAAGCCTCAGCGCTCCCTAGAGTAGGCAGCAGCAGGGCAATATGCCAAGCTTGAGCCTGGGGAGATCCCAACCTACTCACAATCGAGGGAGGCCTGAAGTCCCTCATTTATTTCACAGAACCATGGATACAGAAGGCCATCAGTCCAGCCCTGTAAACCAGTAAAGTCTGGACTACACAAAGGATTCTGTTTCAGCTATTCTCAATTGGAGGTGGGAGAAGATGCCTTGAATAGAAAACAACTTTAATTTGTGTTTTTTCATTCAACAAATACTTAGTGAGCATCTACTATGGACCAGGCTCTGCTCTAGGTGCTAGATATAAGAATAAACAAAAGGGGTGCCTGGGTGGCTCAGTCAGTTAAGCGGCCGACTTCGGCTCAGGTCATGATCTCGCGGTGTGTGAGTTCGAGCACCGCGTCGGGCTCTGTGCTGACAGCTCAGAGCCTGGAGCCTGTTTCAGATTCTGTGTCTCCCTCTCTCTGACCCTCCTCTGTTCATGCTCTGTCTCTCCCTGTCTCAAAAATAAAACGTTAAAAAAAAAAAAAAAGAATAAACAAAAGAGACAAAAATTCATGTCCTTATGAAGTTTAAAATCTAGTGGGAGATGACAGGCATCTAATGAGACTCAGAATCTCTTAGGAAGCCTTTTGATTATGCCTCATTGCTCCAGACATTTTGATATGCTCCCTTAGAGATGCGTCTCCTCAAACTCCCAAGATGAGAAGTCATCAGGCCATCAAGCCACTGTACTTATGGGGAGTTGATGTGTGTGGCACAGTCCCCACAGGTGGGAAAGAAATAGGGTAAGGATCTCTGGTCTGATTCCAGCATGATTTCACAACAAATGGCTCCCTAACTTCCCGTAGTAGTTCCAGCATGGAAAAATCTCCACAAAGCAAGAAATTCTCTCAATGCCTAAATGCCTACCCTGCTGTAACTAAAGTTTAGTTTCCCTCCTCGCATGAATCATCAAATAGAGAAGAGACTGACCCTTGCCTTTAAAGGTCCTGGTCTCTGTATCACTGCTGAGCTGTGGCCAGAGCTACAGGTATTCCTTGCACAGCCTCCCACACAGGCCAGGCCCCAAGTGCTGTATCAGCTTGGGATGAAAAAAGGGGCCTGGAGCCCAGACATCTCCAGGTTCATCACTCACTCCAGGGTTCTAGGAATAAATTGGTAAACAATATAGATAAGCCCTTGCCTTCATGCCATTCTCACTTAACTCTCCCTGTTTCTAATTCTACCTTTTTAGGAATGTGACCTTGGGCAAAGCCGCTCACTCTGAGCTTCCAGTTTCAATCCCTCAAAACCGATCCAACTACGTCATTGGGTTGTCATAATGGGCAAATGAGACTATGGATGTGAGCTGATATCGTACACTGTAACTCACTATGACTGTAATTATCATTGGTATTAAGTTTTTCACTTAATGGTTATGCTAGGCCAGTTGTTCTCAACAGAGGGTAAGAACATTAGAAAGCCTTAGGGTTCACATTTCAGCATAGCCACTACCAAGTTACATGACTTTCAGCAAATAACTTCAACTCTTTAAACCTTAGTATCTTGATCTGTAAAATGGAAGTTAAAAAAGCACACATCTCTGGGGATTATTGTAAGGAATAGAGACAATATTTGTCAAGTGTTGAGCTCAGTGGCTAACACATAGCAGTCAATCTTAGCCTGATAATAACTAATATTAATGAGGGGCTCAGCACTCAGAACAATTGCTTGGCAAACTTTTTCAAAGAGCTTACCTTTGTTCTTAGATTCTAAACATCTGGGGTGAAAGGGGAGGGAAGTAAATTAAAAATGGCTGTAAATCTTTTGCAGCTCATGCTATCAAAAGGTGGATTCTATTTTTCTGCCCCTTAAATCTAGGTTGATCTTGTGATATGCTTTGACCAAAAGAATGGAGTAGAAATTAAGTGAAGTTCCAAACCTGAGGCCTCAAGAGGCCTTGCAGAAGCCCCCTTTATATACCTAGAATGCTACCCTGAGAGTGTCATGTAAGGAAGCCAGTCTAGTCTTTTAGAGGACAAGAGGAGCACAACTGAGGCCCCTGCAGCCGACAGCCCGCCTCAGTGTGAGCCTGACACGTGAGTCTAACACGTGAGTGAGGTCATCTTGGATCCAAGTGAACTTGGCTACATGAGTGACTCCAGAGAAAACCAGTGGAGGGACTGCCCAGTAAATGCACAGAAATGTGAGAATAAACTGTTCTAAACCACTACGTTTTCGGGTGGTTTGCTACAATGCAACAGTAAAATGATGCAGGTGGGAAAGGCCAGCCTTGTGTATAATTGGCCTGCCCTATCCTAGTGCAAAACCACTGCCCTGGACCTTCCATCCCTGTGCCTCTCCTCCACTTCCCCATAGAGCAGTTGTTGGTCTCGATGGTCTTGGTCTTGGATCGCCATGGTCTTGATGTTTGGATCTCATTCTCTTTACTAGGGGCTCTGGCACTCTTCTGAGAATCTCCTCTGAGCACTCCCTACAAATGGAGCTAGTTCTGTAATCCCAAGAATAGAATCAGCTTCCATCAGTCTTTGCCCCCCCAAAGTGGCTAGTATCACAAAGACAACAAATAACAAGCACTGGCGAGCATATGGAAAAAAGGGAACCCTTGTATACTTTTGGTTGGAATGTATATTGGTACAACTACTGTGGAGAACAGTATCAAGGTTCCTCAAGAGATCAAAAATAGGGGCGCCTGGGTGGCTCAGTCGGTTAAGCGTCCGACTTCGGCTCAGGTCATGATCTCACGGTCCGTGAGTTCAAGCCCTGCGTTGGGCTCCGTGCTGACAGCTCAGAGCCTGGAGCCTGCTTCAGATTCTGTGTCTCCCTCTCTCTCTGACCCTCCCCCGTTCATGCTCTGTCTCTGTCTCAAAAATAAATAAAACATTAAAAATAAATAAATAAATAAAAATAGAAGGGCGCATGGGTAGTTCAGTTGGTTGAGTGCCTGATTCTTGATTTTGGCTTGGGTAATAACCCCAGGGTCATGGGATCAAGCCCTGCATCAGGCTCTGCATTCAGTGTGGAGCCTGCTTGGGCTTCTCTTTCTCTCTCTCTGCCCCCCTTCCCCGCTAGTGCACTCTCTTTCTCTCTCTCTCTCTCAAATAAAATAAAATAAAATAAATAGAAATGCCATCTGATGTAGTAATACCACTACTGGGTATTTACCCAAAGAAAATGAAAGCAATAATTCAAAAAGAAGTATGCACTTCTATGTTTATTGCAGCATTACTCACAATAGCCAAGATACAAAAGCAACCTAAGTGTTTACCAACAGATGACTGGATAATGAAGATGTACACACACATATACCAATACACAGTGGAGTATTACTAAACCATAAAAAAGAATGAGATCTTGCCATTTATGACAGCAGGGATGAATTATAAGGTATTATACTAAATGAAATAAGATAGAAAAAGACAAAAACCACATGACTACACTTACATATGGAATCTAAACAAACAAACAAATCCTTAAACACAGAAAACAAACTAATCATTGCCAAAAGGGAGGGAGGTGGGGGGATGGGCAAAATAGCTGAAAGGGATTATTAAGAGGTACAATCTTCCAGCTATAAAATAAATAAGTCACAGAGATGAAGAGTACAGCATAGGGAATGCAATCAACAATACTGTAATAATGTCGTAGGGTGACTAGACTCACTGTGGTGAGAAAAGCTGTTGGTGCAGGATGAAAGCAGGCAAATTCAGGAGCAATGTCCTTAAGCAAGCAGTAAAGGGGATGGGGATCCAATGCCCATCTAGAAGGGTTGCCCTTAGACTGGAGAATCCCTTTTGTTCTCACTCTCATCTACCTGGGCTGAGTATCTTCTCACGTAGTCTCATCCCTGTGCTGCTTTATGCTTCCACCATTGGCTTTTACTGCTTTCATGTTTTCCAACTCATTCCACAGAGGGGAGAAAAGATCCAGATTTGTTCTTTGTTTCCCGCTCCTTCAACCATATGTACCCAGCTCCTTCCCCAAACACACAGATCTACATAATGACTAAGTCCTACCAATTTTACATCCTTCACATCTCTCAGATATGTCCCCTTCCTCATCATCCCTACTGCTGCTACTTCCTTCTTTCAGATCTGATCTTTCACCGGGACTATTGAAACAATCTCTTAATCTCTCTCTCTGCCTTCAACCTTAACCCAGTTCTCATCAATCCTCTTATCTTCTGACATCTTTCTAGTAAGGGAAACTCCTCATGCTTGACACTCCCCACTATCCACAGAATGAAGTGCAAATTCATTGACATGGATGTCAAGGCCCCTCATGATCTGGTCCTTATTTATTTTTCCTCTGTCATCTCACTATTTTTTCTTACATGCAGTCCTGTATCCTACCCACATCAAACTCCTTTCCCCTATTTATTTTTTCCTTTGTCATCTCACAGTCTTTTCTTACATGCAATCCTGTATCCTACCCACGTCAAACTCCTTGCTTTTCATGCTTCTAGGCTTCCCACGTTGTTTCCTTTGCCTGGAATGCTGGCTTGGTCACTTACATATCTCTGTAGCTGCACTCTGGAATCTCTCTTGATCCTACCCCCTTCATCCAGGTGGAGACAGCTATGTTTTGATGCCTCCACTGAGCCTGGAAAAATGTCTGTTATGGTACTTGTAACATGTTATTGGACTATATTATTTCCTCACTTGCCTCCCTTACTAGACAATGAATGGACCTAGTTGAAGGTGGTAACAGAGTCTTATTAATCTTCGTATCCCCCATTCTTTGTAATGCATCTAGAATTTAGTAGGAATTAATGTTTATGTTGAACGACTAAATGAATGAATAAAAAATAAATGGTTAAAACTTAGGTCTCCTTTTGCCTGCCCAGGACAGGCACAGACTTCCCTGCCTCCCCCTCTTGTTGATATATGACCTGAAGAACAATACAAAAAGTTACACAAAGCACTCAGTGCAGCCCAGAGGGCAGGTGTCAGTTCCCAAAGACCTCTCCCATAAGGCAAAAATCATATAACAGACTAAGAGTCTAAAAACCTGGGTTTCCTCTGGTCCTAGTCCCATCACTTCCTGGATGTACTCATGGAAAAGTCACCTAAATCCTCTGTGCCTCAGATTCTTTATCCATAAAACAGGAAAAACACTTGCTCTAAGTATCCTTACTACTAGCTGTGTGGCTAAAATGATGTACTTTTCAAAAGTGCTTGAACACCATAAATGGCTCCAGGAATATAAAAGAAATATAAAAGTAAATACAACACAGCTAAAAGACATCTAAGACTCTGCTCTGATCATCTCTTGCTCTTTATTCTAAAATCCCAGGTTTGCCCCTGGGAAGGCAGACACTGTGAAACGCAACACTCACACCACTGCCTTGTCAGCAGGCAGCCAGATCTGCTCTCGGCACAGGCGCGCATGCCAACACCGCAGCACTGGACTGGCCAAAACCAACATTTGCAGAGATAAAAGGAGAAAGAGAGAAGAAAGGGAAGAGAATGCAAAGGAGCAGAGGAGCATAAATACTCACATACAGACAAATATATAAGACAAGTGAGTAGGAAACAAAGAGTATGAACTAAGGGTATGGAAAGAGAAATTTAAAGAAAAATTAAAAAAAAAAAGAAATTTAAAGAAGAAAATTTTAAATTTAAAGTGTGTGTGTGGGTGTGTACATAGACAGAAAGTGAGAGTTAAAATGCAAACTATCAAACTATGTGCCCTTTCCTCTGGTATTATTTTATAAGAATACAACCTAACCCTTTGCTTAGTGATCTGAGCCATTCTCCAGTAATATAGCAGTAAGCAGTCATGCTGAGGGATGCCAAGTGTACCCAAGGACTCTTTGGGAGGGAAGGCTATCTTTAATTAGTCCTTGATGACAAGAGATTTCTGAACTCAGCATGTTCTGGTGACAGGGCTTCTGAGAGTATCAATATCAGGAAGAAAACCAAGTTGGGGCCAGTTGGGGAAGGTTCCTATGGGTCCAGGAAACAGCCCCAGAGGTACCAAGATGGGCTGTAGACCACATCAAGTGAGCCTGTTTACAGATTAAGATTATACAGAGCCCAGCTTCCAATATGCTTAGTCTTTACCAAACAAGTGTCCAGCCTGCTTCTGAATGAAACTGCCTAGAAGTTGGCCATCCACCATTCTCGGGCTGTCCAATGAAGGTGGGCCCTTGTTGGCTCAGTGGACATCAGGATCCTACCACCACGCAGTGACTGCCCCAACTCTGGAGATGACATTCTCACCATATTCCCTCAAGGCCATACTCTGAGTCACACGGGAGGAGAAAGGGGAGGAAGTCTGCCTGAATCCTGTCAGCAAGTCCCAAAGTTTGTTCCCCAGGCTGGAGCAGGTGCTCAGTTCAATAACTCCCACTGAGATCCCACTCTGGGATGGTCCTGATAAAAAGCCAAAGGACAGGGAAACTCTCACAACTTGGACTTCCTGTTCCCAAAGCAACCTCATCTCAAATGGCTGGACCCCCACAACAGGGCCCAGGACAGCCTCATCCACCAAGTGGGGCTTCATATGAGCCACCATCTCTAGAGATTCTTGAGATCAACCACAGCTTGTCAGGGTAGGTAGAACAGTAGGTAGGGTCAGAGCAGAACTGGAAGGTTCTTTCACTTCCAAAAGTACATCTAAGAATCTACCAAAGTCACACCTGCCTGCCTTCCAGCTGATTTCTAGGGAAGCATAAGGAGGATTGGTGAGCTCTTCTCTGGGGGGGACCCTAAGTCCCCTAAGTAGTACAGAGCAGTTACAAGACAGAAGCCCTCCCTGAGGCAGGTAAAAATTATGCCTTACAGGAATAGCTCCCGGTAAAAATGAAACTGCTTTACAAAACAGAACCAGGTACTATGCAAAGCCAACAAGGAGAGAAATGTAGTTTCAGGAAACCATATTAAAGATACTTGTAATGGTTTTAAAATTTGGTCCCCCAATTCTCTGACATGCCTCCTATAAAAATGACCCCTCCTCTTTAATCTGGACTCTGTGACTGCCTGACCAATAGAATACAACTGAAATGAATCTGTCAATTTTCAGGCCCAAGCCTCAAGAAACCAGCAGCTTCTACTTCCTGTCTCCCATGCTGTGAGGAAGCCCAGGCCACACAGAGTGGGCACATATAGGTATTCTAACAGTCCCAACTGAGGTTCCAGAAATAGCCAACATCAACCCCCAGACACGTAAGGTAAGACACCTCTAGGTAATACCAGCCCCTAGAGTTACCCTACACCGTGAAGTCTTTCCAGCCAAGGACCCAGACATCATGGAGCAGGGAACAGCCATCCCTGCAGTGCTGTCTGAATTCCTAAGCTACAGACTCTGTAAGCATAATAAAATGGTTGTTTTACACCATAAAATTCCAGGATAGTTATATAGCAGTAGGTAACTGAACAGATTTCGGTACCTAGAAACAGAGTGCTGTTGAAACAAAATCCTAAATCAGTGACTTTGGGACTGAGTGACTGGCTATCAGGAGGGACTTAAGGGAAAGTAAGGAAAATGTTAGTAGAAGCTAGAGGAAGGGGACCCTCAAAAAACATTGGAAAGTCTGCTAATCCTGTCACCAGTGGTGACATGGAAAATAGAAAATATACCTAATTTAATGAACTCGCTTAAGGTATTTCCAAGTAGAGTGCTAAGGCGCCATCTGACTTCTAGCTGCATATAGTAAGAGAGAGAAGAGATGAGCCAAAAAAGGAAATATAAACGGGAAAGGGCTTTCTGTGTTAGGAGGTAACACTTGTTTCAGTCTCAGTCTCTCCAAACAAGAACAAAGCCCCTAATTAAGAAATGGCTTTCCAATTGTGGGGGCAGTTTTACTGCATGTGTGTATGTGCGTAAATGTGTAAAGTAATCAGACTGTATACTTAAGACTGTTCAGTTTATTATACTTTAATTATCCTTCAATAAATCTCTTTAAAAAATATCTGGAGTGGGACTGGAAGATCCTTGTCAAGACCTAAAAAATGTTTTCAAGCATTGTCTCATAAAATCTTACAGACAGACACACAAAAGGCCTTCTAACAATTTTAAGGGTAGGCCTGGCAGATCCTCTGTAAATAGTAAAGCGTCTAAGACTCTTAAGAACCAAGCAGTCTCACAGAGAACCCAAAGTGGGAAAGGACTCATGGTGAGGTGATTTGTACATGTGCCTTTTGTCTACTGCAGTGGATTATAAAGTGATTCGGAAGAAACTCACAAAGTTTTTAAAGGAACTATATCATCAGCTGGAACTGAGAAGCACAGAGACAGTAAAATGAAAGGAAGGCTCTGGACTCTTGAAATACTATGCACATGAAGCAGTTGGAGAAAACTACTCACCTGTAATAATGGACTACTTTTTATGGAAAAGGAAAAATAAGAGTCGGGATAACCAAAAGCCCTGAGGATGGAGCCAGAGACAAGGTAAATGCCTCCAAGGCAGTAAAACCAAGACCTAATCAAGGAATTGGTAATTTGTGCCCTCACTGAATATAAGAATTACAATGGACCCCTAACTGCTGTGTGGCCTCCAGTGTTCCCCTTTCTGAAAAGAAGTATCTACAGCGGTTACTCTAGGCCTGTCCCACCGGGGTATTTTGGGTGGCAGATATAAATTCTCTTTAGTTTATAGGTCTTCACATCAAGAGGAACAGTACTCAAGGAACTGCACCCAATGAAAGGGACTGCACCCAAAGAGTTTCATCTATATCTGGACCTGACTTACATGACAAGATCCTAGAATTTAAGCTGATGCCATTAAAAGGAGGAGACCTGGGATCTTAGGGGAGAGACTGAGTGTATTTCACATTTGGGAAGGATGTGAATTTTTGTGATCAGAGGGCAGACCATGGCAGATTGTATTTTCCAAAGAGAGTGCCCACAACCTACCCTATCTCACATGGCCTTCTAGCAACGTGATGTTGATAATCCTCTCATCAAGTGGGAATTAGTTTATACTGTGATTTACAGTAAGAAATATGTAATTGATCTTAGTCCCATTTCTGGCACAGAGCTCCTAAATCCCTTGGAATTGCCTAAATGATGACAGTGATAACGGTGTCTTTTGTTATGCTAATGAAGTGACTTTTGGACTACACCTAAACCTGAGGGCTGTTTGCCAGGAAAACCAACTTTGAGATTAGAGGGCTGGAACTTTCTGTTCTCCCTTGAACACCAAGGAGAGGAGGGGGCTGGAGGGTGAATCAACCACCAATGGCCCATGATCATCCTCAGTCATGCCTGTGTAACTGAAGCCTCCATAAAACCCAAAAGGGAAAGGTTTAGAGAGGTTCCAGCCTGGTGAATCAGAATGCTTCCACACGCCACTATGCCAGGCCCAGGCTCCCCAGGACAGAAGATCCTTTGCTTGGGACCTGGCCCTATGCATCTCCTCATCTGGCTGTTGATTCGTATCTATTAATATCCTTTGTAATAAACTGGTAATCTAATGAGTAAATGTATTTCTTGAGTTCTGTGAGCCACTCTAGTAAATTAATGAACTCAAGGAGAGTTGTGGGAACCTCTCATGTTTTAGGCAGTTGGTCAGAGCACAGGTAACAACCTGGGCTTGAGATTAGCATCTGAAGGAAAGGGCCCTCTTATGAAACCGTGCCCTTAACCTGTGGAATCTGATGGTATCTCTGGTAGATAGTCTCAGAATTGAGTTGAACTGTTGGGCACCAAGCGGATGTCAGAGAATTGCTTAGTGGTGTGGAGGAACACCCTCACACACACCCCCACGTTGGAATTGCCGTGCAGAGCTCTTTACCTTGAACTTCGGCAGACCTTTGTTATCTCCTTAATCAACAGAGTAAAACAGAAAAAACACTGTGTAACTTCTGAGGCTAGGTCATTAAAATGTCATGCATTTTCTGCCTTGTTCTCTGGAGATGCTCACTCTTGGAATCCAGACATCATGCTGTAAAAGCATGCAACCAAACACAGAGGCCACACGTAGGTGTTCTGCAGCTGAGATCCCAGCTGACCACCAGAATCAACAGTCAGACATGTAAGTGAACAAGTCTTCAGATGATTCCAGCCTCCAGCCACTGCGTCACCAATGCTGCAAGGAAAAGAGACAGGTTTTCCTAATGAGCCCTACCCAAATTGCAATTTGTGAGCAAAATAAATGACTATTAATGTTGTCAGCCACTAAGTTTAGGGTTGTTTGTTATGTAGCAATAAATAACCAGACAAATACTGATGACATCATGGGTGGATTCTAGGAAGCATCTCAAGTAACGGGGGGCTAAGGCCAGAGGTTCTCCTGAGAAGTAGCCTGCTTTTTTACCCACAGCCAGTACTCTCAGGAGACTTTCCCTATCTGCTAGCTCTTACCCTCTTCCTGAAATCCAGGCACAGGGTCCAGATCTGTGTCCACTTTAGCAGTGGGATCTCAAGGCCTCTCTGGATTTCACTACAATCAATGTCTCCCTCTGCACAGAAACCTGTAAATATAAGTTGAATTTACAGTTCCACTGTCAATTAGCTATGTGGGTTTTAGCTTCCTCATATGTAACATCAAGTAATTGAGCCAAATGAATCCCAAGACACCTCCAACTTTAACATTCCAAAAGAGTATCTGTTGGGCCTCCAAAGAGTTCTAATTGAGTAGGGGAAAAAAGACCCACACAAATATCCACTCTATGAGCTACTATATGATTAGTGCCATTTGGAGGCTCCAAACTCAGGATTCTAAGTGTGAATACAGAGAGTAGAGAAATCCTTCTTAGCTGGGTAGTTAAGAAAAGCACTGGGAAAGAAGTAACATCTGCATCTAGACTGGCAGAAATGCAAGTTTTGCATTAGGCAATAGTGAAGGGTAAGAGTAGAAAGAAATATCAGGGCTTTTTATGAAAGCCTTACAAGCCAGGCCAAGTTTGACCATATCCTACTTGACAATAGTTTTTGAGCAGGGAGATCCCAGGAATGTTTAGAGGGAGGTGAATGTAGTGGCACAATAAAATAATAGAAGGATCAAGAGAGCTAGGCTTGAGTTCATCCTCCCATTAGCTTTGTATTTGGGGGGAGCACCTCTTCTTTTCTATGTCTCAGCTTCCCAATCTATAAAACAAGTGGGTGAATACTGAATGAGCTCTAAGGTTATTTTCAGTTATGCTTTTCTAAAAGTCTTGGGACTGAATGGAAAGGGAGCCCAAAGTTGGTAAGACCTACTAGCAAGATACCATAAAGATTCAAATAGCACAGCAGCCTATTCTCCAACAGGCTCACTGCCCAGACATCTCATCAACTGGCCAAAAATAGTTATCATCTTCCACAGAACAGGCATTGTTCCAAGCTCAAAGGAGAAGGAAAGAAGTCAATCAAAGTCCTTGACCTCCAAGAAGTCTACATTTTTATAGGCACCCAGGTTTCTTGCACCTACATCCAGAGGCAAGGTTCCCAAACACAATACCGACTGCCCATATTTCCATGTGGCAACAACCGGGTGCTGGAGGTTCACAGTGCAGAAGCTGTTAAGGTAATCGGCAGGCATAACAAGTCTCCTGAGAACACCCCCTGCTGCCTGCCAGGCCTTACAACGAAAGTGAAATTCCCGGAAGGCAACAAGTAGCAAACAAAGTTCACCCCACACAGGTGGCTGAATTCGCTTTACACACAACACTTCCTTGTTTGCAAGTCACCACTCTGCTTCTAGTCCCACCCCAGGTCATCAACACCAGCATCATGAAGCCTGGCCTCCGAGATCCAGGGGACCTTTGAGACTCCCACCTCCCACTCCCAGAAATGAATACGAGCTAGAGTGGGAACAACCTGTGGGAGGGTGTATCTGGCAGCTAAGGGTGAAACAGTGTGCCTCTCCTGCCCCATCAACAAAGAGAAAGGGAAACCTGCTCCAAGAGACCAAAACATAGCAAAGAACAAAACGTTGGTGGTCAAATGAAAAGGCTTAGATTTCTTCCTCCTGTGTATCCTGCCAATGAACACTGGGCTGCAGAAGAAAAGGAAGGAAATAAATAAGCAAAACACCCACCCCCACCCCCCCACACACAAATAGAATGGAGTCCAGGATCCTTAACCCATATTGGCTCAAGTGAAATCTCATTCAAATTAAGGGCACAAACTTGCAAATACCTATCCTGACAGTTCCACAGGGTCCCATCCCACCTTTCCCACCTTTCCGTGCCTCAGAGTACCTTCTACCCCCAAAGTGAGATACAAATGCCTCCTAGTACCACTGGATTCCTCTGCCTCCATGTGGATGATGTGGAGGTCCCCAAAGCAGTCAGGGAGTCAAACACCTAGCTTTCCCAAGCCCTAGTACCCTCATACTTCCCAACCAAAGTTCCCATCACACCAAGGAGTCTTTTCCCACTGAGACCCCTGGGCTAGCAATGATAAAAAGGGCCTTGGGTCACTGCTAAACATCTATTGAAAGGTCAGACTAAGAAATTCAGGTGCCAAGGTCATCAATCCAAGTTGTAAATGCCTTGACGAAAGAGAATGGGTCATTCTTCTTTGTCCCCCATTGTCTACCACAGAGCCTGGCACCTGAGAGCAAAGCCCTCAGAGTTCATCGACAATGACTTCCTAAATGAGCTGGTGATTTAGTGCCCTACTCAGCCCAAAGAATACCCCCTAGAAATGGCTGCGGGTGAAGACAGCCAGAGAAACCACCAGATGACAATTTCAAAATAGCACCCACAGTCCAAGTGGTAGCCTCTGAGAGAAGGATACAGCCAGCCACAGAGGCCTGTGACTCCATGCTAAAAGCCCAGGAAAGGAGGGAGGAAGGGAAGCAGAAATATGACAGTAAAGAAAGGAAGTGAACACTTAGAGGGGAGGCTGGAAGAATTCTTTTTTTAGGCACATCCGACGCTCAGATATTTACAAACATCATCTATCATGTTATGATGGCAAGCATGCTAGGAAGTTCAAGGAAGAGCAATTTCTAAAAATATTTAAAACATGTAGGTATATATTTTCCAAACAGAAACAGGTACCTGTCTGTCAGTGGCCCAGATTCTGCCTTGTGACTTGCTGTAAAACCTCCATCTCCCATTCCATCCCCCACATAGTAGAAATTGGAAGAAAAAAAATGAATATTTAAAGGAGTTGAAGGCTGCTGGTATGGTAATTTCTAATGCAGGTCTTAAATACACTATTTCTTTAAAATTAAGAATAAAACTATACAATCACAAATAATGCTTATTTTACTGCTACAGTCTCATATTAAAAAAAAAAAAATGGGAATCTTAGTTCCCAGTCTCCATCTGCCAACTCAGTCTCAGTGACACATGCCACCAGACCAGTGAGAGCCCAGCAAAGAGGTTCCCCAGAAGCAGACAATGGGAGATAAAGACTCTAATATCTAGATCTGCTTCTGCTGTGGCCACCAACATGCCCTGGGAGAGTTCAGGTTTTCTACCTGTTTTACCCAAGAAGTTGTCAGTCCCTGCCATTCTCTGGCTCACCCAGTTCAGGGACGCAAGTATGCAAGAAACTCTACCTAGGTTAGAGGAGGTGCAAGGGCAGGAGGTAGGGGCTGTTCTTGTTGGTCTTGCTGCCACAAAGTGGCTATCCAATTTGTGTGCCTAAGTTCCAGAATCTCCCAATCTCTGTCTGGTTGACACAATCCATCCAGGCCATTTCCATTGGGACCAAACCTCGAATGTGTGGTACAGGAAAACTCCTCTTGCCTCGTTCACACCAGTCACTCCTTTAGGGACGATGTGCAGTGTTCCATTCTTTCAACCATATCTTGATTCCAGTTCTGAATGAACCAAACAACTTCCGCCAGCTCTGGACAGACACCCCATCAGACTCACCCTGGCACTGCACAGCCCAGACACGCAGAGAGGAACTAGCCCTATCCCAGCCTAAGCTGAGCATCCTTCTCACAGCTATCCATTCTACTGGTTGAGGTCCCAAAAGTCAAATTTATCCACCTTAGATTCAGCAGAAGAGGCTAGAAAAGGTACATGGCTTTAATAAAAGAGCCCAGAGGTTCTTCGAGGACATCAGCATCCAGCCTCAACCAAAACTTTTGAAGCCCTGGTGAGAACAGTACATCTATCTTTCAGCTCTGGAAGCTTTCATCCCATCATAGGGAAGGAGCTAATATTTATTGAGAAGCTTTATGCCAGGCACTACACTAAGCACTGACATATATTATGTCATTTAATCCTCACAGCAACTCTGTGAGGTAAGTACTATTATTATTATTTCGTAGATGAGTAACTAAGATTTTAGAGGGCATAAGAAAGTGTCCTGAGATCTCACTATCTCAAATCCAGAGCTGGACTTGAAGCCAATTGTATATGATTTCAAAATCTGTGGTTTTTCTATTGTTCTACATTCCCACTTTTAAAAAGAAAACAAAACCAGGAAAGTGGATTATAGCTTACGCTGAGTAAAATTCCCAAGATGCTTTGTTTACAGCCCAGCCTATATTCTTGTAGAACCTGGACTTCTCTGCTTGGAACTTGTGCTAATATGCATAACTGCCTCTCCACCCCTAACCCCAATGTGGTCAACTTCCCTCACTACAGTGTAGCCTAGCTCAGGCACAGCCCCCAAGCTGTCCCCATCTTAGGAAAAAGGATACAGCCAGGAGAACGTCAGCTGGTTCTTGCTGGCTCCATTCCTGGAGCCCTAGGCTCCTTCAACAGCACAAATCAAAGTGTTTTAGGGTCCCTGTTTGTTCTCCCCTACGAACACTTATAGAGCTGAAAAATGGCATAAATATTAGAGATGGTTTTTGCTTCAGTGTCAGCATGAGCTGGGCCAGGATCATTCACCTGGCTGACCATCAGAGTCATGATGATAATCATTTACATTTTGGACCAAAGCCATATGGCTGCCCCTTGATGCCACCCTCCAGTGAGCCCCATTCCCCCATCAGTGCTCCCCTGCTCACCTGCTCAGAGTCCCCCGAGGGGCCTTAGTGCCTCCAGCTCCGTGGGTGATGCTGGAATTCTTGTTGGCAGTCATGGTCATTTCGGCTTTCTGAAAACCCAGAGCCCTGCAAAGAAGACAAGGCCTATAAGCCAAGTTTCCATGGGCAGCCAAAAGCACCTCAAACATTTCCAGATGACCTCCAAAACTGCCAAGAGGGTTTGTGTGGCGGTGGTAGGAAACACTTTCCCACATATATTTAATTCCAAGTGTTATGGCTTAGGAGGAGCCTCAAGGGACCCCTGATCTGAGTTAGGGAATGAGTCTAGGAGCTAACAGATAACTTACCACTTCACAGAAAATGACAAAACTCCATCTCCATCCTACCTCTTTTTGTTTCTTAGAAGTCCCAAACTTCTAGCATGCCATAGAGACTTTACAAATTCCATCTTATTTGCATACCTCCCAAACAACTATTTATTCAGCATTTTTCTTGAATCAACCTGAAACAGACTTGCTTGTCTCAAAATGTTTAACCTTGTTCTATACAAGTAATCATTTAGTCATTCAACAAATACAAATGTTTACTGAGCACCCATGTCCTAGGCACTGCCATCCAGCAAAGAATGAAACAAAGTCTCTGCCCTCAGGGAGCTTACATCTCAGTGGGGAGAAACAGGCAATAAACCTGCACATGTCACATATGTGTGATACATCAGTGTACATTTGTGTATAATACGTACAATACGAAGAAGAAAATGATGCAGGGTAGGTGGGGAGTAAAGAAGATATGTTATTTTATTTTATCTTATTTCACTTTTTTAAAATGTTTATTTATTTTGAGAGGGAGAGAGAGAGAGAGCGCGCGAACAGGGGAGGGGCAGAGAGAAAGGAGAGAGAGAATTCTAAGCAGGATCTGCGTTGTTAGTGCAGAGCCCAATGTGGGGGCTCCAACTCAGAAATGGTGAGATCATGACCTGACCCAAAATCAAGAGTCGGATGCTCAACGGACTGAGTCACCCAGCCCCCCACCAAGAATATCTGTTATTTAAAAAAAATTTTTTTTAATGTTTATTTATTTTTGAGAGAGAGACAGACAGACAGACAGACAGAGCATGAGCAGGGGAGGGGTAGAGAGAGAGGGAGACACAGAATCCAAAGCAGGCTCCAGGCTCTAAGCTGTCAGCACAGAGCCCAATGCAGGGCTCAAACTCACCAACCAAGAGATCATGACCTGAGCTGAAGTTGGATGCTTAACTGACTGAGTCACCCAGGTCCCCTGAAGATCTGTTATTTTAAATAAAATGTTTAGGGAAGAATATTCTGATAAAGTAACATACGAGCCAACACCATAAAATTATGAGCTATCATTTTTTTCTAACATCCATTAAGATAAAAGTAATATATGTTATGGTATTTAAGTACTGACAAAGTGAAAAATATCCATTCATGTACTGTAAAGAGTTAGCTAATATATCATTATCCTTTAGGGAACATTATTTTATGCTAAAATAATAAAAGGAAGAAAAAGGTTATAACTTAAGAGTACATCCAGATTGGAAAGGAAGAAGTAGAATTATCTCTTAGTTGCAGATGGTATAATCTTGTACACAGAAAATCCAAAGGATTCCACTAAAATACTCTTAAGCTAATATATAAAGTCAAGCAAGTTTTCAGGATACAGAGTAATATTTTTTTAAATCAATTTTACTTCTAAATAATGACAGTGAGGGATACCTGGGTGGCTCAGTCGGTTAAGTATCTGACTCTTGGGTTTTGGCTCAGGTCATGATCTCACAGTTCGTGAGTTCCAGCCCCACATTGGGCTCGGCACTAACAGTGCAGAACCTGCTTGGGATTCTCTCATGTTTGTTCTCTCTCTCCCTCTCTCTCCCTCTCTCTCTCTCTTTCTCAAAAATAAATAAACATTAAAAAAAATTTTTTAAATAAAAATAAATAAAAGACACCCATAAGTGGGGGATATTATTTGCAAATCACGTATCTGCTAAGAAGCTCGTATCCAGAATATATAAAGAATTCTTTCAATTCAATAATAAAAAGACAAATAACTCAATTAAGAAGTAGACAAAGGAAGGTGCCTGGGTGCCTCAGACAGCTAAGCATCCAACTCTTCTTTTCAGCTCAGGTTATGATCTCACAGTTTATGGGATCAAGTCCCACCTTAGGATCTGTGCTGACAGTGCGGGGCCGATTGGGATTCTCTCTCTCTCTCAAAATAAATAAACTTAAAAAAGTAAACAAAGGATTTGAATAGACATTTCTCTAAAGTTGTAAAATTTGCCAATAAGCCCATGAAACAATGTTCAACATCACTAGTCATCAGAGAAATAGAAATCAAAACTACAAGAAGGTATTGCCCTTGGGTATTGCACACCCACCAGGATGGCTATAATCAAACAGACAGATAAAAACAAATGTTACTATACAGAAAAAGCATTTGACAAAATAAAGCATCCTTTCTTGATAAAAACCCTCAAGAAAGTAGGGACAGAAGGATCTACTTCAAGTTCATAAAAGCCATATATGAAAGACTCACTGCTAATATCATCCTCAATGGGGAAAAACTGAGAGCTTTCCCCCTAAGATAAGGAACACAACAAGGATGTCTACTCTTACCACTGTTATCTAATCAGACAACACAAAGAAATAAAATGCATCCAAATCAGTAAAGAGGAAGTCTTTACTCTTCTCAGACAATGTGATACTCTATGTGGAAAACCCAAGAACTCCACCAAAAAACTGCTAGAACTTATACACGAATTCAGCAAAGTCGCAGGATATAAAATCAATGCACAGAAATCAGTTGCACTTCTATACACCAATAATGAAACAGCAGAAAGAGAAATAAAGGAATTGATCCCATTTACAATTGCACAAAACACCATAAAATACCTAGAGTAAACCTAACCAAAGAGGTAAAAAAAATCTATACACAGAAAACTATAGAAAGCTTATGAAAGATATTGAAGAAGACACACAAAAAAAGGAAAAATATTCCATGCTCATGGATTAGAAGAACAAATATTGTTAAAATGTTGATATTATCCAAAGTAATCTACATATTCAATGCAATCCCTATCAAAATAACACAAGCATTCTTCACAGAGCTAGAACAAACAATTCTAAAATTTGTATGGAACCAGAAAAGACTCCAAATAGCCAAAGTAATGTTGAAAAAGAAAACCAAAGCTGGAGGCATCATAATTCTGGACTTCAAGGTGTATTACAAAGCTGTAATCATCACGACAGTGTGGCACAAAACAAACACATAGATCAATGGAACAGAATAGAGAACCCAGAAATGGACCCACAAACGTATGGCCGACTAATCTCTGACAAAGCAGGAAAGAATATCTAATGGAATAAAGACAGTCTCTTCAGCAAATGGTGCTGGGAAAACTGGACAGCGAAATGCAGAAGAATGAACCTGGACTACTTTCTTACACCATACACAAAAATATACTCAAAATGGATGAAAGACCTAAACATAAGATAGGAAGCCATCAAAATCCTAGTGGAGAAAACAGGCAACCCCTTTGACCTCAGCTGCAGCAACGTCTTACTTGACACATCTCCGGAGGCAAGGGAAACAAAAGCAAAAATGAACTATTGGGACCTCATCAAGATAAAAAGCTTCTGCACAGCAAAGGAAACAATCAGCAAAACTAAACAGCAACGATGGAATGGGAGAAGATATTTGCAAATGAATATCAGATAAAGGGTTATTACCCAAAATCTATATGAGAACTTATCAAACTCAACACCCAACACACAAATAATCCAGTGAAGAAATGGGCAAAAGACATGAACAGACACTTCTCCAAAGAAGACACCTAAATGACTAACAGACACATGAAAAAATGCTCAACATCACTCATAATCAGGGTAATACAAATCAAAACCACAATGAGATGCCACCTCACACACGTCAGAATGGCTAGCATTAACAACTCAGGCAATAACAGATTTTGGTGAGGATGTGGAGAAATGAACCATTTGCACTGTTGGTGAGAGGGCAAACTGGTGCAGCCACTCTAGAAAACAGTATGGAGGTTCCTCAAAAAATTAGAAATAGAACTATCCTACAACCCAGCAATTACACTGCTAAGTATTTATCCAAAGGGTACAGGAGTGCTGATTCAAAGTGGCACATGCACCCCAATATTTATAGCAGTACTATCAACAATAGCCAAAGTATGGAAAGAGCCCAAATGTCCATTGATAGATGAATGGATAAAGAAGATGTGGTACACACACACACACACACACACACACACACAGGAATATTACTTGGCAATCAAAAAGAATGAAATCTTGCCACTTGCAACAACGTGGATGAAACTAGAGTATATTATGCTAAGCGAAATAAGTCAGTCAGGAAGACAAATATCATATGATTTCACTCATAAGTGGAATTTAAGATATAAAACAGATGAACATAAGGGAAGGGAAGCAAAAATAATATAAAAACAGAGAGAGAGACAAACCATAAGAGACTCCTAAATACAGAGAACAAAGTGAGGGTTGCTGGCAGGATGTTGGGTGGGGGGATGGGCTACATGGATGAGAGGCATTAAGGAGGACACTTGTTGGGATGAGCACTGGGTATTATATGCAAGTGAGGAATCACTAAATTCTATTCCTGAAATCATTACAGTATATGTTAACTAAATTGTATTTAAATTTAAAAACTCTGTAAAGTAATGGTGTAAAATCAAGTTGATATATATGTGTGAGTTTGTATATGTATATGTATACGTATGTTCATACTTATGCAGAACTCTAGATTTTTTTCTTGTTAGCATAAAATTTAAATTTTCATGAAGAGATATGCCACTTCTTGGACTTATTTGATGGTAGAATTCCTTCCCACTTTTTTTCTCAGAATACTAATTTGTGTCTAGAACAGGGGTAGGTAAATTTTTCTGTAAGGCCTAAATAATAAATATCTTAGGCTATATAGGTCATACAGTCTCTGTTCCAATTACTGAACTCTTCACATAATATGAAAATAGCCACTGATTGTATGTAAATTAATAGGCATAAACGATTACGTTTCAGTAAAACTGTATTTACAAAACCAAGTGGTGAATGTCTGGGATTTGGCCAATGGACCATGGTTTCCTGACCCTTGCTATAGTAGAACATTTGTTTACTAAGACAGTTTAGATGATGTTACAGGACATTATATTCACTGATGGTTTATAAAGTGCTAGAGTAGACCAGGCACTTTATCTAGCTCTATCCACTGCAAGCCTCAGAATCTTGAGTCCAATAGTTAGGTAGAGCATATGCAATAAAGATATCTGTAAAAATAAGAGAATTAAAAATTAAAAAATTAAGGGGCACTTGGGTGGGTCAGTCTATTAAGCATCTGACTTCGGCTCAGGTCATGGTCTCACGGTTCATGGGTTCGAGCCCCACATCAGGTTCTGTGTTCACAGCTGAGAGCCTGGAGCCTGCTTCAGATTCTGTGTCTCCCTCTCTCTCTACCCCTCCCCTGCTCATGCTCGGTTTCTCTCTCTCTCTCTCTCAAAAATAAATAAATGTTAAAAAAAATTTTAGTGAGGCTGTGGAGAAACTGGAACTTTCATTCATTGCTGGTGAGAATGTACAATGGTGCAAACATTTTGGAAAACGTTTTGGCAGTTCCTCAAAAAGTTATACACAGAGTTACCATATGACCCAGCATGATCCACTCCTAGGTTTATACCCAAGAGCAATATAACTGTGTCCACACAAATATCTGTACACAAATGTTCCTAACAGCATTATTCATAGTAGCCAAAAAGTGGAAACAAATCCAAATGATCATCAGTGAATGAATGCATAAACAAAGTATGGTATATCCATACAATGGAATATTATTCACACATAAAAAGGAATGAGAAATACTGATACATTCTATAACATGCATGAAACCTCATGCCAATTTCACAAAATGTCCAGAATAGGCAAATCTATACAGACAGAAAGTAAATTAGTAATTGCCTAAGTTGGGTTGAGAGCGGCACACTTGGGAATGACTACAATGAGTTTGGGCTTCTTTTTGAGGTGAAAAAAAAGTACTGGAATTAGATAGTGGTGATGGTTGCACAACTCTGAACATACTAAAACAAGTAAAATGTATGAATTTTATAGTATGTAAGTTATATCTCAAGATAGTTGTTCAAATAAAACTTAAGGACAAAAAAAAAAAACCCTTTTTTTAAGTGCCCTGAGGAGTGGATGTGAGAGAGAACACAACTGATACACCAAGCATATTTCTAGTGTGAACGTACATTCTGGCCTGAACTAGCACCCCCTTCCTGGAAGCTGAACAGCCATTCTCACTCTGATTGGTATTCCCATCACACAGACCAAAATGAAGTATATTTGGATGTGAAAGTTAAACATATTTGTTTACATCCAGATGGCTAACAGAACCATGAAAAGATGCTCAACATCACTCACCATTAGGAAAATACAAATCAAAACCACAATGAGGAACCACCTCACACCTGTCAAAATGGCTAAAATTAACAACTTAAGCAACAAGAGATGTTGGTGACGATGTGGAGAAAGAGGAATACTTTTGCACTATTGGTGGAAATGCAAACTGGTGCAGCCACTCTGGAAAACAGTATGGAGGTTCCTCGAAAAATTAGAAATAGAACTATCCTACAACCCAGCAATTGCACTACTAGGTATTTATCCAAGGGATACAAAAATGCTGATTTGAAGGGACACATGCACCCCAATATTTATAGAAGCACTATAAATGTGTGTGTGTGTGTGTGTGTGTGTGTGTGTGTGTGTGTATACACATAAAATGGAATATTATTTTAGGGTATGTATGTGTGTGTATATATATATATACACACACACACACATGTATATATGTATATATATGTGTGTGTGTGTGTGTGTGTGTGTGTATACATATATATATATATGGACTATTATTTGGCAATCAAAAAGAATGAAATCTTGCCATTTGCAACAACATGGATGGACCTAGAGGGTATTATGCTAAATGAAATAAGTCAGTCAGAGAAAGACAAATATCATGTGATTTCACTCATATGTGGAATTTAAGAAACCCAAAAGATGAACATAGGGGAAGGGAAGGAAAAATAAGAAGAGAGAGGGAGGCAAACCATAAGAGACTCTTAAATACAGAGAACAAACTGAGGGTTGCTGGAGGGGTGTTGGGTGGAGGGATGGGCTAAATGGGGGAGGGGGACACTTGTTGGGATGAGCACTGGGTGTTATATGTAAGTGATGCATCTCTCAATTCTACTCCTGAGGCCACTATTATACTATATGTTAACTAACTTGGATTTAGAAAAAAAAAAAATTAAACATATTTATTTACAGCCACTAAAGGCCTTAATCCTAGAGGCTGTCTTACTTATTACCTTGGTGCAGAATAGCAATTGGTCTCAATGGCAAAAAATAAGCCCAACCGTAATTTTTGTTATCATTCCTAGTTCTCTCCTAATTTCAATATGAAATGCACTTCCTCTAATTTCTTTAACTTCATCATGGAGGCTCTCCAGATTGTGTTTTTATTGATGGTGGGAGCAGGTAAAGTGGGAGTTGGAAAGGGAGGAAGAAGCCAGCAGGCATCAGGTGATAGTAATGAAACATCCCTCCATTGTGAAGACTGCAGATGCTTTTGAAAGAAAACCAAACCTGAGACTCACTTTTATCCTTCATTAAGCAGAGAAAACCCTTCTCTATCTGTTAGGGAAAAAAATCTTTAAACCTAAGTATACAGCATAATGTTAGTGATGATGGTGATGATGAGGATGATAATGAGGAGGAGGAGAAGTCAATCTTGCACCAGCCTGTGCACACTGGCTCTCAGCCCCATGCCAAGTTAAGTGCTTGGCATATGGCTGTGTGCACAACAGAAGGAAGGGAGAGAAAAGGCAGCCTCTGGAAGCTTTCCCAGGCCAGTTCTCAGGGTCCTCAGGGAGCACAGCACTACAAGGAATCAACTTGCTAAGTATGAGCTTTCAACCGTGCCCATGGTAACAATGGTCACAATAATCATCATAACCCATCAAAACAACACTAGACATGCTCTAGCAGCTCCAGGGCAGGTCCTTAGGGAAAGGGCAGAAGATCTGTGGAAAGACCAGAAACTGAAAAATATTAAAATAACATGATAAAAAATATATTCTTTCTTCTCCCATATTTCCGATCTAAGGAGGGTGGACCCACTGCTCACAAATGCTTTTACGTAGTTGAATATGAGAACACAGAGCCAACTTAGTAAGAAAGAAAAATACAGATGACTTTGACATTTCTTGGGCCAAGAAGAAAAATCCTGTGAAGAGGTAACCAAGAGAGGAGTGGATCAAAATTGTTACAAGGCCTATGGCAAGGACTCTTGATCACACTTCTGCAAGATCGCAGCTGCTAGCCTCAAAAGTAGCCTAGGAGTTCAGGCATCTTGGGCAGGCACTGCTGAGAACCCCAGACAGGCCTGCTAAGTCAGAAGAACAGAGATGCCAACTCATCATCCTTCCTCCCACCTGCTCTCACTAGGCCAGGTCTATCAGCTCAGGGAATAATCTAGGGGCTTGAGGAACTAAGGCACAGGCTAACCCTTTACACCTGAAGCTCAGACGTGAGCACTCTGCATGGCTGGCTTCCTGGGGGGCACTGCTTCTCCCAGGGCCCTAAGAGCAACTCCAGGTTCTCATCTATGCTTTCAGTCTGATACCTTGGCTAGTCGGGCTGCAAGGAGAGAAGACACTCCAGTTAGAGGAAATAGCCACTGAGCATGGAGCAGAGAAGGGAACTGAGACACTGTTTTGTTCTCAGGCCCATCAGTGGCAAAGTCCAAGAAGAAACTGCTTGTTTAGAAAGTGAATTGTTCAATTAGCATCTACGACCAATGACAAATTGCTCAAAACCCTAGCTCTAACAAATTATAGACAACTATCTGAAGAGTCAGGACTATCCAGAGAAAGGACTATAATTAGGTACCCCCAGAATTTTTCTATAAACTGCATTGAGACAGACAAACCACAGTCCCAGGTACTTGAGGTGCAGTGGGAAGAACACCTGATTTGGGGTCAAATAACTAAGTCCAACCCTGCCTCTATGAACTGCTAGTTAAGTGACACTGAACAAGTGAGTTTCAAAGACTAAACTTTGTCACTATAAGAGCAATAATAATAACATGACCTACCTCACATGATTGCCTGGCATACAAAAGCTTAATAAAAGGTTTTTCTTCCAGATCATGCTTCTGTGGGTGTGAAAGGCAACCATTCTTGACCTTAAGTCATTTTCAGAGTCGCTGGTACTGTCATTCAATCTGTTTGCTATACTATGCTAAGCACTATGCAAACGTACTAGAATATAAAAATGGACAGACACGGTCCTTGCCCTAGAGGATGTAACAATAAAGGGACAAGAGTCAAGTAAAAAGTGTACCCCAGGAATGTCTCATAGGGAAGTGACATTTGAAGTGAGCCTCAACCTATTTGTTACCCATAGTTAGAGGGCCTAAGGAAAAGCAAAGGTACATTTATTAAGACATGCTGCTACATTCTTTATATAATTGTAATACCTGAAGTTATAAGTGCTTCACATGTATTAAATCACTTAATCCTAGTAACAACTTTATGGAGTAGGTATTATTTACACATATCAAGGAAACCAAGGTACAGAGCAGTTAAATAGCTTGCCTCAAGTCACTTGGCTAGAAAGTGGCCACACAGGCACTTGAGCCTGCACCAGTGCCACAGCTCAGAGCCAGGACCCTGCATTATCTCTAATCATCTTCTGATTCTGCTCTCACCATCCTGCAAGGTAGTGATGATACAGGCCCATTTTTCCAATCAGGAAATTTAGTTTCAAAGAGACTGAATGATTGGCCCAAGATCACTCACGCAGCGAAGAAACAGAACAGGAATGTGGCCTCAGCTCTGTCTGACTCCACTGTGCACTCACTTGCCTTAACATCAGTGGGCTGCTTGTTAAAAATAGAGTCCCAGGCCTCACCTCCACCTCCTGAATGAGAATCTATAGGAATGGGGACTATAAATTTGCATTTTAAGCTAGTTTATACACCTGTAAGTGTGAAAACTTCTGTCCTACCACTTTCTGAGGACTTGGGAAGGTACAAAGGGTCACTACTGACTATCCTCCTAAGGATTTTCCCAGCTATAAGCAAATAAAAGATGGATGTTCATTCAGCTCCTCTTCCTCCTCCCACCCCTCAGCTGCTCCCACCCTGCACAGAACCACTGACCCTCAAAGACAAAGGAGCAGGTACAATATGAGATCTATAATACAATATGGATAATAATATGAAAGCATTATCAATGTCTCCTCTAAACAGTTACTCAATTTTCTGGTGTGCCCAGTGTTCTTATATCTCAAAACAACTCTTCCTGCCACTCACCTCTGGTACCTAACATCCACCTTCCTCACTTTCTCCTCACTTTGAACTCCTGGGAAAAAGAGTTTATACCTGAAGACATAAACTGGTGTCTGCAAGACATAAACTGATGGTTTGCAAGAGCAAAAAAATATGTCTTATCTGGCCCTCCCTTTATTTTTAAATAATTTGAATTGTCAAACATTTTATTTTTTTTTAACATTTATTTATTTTTGAGAGAGAGAAACAGAGAGTGCGCAGGGGAGGGGCAGAAAGAGAGGAAAAAACAGAATCTGAAGCAGCTCTAGGCTCCAGGTTCCAGGCTCTGAGCTGTCAGCACAGAGCCCGATCGATGCAGGGCTCGAACTGGTGAATCACAAGATCATGACCTGGGCCGAAGTCAGAGGCTCAACCAACTGAGCCACCCAGGCACCCCTAGTTGTCAAACATTTTTAAAAAGTGTGTGGGTACAAATAAAATGCAAATAAAAATCAGATTCTGGCTTCTCTTGAAAAACCAGAAAATCTGATGTCACTGCATTTCTGTGTGGCAACAATTGACTAGACTGAGTAAAAGTGGCCCATTTATTTTTTATTTTTTTTTTTTTGAGAGTGAGAGAGACAGTGTGAACAAGGTAGGGGCACAGAGGGAGAGACAGAGAATCCCAAGCAGGCTCTGCACTGTCAGCGGGGAGCCTGATGCGGGACTCAAACTCAGGAACCAAACCATGAGATCACTGACCTGAGCCGGAACCAAGAGTTGGACGCTGGACCGACTGAGCCACCCAGGCGCCCCAGAAGTGGCTCACTTAGATGCAGCAAGCTCTCTCCAATTTACCGCTGTCCCTGCCCACCCAGTGCCTACAGCTGGCCAGCTTTACCCAGCTCTGTGACCTGACTCTATCAGCAGGTGAGTGCTACAGCCCCAGCCTGAGTCCCAGCAGGGAAAGGTTAGGAGGTACCATACCAGAAGCATGCTTCCTGTGGAGCATCCACACAAAGCCTCTGTACAGCTGGGCCTGAGCAGTGCAGGGAAGAGGAGCCTAGTCTAGTCCAGGGCACTGCCTCTTAGTCACTTGAAACCCCCCATTTTCTCTCCTCACTGTCACTGGAGGAAAGACCTCTGAAAGGCTCCCAGCTTTTGCTCAGGCTAGCCTTCATCTTGCAACTCTCTCTCCCACTTCTTCTCCCTACAATCCAATCCCAAGACCACAGAGAATATCTGTGTTCTCTGAAGGTCCAAGAAGGGACCATCAGGTCAGTCTCTTAAGGGAGTTCCTTCTGAGGGATGCCCAGACTCTAAGAATGAACCTTCCTATCCTAGAGCAAAAAAAAACCTGTTTCCCTTTGTTTAGGTGATATTTCTAAATGTCTGTATGATACTTTTCTGCAGGCCTAATTGTGGATGTGACAATATGCCTTGCCCTGAAGGAGGAGACATATGAAGCTTGAGAGTGATGAGGAATAGACACAGGCATTTGGAAGAAAGCCTCCCATTTTGCTAGGGTTAAAGTCGCCATTGAGAGGAAAGACAGTCACTGTCAAGCACTCTGTTTTACTGGTCCAGGTAAGAAGTCAAGACACCTGACAAAGGAAACCTCTAAACCATGTAAGAGAATTTCTGCTAACAACTACATTCCACTCATTTCTTAAGCAATCTCCCACGTGGATGTGGCAGCTTAGGAAGCAGCCCAAAGAGAAGGAAGAGGTGGGAAAGGGAACAGAGCTCCATGTGTGCCCTGAGAACCTGGTTGCAGCCTGGAGACTGTACAGGTCTGTACAGCTGTCATCTGACCATGGTGGGGTCAACATTCCTACTACCCCTGCCCAGGGAACACCTATTCAGACCCTCCTTACCTTCTTACTGACTCCCTCCTGCAACCTTTCCTCAACACTGGTCCCTGGCCAAGAAAAGGAACAGACCAGCAACTCCCTGGAGGAGGGCTTAGGTCTTTAATTTCCTCCTTCAAGAGTCCCAGCAACCAATATTGGCTCTACCAGCTTCAGGGAGGATCATCATTAGAATGAGTTCCCTTTAACCATGCAAACTAGAGTTCCCAAAAGAGTGTTTGAGTCTTTCCTTCTCTCCAGCATATGTCCTTGGATTAGACTAAGGTGGGAGGGAAGGGCTTTGTCTCCCTTTCATGGCTCTGCCTGGACTAACAGCTCACCTGCACAGCCTCTCTGTTGCTTGGCATTCCTAGGAAGTTCAGCGACACTGCTCTCCCGCCATGCTGGCCTCCTCTGTCCCCACATGGCTGAGAAAGCTATGGGGCAGTTCTAGCTACTTCTTCCCTGGGTGCTCAACTAAATGTGAACTGACTTGTTAACTGATGACAGAAGAGGACTCCCAGGGAGTCAGAGGCAAGGATGACAAAGGGCCCTAGAAATTCCACACAGGGCATATCCTTTAAAGTGTGCTCCTTCTCTTCCCAAAGTCACAGCTGCTGTAAAGCTGATGAGAGTTTCCCACTGTGGCTGCCACCCAGTCAGACTGTCAATGGCAGGCCTTTTCCTTCTACCCCTCAGCCGATCTTGTCCACCTCGAGGCTTTCAATCAATCTCCTCACAAGTATCCCTATTATCTTCCTGAACGCTGCTTCAGTAACAAGTTCTCATCCAACACACCCACAAGGAAAGGCTGTTCCTGGGAATCTTGCCTTCATCTCATTCACGCTGGCTTCTCTTCCTTCATCCCCCTTTTCCTCCCCTCCTTTCCCGATTCATTTCTTATTGGTTATCTGCCCAAAACCTGTCTTTGGCTCTGCTGTGCCTAAAATCAAGGGCTTACAAGGAAAGGGGACAAAGTGGGCTCAGAGTTTGGCTGGGTAGGCACCAAAAGCTTTAGAAAGGGAGCCAGGAATGATCTTCTCAACTCTATCCCATACTTCCCTCCAAAATGCCAGACCCTTTTTCTCTGTCACTACCTCTACATACCTTATACCTTGGAGCCTTTCCATGCCAGCCCCAGGTTCTCAGATTCTAGGTCCAGAAAGCTCTTCAAGCAAAAATGTCAAGGGAATCATATGTCTGGTCAAGTGGAGAGGAACTGAGATTTGTTTTGCTGGGAAGTCAGAAATGCTGGGTGTTTTTACAGGTCACCATGAGGCTGAAATCTTCCTCATGCAGCCACGGGAAAAGATGGTTTTTGTTGTTGTTGTTGTTGAATAATAATCAGAAAAAAAATAAGCTCTTTCCATCTTTTCACTGTCCATTTATCACTCCCACATCCTCTTTCCCAACCCTCCTCCTCAAAGAGGCCTATAAGTTTGGGTTTTCAACCTCAACCATTTTCAATCCCTTTTCCTGCCAGATGGTCCTTCTCCACTTCAGTACAGATTCTGTGGAGGTTGGAAGCTGGGTTTAAATGTTTCCTGAAAGCCTGAAATGGGGTGAGGGCTTGTTAGGCAATTGCAGGCCAAAGGAAATCTGGTGGCTTCCAAGATAGTTTTAAAAACCCAGACATGGCT
The DNA here is from genome assembly GCF_028749965.1 of Puma concolor. Lineage (NCBI taxonomy): Eukaryota > Metazoa > Chordata > Mammalia > Carnivora > Felidae > Puma > Puma concolor. The sequence goes on along the minus strand of NC_141676.1, from coordinate 50,372,707 downwards.
GTTTCAGCTGGTCTGGAAACTCAGCCTGTCAGCAAGCAGCTGAACCCAGCTCTGCCAGGACAGCAGAGCCTGCTCTGTCGAATGACTTGGCAGCACTTGGAAAAAGAAAGTAGAACAGAGGCTTGCCCCACAAAGAGCCCTGCTCCTTGGGGCTAACCACTGCCCTCGTTCACTTTGGCAAGAAGTGGATCCCATAATCATGATGATGATTCAAAGGCCACAGACCTGTCTCACACAGTGCCTTCCTCCGGCCAGCCACAGCAGACTGGTTGCCATTTCCTGCATATGCCAATAATGTTCATGTCTTTAAGGTTTTGTTCAACCAATTCCTTCTATCTTGATGTCCTCCTCCCCCACTCTTTCTTGAATATTCAACTCAAGTGTCAACTTCTTTCTGAAGCCTTTCTTGATCCTAATCTTGACCTCCTTCTCCCCCTTCCCATGCTTTCCAGTCTAGGTGAACTCAACCTGACTGATGGAAAGATGCCTTCCCTGCTCTAAAAAACACACCACCCACAAGCCAACTTTCTCAGAAGAAGACTAGGGAATAGTAAGGGCCAAAGGGACTGCACAAGTCTCCATACTTCCATTCTTCTATCTGTAGCATTAGGCAGAATATCCCACCTCTATAATGAGAACACAGAGACCAATGAGAAGCCATCTACAAAAAACAGAGGATACTCAGAACCAAGAGGGAACACACTTGAAGTCTCTAGTCAGTGGGTTAGCTTTCCCCCATTCTCAATCTTAAAATCTCTTTCCTTTTTCTTACTCTTCTAGCTGACTTTGCTTCCTGTTTCACTGAGAAAACAGTAACTATCAGAGCAGACCCTCAATAACCTACCACCAGCATTAGTGCAGATCTTGTCACCTTTCTGCTGAAAACCCTGACATGGCTCCCAAAGTAAAAGCAAGTCTTTTTACTCATAAGTAAAATGACTCACAAGGCCCTTCATGAGATCTTTGACCTCCTTTCAACTATTCTTCCCCTTACTCTTTCCACACTAGCCACACTGCCTCCTTGTTGCTTTCTCAAACACCCAAAGCATGTGCTACCTCAGGGCCTTCATACTTGGCCATGCCCTGTAACTAGAGAACACCCCGCAAGAAAGTCTGCTCCTTCTTCTTCCAGGACTTGGGTCACATGTGTCCCCTTCTTAATGGGGCCTTCCCTGACCACACTGTAAAAACTTAGTATTAACAAAATTCCCACTAAAAAACCTTCTTTGGGGCACCTGAGTGGCTCAGTCGGCTAAGCGTCTGACTCTTGATTTCAGCCCAGGTCATGATCTCATGGTTCATGAGTTCAAGCCCCACATTGGGCTCTGTACAAATGGTGCAGAACGTTCCTGTGATTCTCTCTCTCTCTCTCTCTCTCTCTCTCTCTCTCTCTACCCCTTCAGCATGTGCGCTCTCTCTCTCTCTCTCTCTCAAAATAAATAAATAAAACTTAAAAAAAATTCTTCTCTGGGGTGCCTAACTGGCTCAGTCAGTAGAGCATGCAACTCTTGATCTCGGGGTTGCAAGTTTGAGCCCACGTTGGGTGTGGAGATTATTTAAAAATAAAATCTTTAAAAACAAAACCAAAAATAACCTTCCTCACCACTCCTATTCCCCACTTCTTGGTTTATTTTTCTCCATATCATTTATTGCAATCTCACATACTACTTTTTTTCCCCCACTTACTATGTTTATATAAGCTAAGGATTTTTGTTCATAATCTGTGTCCTCAGTGGCTAGACCACTGCCTGACACACAGTAGGCCCTCAAAAAATATTTTTTGAATGAAAACAATTTGCCACCAGCTCAGAGTGGCCCTCCCTGGACAGGGTGAACAGCTTCAGGCTCCATTATCCAGGCCCGTCTTCCAACCCCACAAGCCTTTCCAGTTCAGAGTCTAACCCTACCTGCAACAATCCTACCCACTCAGAAAACTCAAAAAGGACCAGCCCTCTGAGCATCCAAAAGATTCAGGGCAGGGGTGACTGCAGCCTAAGAACTGACCTGAAATTGCTCTCTGCAAAGATTACAAGGACTTTCTGACTGCAAAATGCAAGGGTCCTTTCTATGGATCTTAATGAATTATAGGACCTCTCTTTTCTCATGTCTACATTTTGGATACTACTGAACAGACCTCTGTGAAGCACTACAATGTAGTTAACTCTCAATCAGGATTACACTCCCTGGGGGATTCACGATCTGCCCACAAGATTTTTATGTTCATCCAAAAGGGGAACAGGTTAAGATAGGTTGGGAAATACTGTCAGAGAAGTAGAGAAGAGGGCCAGGTGTGGGCACCTAAGGCTTTCAATTATTTACTTACTCAAACCCTTTGAGACTATCTTCCCAGCCAAGCCCCCAAACCACTGTGCTTTAATCTGGTTTTTGCCCTTGAGCAGCTATCCTATCCTGCCTGAGTTAGATTAAAAAAGATTCTGGTACAATGTAACAAGAGCTGTGAAAGAAGTATGAACACAGAGCTCTGGGAACAAGGAGAAGGACACCTAATCAGGTGGCCAGAATGGATTTTAGGAGGGCATCTGGAGAAGACAGAGAGTGATACTGGGCTGGGTCTTGCACGGCTTGGGAAAGATAAAGAAGACAGAAGAGGAGCACTGAAAACAGAAGAAAAACCATGAGCAAAAGCCAAAGAGACAGACCTTGGAGGAGGCTGAGATTTCTGGAACAGGACACAAAAAGTGACAACCTAATGGAAAACGCTGATAAATTAACTACATTAAATAAGAACTCTGTTCATTTTTTAAATGTCATTTAGAGAATGAAAAAGGAATCCACGGAGTGTGTACACAGGTTAAAGGGGCTCAGAAGATTTGAGAACATTAGATACATAGAATTATCATGAAGAAGTAGATTTATTCTCATACTGCAGATCTTGGCCAGATCACTTTTGGAGAAAAGCCCTTTGTTCCTCAATTTTGGAAGGTAGTAGATGAAAGTGTACATACACAGCAGACTTTGCTGGCTCTATGCATGCATTTATCTCATTTAATCTGTCAGTATTTCTACTTTACGGGTGAAGAAACTGAGGCTCAGGCTAAGTAATTTGCCCAGGGATACACAGTAAGTGGCAGACACCAGAGTCTGGAGAAGGGTTAGCATTGAGCTCCATAATTGATACCAGAGCACATCAGTCCCTTGGTCTTTGTCATATCTTGCGGCAGGAAGCCATCCTCTATCCCAAGTACACACCTGCAGCCCCGCTCTATGTGGATAGAGTTTGAAAAGGATATTAGCAGAGGTCTCCTGCCTGGCCCCCAAATTCTTGGTGTTAAAAATCCCATTTTTCTTTAAGCCAACTACTTCAGAGGGCCCTGAATCAGCACAAAATAAATATAAGAGATGCTCCTCTCTTGCTGCTCTTCAGGCCTTTTCTCTTCATCATTCTTCCCCACTCAGGAACAGAAACTCTCACAAAGACAGACCCTGGTCAAAGAAAGGCCTTCCCCAAAAAGTGCAGTCATGCTGAAGCAGAGACTGCAGGTAAGGGGACTCTGTCCATCCATCTGTCCAACTTCTTTAAGAGTCATTATGGGGACAGAATTTGCCTCTTTTTCCTCCTTTAAACAAAGCAAGTGCTGCTTGGCAATTGCAGGTCTGTGATTCTCAAACTGTGTGCTGAGGTATCCTAGAGCACTGCAATGAACTCACAGTATAATACAAGATATTTTAATTTTTTTGAGGGAAACAGAGCAATATTCAACATTTGCCGGACACTCCACGAGTTCACAGTTTTAACATCAGATCACACTACATTCTTTTTAGTGATGCCATTTCTTGGTGAAGGTGGGTTTTCAGCAGCTGCAGTGATAAAAAGCGAGTACCATGTGAAAAGCAATGTAGAACAGGAAATGAGGATGGCAATATTCAATCTGATTCCAAGCTGTGAGGGGTTTTTTGACTAGTTGACAACCAATGTTGCAATAGTTTCGGGTGTATAAATCGTGATTCTACAAGTTCATCCATGATGCCATGTTCACTACAAGTGTAGCTACCATCTGTCCCCATACTAAGATGTGAGACATGGTACAGGGCCCAGTATGACCCACTAGTTAGTAACTGTAATTATTTATGAAATAAAAGTATGTTTCCTTTCCATTTAGGTGTATAATTTTTTCAAATGGGTAGTCAGTTGTTAGAATATAAGTACTTACTAAATTGTTTAGACCTAAATGTCTACGGACACTGAAAAAATTACTGAAATATAAAGGGCCCACGAACTGAGAACTGAGAACGTTTGGGAACATCTGCAGCAGGTGTTTTTACATCTCTGCATCCAGGAGCCAAAAAGGAGTCCCCAGGGCACACCCAACCCTGCCCCAGAAACAGGTGAGCAGCAAGCACTCAGGTCTATGGAGGGCACGCGGAGGCACACGGCGCCCAACAGAACAGCTGCCCCTCTGCCGGAAGACAAGTGGCTGCACATCAGCTCTCTCTCAACCCGGAGGCTGTGCACATCCGTGTCAGCTTCACCCCAGGCTCCCAGGCTCTCCTCTGAACTCCCTCCCTAAAAAGCTCTACTCAGTACTGACTTCATGAACAAAACCCAAAGCCAGCCCAGAAGCCAGCCCGCCAGCAGGAGACTTCCACACATGCTCAGGCTTGGGCAATGTCCACAAACCAAACCATTAATCCACAGAGGGAGGGAGCAATGGGAATCTGGGTGAGGGCTTCCACTGACAGACAGCCCATCCATAGAAAGGCCACTGCTGCTTTTTGGGTGAAGATTTGCATAAAAATAACTCCTTTGGTCCTAAGGAGTCTCTAGCCTGCTACACTCCCTCCCTCCATTCTTCCCTGAAGTTATAATCCTCCGTTGGTGACATCATGGCCTTTGATACAATAGCTAACTATTGTGATGTCACAAGACTCAACTTTTGTCATTTTTGGTGGGGGTTGGGGTACAGAATGTGACAAAGGGCTAGAACAGAATAAAGTTATAGAACTGGAATTTGCTTTTTCATGCTAATTTCCCTGGTAATGAAGGGCAGTGACTCAGAAAAGGAAAGGCGAGCCACTGGCAGGCAGCAAGGCTGTACATAGACTGTCCATATCAAGGGAGAGGGGTAGGGGTTGGGGGCAAAGGCAGAAAGAAGACAAAACAAAGTTTTCACTTTTAGGGTTAGCCAGCCAGATATGAAGATGTTCTCAGTCTGGCCAAGTCCAGGACCTTCTCTTTCCATCGGCCATTGCTTGGGCCCAGAGAAAACACAGAAAAGCAGAAACGCAGGAAAGGCTCCAGGCTGGAGTGTTCCCTGGAACTTAATGTTTGGGATACTGTATTGAGTTCTGGACTCCACACTGTCAAATGGACAGACTCAGTTTGGACCGCATCCTGAGGACAGCAACCGGGATGGAGGGGGCACTCAGAGGCATGTGATGGGAGAAATGACTAAAGGAATGGAGAATGTTTACCCTGGAGAAGGCAAGACTGGGGATGGAGGAAGAGGATAATTGCCTTGAGAATTCCGAAAGGCTCTCATGTGAAAAAGGGATTATATGTGTTTTCTACGGCCCCCAAAGAGACCTCAGACATAAGAAGATCCAGAACGGAGAAAATGAGGAAGAATTTTTTAGTCTTAAATTCCAATTAAAGACTTTAAGTTCTTTTTAATTACCAATTTTCTCAATTACAAACTATGCTCTTGAAGACAAGGACTATCTTGTTCACCGTAGTATATCCCAGAACTCAGGGTAAATAGCACACAGTAGGTGCTTATTAATAGTTGTCAAATAGATGAATTAATGAAGCAATAGCAATGGTCTGAAGTTGTTGGTGTTCACAGGGACTCACTCCAGAAAGTATTCACTTCCAGAAAGTATTTTTTGAATCCCTACTACATGCCATTCACTTAATTAAGATGCTATGGACACAGCAGTGAATAAGGTAGATAAACTTAGTCTATCTCCCCTCTCGCCCTGCTTTGTAGTTTAGCACAGATGGCATGTAAGGTCCCTTCCATATTCAGATTCCTTGGTTTCAGAATTGACTAAAGAATTTGAAACTGAGAGGAAAGAAGACCCCAAAGGCCACAGATGAACCCTACCTACCACTTCTACTGCTACTTAAAAAGCCTAGAAATCTAGACTAAGCTAAGGCTGCCTTTTCAGCTGCGGAGGGGCCTCCCACTGAGAGACAGCAGGGTGCTCGACCAGATCAGACCAGAGCAAACCACCAGGCTGAACATTTATTAAAGCCCCCGTTTCACCACCACCTGGTAAAGTAGGCTTCTACGTGAACCCAAGCTCCCTCAGCCCAGCAATAGGTAAGTATGGTCCTGACAGGTAACATGAGGTATTTCAGATGCTTTCACTTCTCTCAAGGAGCTTATCATATCCCCATCAGCCTCAGGCAATTATCCTGCTAGAGGCCACCTGAATGACAACATAGTTACTATAGAGCAATTTTCAAAGAAATAATTCTAAGATCTTCTTTGCCTAGCTTGTGCTAGGGCTGTAGGCTTGGCTCCAACTGGTGAGGGCATGAAAGTTATAACTACAGGTAATGAAGCAGATTATTTAACAATAATGATACACAAATACACAATACACCCAGACGTTACCCTCTTCAAAGTAGTCCTTAAAGGCCTAAATGTTTATTCCATCCAATACATTGTTAAAGCATTTCTGAAACTCTCATTTGGAAACTGCCCTCAGAGGCTTTGGAATACGATTTGAAGTTTCTCTGAAGGAAAATCTGCATTCTTCAAGGATGCTAACTCATTCATATGACCAAAAGAAAGTACAAACTAGAGAAAACCGTCTTAGGTCAGAATAAGCAGTAACTGTCAAGTATACTGTAGAGCCTTCATATCAAAGGGGATGTGTACTGAAACTGTCCCAAATCTCCACTCTTTAGAGGACAGCAGTTACTCACTTTGAGTCACAGAGGCCTGTGGCTATCTAATAAACCCCAATAACCCCCACAGAAACCCTGTAGGAACATACATTTCTGTCTCCCATTTCAGGGTTTTCCTTTTAGGGGGTTCACAAGCTACTCCACAGACTCATTTTAAAAATTCTTACCAGGGGCACCTGGGTGGTTCAGTCGGTTGAGCGTCCGACTTCGGCTCAGGTTGTGATCTCACAGTTATAAGTTCGAGCCTGCGTCGGGCTTTGTGCTGACAGCTCAGAGCCTGGAGCCTGCTTCGGACTCTATGTCTCCCTCTCTCTCTGCCCCTAACCCACTTGCATTCTGTCTCTGTCTCTCTCAAAAATAAATAAACATTAAAAAAAAAAAATCCTTACCCTGAGGTGCCTGGGTGGTTCAGTCAGTTAAGCGTCTGACTTCCCCTTGGGTCGTGATCTCGCAGTTCATGAGTTCGAGCCTCGTATCACACTGACAGTGCAGAGCCTGCCCAGAATTCATTCACTCATTCTCTCTCTCTCTCTCTCTGCCTCTCCCCAACTCACACTTGGCACTCTCTCTCTCTCGCTCTCTCAAATAACCTTAGGAAAACCTTGGGTTTTCTCAGGAAAACCTTAGGAAAAAAAAGAATTCTTATCCTAACCTATTTTACCTTCCTCACAAATGCACAGATCATTCCGAATGGAGATCTACACAGCTCAACAGACATGCTAATGCTCAGCACAAAGACAGACTCAAAGCACCCTGCTCTCCTGAGTCCTTGCAGCACCATGTTTCACACTTGGACCTCAGTATGAAAATTAATAAAAAGAAACTTCATTTAAAATGGAGTCAGGAGGGGCGCCTGGGTGGCGCAGTCGGTTAAGCGTCCGACTTCAGCCAGGTCACGATCTCGCGGTCCGTGAGTTCGAGCCCCGCGTCAGGCTCTGGGCTGATGGCTCAGAGCCTGGAGCCTGTTTCCGATTCTGTGTCTCCCTCTCTCTCTGCCCCTCCCCCGTTCATGCTCTGTCTCTCTCTGTCCCAGAAATAAATAAATAAACGTTGAAAAAAAAAAAATTTAAAAAAAAAATAATAAATAAATAAAAAATAAAATGGAGTCAGGAGGCCAGAAGTGGGAGCTCTCACAATTGCAGGCCCAAAAGTAAGTCCACACTACTTCAGCTACTTTACTAGACCAGCAGGAAGAAGAAAGGTTTTTCTCTTCTCCCAGCAACAGCCCAGCCAATGAGAGGTCACAATTCAGCCAATGAAAAACCACTATACTCCAATGGACTTTTTGTTTATAACAGCCCCTCCCAATTTCCCCTTTTCCTCAATAAAAGAGTGTTCCTCTCCTTCGTTCTTTGGACTTGCGTATGGTTTTGTGGTAGCTTGTTTGTCTTGAATTGTAATTCTCTGCTATTCCTGAATAAACCCATTTTGATGGCAAAGTAAGTTTTATTTTTAAGGTTAACATCAGCAATCTACAAACTAATACACTTCACAAGACTCCAGGGGTGGTAGAAATGGTTAAATCCAAAAATGTTGGACTCACAAATGCCAAGAGTGCTGGACTCAAATGTGACGTTTTCTAACGTGGTTTGTAAACTGATGCTGGAGACAATTCCCAAAGAGGAATCAAATCTACCTTCAGGAAATCACATTCATTTATCTGCAAGTGCAGATACAAAGAGCAAGCTATGTCTCAGCATGTATTTTCTCACCTAAGTCCCTAGTCTCCTTGTGAGAAGCATGGGGAATATTCCTCCTGCATTCTTCTGGGCCAGCCAGCATGCTCACCAAGCAGCTTTCACATACTAAAAGCCACCCAAGTCACATCTGACTCATGCCATTGCTCTCTGTAATGGGGTATGACATGCATCTAATCTTTTGTATATTTTCATATTTGTAGCCTACAATTAGGCATTTTTGAGGGATGTAGCTGACTAGCGGTTCTGTTCAGTGACCTATAATTATTCACACAGGCATCATGGCCAATCCAGGCAGCTATTAGGCTGGAGGCACTCTGAGCTCAGACCTCACGGAGGAGGCTGCTTGGCTCTAAGGATGTCCAGAGAATATCGGTTAGCAACTGGCTTCAGAAGGGCCACACCGCTCTTCCTTGGCTGCACATGGAGACACCCCTATTCCACACCCTTCACCCCTCTTCCTTATCCACTGCCTGACTCAGCACAGTTCACTCACAAACCTAAGTCGTGGCACATCGAGGAGCCCAATGTTCCAAAAAATGGACCATTTTCTTGGACACAATCTCCATTATCAAGGCAATAGCAATATACATCAACTTTTAAGACGCCCCACAAATTTCTCACCTGAAGAAAAACAGGTCACACCCACCAGCCCACAGAATCCTCCAGTTGCTGCTGTGCAGCTGGGCTGTGGGAGCTGACACAGGCCTCTTCTCTGAGCCAGCCTCTCTGCCACCAGCTGAGTGGTCTCACTGCTCCTAAGGGCCCAACAGAGTAATTCTCCCCCACGCAAATGCCCACCATCCTGCTTTACGCTACTTTGCTGGCTAGAAAGGAAGGGCTGGTTAGCCCTAAGAATCTGTTTTAGTGATAATTCACATATATATCTCCAATAAAAACTGGTTTCTTAATTCATTAATGACAGCTCAAATCCTGATTATTTTTTTGAAGTTTATTTATTTATTTTTGAGAGAGAGAGAGAGAGAGAAAATGGGGGTGAGGCAGAGAGAGAGAGAGGCAGAGAGAGACTCCCAAGCAGGCTTCATGCTACCAACATAGAGCCTGACACAGGGCTTGAACCCATGAAACCATGAGATCACAACCTGAGCCAAAACCAAGAGTCACACGCTTAACCAACTGAGCCACCCAGGCACCCCTCAAATCCCGATTATAAATATACTCAAAGATACTGCCACAAGCCAGCTCAGGAAAGCTGTGAAGCACAATTGTGGCCCCACACTCAGCAGCATACACATTAAGTATGAGCCCAATACCTAAACCACAATTACTATACAAGTTTCCCTTCTTCCTGAGCACTAGTTCAAAGTACTTTAAGAGTGCTTTATAGTTTTCAAAACCACTTTCACATGTTATTATCTCAGTGGAGTCTACCAAGCAAGCCTCAGAGGTTAAATGCCATAAGTATATTCTCCAACTTTTTCTTTTTTTAGTAACCTTGACACCCAACATGGGATTTAAATTCAAGACCCCAAGACCAAGAGTTGCACGTGCTACAGACTTTATCAGGCAGGAGTATTTTCTGCATTTAACAAAGGCTGAGACTCCAGGGAGGCTGTCTTATCCCAAGGTCACTCAACTAGTAAGTACAGAACCAGGCCTAGAACTACTTTGTAGCTATGTGACCTCAGTTCTTCATATGTCAACAATTAATAATTGTTAATTAAGCTGCCTCACAGGGCTTATAGTAAGGAAGTGCCTGGAATGGCGTCTGGTCACAGTAAGGATTATGCTGTTATTATGTTATTATTGTTGCTGTTGTTATTAATAATTATGAGTATTATTACCACCACCAGCAGAATCCCCAATTCCAAATCTAGAGCTCTTTCCTCTCTATCCTGCTGTAGCTTTGCACAGTTTACTAGGAAGTGGCATCATCTAACCTTCAAACTTTTATTTTTGTGTGCATACATATGTATCCCCCCCTTTTTTGCACATTTTTTTTGAGGAGAGAGAGAGAGAAAGAGAGCATGAGTGAGGGAGAGGAAGAAAGGGGGAGAGGGGGAGGGGAGGGGGAGAGAAAGAGAGAGAGAGAGAGAGAGAGAGAGAGAGAGAGAGAGAGAGAGATTGAGATTGAGTCTTAAGCAGGCTCCAGTATCAGTGTGGAGCCTGATGCAGGTCTCCATCCCACAACCCTGGAATCATGACCTGAGCTAAAATCAAGAGTCGGATGCTCAACAAACTGAGCCACTAAGCCACTAAGGTGCCCCATGCATCACCTTTTCTGCAAGTCTGACTCTAGTCTCCTGGCATCTGAGGTCATTTATGCTGTGTTAGCCACCATTCTGTGGCTCACCCTGTTTGCAGTACTCAACTTTTGCTTATATCCAAGTCTTCATTTATTCACTTCCTTCCTTCAACAATCATTTAATGAGCACCTACTCTTGATGAAGCACCACACAAGCTACTGGGTGAAATATCCTTCCCCTCCAGATACAAGAAATGAGAAGTACAAAAGAGCAGGATGCACAAAGGGGTGATAGCACAGAAGTACCAGAAAATAACTGTCTCAGGGCAGCACAGTAGAGTTCAGAGAAGGCGAATGAGTTTTAGAGTGTGACTGGAGTTTCTGAGGCAGATAAATGGAGAGAATGACATTCTGAGCTAAGAGAACAGTATTTACACAGGGATACAAATCAGAATCATACAGAATATGATAATCTCATACTGCCAGCATGAAAGGGCCGTGTGTGTGTGTGTGTGTGTGTGTGTGTGTGTGTGTGTGTGTGAGAGAGAGAGAGAGAGAGAGAGAGAGAGATACAGGCAGACAGAGGCAGAGAGACAGAGACAGAGGGAGACAAAGAGAGACAGAGACAGAGACAATGAGAGAGAAACAAAGACAGAGAGACAGAGACAGAACAAGCTCTGAGAGAGAAATATGTGGGAGAATGAGCCCCTACTGCCTGGAAGCGGCAGGCAGGTGGGACAACAAATATCGTGTCTGCCTTTCTACAGTCTAAGGGCAATCCCTACTCCCTGAGTATGCTTACAGTGTACCAATTTTAAATGCAAAATCCTTTAACAACTGTTTTCTCTCTCCTTCTGTCTTCTCCTCCTTCTAAAGAAGAGGCTGTTTATCCCTATTCTCATTTCTGCCCTGCTCTTAGCCCTGAGTTTTAGTGCCAATGCTTTTACACAAATCCAGTTTCACGTCCTGAGTGAAATATAATTTCATAGGAATGTAATTCTGAAATGATCTCATTGAAAAAGCACATCCAGCAAAGGCCATGAGCAAACTTTGGGCCAGCCCATTCACACCCAGAGCCAAGGAGATTGTAGACCCCTTTCCCTTAAATGGAGAATATGCCTGGTACCCAAAACAAAGGACACCAGCTGCCCATGGATATTATCCTGCCCATAGCCAGCCTGCCTGCTTGCAGACAGAGGCCTGGGCCCAGAGAAGCCATGGCTACAAAACACTCTTCACCGTGCAAAGGCAGACTCAAGAGCATCCAAGCAAACAGGCCTCACCACACTGATGCTCCCTGTGTCCCTCCGGAGGGCTCTAGCTCCAGTCCATGAACCACCAGCTCAAACTGTTAACACTGCCCTGTCACAGTCACATCAGACAGAAGAATGTCCAGGAGCCAAACGGCTAAAGATCCTCCCCACCATGACCTGCCTTCCCTAACTCTGAAACTCAGTTGCTATCTAATTCTACTGACAGCATCAGAAATTAGGGCATGTGGGGCACCTGCGTGGCTCAGTCAGTTAAGCGTCTGACTTCAGCTCAGGTCATGATCTCACAGTTCGTGGTTTTGAGCCCCGTGTTGGGCTCTGCACTGACAGCTCAGAGCCTGGAACCTGCTTCGGATTCTGTGTCTCCCTCTGTTTCTGCCCCTCCCCCACTCACACGGTCTCTCTCTCTCTCTCTCTCTCTCTCTCTCTCTCTCTCTCTCTCTCTCTCTCTCAAAAATAAATAAACATTAAAAAATATATATTAAAAAAAAAAGGAAGAAACTAGGGTATTTGACTCTGAAACTAGAGTCAAAAGCCAGGTCTAGTCTAGTCCGGCAGAGCTGGGACAAAGTGGAACTGGGGGAGAAATTATGTACTTTGATGGACTTCCAAAACTCCTAGCTGAAAAATCTGCAAGTTAGGATCTTTGGGGGAAAATGTCCTTACTCCAAATCTGTATTCCACCCCCACCCCCCACAAATCCTCATGAAATGGACCAGAAGGGGAAGAAAAAACTTAATGGCTTGTAGGGTCTACAGGAACTCTCTGTTCTCTCTTTACAACATTTGTGTAAATCTAAAACTATTCTAAAATAAAGAGTGTATTAAAATTAATAGCTTGTCATGGTTTCCTCTATAAGGAATAAAGGAAAAGAGTTGTCTTGGTTATAAATTCCAACTCTGCTTCTACTGGCTATGAGTGACCTAACCTTTCTAAACTTCGGTTTCCTCCTCTATTAAATGGAGATGACAGTTCCCACCACGAAGTATTGTGTAGATTAAGTGAGGCGTCGCGCAAACAGAATGTACCCCTGCCCAACATGCTTTCTTTCTGGGCAGTAACTGTTTTTCAGTTCAGTTAGCCCCTACTTGGGGTTGGGTTGGAGGCCCTGCCTCCACTCCACAGTCATACCTGTCTCCATGTGTTACAGCCTCTTCCACATACAGCATCACACTATAAACCCACAGTAACTGCCCAAAGGGCTGAAGGCCGCCTCACAGCGAGTTCCAACTAGTGAAAGCACACCTTTGTGGACAGAAGCATGTTCTCCTTCCTGCTTTCCCCTCTTCCAGTAGGATCCAATGTCACCCTCATGAGCTCAGTTACTTTCCTGAGGTTTGCAGGGGTCAACCACAAGGAAAGGCAAAAGTTGACAGAGCCAGGTTTCTGGAAGAATTAGCTGTCTATGGTAGGGTGTGGGCAGGGGAAGAAGTATGCTCTCAAAGTTGCCACAGAAGATTCTTCACCCTTGGCAGCACCACACCACCCACCACCACCACCACCACTATCTCACACCCCTCCCTGCACCTTGCTCCCCACCTTGGCCCCACCTGAAGCTGGGCTGATAAACTACAACTCCACCAAGTCAATGCTGAGTGTAAATTCCCCAAAGCCAAGAGATAAGCCCCAAGGCTGGACATGAAGTCACCCCCAAGCCCTGGAGTCACTCTTGAGCCTCAGCCACCCTGACTCTTGGCTTCACGATGAGTTAATCCATTTTTCCCCTAGGAAGACTGAGGTAAGCGGACAGGGCCCCATCCTGGTTTTATAAGTGGATGGGCTGGAGGCCAAGTAAAGAATCAGGTGAAGAAAATTATGGCTCTAATGTCATGTTATCTCTGAAAATCACTCAAAAGGGTAGCAGATCCTTAAAAAACTCTCCTAAACCAAAGGAGAAGTCCAATCTCACCCTGAAAATTTAGTGTCCAAATAAGGGAGCAGTCAGTGCTAGAACAGTTAGCCTGTTCCAACTTGGAAAAGCCCTGTGAGAGAAGCAGTTCCCAGGCTTAGGATTCCAGTGACAGGTTGTAACCCCTCGTAGCACTAATGGGCACATTCTAGTGGCTAATTTCTCTGACCTTCCAGTTGGCTGGATTGGGGACACACCCCAGCTGAGGCCAAAGGACATTAGTTCCTGGCAGAGAGTGTGCAGAAACTCAGCAGCCTAGCCGAGTCAGATAACAGCCCCAGCTCCAGCAGTTTCAAGGACACGTTTTGGGAAGCAGAAGATGTCCTTGGAGCCATTTCTTATTTAACCAAATAAAAGCCAAATATAGCCAAATATGAAGAAGCTAACTATGTCATCTTCTATGCAATTTTTCTCCAGCTTATCACTTCACACTAAATAAATGTGAAGTATTACTATTATCATTACTAGTTTCCCTTTATGCTTCCACGTCCAGTCCTCTCTGCTCATAAACGACAGACCAAGCATCCTGGAACATCAATATAATCATGTCATTCCTTGGGGCAACTTAACTGCCAACCATACCAGATCCAGATTCTTCCAGTTCTTCCAGAACCTTGTCAAATGCTACCAACCAATCATACTTCTCTTCTTCCACCACCCCTCACCATACTACCACACCCTCCATTCCCCTCCACACAAAGACACACAGACCTGCACACACACACACACACACACACACACACACACACACACACTTCTCTCTCTGAAAAGAATACCTCCTGCTGCAAGCATGTCCATTTCTGCCTCCATGTTTTTGTGCTCAAACCACTTCCGGCCTGGAGTCTTTCCTTCCTTTCTGCTTATCCAAATACTATCCATGCTCCAAGGCCTAGTCTAAGGTCTCAGACTTAGGTGGAGAAGCCACTCAATCCACAAACAATGACTATGCACTTCCTCTGTGCCAGACACCAGGCCAGACACTGAGTACACAATAAGGAAAACAACACAGCCCTACATGCGTCTAACTGGTGGGAGACATAAACCTCCCTGCTCACTTGAACTGTGCAGGTAGGGGAGTCAATGACCAGACCTCAACTGGCAACTTGCTGTGATTCTTGTGGGGGAACACAAGGGGGTGAGAAATTCAGTCCAGTTGGACGAGGTCTTCATGCCTCTCCCTTAAGCATCTCCAAGAAGCCACCCAGGTTTGGTGGTTTCGGACATATTTTATTACAAGAACCATCATTCTCTCTGATCACCTGGGGAGTAGTGCTGCCTCCTGCTTTGGAGTTTTATCAGCTTCAGAGGTAGGCTGAATCCAACCCCATTCAGTAATAGCCCTAGACTACCCTTCCTAAGCCAGAAAATGGAGAGAAAATGACCAATACTCTCCTCAAGAGTTCCCAGACTTTGGAGGTCCTGGGTGGCTCAGTTGGTTAAGTGTCTGACTTTGGCTCTGGTCATGATCTCATGGTTTGTGAGTTCAAGCCATGGACTCTCTGCTGTCAGCTCAGAGCATGCTTCTGAGCCTCTGTCTCTCTCCGTCTCTGTCTCTGTCTCTCTCTGCCTCTCACACACTCTCTCTCTCAAAAATAAACAAACATTTAAAAAGTGATTAAAGTCTTTTTAAAAAGACTTTGTGCCACTGTGACTGCATAGATGATGGTCACATGGGAGGCAACCTCCTGAGGTCCCTCAGGGTAATGTGCAATTCTCAGACCCTAATAGTAACTCTATTCCTCTCTCTCCTATTCAAGAAAGATTATCAGAATATAAGTCTGATGGCTGTTATTATAGGGATAATCTTGCATACCTTCTAAGTTAAAAAATAGGTAACCCATTCACTTGTCCCTTGAGCCTTTAACTCCTGTAGGAACAAATGCAGTAACTCCATGAGACATATCATATCAATACAGACTCTTTTTTCCTCCTGAATAGAAATAGAAAATGTCCTCCAGATGTAATCTTAGATGCCTTTTGGATCCAGGAATAAAGGAAGAGAGAACACCTAACCCACTCCTATTTATATTTCCAGCAATGGAGACTCACAGTCTTCCTCATTACCTATTCTCATCACAGTCTATCTGGACTTCAAGTTTCTAAAAAGCTCGTCTCACATGAGACACAACTGCTAGTTATGGCACTAACTGTTCAGCATCCTACTGGTAGGATTACCCCAACCCCCCACAAGGCTGAATGGGGTGTCAGTCCATACTAAGGAAGCTCACAGCTTTCAGGACATTACCCAAAACACCAGTCACATGTTTAGGTGTGCAGACCTCTGGGGTCTTGGACAGGTCAAGACCATTAGAAAGGTCACAACCACTGCTGGTCAATGTACACCACATACAGCACTACAAGGGATCAATGAGCAAAAAAGCCTTAAAAGAAAGACAGGACAGATGAGAAGAAGCTGCCACCAGCCCTCAGATCACAAGCATCTCACTTGGAGGAGTATCTGCCTGAGTGAAGCTTTGCATCCAACCGTTAACAAGCACTTAGTCTTTGATAACTTGTGGTATCCAGACAGTATCATACCTTACCTGACTGCCCAGGCTCCCTCACTCAGCTACTCTATCCTCAAAGGCTGGAAGAGGACCCAGCTCACACTAAGTATCTTCAGAGACTTAGCTACACATTTTCAGTCCCCTTCCACCTCAGCCCCTCCTCCTGCCCCTAACAACTCAAATTTTCAGCCTCTACATATGTGTCTATGTGCCTGTGTGTCTGTGTTTTATTTACACTACCCATGTCTGTTGTTAGCAACAGAAACAAAGTACTTTAAGGCAGAAAAGGCAAGTCAGCCAACTGGCTTGCTGCTCCCTGTTCTGCTTCCAGCTCGGGGAAGAGGCTGGTGAGGGTCCTTCGAGCACCAATCTACCATGTGTGCCTAACGCTCCCACGTACGAGGGGAACCAGCATGGTGCCAGCTTACCCCAAGCTGTCCACCGCTGTGCGAGGCCCCAGCCATCAGCCCACCTTCTTCTTCCCTGGAGGCCATGCCCTGAACACCTCATTCCCTTACCTGCCTGGATGCTGAGTACTGTTGGAATTCAGAGCTTCAAAAGCCAGAATTCAGGAAACCCACTCTCTTCTCTTGTACACTAGGTGATTGTTAAAGACAAACAGGCATTGCCTCCCCAGACCCAAACTCTGGAGACCCAGCTCATGAAGCTTAACCTTCATGCCTTTCCCATCTTCAGTTTTTCTGTTACTGATAATCTTCTCAAGTTCTAGTATCAGGCTCTAGTATCAGGCTCCTCAATAAAATCAGTGGTAATTACTGGTCACTGCTTTGTTTTCAGCAGAAAAAAAAAAGACACACACACAAAAAAACATGACATGTGATTCTTGCACTCAAGGAGCTCACAGACTAACTTAGGGAGACAAGAAAACAATAGGAAATAATTCAAATGTGAGATACAGAGTTAAAGTACTCTAAAGTAAAATGGTTGGAAGTCGAGGGGCTAGAGTAGCTCAGGAAAGGGTTTCTATGGGAGAGAAATATGAGCCAGACCTTAAAGGACAAACAGTAGTTGGACAGAATGAGACAGGAGGTTATTTGAGATGAAGAGTTAGACTATGACTCAAGGTCCCAAGGCAGGAAGAATGGCAAACATCGTGCCCACATGTTTTCCCATATCCAACTGAGGCTCAGCCCTGGGGGGTAAGGAGGAAAAGGACTGGCCTGACTTGATGAAAATAAAACCCTCCCCTCAGGGTCACCATGCTCTCCAATCCCTCTGCTCCCACCTCTGCCAAGAGCATTCTCAGTGTTTCCTTTTTCTGTACTACTTTGAATTCCTCTCCCCTACAGTGCACAGAATGTAGCCAAGCCAGCCTAACTCCCTAAACCCGAAACATCCTGCTGGAACTCTTGGTACTCAAGGCTCCTGTTCCCACAGTGGGACAAACTTTGTGTTCCGCCTGTTGCAATGTGGGTCAGGAGCTTGGTCTATTCCTCTACTGGGCCAAGTCAAGCTAAGTCTGATTCTTTACTCACTAGAACAGGAGAAGGGCTAGGAAATTTTAAGTACAAGTCTCTGGTAAGTAAGCCAGGGCAACAGTCTCCCCTCCTTCCATTCACACAATCATATGTGCATTCAATTAATACATAGTGAACATCATCATGTGCAAATTCATGTGCTTAGCACTGGTTGGGACACCAAAATGCCTCACGCATGAGTCCATCCTCAAAGAGTTCACATTCTAGTAAGGTGTATATAATAGAAACATAAATATAGTAAGTACCAGGAAGACTATTTTAAGGGCCATTGGAGAGATGAAACGCTGTGGATTTAGGTAGAGGGGGATTACTTCCAACTGAAGAAGCAGGAGGGACTCAATAGAGAGGGCTGCCCTTACACTGGGGCATGGATGGAACTACATGAGCAAAGTCTTGGAGGCAAGAAAGTAGAAGACATATGAAAGAAAACAAGATGTTCAGCCTGGCGGGAGTTTAACTGGAAGTAAACCAGGGAAAAGGAGAATTGGAAAGAGAAATACCAGATCTTAGAGGGCTTTGAAAACCAAATTAAGGGTCTTATCTTTTCTCTGGGAAAGCATATAATTTTCTGAGACAGGAATGAAGGGTCAGGAACTGTGCTTCTGAAAAATGGAGGAACCCTCAGAAATCTAGGGCTGTAGCAGAAAAATCTGATTATGGAGCCCACAAGGACCGAAGAGCACAGGAAGGAGAAGAGAGGGAGGGAAATCAGGTAATCCAGTACATGACTGGAATTCTGATCTTTGGGGTTCAGGCTGAATGAGAAAATAAGCAGGCAGTCCTGAGGGCACTAAGAGGCTCTACAAGCAGCGAAACATGAGAGAATCAGCTATCCAGAGGAGACAATGAAGAGTGGGATGTGTAAGCATCCAGAAGACTAGAGAGAGAGAGCAATTTCAGAGCTTAGGATGCTGAAAGTGGAACATGTCTAGGTGATGATGCCAAAGATATGGTCATGCTATAAGATGAAACCAGAAGAGGATAGAAGATGAAGTCTTTAGAGCTGAACAGATTGAGGGGCTGTGAGGCCAGACCACTGAAGGATTCGCAGTATGAACTTCCAAGCAAGAATCCATGATCCATCACATCCTTAAATCACTAACCCCTTCTCCTTCCACTGCACCTACTTGTAAAGCCCTAACTCTGGATCAGTTCAACCATCAGCATCCTTTGTACCTTCTGAGGGCAACTAAAATCTACTGATCAAAAATCAACGTGTCCAAAATGTGTCTGAAAGGTCTTTCAGAAAGACATTCTGAAGTATTTATGGATGAATGGTATGATGCCTACAATTTGCTTCCAAAAATCCAGTGGAGAAGGAGGAGAGGTAGCAGACAAGGATGGAAATAAAACAAGTTAGGCCAAGTACTAATAACAGCTGAAGACGGATGATGGATGTATAGCTGTTCATCTTTGATTCTCTCTACTTTTGTCTATGTTTGACATTTTCCACAATAAAAAGTTGAAAAAATAAAACCACTTAAGTGAAAGATTGATGGGGAACAGTGCCAAAGGTTACCCACAGATTATCTGCTGGTTATAAAATGAAAACTGTAATTTTACAATGGAGAAATTTGGCTGGCCCTATCTTAAGTAGTGACCAAGTTTAGCATCAATAATAGTGGGAAAACCAGACATTATGTGCCTCTGATCTGCTGCATTATTTATAAAGGGTTTCCTCCTCCCCCCAAAAATGCTTATCCTAAATCTAATCAAGCCTCTAGATCTAATCTGCAGTTTACAGAAAGTACAGGGGAGAGAGGAAGAAGCTACACAACACCCTAAAGAAACAATCAGACAAATCCATGGGGTGCCAAGTGAATTTATGTTAAAAAATTTAAGAGAAAAAAATTTTTTTTAATTTTAAGAAAAAGAAAGGCCTAAAACTGAACTCATCATTTCTACTCCACCTCTAATAAAACACTTTTTGCCTCTTGTACTTTTCCGACAAACTTTCTCCACTTTTCCCCAACTCTACAAGTCATCTCTGACTTCTCCTTCTCCTTCTTACTCCAACTCAGTCTGGCCCTGCCAATGCTGCCTCCTTAATGCCTCAGGTTCACCTCCTCCTTTCCCCTGCCCCTTATTCACGCAGAGTTTATCATCAATTGGCTTGACTTACTGCCATAATCCCCTAAGAACCATCTCCTTGCTTCTACTTTTACTTTCTACAAGCCTATTTCCTACACTTCAACCAAAGTGATCCTGCTGCAATGCAAGTTCACTGTATCACTCCAGGGTTCAAGTGCTTTTAGTGGCTCCACTGCCCACAGCAGTGCTTCCCAGAACGCAGTAAAGAACTATAGGGCAGGCACCCTGCGGCATGAAATCACAAGGTGATTGAGTCATTCACCTGTTCTTGCAAACCTCTCACTCGATTCAATAGAAAGTCTCCACACGCTGCTGCTAGCTCTAGCTCTAACCACTTGATCTCTTAAAAGAGACTTTCATAGGCAGCAGTATCTAGCTAAATATTTTTTTTAATTTCTCTTTTATAAGTTTGAGAGAGAGAAAGAGTGTGTGTGAGCAAGGCAGAGAGAGAAGGAGAGGGAGGGAAAGAGAGAATCCCAAGCAGGCTCCACACTATCAGCACAGAGTCCCACTCAGGGCTCAATCTCATGAACTGTGAGATCATGACCTGAGCGGAAAGCAAAAGTCAGACATTTAACTAACTGAGCCACCCAGGCGCCCCTGGCTAAAACTTTTTGTCCTCACTGTATTTACTTAAAAGTTACCTTGTGTGTATCACAAGTAATATTGATTTTCCACTTTAAGAAAGTGAGATAACATTTCCTTTTAAAACAAATTTAAGTTCAAAAGTGAGCTGATTTAAACATTATGTAAATAACAGTTCAGGTATTAAGAGGCCATGGTAATACTGTGAAGATGGTAAGCAATGAATTAAGTTTGGGAAAAACTGTCCCATAGCATAAAATTCAAGTTTCTTTATAACTCTCATGCTTTCAAAACAAGTTGGCAAACTGTCTGATATTCCTCTCCTTAAATCAGAAGAGCCCCTTTAACTACCTCAAGGAACAGAATGTGGCCTATGTGAGGGTACTTCACTTCCAAGGCTAGGTTAGATAAAGGCCATGCAACCTCTGCCAGCCTCTCTAGGGTCACTGGCTTTCAAGTCCTGAGCCACCTGATAAGAAATCCAGCAATCCCTGAGACCACCATGCTAGAGTGACCACAGGGAGTAATAATGGGGGGGGGGGGGGGAGGATGGAGTGAGAGCAGCAGACCACAGGAGCCCCAGATGCTTGAATCTCCCCAGCTCAGGTACCACACACGGGAGGAGGAAGCCTTCTGATGATTCCAGCCCCAGCCACCACCTAACTAAAACTACATGAGAAGACTGCAAGCAAAACCTCCAAAACCATGAGAGGTAATAACAAAATTATTGTTGTTTAAACACCCACTAAGTTTGTGGTGATCTGGTGTGCAGAGCAACAGCAGATCCATCCCTACAAGGGCTAGTTCTGGAGACCAGTCTCTGCAGTCTCACCTTGCCGCTGCTCATCCTGCCCTACCACACACAGCAAAAATGACCAAGTTGGTAGTTATGTGCACAGAACTTTGCACATACTGCTTCATTCCTCTCAGTCTTGGCACATGCTGATCCCTCTACGTTGGAATGCCCTTCCTTTGGCTTGTCCACTTAAAAAATAACTATTCATGGGACGCCTGGGTGGCTCAGTCAGTTAAGCGTCCGACTTCGGCTCAGGTCACGATCTCGCGGTCGGTGAGTTCGAGCCCCGCGTCAGGCTCTGTGCCGACAGCTCAGAGCCTGGAGCCTGCTTCAGATTCTGTGTCTCCCTCTCTCTCTGCCCCTCCCCTCTTCATACTCTGTCTCTCTCTGTCTTTCAATAATAAATAAAGGTTATAAAAAATTTAAAAAAACTATTCATGATGGCCAAAAGGAACAAACTTAAAAAAAAAGCCACAATTTTTTCATACTTCAAAACCTAAATCTGCATCATTTCCTCTGTGAAACCTTGCCCTCATCTTGATCACACTCTTCCTTCCCGCCGGTGACTAAACGAATCCCTTCCTCCTGGTGCCACTTATATTGACCTTTTATGTGCCTTGTCCACTGAACTACTAAGTTCCTTAAGGGTAGGGATTATGTCTATATGCAGCTGGTCCTACAGAGGCCTAATGAACATCCGCTGGTCTGAAGTCGTTCGTTCCTCCTGCTTCCTTATTTAGCCTATTCCCACTAAAAATATTTCCATCTAAGATCCTGGCTGACAAGAATAGAAATGATGCCAGGTTGATGCTGCTCTCCTGGGTCTTTCAAACCCTAACTTCTCTGGTTGCAAGATTTTACTTACTCTGACCCTTGAATAAGGCTTTCTCTTATGGGTTCACAACCCTTAGGAGCAACAACCCTTGGCTGATCCAGCACTAAAAGATGACTTTTAAAATATAATTAGGGGCACCTGGGTAACTCAGTTGGTTGAGTGTCTGACTCTTGATTTTTGGCTCAGGTCATCTTAAGGCTCATGGGTTCGAGCCCCATTTCGGGGCTCTATGCTAAGTATGAAGCCTGCTTAGGATTCTCTCTCTCCCTGGGAATGCAAGCTGGTACAGCCACTCTGGAAAACAGTATGGAGGTTCCTCAAAAAACTAAAAACAGAACTACCCTACGACCCAGCAATTGCACTACTAGGCGTTTACCCACAGGATATAGGTGTGCTGTTTCAAAGGAACACATGCAACCTCATGTTTATAGCAGCACTATCAACAGTAGCCAAAGTATGGAAAGAGCCCAAATGTCCATCGATAGATGAATGGATAAAGAAGATGTGGTGTATATATATATATATATATATATATAGAGAGAGAGAGAGAGAGAGAGAGAGAGAGAGAGGGTGTGTGTGTATACACACACACACACACACACACACACACACACACACACACACAATGGAGTATTACTCAGCAATCAAAAAGAATGAAATCTTGCCATTTGCAACTACGTGGATAGAACTGGAGGGTATTATGCTAAGTGAAATTAGTCAGTCAGAGAAAGGCAAAAATCATATGACTTCACTCATATGAGAACTTTAAGAGACAAAATAGATGAACATAAGGGAAGGAAAACAAAAATAATATAAAAACAGGGAGAGGGACAAAACAGACTAGACTCATAAATATGGAGAACAAACTGAGGGTTACTGGAGGGGGTGTGGGAGGGGGGATGGGCTAAATGCATAAGGGGCACTAAGGAATCTATTCCTGAAATCATTGTTGCACTATATGCTAACTAATTTGGATGTAAATTTAAAAAAATAAAAAATTAAATTTAAAAAAAATAATCAAAAAAAAAGATTCTCTCTCTCCCTCTGACCCCTCCCCCACTCACATGTTTGTGCACTCACACTTTCTCTCTAATTAAAAAAAAAAAAATCTGGATGTTTTCTTTGAAAGTGTCTATTCATGTCTTCTGCCCATTTCTTAACTGGGTTATACTCCGTTTTTGAGTGTTGAATTTGATAAGTTCTTTATTTCTTTTTTTTTTTTCAACGTTTATTTATTTTTGGGACAGAGAGAGACAGAGCATGAACGGGGCAGGGGCAGAGAGAGAGGGAGACACAGAATCGGAAACAGGCTCCAGGCTCTGAGCCATCAGCCCAGAGCCTGACGCGGGGCTCGAACTCACGGACCGCCAGATCGTGACCTGGCTGAAGTCGGACGCTTAACCGACTGCGCCACCCAGGCGCCCCTAAGTTCTTTATTTCTAAACCTTTATCAGATATGTCATTCCATAGGCTGTTTTATTGATTATTTGCTTTGCTACACAGAAACTTTTTATCTTGATGAAGTCCCAATATTTCAAAGAAGACATCCAGATGGCTAACAGACACATGAAAAAATGTTCAACATCACTCATCATCAGGGAAAAAGACAAATCAAAACCATGATGAGATATGACTTCATATCCATCAGAATGGCTAAAAT
This sequence comes from Puma concolor, assembly GCF_028749965.1. Taxonomy (NCBI): domain Eukaryota; kingdom Metazoa; phylum Chordata; class Mammalia; order Carnivora; family Felidae; genus Puma; species Puma concolor. Next base: position 50,348,774 of record NC_141676.1, on the reverse strand, counting down.
TAGCAACACAAGAAACAACAGGTGTCAGGGCGCCTGGGTGGCTCAGTTGGTTAAGTGTCCAACTTTGGCTCAGGTCATGATCTCGTGGTTCATGAGCTCGAGCCCTGTGTCAGGCTCTGTGCTGAGAGCTCAGAGCCTGGAGACTGCTTCAGATTCTGTCTCCCTCTCTCTCTGCCCCTCCCCCACTCATGCTCTGTCTGTCTGTCTCTCAAAAATAAATAAACATTAAAAAAATGTTTTTAAAAAGGAACAACAGGTGTTGGTGAGGATACGGGAAAAAGGGAACACACTCTTGCACTGCTGGTGGGAATGCAAACTGGTGCAGCCACTCTGGAGAAGAGTATGGAAGTTCCTAAAAAAACTAAAAACAGAACTACCCTATAATCCAGCAATTGCACTATTAGGTATTTACCCAAAGAATATAAAAATACAGATTCGAAGGGGTACATGTACCCCAATGTTTACAGCAGCATTATCAACAATAGCCAAGCTATGGAGAGAGTCCAAATGTCCATTAGCTGCTGAATGGATAAAGAAGATGTGATATATATATCACATGTGATATATATGACAGAATATTACTCAGCCATCAAAAACTGAAATCTTGCCATTTGCAGTGATGTGGATAGAGCTAGACTGTATTATGCTACGTGAAATAAGTCAGTCAGAGAAAGACAAATACCATATGACTTCACTCATATGTATAATTTAAGAAACAAAACAGATAAACATATGGGAAGGAAGGGAAAAAAAAAGAGAAGAGAGGGAAACAAACCACAAGAGACTCTTAATGACAGAAAACAAACTGTGGGCTGACAGAGGGAGGCACGTGGGAGATGGGCTAGATAGGTGATTGGTACTGAGGAGAGCACTCATGATGAGCACTGTGTGTTGTTGTATGTAAGTGATGAGTCACTGAATTCTAGTCCTGAAATCAATATTGTACTGTATGTACCTAAAATGTAAATAGATAGGTAAATAAATAAATAAATTTTTAAAAAATATAATTAGGTGGGACCTAACTAGTTTAGTATCCAGGACCTTAAATAATTATTCTTCTTCCTTCTCTCAGTTCAAAAATCTTCCTTAATCTTGTAAGCATCCAAGTTTCTTCACTCTTCTTCCTGCTGCTCCCCTCACCCAGAGTCACAACCTTCCTGGATGTTGTCTTAACATCCCTTTGACTTTGGCCCTTTAGTCTCCTCAGCACCAAGCATGTAATTGTCTCTCTGCTCTCACCTCAGCCAGGCTGAGCTCACCTCACCAGGTTTAAGAACAAGGCTTTCATGTCACACTACCCAGGTCTAATGTGTCAAATATGATTGCACATAGGATTCACTATAAAGTTTCTCAGAAGAGGAATGATGCAATTTTCCCCAAACATCAAGAAAAGGAATCTGGCTGCACTGTGTAAGGATAATAGCAAACAAACAAAAAAACAGGATTGGCAATCAGAAGACCTGGGCACAATTCCTTGATCTCCCTCTCTCGCTAAAGGCCTTTATATTGCAAGAATTTGAATATTGGTAGCCTCACTCACAAAAAACATTAATGTAGGGGCGCCTGAGTGGCTCAGTGTGTTAAGCATCCCACTTTTAGTTTCAGCTCAGGTCATGATCTCAGTTTGTGAGTTGGAGCCCCACCTGGGGCTCTGTGCTGACAGCAGGGAGCCTGATTGGGATTCTCTCTCTCTCTCTCTCTCTCTCTCTCTCTCTTTCTGACCCTTCCCTGCTCTCTCTCTTCTCTCTCAAAATAAATAAATGTTTTTCAAAAACACTAAAGTAAATGTAATAGACATTCACAAATTTTATAAAAAGAGCTGATTTAATAGGAGAAGGTTATTTTTAGGTATTTTATCAATAAAATTTAATTCTTACCTCAATCCTTACCAGAAACTTAGTTACAACTTAAATGTAAAAAATTGGAATGATAAACACTAGAAAAAAATCAATGAGTTGTATAATTCTGAGGAGGGAAGAAAACTTTTCTAAGTATGACACAAAATTCAACTCAAAAGCCACTAATGAGAGAAAAAACAAGCCCTGAAGGAAAATATCATACATTTGCCTAAATAAAAATTTAAGACATATGATATATAAGATATATGAAAAGCAAGTAATTAACATAAAAAGTCAAAAATTAAAAATAAACTGAGGGGAAAAATATCAACAACTTATATGGAAAACAGTTCTAACATAACATGTTATTTAAAAGCTCTTACTGAATCTACAAGATAAAATAATGACCAAATAGAAAAATGAACAAAGTATTTGAACCAAAAATTCCCAAAAGAATGAACACATCTACCAGTGAGCATAAAAGGTGTTCAATTTCACTAACAAGTAAAGAAATCCTAAGTAAAGTAACAAATAAGAAATCCTTTTCGCCTATCAGATCGGCAAAGATTACAATGGTTTATAAGATTTACAACAGCCATGTTGGCAAGGGTGGGGGAGAAACAGGCACCTTTACATACTGTTGATGAGAATTACATTGATGCAACTTCTCTGGAAAGTGGTTAGGCAATATTTATTAACATCTTAAATGAGCATGCCTTTGATCAGCAAATCTTCCCTTCTAGGAATTTTGCCTAAGGTAGTACAAGTACTACAACGCTGGGGCAAAGACAGCCGTGTGCTGCTGGCTACTGCAGCCCTGTTTATAACAGTTGAAATTGGAAACAACTCAAATGTCCATCAATAGGGGCTTGGTTAAATAAATTACATTACATCCACCTGAAGAAACACAATGCTGCTGTTCAAAGTAATGTACTGACATGGAAAAATAGCCTAGATGAATTACCAAGTGAAACCATTTTCAGTAGAGTATAATCTTGTTATTCATTTTTAATTGGGGCAAAACATATATAAAATCTACCATCTTAAGCATTTTTAAGTTTACAATTCAGTGACATTAATTACATTCACAATCTTGTGCAACCATCACCACTATCTATTTCTAAAACTTTTTCATCACCCCAACAGAACTCTGTGACCATCATTATACAATAGCTCCTCATTGTCCCCTCTCCCCAAATTCTTGGTAACCTCTAATTTACTCTATCTCAATGAATTTGCCAATTAAAGATATTGCACATAAGCAGAATCATACGATATCTATCCTTTTGTGTCTGGTTTATTTCACTTAGTACAATGTTTTCAAGGTTCATTCACACTGTGGCAAGTATCAGAACTTCATCCCTTTTTATGGATGAATAATATTCCATTGTGTGCATACACCACATTTTGTTTACTTATACATCAGCGGGTGAACACTTGGATTGTTTCCACCTTTTGGCTACTGTGGATAATGCTGCTACGAATATTGGCATATAATTATTTGAGTCCCTGTTTTCAATTTTGGGGGGCATAAATACCTAGGAGTGGAGTTGCTGGGTCACATCGTAAGTTTTAGCTTTTGAATTTGTTCCCCAACAGCTGTACCATTTATATTCCCACCAGCAGTGTATGAGGATCCTAATTTTTCCACATCCTCGCCAATACTTTTTATTTTCCATTTTTGGTTAGAATATAATCATTTTTACAAAAATAAAATCAATGTTTATATAAATGTATTGTAGAGGAAACTGTTAACAGTGATTATACTCCTGGGGCACCAGTTTATAGGAAAGGCTCATATTCCAACATGTATTTTCCTATTGTGTAAAAGTTTACAGAACAAATGTATTACTTTTGTTATTAAAAAAATACTTATTAAAAATATTTACTTATTTTGAGAGAGAGAGAGCAAATGGCAGAGGGGCAGAGAGAGATTGGGGGAGAGAGAATTCCAAGTACACGCTGTCACCACAGAGCCCAACACAGGGCTCGATCTCACCAACTATGAGTTCATGACCTGGGCCAAAATCAAGAAGAGTCAGATGCTCAACCAACTGAGCCACCCAGGTGCCCCCCACCAAAAAAGGTCTTAAAGGAAAATTAACCTGAGATAGTTTCATGCACGCTTACTAATTTGAAATTGTAACACGTTATAGTTCTTGTGAAATGCTTACAGCAAAGCCCTGAATCAAAGGTCAATTCCCCGTCCTGGCTCCGCACCTTGGGTGCTCGGTTTTCTCACCTGACGCAAGTGGGACTCTGACGCAAGTGGGACTGGACCAGAGTTCCCAACCACAATGCCAAGAATGGGTTATGGTTGTGTAGACATCGCGACTCCTTCAAGCCCCAGGGCAGCACTGGGGCTCAGCGCTACCAGGAGCCTCCTCCTGTTATCCCAACGTGCCTTACAAAAGTTATCACTTCTTGTGTGTGCAGGGATAAGAAAAAGGTTGGGCAGCGCTAGGTCAGGTAACCTTTAATATCTCTTCCCATACTGAAACAGAATTCTACAACTGTACTGAACTAATGAGCAAAGCTAAGAAAAGGGGAGTGTCAGGGAAAATCTAAGAGTCACCTACCATAGAGGAAAAATGGAGATCCTTCCCCAAGGAGAGAAGCAAGCACAGTGATTCAAGAAATGAGAACCTCAAGGAAGAGACGGCAGCTTATGATTATTCACTCAAGTGTCTCACGTGAAGCCACAGATCCTGAAACAGAGAGCAAGGGAGCACTGCTTGGAGCGACACTGCTCTGGGAGAGGCATCCCAAAGATACCCACGTGGGCAGCAGACAAGTAGAACACCCGACCTCTGTGGGAAGAGGCACTGAGAAGTCTGGCTAAGTGAAAGCCAAGTGAAATCCTCTCTTCCAGGTGTTCTCAGCCTATCAGCTGCCAACTGTGGACTTTGTCCTGGAAATTCAACTCCTGGGCTAAAGAGATAATCTCCCAGGCATGTCCTGTGTAAACCTGGCTAATCAACAGAACACACTCAGAACTAAGCCTGACGGCAGTCCCTAAAACAGTCCTGCCAACCAGGGGGTGTGCTAAAGGGCAAGGTGGGAGCTCATCCTGGCATAAATGTCATCTCTCCTAATAGAACCAAGTGGCCAGGATGGGCATTTTCCAAAAATAAGTCAAACAGCTGCTTAGAGACAAGCACTCAGCTGGAAACCTCATCCGGAAGTGATATGGATATCGTGAGAAGAGTCACTGTGACTGAGGGCATGGACCTTTACTGGGCTTTGTTGACATTACAGTGGTAAGCCACCCAAGAGATTCTAAAGTATAGACATGAAATTCTAGGTCACTGAAAGAAGGCATACGGATTACATCTGGCCCTCACACCCTTTTTGAACCTCAGCTGCTGAGCCTCTTACGCAGTTGTTCCCAACCAGCAGCAGCACTTAGAAACTTGTTAAAAATGCACACCCCCAGGCCCCACTCCAGATCTACTGAATTGGAAACTAGCTCTCCAGGTGAATTTGGAGCCCCTCTCAAGTCTGAAAACCTACAATCTGGAGTTCAGATCCTCCAGACTTCCCTTATACTCAGTTTTAAATAAGCTGTGAGAGACTGGAATACTGCCCTCACTAGTTATACCCAGTAAGACAAGTTTCCTCCCACCCCCATTCTATCTTCCACACGGTCTCACAGGTTTCTTTTCTACCAACCAAATCCAATTGTGTTCCTTTCCTATTTTCAAAAGAAGGATTCTCCAGTACCTGGAGGGTTCAAGCCCTTAAAGATCTGACCAAACCAATCTTCTTAGCCTCACCCCTAATTCATCTGTATGTACCTACTCATGGTAGGTGAGCATCTCATGTTTGCTCAGCGAATCAGTGCTAAAGATAAAAACGTTGTCTACATGAATCTTTCCTAACCACACATCTTTTCCTCCAGAAGCAAAGTGGTTACTAAAACAGACAGAGACAGGGGAGACAGGAAAGCAGAATCCCATTACAAAAGAAAATTCCTCTGTGTGTCAAGAATCCATGCTAAATCTGAAATTCAATCTTACCCTGCTCTGCCTTTCAAACTATTCCATCTAAGCTGGCTGACAAGGCTGAACACAGATCTCATGAACACCGAGGAATGAGAGTTTACAAACAGCCCACACATTTTCATTTCAGAATCCTGACCCTTGCTCTATAGAATCCAAACAGGATCAATCCTTCAAAAAAGGAAGTATCCACCAATAGAAACTAGTCAATGTTCAATTTCCAGCAAGTGAAAGTTGTGGCCTGATAAATTTATTTCCTCAAACATTTCCAATGAACTTTAAGATTCTAAAAGAAACCTGTGAACTAGGAAATCATAGTTTATTTAAAAATGCTAATTTACTGAAAATTAGTTATCTTTTCCCAAAACAAATTCTATCTTTTTACTATAAAACAGAAGGGATCGTAATCTAAGACATCTAACTACTTGTGGAATATTGTTAATGAAAAAGACCATCACATCTCCTACCCAAAGAGTTATTATTCAGGTTATCTGCTTCTGAGTCTTGCCACCTATCCCCAGCCTCCCCGGTTTTTTATTTGGAATGGAATTCTCCATACTTAACCAGGTACTCCTTTCAGAGAAAGTTGAAAAGAACTCATTAAAATCGACAAACATCCAAAATCTATCCTAGCTCCCAATGGATAGATGGCAGAACATAACAGTAAACAACACATAACAGTTCAGAGGGAAAATGCACATGAAGTATGTTAGATAACTAAAAGAAAGTACAGTTGGTATACCAATTAGAGTGGAGGTATAAAAGGAGCATATCCTTTGGAATCAGACAGGCTTAGATTTGGATTTTAAGCAAGTTAGCCACTCTCAGTTCCTCATATGGAGACATCAAAACATCAGCAAATTCATTCAAAGATGATTGTGAGAATTTACTGAAATGATGTAAGTAAAAATGCCTGGTGTAATACAATGCCTGGAATACAGAAAGCATTCTACTAATGATATACCACAAACCTAAAATATACATCAGTTTTTAAAACATATATTGCTTGATCCCAAGAATTATGCAGCATGGAATTAGCTAATTAGCTAGGCCTATCCCCACTCCAGATCCCCCTCAATTTCCCCATATTTTTTCTTGATTCTTCTCAACCAAATCCAATGTTCCTCTTAGCCATCCCTTTCACATTTTGACATCCTATCTCTGGTTGTGCCACAGACCTAGAATGTACACCCTTCACATTGGTTCTCCAAACTCCTTACCATGCCAAAAAGGCTGTACCTGAACTAGCCTCTACCAACATTTTATGCCCTTATAATCACTGGCTCCTTATATTCTAACAATGAACTTCATGTTCTTTCAACATGCCAAGCTCTTTCCTACCTCAGGGCCTTTGCCCTTACTGTTCCCTCCTCCAGAAATGTACATGCCCCAAACCTGAACATTCACAATTTCTTTTTGTGCTTGAACTTGCAGCTCCAATGTCCCATTCTCAGAGAGGCTTTCTCTAACTCCTCTTTTAATAGCTTTCAAGTTCCTGCTACTCTCTCTCTTTTACATCACCACTATTTCTCTTATAGCTCATATCACTATCATTATCTCATTTATTGTTTACTTATTTACTGACTGCTACCCCAAACATTTTAAGCTCCATGACACATATACTTTGCTGTTTCAGTCATCTCTACATGTAAAACAGTGCCTAGACCAGAATGGGTACTCAATAAACATGTAATAAATAAATGAATGAATAAATAAAAAGTTTCTAAACAAGAGGTGCAGAGTTTGACACACACACCCCACACCCTACTTCTCTACCTGGTAGCAGAAGATGGAATCTCCAGGAAAGAGTGTAAAGTAAAAAGAGAAAGGCTCTTATAAATAATGCTGCAATAAATATAGGGGTGCATATATCTTTTCAAGTTAGTAGACGGGTAAACATCTACTAGTGGAATTACTGGATCAGATGATATTTCCATTTTTTAATTTAATTTTTTTAATGTTTATTTCTACTTGAGAGAGAGAGAGAGAGCACAAGCAGGGGAAGAGAGAGAGAGATAGAATCTGAAGCAGGCTCCAGGCTCTGAGCTGTCAGCACAGAGCCTGACACGGGGCTCAAACCCATAAGCCATGAGATCATGACCTGAGCCAAAGTCGGACGCTCAACTGACTGAGCCACCCAGGCGCCCCAGTATTTCCGTTTTTAATTCTGAGGACCTTCCATACTGTTTTCCACAGTGGTTGTCCCAATTTACAATAGCCAAGATATAGAAGCAACTCAAGTGTCCATCAAAAGATAAATGGATAAAGATATGGTACACACACACACACACACACACACACACACACACACACACACGCTTTGGAATATTCCTCAGCCATAAAGAATAATGAGATCCTGGCATCTGTGACAACATGAATAGACCTAGAGCGTATAGTGCTAAGTGAAATAAGACACAGGAAGACAAATACCATACGATTTCACTTATATGTGGAATATACAAAATGCAACAAACAAACAAACATACAACAACAAAAAACAAACTCTTAAATACAGAGAATACACTGGTGGTTGCCAGAGGCGGGGGCAGGTGGGGGAATGGGTGAAATAGATAAGAGGGATTAAGAGGCACAAGTTCCCAGTTACAAAATAAATACATCATGGAGATAAAAAGTGCAGCATAGGGAAAATATTCACTAATATTGTAATAACCTTGTGTGGTGACAGATGGTGACTACTTGGCGTGGTGAGCACTGAGTAATGTATAGAATTGTCAAATAACTATGCTGTACACCTGAAACTAACATACCATTGTATGTTAACTATACTTCAATTAATTTCTTAATTAATTTTTTTAAGGCCGAGGAGAAATAAACTCTTGGGGAACACAAACAGTCATCCCAACTCACCTGCTGACAAAACATTAACTACTCTCAGGGCCTGGGATGATGGCAGAGGTGTTACTGTCTCCATGGCTTCTTACCACCATCACTGCCTTTTTTACCACTCGTCTCTCCTCCCAGCCAGCTCTTCCAGCACAGGTGAGCAGTAACTCACTCCTGAGCAGCAGTGAGGACTCAAACCCAGAGACACAGAGACACAGAGAGGACAGTGCTTCCCATACCACTTCAAAAACGGCAATTTATCTGGCAATCTTTCCATGTGCGTCTGAACCCAGACTGGTGAGTGAATCAGGGGGTTAGAGGGAGGCAAAGAAAATAAAAAATTTCAGTGCTCTCTTCCCTTCCTAGATTCCAAAGCCTCAATTCTCTGAACACAGCAGCTGAGTTGGTCAAGTCACAGACTGCCAACCAAGGTCACTGCCATTGCCAAGTTCACCTCAGCTGTCCCAGGTATTTTCCTCTGGCATTCAAGTACCACGCTTCTTTATAGATGCTGGGGTCAGTTAAGTTCTTTAGTTTCCTTTCCCTATTTGTATCTGTTTTACCAAGTGACAGAGTACTGTATATGCACACACAGATCTGACCTTTTTCTCCTCAGATGAGTGCAAAATCTCCACGTGTGGTTTCTATACCATGTGCTCTTGGCCACTTTTAATCACCCCTTCAGAACACACGATAGGTCAAAAACTGCTAATAAACTAAATGGGGTGAAGGATTCTGGCATAACTTTGTGCCAAGAAAACTTACCTCCTATAAGGAGTGCCAGGCATGGTTTTGGCAGCCGTAAGTCCCATCAAGGCTGAGCCTCTCCCAGCCGTACAGGGAGCTACTGTAGAGTCTGAGTGCCTGCCTACACAAGTAAAACTGCAGAAGAAATACAATGTTTGACCCTAATCTTCAGAGTTTGGTCTTCTCTAAAGCACAAAGAACCTTAAATTATAAACAGTCTAACTCAAAGGGAAAATCTGTGAAACACCTACTCCCAGGAACTCCCCATTCTGCCCTAGGCCTGCTTGGGTTCAGCAGGCCCATAAATTGGCACTGTTGATATGACCTTTCCAGGCTATATTTCAACAAGAGATAACAACAAAGCTGAGAGCTTTGGTAGCACTCAGAGGAGATTTGAAGGACTTAAAACATGCTGCTAAGTTTGGCAGCAAAAGTTCCTGTTTCTTACAGCTGGAAAAGGAAATCTCTTTATAATTATACTTGTAGATAAGACACACCGAGCTACTCATGCTACTCATTCTAGTTAGGAACAGATTAGAGCCGACTCATCCCAATCCACCATTCCTCTGAGATTGATCTGAGTGAGCACTGTGGGGTGTGGGGGCAAGTCTCACCTGGGGCTGAGGAGTCAACGTACCTACAGGGAAGATAAAGTGCCAGGAGCTTCTCAGTGGGGCTTACTGTCATAGCCACTACCACTTGCTCAGAGATACCTGCCACTCTTCATTACCTAGCTCTACCTTCTGTCATCCCACTTCCCATCTTCCTCTTTTACCCAGGGTTCTGCCATGCCCCTAACTCCAATGTCATATAACATGTGTTACTCATCACAGAGGGTCCTTTAAACCTACATGCTCTTTTGGCTCAGATTCTTTCTGGTTTATATATTTCTTTACAAAAGCAAAGTACAAGAGCTACAATCTATGTACTGATTGCAGGACACTTATTACTGCTCTGCTGATACTAGATGTCTGCCCAAAACATGGAGGAAGGGAACATTGCTCCACATTTCTCAGCAGAACAAACCAGACAAACCAACCATTTGGAAACAAACTCTGCTTGGCTTACAAGGTAATAAGATATATAACAGTAATTGCTCACATTTCATTCAGCACCAGATACAAGGTACTATGCTAAGCACATGACACTTAGGCCTTACCACAACACTACAAAATAATACAATTAGCACTTCTGTTTCACAGAAAAGGAGCTGGGGCATGGACAGGCTCCATAACTTACCCAAGATCTCAGAACTAGTAAGTAGCAGAACCAGAATATGAACCCCTACTGTCTGCCTCCGGAGCCCAGGCTCTAAATGTCACTCTTTCATTAGACAGCGCTTCTCGTAACACACAGGTTTTTCTTTGAGCACCAATGGCTCGCTTCAAACCCTGAAGGAAACACTGACATTTTTCTCCACAGAGAGAAGGAAATAGTGATGGCAGTACTTATTCACAAAGCTGATCTGAGTCTATACAGCAGAACAAATAAGTACCCTAAACATCTGTCAACCAAAATTTCCCCAGGAGCACCAAGTGAAACCCACCTCCTTTCTTACTAACCTGGTAGATTTTCTAACTTACTAAAGGCTGGAGCCTCTTTGCAGGTTGTTACAACCAAGCCCTGTGCATCTGAGAGCAAGATTCCAGGCTCCAAGTTATGAGAACCAAGTCAAATGCTTTCTAGAATCCAGCTGATAGGATTAAAAAAAAAAAAGCTATGCAAAGATTTTTTAAGCATAAGCAATATATGTTGGCCAATTTGGGGAATAATCTTATAGAACTTCAGGGAATCTAGTTGGAAAGACAAGACATATGCATTTAAGAGTCAAGTCAAAATGTCAATGAAAACACTCTATCTAAACCCCCCACTTTCTAGAAGAGGAAACTGAAGCCTAGAGAAGCCAAGGTTACTTCCCCAAGGTCACCCAAAAGTTACCAACAGAGCCAGGACTAAAGCTCAGATCTGCTGACTACCTGGCCAGGGCTCTCTGTACTGCTATATGGAGGCCGAGGAACTCACAGGAGGGACAGATCTCAAACAACAATTACAGCTAACAATTACTGAAAGCATATTTGTGCCAGCAACTAAGCTAAGTGCGCTATATAAATTCACTAATTTGGTGCACCTGGGTGGCTCAGAAGGTTAAGTATCCAACTTTAGCTCAGGTCATGATCTCATGGTTCATGGATTCGAGTCCCACATCAGGCTCGATGCTGACAGCTCAGAGCCTGCTTCACATTCTGTGTCTCCCTCTCTCTCCGCCCCTCCCCCTCCAAATAAGTAAACATTTTAAAAAATTATTTAAAAAAATTAACTCATTTAACCCTTACAACAAACCTTTGAAAGGAGTAAGATTATTCCCAATTTACAGATGCAGACACTAAGGTTTACAAAGGTTAACTCGCCAGAGATCCACAGATAGTAAGAGGAAGAGCCAGACTACTAAGCACGTAGGCTGGCTACAAAGGGTCTTAAAGGATACACAGGTAGGATTCATGGAAGTAGAAGGACCAACAGCAGCTTGTGAAGGGCGGCCAATGTTGGGGGAAGGAGGACCTAGGGCCCTGACTGGGCAGGCTGCCAGGAAGCAACTGGCAAGAAGCAGTTCTAGTCTGCCATGACAGTGAAGGGTAGGCATCCTACAGGAGGGTAAAGCAGAGCCTCTGAAGCTGGGGTGAGAAGGACCACCGTGGAGACTCTCCCCAGGTGTCAGAAAGGTGAATAAAATGCAAAGTATAGGGACACCTGGGCAGCTCAGTCGAAACTTCTTGGTTTCAACTCAGGTCATGATTTCACGATTTGTAAGATTGAACCCCACATCAGGCTGTGTGCTGACAGCGTGGGGGCTGCTTGGGATTCTCTCTCTCCCTCTTCCTCTGCCCCTCCCCCTTCTCACTCTCTCTCTCTCTCGAAATAAATCTTTGAAAAAAAAAAAGAGAGAGACGCCCGCTGTACTCTTCAAAATGCTGCACTAAGTTGATAATGATAATGGAAAGCACCGAACCTTTACTAGGTGCCAGGCACTGGCTGAGAGCCTTACAGGTGTCATTTCATTCACTCCTTGGCACAATGCTAACAAGCTAAGTACTACTATTATACATTTTACAGATGCCTCACAGAAAAGGGAGGCTCAGGGAGATTAAACAACTTGTCCAAGGTCACACAGCCAGTAACTGTAATGGCAGGTTCTAAACCTAGGCGTGTAAGACCCTTGGGCACCAGCTCTTCGTTACCACACGTTGCTGCACTGAGACATTCACAGTAAGTGCAAGTGGTCCATTCCACCACACACGCACTGAGCATCAAGAGTCACTGATAGCTGAACAAACACATTGCAGGTTGATTCATTTAAAAGCAATCTATGATATTTAGCTGTCAGAACTCCATCAGGGAGCTGTGTTCCAAGACGTAAGTGAGCACACCAAAATTCACTTCCTCTAACAAGGCTAAAGAGTTCTGAAAACTAGCTGACTATATAGTTTTCTTTCCAATTTTTCCCTTTCCCTTTTCCTATCCTCCCACACCCAATTCACTGACACTCTCAGAGAAACTTCAACAGAGACCTAGAACCCTCTCCCTCCTCATATTTCCAGTCCTTTATAGTTGGCTTTCGTCCATCATTCAAACAGTACTTCACATCAGAGTCTAAGAGTTGGCTATTCCTCCTTCTTCCCAGCCTAACGCATGAGATGATCATTAACCCTACCTGCAAAACGCCAAACTTCAGCGGGTCTTTGTTTCTTCTTTCTTAGTCGAACACACAGAGGCTCACTTTGGGGAGGAAATAACTACAATACAACATCTAACATAATATATATATGGGATAAGTCCCTCACTTGCTATTATCTAGACCCTCCCCAGCCCTTGGCCTAGCCACTCTGTATTCACTGACAAAATGGGTGAACAGACTAAGAGGGCATATGGGTACCAGAGATGCCTCTGAGCCCAAGAGCAAATGAACAGGGGTGTCAACTCCAATGCCGGCCTCCCAGGACACAACGCTGTCTCATTGGGTCCCCCGGGGACAGGCCAGCCTTCTGCTAAATTGTAAAGGCCTCCTAGAGCAGCCCAAGAACTACCTTCTATCTCCCCTGCTTCCCCTCAGAACTACCTTTCCCCAGTCCCCTTGCCCAGGGCCTTTCTCCTGTTTCCTTCTAGTTTTCCTACTGCTTCAGATCTTGTCTCCCCTAACTCCCAGTTCATTTCATTTTCCCCAGGGTCAAACAGTCCTTCATTCACTGTACTGTTTCTCATTAGTCAATCTCTAGCTCATATACAAACCCCTTCAGAGACAAGTCACACAGAAGAGGAGTCTGTATCTTTGAGAAATGGGTGGTTTATAGGACAAACACTTAGAAACAGGTCAGCTTTCATTAAGAAGCCTTCATACCCTAACTGCATATATAATTCACCTTTTATAGATACAGTGCAATCTAACATATAGGCAGTTTTTAGATGAGAATATTGTGATCATTTCAATAGCCCTTCAAGAACAGTATATCAGAGCCAGAAATAATAAGAGAAGGGATCTTTGGAGAAATCCTACAATGAGGTCTAAACTCATTTAACATCCTCCTCTCCCCTCAACACACAAATACACACAGGCAAGTTTTCTAGGTCTTAGAGCTGGAAACAGAGACACTGGGGATTTTTCTATCAGGCAATATTATGCAGCATATTCCCCTAAGATAAATGCACCCAGCATTTTACTGCACCCACCTACTGAGATAGATGCACACAGTGCCTCCTCCCAAGCCAAAAATAGATGCTCAGAATCTCCCTCCCCATCCCCAGGAGAAGGCACTCACTAATGCAAGTTCTCCCTCAGGCTTTATAGAGAAATCTCTGCAGACTATGCCAGATGGTAATTTTTTTTTTCTTTCATGCCCTCCTGGCCCCTTCTCCACTTTCCATGGTTACTCTAACTCAAAGAACTCAATTATCTACCAGCAGATTTCCCCCTCCCCCACCCCTGTCCACCCTAAACACCCTCTTCTTCCAAGCTAATGTAAAGGCTCAGAAGGGAGGCCAAGCCAACACTCTGCAGGGCGGCTGCCTGGACTCCTCTAGGCTCAGATACACATTCCCTTCGCTTGGCTGCCTCGGCAAACTCTCTTGGGCCCAACACTGGAAATCAGGAGACTCCAGGGCAGTGACACATAACAGACAAAGAGAAGCAACAAGAAGACATGCTCTTCAGTCTCTCAGCCCCACCTGCCTGCAGGGAGGTGTTCTGGCAGTCCCAGACTCTGACCCTTCCACCTCCTCCCCGTGGTCCTCCCCAAAGTAGTTCTTAGAATCAGATTAGGTAGACACGGAGCACAGCCTCTCTTACTTATAACTCAGCAGTGTTGCCAAGATATCTGGAGTCGGAGGCACCCCTGCATACTGTAAACCCACACCCTCCATTCCAGGGACAGGGTAGAGCCAGCAGAATTCAGGATGCCCTAGGCCTGTCCTCTAAGGCATTTCAAAGTTTCAACTTCCTTGGGTAACTGATTATTCTAATTTTAGAGAGAGGGAGCCCAGAGGGAGTATGTAGGAAGGGTAGTAGAGGAAGGGGAGAGAGGGAGTGAGAACAGGAACGTTACTTTTTAATCCTTAAAGAATATGGAGGGATCCATCCAACGTGTGACTCACCTCTGGGAAGCTGGACTGAGCAGGAGTGGGGACCAGCTGCAGCCCCAATCTAAGCTACGGACCACTTCTCTGTCGGGCCTGAGAGGCTACTGTGATGGATTCACCTGAAAAAAGGCTCTGTTGTAAAACAATAACAGATCTGTCTCCTCAGGGTCTTCCCAGGGGCTTCTTCCCAGAGCCTACTCCAGGGCATGGAAGCTTGCCCTGTCCTGCTACAAAAGCTGAGGCTGCCAAATGGGGGGCCAGGTCTCTCCCTGTGTTCCCACCTAGCATGCCATGAGCCCTACACACTCCCTGAGAACAGATCTGGGTGCCCTTTCCTGAAGTCTCCCCACCCCTGCTGTTCTGTTCCTTGGCATAGTCCCAATGCATATCAAGAATCTCTGCCCTTGAAATTCCCACTTCCTCATTTCTTTCTTGTTTCCCTCTAAGCTGTAGCCATACAGGTTCCTGAAAGAGCTGCCCAGCCCCCAAGGAGCCTTTCAGAGTGATAACTCTGCCTGCCGGTTAAACCCTGTCTTTCAGACCCAGAACCCAGCTAGCAGAATGAGGGAACCAGCCCTGACAATCAGAAGCCTCTCTTCCAGCTACTGAAATGTATACCATAACTGCCAGGTAGTTAGCCGTGGGACACTGGAAAAGCGAAGGGTCTCTTGGAATCCTCTCTTCTATACTAAACACATGAGTCAGGTAACCTAAGCAAAGAAAGCTTCATCTCTGAAGCATCATTTGTGAGGCTCAAACCTGCAGTGAACATCACTCTTCTATTTCCCAAAGAAAGCATCATTTGTTTCCTTTAATATCTCGAAGGACTTTTTAAAGGTTTTTTTCTCATTTTTATTTATAAATGCACAAAAGAATAGGGCACTTTATAAATTGGGAAACTAGACCAGAGAGGCAAAATGCCTTTCCAGAAGAGAATGGGGCCATCATTCAAGCTTTAATTCACAACATCTCACATTATACAGGACTTGACTTGCTTAAAATTACTTTCATAGAAATTGTTTTAAGCTTATTTATTTTGAGAGAAAGAGAGAGAGAAAGTACAAGTTGGGGAGGGGCAGACAGAAGGAGAGACAGAATCCCGAGCCAACTCCACGCCATCAGCACAGAGCCTGATGCAGGGCTCAAACTCACAAACTGTGACATCATGACCTCAGTGGAGATCAAGAGGCAGACACTTAACTGACTGCACCACCTAGATGCCCCACTTTCACAGAAATTACCTCATTTTTGTTCCTCCCAACAGACCTGTTAAAGTAGTTATATCATTCTCTCTCATCTCAGAGCTAATAAATCTAAAGGTCACATAGGTTAATGGTCTTGCCCATGGCCACCTTGATGGCAAGTAGCAGAACCTGACCATGGACCTAAGTCTCCTCACCTCAAATCCAGTACTCATTCTGCTACATCAAAAGAATGACCACCTGCTCACCCTCTTCATATGTGTGGGGGTGATAAAGTTAGAGGAACCCCAACCACAGCCACTTGAGTAGAAAAGTGGGATTCTGGATTTGCACTGCCCACTGACTCAGAGAGGCCTCCTCCTCACACCCCCAAATTTAAATCCCAACCAACAGTGCAATGCCATATGCTTCCAACAAAACAGAGGTTTCAACTAAGCTGAGGATCACCGGGAGTGTATTAAAAGGAGGCATCACTATAGCAGTGGCCCATCTGAGGTCCAGGGCCACGGAGTTCACCCCTGTGGACCCTCAGGCCACAATACTGATGCATACATATATACAATCAGGGAGCCCAAACTGGGGACATGGTCAGTGCTTTTACTGGCAAGCTGACCCGAAGTTAATCAGAAGGCCCCCTCATTGTCTGCCAGAATACAAAAGACATTCTGTTCAAAAAGTTCAAGAAGAAAAACCGAAGAGCCAGGACAGCAGCTGTTCCCTCAACCCACAGAGAAACCAGAGGCATCCACAATGTTCCCTAAGGCCCAGCAGTAAGTTTGAGATGTAACATGGCTGAAGCGGAAGCACATCTCCTGATAAGTTTCCACTGCAGGGAGTGTCTGCTGCATTAATGCTCCAAATAAGATCACTGAGAACCTAACTACCCCATCACCTATAAAAGTGCCTTTCTGGAAGGATCTCCTCTCCTAGGCCACACTGAGCTTAGCACACACCACTCCTCTGGGGCAGAACAAATTTCACCAAAGCATAGGACAAACAAAACAGGAATGCACAGTGTGGACAGTGCGTGCTCTGAGATTTGGTTAAAATATTAACCTGAAGAATCCATCACAGTACCTCAGTACTGTGTCTCCACAACCACAACCTCGTGCCTCATGTCTCCATAGGCAACCTAGCAGCAGCCACCACTGAGAGCTCACTCAGAGATATCTGTATAGGAAACCTCTTCACAGCCCCCACCCCCAGCCCAAAACACACACACACCTGCCAGCCTCCTTTAGCAAAGCCTGTGATGGGCCTTATTAATAAAGGAGGACAGCTTGCTTCTTTCCAAGTTACCTGAGGGAGAAACGAAGAGAGTGACCCTAGCTCAGATATCCCTAAGACGGTCCCTCTGTCCTAATAACTGCTCCAGAGACTGGGAACTCACCACAAGCTCCTAGCTGAGTTAATTGGAGCTTTTTCTTTTTTCACTACAGGTCAGACATAGCAACACCAAGAGACAAAACAGACAGTGTTCACTAGAACAAACCAAGCCACTCAAAAGACACTGGAGTTTCCACGTAGGAACTCCAAACATAATGCTGGAATGACGATAACTTGCTTTTTCTATATAAAAAAACTGTTTCTGTAAAATATCCTAAGCCTTTGTGCTAAATACAAGATGATGATTTCTACAGAAAAGTCTAAACACCTCAGGTTCAGCAAGAGTGAGATCAGCTAGATTTGCAAAGTCAAGAAAATTGGCTGTTTCCCTCCTCCTTAAGCTAATAGAATCCAACTGTTGGAGCATGACATCATTCCTGAGCCCCAAACCCTGAGCAGAGAGTACAGACTTATCCCTGCCTCCCAGAAAACAGCCCAAGACTATGGCCAGGAAAGGAGAAAAAACAATCCAAGCCGGAGCTGACCTTACCTGAAAGTCCCGGTGCTTTCCTGCCCACTCCATTCTCGGCAGAGTTTGGCTCACACCACAGTCTGTAAGGGAGCCCGGGGCCCCAAAATCCACTCGCTTAAGCTCCGATACCTGCTGCGAGCTTCCCACAGCTCCTTCCTCTGACCTTTCGTGGCGCTCCTTCCAGCCAAATGAGCAGAGCACTTCTAGCCGGCCAGGCCAGTTGTCATGGAGACCCTGTTCTCGCCAGCCAGCGTGCTCTGTGCTCTGGCTTGCTCTCTCTCTCTCTCCTGCTCTCGCTTGTGCGCTCGCGCTCGCGCGCTCTCTCTCTCTCGCTCTCTCTCTCTCTCTTTCTCTCTCTGTCTGTCTCCTCTCCTCTCTCCCCCTCCACCCCCCTTCTCTCCCGCTCTCAGTTCTGGGAGGCTTCCATGAAACAGCACTGTCTTTTGATCAGCTCGGGTTTTGCACACATTCCACTCCTCCTACCTCCCTTCCAGTCAAACAAGAGCTCTGGGCAGCTCCTGGGAACTTGCTTGAACAGTTAAGATGGGAGAAGGGAAAGACAGTGAGTGGACTTGTTTTCCTCCCCTCTAGTGTCTCATTTTTTTTTTTTTTTAACTTGGAAGAAGCCTGGCCAGCAGGGAGGGAGCTAGCTGGAGCACTTGGGAGGGGAAGCAAGCCCTTCCTCTGGGTCCTGGAGTGTGGGTAGGAGGACCCAGATGCATTGCCTTGACTTGTTTGTGCACTTGGGATTTTCCGGGCAGCACTTGAGGCGGAAATGTGTTCAGATCCCAGGAGCTCGCCTGGACTGGCCTCTCCACTTACCTTGCTGCCTGCCCAGGTTGTGGCGATGGCTTTAACCAGTGCAGGGACCCATGGTACTATTGCTGATACCCAAGCAGTCTCTCATCTTCCTGCAACAGAGAGGAAAGATACCAGGTCAGGACCATTAAGAGTCCCAGACAAGTCCAGAGTCATAGCAGAAGCAACAAACAAGATACAAACACAACCTCATCTCTCTGCCCTGCTCAGGACCTGTAGCTAAAGCCCCTGGATGTCTGTGAGCTGCTGTCACAGCCAGGGATACTATCATTTTTGTCCAAGAGCCAGCACAGTGCCTAGGACACAGCAGGCCCTCTCAATTCAATCCCCCCATGTATATTTCTTCTTTGTGATCCCGCAACCCTGGGATCATGACCCGAGCTGAGATCAAGCTCAGTTGGATGCTCAACCAACTGAGCCACACAGGCGCCCCATGACCTTCTATTATATGCACTATTTTGTCTGACCCTCAAACCTTCTGAAATACACTAAGCAATATTATTACCATTTTATACATGGGAAAACTGAGGCTCAGAGAGATCAAATGTTCAGCCCACAGTTAACACAGCTAGTGAGTTAGGCCGTCAAAGAACTAGTAGAGGCCAGTCCATTGTCCTTCAGTCCAGTGTCCTTCCACTAAAGCACACTACCATCTGATCTTAAAAACTAACAACTTTTTTGATAGCCAGTATTGAGACACAAGGAGGAAGGCAGAGAATCTTTCTGAGTCATTGTGAATTAGACCTGACTACCATCCTGTTGGCCTGAAGACTGTATGATAGCATCTATGAGCTGTAGAAGGTAATGATACACAGATTAGAGGGAAAAGTCTTGCCCTGTAGCTATAATTCACCTTACACTTTTTCGAAGTACTCTCAGAAATTTTGACTCGTCTGTTCAACACAACTGACCTGAAAGTTAGGACTGCTATTATCACAGATTATTAAATCTAATTTAACAGATTGAGATGAAAATCTGAAAGAGAGGTCAAATGACTTGCCCCAGGTCACAGAACCAGAAAATAACAGATCTAGAAAGAGTACAGAAGCTTTTCAACTCTCTTTTGTGTAGTAAGCAGAGAGGCTGCAGGGAAACCAGGTGGAGCAGGGGGTCAGAAGACCTTGGCAGTATCTGGTTCCACCATTAACTAGCCATGTGACCTTGGGCAAGTCACCTACCCTCCCAGTTTCTACCTATGAAACCTGTCCCATGGGCAACTGATAGGGATGGACGGGCATAAAAGAGATGACTATGTAAAAGCATTCTCCTTAAGTCGGGCACTGAGCTAAGAATTTCATTCATCTCTACTGTTTTCACCACATACAGACAAACAAAACCCAGGGCCTCTGTTATCTCTCCAAGAGGAGAACACCAAGGCTCAAAGAAGAGATTTTTCTTTTTCTTTCTTTTTTTTATATTTAATGTTGGTTTATTTTTTTGAAAGAGAGAGAGACAGACAGAGCACAAGCGGGGGAGGGGCAGAGAGAGAGGAAGACACAGAATCTGAAGTAGGCTCCAGGCTCTGAGCTGTCAGCACAGAGCCTGATGTGGGGCTCAAACTCATGAAAAAGATCATGACCTGAGCCAAAGTCAGATGCTTAACCAACTGAGCCACCCAGGTGCCCCAAGTAAGAGATTTTTCAATGCTGCTTTCCTAAAACACTGCCAGTGAGGTCCTGATGGAATCTTTAATGCAGTGATCCTTTATAGAATCCTTTTGACTTTTATTGACCTCCGATATATCACAAAATTATCAAAATAAGATTTTAATTGACTTGAGTTTAAAAAGTAAATATATGTCAGAAGCTAAGGTAGGGAAAGTGTTAGAAAATCCAACAGGAAATAAATCCTAAGTGGTGGGCACTATTGCTTTAGTGAAGCAATCAGAGCTTCAAAACGGTCAGGTCCAATTTCCCACTACAGAAGCCTGACCTGACCCAAACACCAGCTCGGGAATCCTTCAAAGGCCCTAGTTCCCCACGTCTGCAAAGAAAGACTGAATGAAATGACAAGTGGAACACCATCAAGTCACTGAACCTCTCCCCTTCCCATTCCCAACAGGCATCCCTTTGCTCTCCTCCTGATCCTCCACTTCCAAGTACCCACACTAAGAAGAGGTGATGCCCATCCACTTCTACAACAAGCTAATAGTCAGTTACAGTATTAGCACCAACAAATATTGATCCAGCACCTACCATATGTCAGGCATTCTTCTAAGCACTGTGAGGGGCCAGGGGCCAGGACCAGGGCTGAAGACACAAGTCAGACTCTAAAGTAATGCAAACTTCAAAAAGCCCCACAGACCAGGAACAGAATGCAGGCCATGCTCCCCCTAGTGGCATGCTGGAGTTCACAGAGGTTCTTTAGAGCCTTGTCCTCTAGGGGAAGGGACACAGTAAGGGCCCCATTATGGGAGAATCAGAATCCCTGCTTGGGTGCTGTGACAGGTATAAGCTCTCTGCACTAGGCAGAGCACGAGGACAGCTGAATCCCCCTGCTGCCCCTGCACAGCTGGATTCAGACCAATCCTGTTTGACCTTTCCCAAATGATAGGGCTCTTACAGCCTCATGTGGTCTAGGATCTGTTGAGTGGCATGCATGCATACCTATGCCAGAAATCTGGGAGATACCCTTGCATATTCCCACCTCCCCCTCTCCATATCCAATCCATTTACCAATTCCAAACATTTCTTTTTCCAAAATGTATCCGTCCATTTTTCTGCACCTCCACCTCCACCCTAGTCCCCTTCCTTAATGACTGAAAAATGTACGATTGCCCCAGCTTTCACTCTTGCCCTCACAGCTCCATTCTCCATGCAGCTGTCTGAATCACCCTTTTACATCAGATCATGTCATTTCCTCCTTAACACACTTCAGTGTCTTCCCACTGCACTTTAGATGAAAGCTTGATTCTTACCAGGACCTAGAAGGCCCTGTGATCCTTCTCCAGCCTCCTCTCAGCACATTTCCTGCCCTCCACCTGAGTGTGCCAGCTACAAGGGCCAGATTTTCCCCCAAGCTGTTCCCCTCTGCCTGTGTCACTCCCCATGTGCCAAACTGGCTCTTACCTTGCCTCAACCGGGACTCTCACCTCCTCAGAGAAGTCTTCCACAATCCTCCAATCTAAATGAGGATTTATCCTTCATAGCACTCACCATCATCTCTAACCAAAATATATCCATCCTTTTCATAATGTCAGTTTTCCCCAATGAGTTCCTTTAGGAGCAGGAACCTTGACTGTTTTTGCCGCCATATTCTCTGCATTTAGTATGGGGCCCAGATCCCAGCTGGCACTCAATTAATGTCTGCTGAATGAATGCAAAAAAAAAAAAAACAACAACACATTTCATCCTGTCCTACAGGAAGAAGAAACTTAGAACAGCTATTTCATGTCACTCATTGTTTCTTTTCATAGGCTTACAAACTATAATTACATCCCCTTTTCTTATGTGCCTTGCCTGTGGGCTCAACCAAAAATTCCTGTAAAGTCTCCCTGTGGTTTGTTTCCCAGAAATTTCCTCGTAAGGTCACTCTTCTAGGGACGCGCTCCAGGGTTTTATAGCCTCTCCCATTACCCATTACAGGCACTCCTCCACCAGTATCATTGCCAAACCAAGCGGGATGCAGGAATGGCCCAACTCCCATACATGAGAAGGTTCTCTCAGGTCAGCAGCATTCAGGGACAAAAACGCTTTCTCTTATGTCTACTGTGCAGGTCACTGTACTTGCAAGAAATACATTTTCCCTAAAAAAAAAAAATCATCTTATGTTTTATAATTTGGAGTATAAAAGGTTTGAAAAAAATTTTTTCATTACTAAATATTTGTATATGTATACATACACATTCATACATATATATATACACATTTATACATACATATGTATATATATATATATATAACTACTATTTGAGGGGAAAATAAGGAAAGCCTAAATAACAGTAACAGCAGTGTGACTAAACCCCCTCATGAGATACATTAGCACCAAAATCTGAAATCATTTCTGGCTTCATCTGCTGCCCATGCTTCCCCTGCTGCCCACACCCATCTACTGGCACAACAACCACACACCACCTATGCCCTGAACACTGCGTTTTTCCTCTCCTACAGCCCCTCCCCAGTGCTCATGCTGTTACCTTTATCCGCCTCCCTACCTCCACCTCTACGACAGGCAAAAGCTTACTGCTTTCAAGGCCCAACTCCATTATCACCTCCCCTGAGAAATATTTCCTGATCTCTTGGCATAATCTGTTTGCTTAGTCTGCAATCCCACAACAGTTTGAAGATGCCTTCATCATGATATTTATATCACTTTATCACTGTCACTTGTACCCCTGTATCCCCCACAGTTGTGAGCCCCATGAGGTCTACCAATTTTATTATCTCATTCACAGTGGGCAATCTATTCATGTAATAGATTGATCCTTGAAAAAGACTTTTTAAAAAATAAATACAGAAGCTGTCTCCTCCATAAGATGAGGGAATTTGAGTGTATAGACTTACACTGTACCAAGAGAATATATGTGTGTGTGTGTGTGTGTGTGTATATGTGTGTGTATATATATGTGTATATATATGTATGTGTGTGTATATATGTATATATATATGTGTGTATATATATATACATATACATATATATATATGTATATATATATGATTAGATTCTAGATTTAGTTCCTAGAAGAGTTTATAGTATTTTCTTAGCTCTTTAAAAACAACTGAAATTCCAAACCTGAAAACACAGGAGCAAAGTAAATCTTTTAAAGTCACTCCTTACTTTGGGATCAAAGGAATTCAAGAAAAGTAAGCTGTTGTTGGATACCAAAATGCCTAAAAGATGCCGTGTACTTCAGAAGCCTCCCAGTGCCCACCAGACTGGAGTCTAGCAGCATCTCCACCAAAGACAGCTAGTTCTACCCAAGTAACAGGGAAATCAGGCACGTATCCTGCCCATTTCTATACTGGGCTCTGGCCGCCATGTGAGCAGGCAGACTTACACAAGAGCCCTTTAGGGCTTTCCAGTTTTCTTTTTCTACTTCTGAGTGGCAATGTGGCTAAGAAGGGAAAAATTAAAAATTCAGAGAGGGAAAGAAGGAGTCAGCAGGCTGGAGCCTAGGTCTTGGTTTCCAGGGTGGTAAGATCTTGAGCAAAACCCTGCCCCCACTGAAAAGCCTCTGCTTTTCCCTGCGTATAACAAGAGGGCAATTGGGCTGTTTGAACTAGCTGTTCTCTAAGGGTCCTTCCAGCTTGAATTTTCTCTTGCAGTCACCCAGTCCAACTGTTCTGTCCTAGTCACCTAGTCCCAGTGCTTTCTGAAGAGTCCAGAGCAGCAAGAAGACTTCTTGTTTCAGGGGCTAGAGTCTCCATCTAACTCTTTCAGCAGAGCCCCTGATCTGGGGCTCTGGAGTCATCTGCCTGGTATCAGACAGAAGACTGTCCCCCCAAATAGGGCAGGCTTTCCTGGAGGAGAAGATGGAAGATTCAGGCTTCTTGACTAAGGAAAGCTAGAGAGAGAATAAAGATACTAAACACCAGATGCGGAAATTTGGAAATGGCCTGGGAAGTGCCTGGAAGGAGACTGAGGCTCCCAGGGACTTACTCCTGGCCATCAGTCTGAGACAAAGCCGCTTTTACAAAGCAGAAGAATTGGCAATATCTTAGTTCTCTTGAAAGATAATCTGCCTACTACAAATCAAGCAGTCTCTTCTACCAGCACCTTTGAAGCAACAAAATAAATGTCTCCCTCCATATGGCAACCCCAGCCTCCTCTGCCTCTGTCAGGAGGTACATCCAGCGGGACCTCCAGTGTGCTGGCCACTACTACACATACTCTGCTTGCACAGCCTTCCCGGGAAAACAGAGAAAGAGCCATTCTGTGTTCAAATCCTGCCGTTTTATGGCAGGATATTCTCTGGGGTCCTTACTCCTGCCTTAATCCCACCTGCCTCCCACCCATCTCCTACCCTCCCACCCAACACTAAGACTC
The DNA here is from genome assembly GCF_028749965.1 of Puma concolor. NCBI lineage: Eukaryota > Metazoa > Chordata > Mammalia > Carnivora > Felidae > Puma > Puma concolor. The sequence goes on along the minus strand of NC_141676.1, from coordinate 50,323,852 downwards.
TGAAGTAAAAGAGTATGGGATTCAGCCTGTAATTATCCTGGATCCTACCGCCCTGTGGTGAAGTGGCTACTAGACATCATGCTGGGTTGAGCACACTTTCCTTTGGTCTGTCAGCCTTCTAGCCTTAGTTTACCTCTATTCAGCTTCCAACCCTCAGTATGAAACTCACAATTCAGATCCCCAGATCACAAGATACACAGTGGCTTCATCCAGTCTCTTGGAGTATCTGTCACAATGCTCATAGACGGGCTAATTTCCTAGAATCTCTCAAATCCACAGACCTCTGACTACTGTCCCTTGCCAAGTCTGAGCATTTTAACACTGGGCCACATAAACACAGTCTGGGGCCAGGAAAGACTGGACAGGCAATATACCAGACCCCCCTCTAAAAGCACCATTTTACCTTTCCAGAATGTGCTTCTCATGCTTACTTAGAACTCTGAGCTCAACCAAGATCTTAACCTGTCATGACTGAAGCTTCAAGATGGGGGAGATAGAGCACAAAGTGGGGGGAAGGGAGATGGTGGAATAAGAAGACTGTGGACTCAAATGGCTTCTCCATGATATAACCAAGAAAATACCTGGAGCCTGAAAAAAAAAGTGCCCCTCAGAATAAGATCTGGGTAAAGCTGTAGGAAATGTGGGCTCAGACTGTGTCATCTCCTCCATGCTGTCTCCCCTGATTTTCCCCGCCTGGACTGGATTCTCTACCCACAGCGCCTATACTCCTAAGTACTAACAGTTGTTAGCTGTGCTCACTGCCTTGTATTTTAGTGTACCAAGGCTATTCAACTTAATTCTCCTACTAGCCTATAATATTCTTCAGGGCAAGAACTACTTGAATTCTTAACTCTGAATTCTAGTTTAGGACTCTGTCCCAAGCACAATTATTACATTTTTAATATATGAACTAATGAAACCAACCAACTAATCAACCTTAATAAGGGATCAACAATATCAGCACAAAACCTAAACCATTTGGTGCTTAGCACCTCAGAGTGGTCCAGAGTTTCCAAGGTATGGTGTGTATACAGATGATTATAAGTGGTATATGGACAAACATTTTAAAAATGTTTAATAGTTTTGTATTTGTCTTAATGTGCATAAGAAAAAACACAACCAGCTATCATTTTCACTGATCTCATTGATTAGACCAATGCTAAAAAAAAAAAAAAAAAAAAAAAAAGGTACAGTTAACCCATGAACAACATGGGGGTTGGGGTGCTGGCCCCCTGTGCACTTAAAAATCTGCATATAACTTTTGACTTCCCCACTACTTAACTACTAATAGCCTACTGCACACTGGAAGCCTTACTGATAACATAAACCATCATTAATACCTATTTTGTATATGTATTATATACTATGTTCTTACAATAAAGCAAGCTAGAGAAAAGAAAATGCTATTAAGAAAACCATAAGGGAGAGAGAATACATCTACAGTACTACACTGTATTTATAAAACAAAATCCAAGCATAAGTGCACCATCTGCACCTTCACTGTTCAAACCCATGTTGTTTAAAGGTCAACTGTATAGGGGCGCCTGGGTGGCGCAGTCGGTTAAGCGTCCGACTTCAACCAGGTCACGATCTCACGGTCCGTGAGTTCGAGCCCCACGTCGGGCTCTGGGCTGATGGCTCAGAGCCTGGAGCCTGTTTCCGATTCTGTGTCTCCCTCTCTCTCTGCCCCTCGCCCGTTCATGCTCTGTCTCTCTCTGTCCCAAAAATAAATAAACGTTGAAAAAAAAATTTTTTTAAATAAAGGTCAATTGTATATATTTTGTGTTTGCTTTTAATTTTGTTTGCTAAAGTTAGTGGATAGAAGTTTAAAGAGAAATAGCAGACTTGCACAGCTTCACAGTATCTTTATAATTACAAAGGCAGAAATACAAAAACTTGACAATGAAGAAACCCAGCAGACATTATCTTTACCAAGTGATCGAAGTTAACATTACTATTAATAAGTCATACTGACATCATGTAGCCCTGACATGATGCAGTAAGAAGGGCATTTCATTTCTGTGGCATTCCTCCCAAAAATTCATAACCTCAGTCTAATAATGAGAAAACATCAAACAAACCTGACTTGAGGGACATCCTATAAAATCTGGCTACCACTCCTTAAAAGTCTCAAGGTCATAAAAGACAAGGACAGAGTGCAGAACTGTCAGAGACTGGAAGAGACTAAAAAGACACAATACATAAATGTAATGTGGGAACCTGGATTAGATCCTGGAATAGAAAAACTAATGAAATCCAAATTAAGTCTACAGTTTACACTACACTACTATTAACTTCTTATTAGTTGATAATTGTACCATAGTTATAAAAGGGTAAGGGAACTTGTATCGTCTCTACAACTTTTCTGTAAGTTTACAATTATTTAAAAATAAAAAGCTCTAAAAAAGCCAACTTAAAGATCAGTAAATAAAAGTATATATGGTACAAATCATAAGAATGGGTAAGAATGGCTCCAGTTTGAGAAACACTAAGAGCAGTCACCCCTTGCATCCCACATCCAAGAAAAGCTCCCCCCAGAATGAGAGTAGTGGCTCTAGAGGAATATTTACTATAGGGGCACCTCAGTGGCTCAGTCAGTTGAGCATCCAACTTTGGGTCAGGTCATGACCTCATGATTTGTGGGTTCGAGCCCCACATCAGGCTTTATGTTGACAGCGTGGCACCTGCTTTGGATTCTCTGTCTCCCTCTCTCTGCCATTCCCCAACTCATGTGCTCTCTCTCAAAAATAAATAAACATAAGAAAAAAAGAATATTTAGTATAATAGAGAAGTGTTCACTTTATATTACTTTGAGAAAAGTAACAAATTATCCCATTTAATTAAAAAGTATATAACACATTGGGGCACCTGGGTGGCTCAGTTGGTTAGGCACCTGACTCTTGATTTTGGCTTAGGTCACAATCTCACAGTCATGAGATCGAGCCCAGCATCCGGCTCTGTGATGACAGCTCTCTCTCTCTCCCTCTCCCCTTCCCTACTTGTGCTCTCTCTCTCTCAAAATCAATATTTAAATGTGTATATATATATATATATATATATATATATGAATATATATAAATATATATATAAAACATTTATAATGCATAGAAAATGTGTTAAAATAAAAATAACCTATACTAAATAAAATACAGACAGCATTTATTAAAGAGTAAATGGGACAAAGATTTTAGAAAGTAACTCGGCTACATTAATTAAAATGTTCATATCCTTTGGCTCAGTATTCTCACTTCTAGGAAGTTACCCTAAAAAAAAAAAAAAAAAAAAACATTCTGTAGGGGCACCTGGGTGGCTCAGTAGGTTGGGCGTACAACTTCGGCTCAGGTCATGATCTCACTGTTCCCAAGTTTGAGCCCTGCACTGGGCTCTGTGCTGACAGCTCAGAGCCTGGAGCCTGTTTCAGATTCTGTGTCTTCCTCTCTGTCCCTGCCCCTTCCCCAGCTCATGCTCTGTCTCTGTCTCTGTCTCTCTCTCTCTCAAAAATAAATAAACATTAAAAAAAAAAAATTCTGTAGTATGAGGGGGAAAAATGCCTATTCCCAGTATTATTTATAATAATGAAAAACTAGGAACAACCTCAATGTCAATCATCACTAGATTGGTAAATTTCAAGTATGCTTTGACCAGGATCCAGAGTAAAAACTACAAATATAACATAGTATGTGCATATGTGAGAGGGCATGTGTGTGTGTATAAAACTGAACCAAAAAGTTTTCTCAGAACAGTACTTATCTTTACCATGGGAGATGCTCCCTGCTATTTTCTATCGTAATCTATTTCATTTAGAAAACAAACAGAGCTTGTACAGCCCCCGCTAAATGATTTTCCAACCCACTAGTGATGACCTGCAGTCTGCGAAACACTACACTGGACTATTGTGCAGCATTAAAAGAGACGACCACAATCCACAAGCTGCTAGCAGCAACTGGCTCCAGGGAAAGAGAAGAGAAAGCCAGGGCAAGACTCACTTTTCTCTGTACATCTTTTTGTACCTTTTGAACCTATATGTATTACTTTTACACGTGTTACATGTATCACTTAGTTGGGAATTAACTTTAAGTGATGACTGTGAGGACTTTAACAGCATCAGACAATGCTAACTATGCAAAACAGAGCTGTAACTACATGAATAAAAACACATGCATGTGAAAAAGGAAATAATGCCAAAACAATAAACACATTTTTTTTCCTTTTTACTAAGTTTGAAATACTTTACACTATTTTACTTCTACAATTTAACATACATATTGATTTTCTTAAATTAAAACAATTATTGGGGCACCTGGGTGGCTCAGTCCATAAGCATCTGACTTCGGCTCAGGTCATGATCTCACAGTTCATGGGTTTGAGCCCCACATTGGGCTCTGTGCTGACACCTCAGAGCCTGGAGCCTGCTTGGGATTCTGTCTCCCTCTCTCTTGCCCCTCCCCCGTTCCCCCCCTCTCTCAAAAAAATAAACATTAAAAAAACACTTTTTTTTTTCATTAAGACAATTATTATTAAAGGCACATAGGAGATTTTAAAACTAATGGTAATGTTTTCTTTATTAAGCTGCATTGTGGGTACATTAATATTCACATTTATGTTTTTAATTTTTTTAAGTGTATTTATTTATTTTGAGAGAGACAGAGGCAATGCAAGTGGGGGAGGGGCAGAGAGAGAAGGAGAGCTAGAGAATACCAAGCAGCGTAGAGTCCAACATGGGACTCAAACCCACGAAACATGAAATCATGTTCTGAGCTGAAACCAAGAGTCAGACTCAACAGACTGAGCCACCCAGGTGCCCCAAGAATATTCACATTTAAACTGGACATATAAAAAAAAGTACTGTCTATATTTTTAATAATATTTTTAAGTGAAAGATTTCAGAAGTGGCCCCCCTTGCCAGGCCAGCCTCTCCTTACTTTCAAACTCAGTAAGACACTCCAACAAAGTACTGGGATAGGATTTAAAACAGTCAGTCAACGGGGCGCCTGGGTGGCGCAGTCGGTTAAGCGTCCGACTTCAGCCAGGTCACGATCTCGCGGTCCGTGAGTTCGAGCCCCGCGTCGGGCTCTGGGCTGATGGCTCAGAGCCTGGAGCCTGTTTCCGATTCTGTGTCTCCCTCTCTCTCTGCCCCTCCCCCATTCATGCTCTGTCTCTCTCTGTCCCAAAAATAAATAAACGTTGAAAAAAAAAAAATTTTAAAACAGTCAGTCAATTGGATACTTTCTATCTTTGTACAAAGGTTCTGACATGGAACATACCACCACTATGGCTTCTAGAGCTTTCCATTCAGAACCTGGTAATGGACTAACTTCACCATCCCATTCACACTCAGGATTCTCTTTTCTGAGTTATTCTGCTTTCACCCCTTCCCCCACCAAGCTATTGTTCATCCCTTCATATCTGTAATAACATAAAAGCTTTTCTGAGCAAAGAGATCATTTCTTATTAGTCTTTGAATTTTCAACAGACTATAATGCGGTGTTTTTTTTACATATAGGAAGTACTCAATAAGTATTTATTAAATAAGCAATATCACAGGCAAAACTCCAGAACAAAGAAAAGTGAAAAGTGGAAAGGACATAGAGAAGGAAGTACCAGCCACTAGAGATTACACACAAATCATACTAAAACACATTATTACTTTCAATGAATAAAGTTAATATAAAATTATTGTAGAGAATAAAGGAGACATTACATGTAAAACACACAGTGATAGAAATCAAGTAGTCTATAAATAACAACTTGGGGTTTAAAAAGTAATATGCACACATATTTCCATGATACATATTTGTATGTGATATATATGATATATCACAAAAATAAACACATACATTTGCACACACATATATCAAAAAATGCCGGGAGCACAATTTATCTGGACTTCAGAAAAACTTCCCTTGATCTTTTTTAAAAAAAAATTTTTTTTTTTCAACGTTTATTTATTTTTGGGACAGAGAGAGACAGAGCATGAATGGGGGAGGGGCAGAGAGAGAGGGAGACACAGAATCGGAAACAGGCTCCAGGCTCTGAGCCATCAGCCCAGAGCCCGACGCGGGGCTCGAACTCACGGACCACGAGATCGTGACCTGGCTGAAGTCGGACACTTAACCGACTGCGCCACCCAGGCGCCCCAAAACTTCCCTTGATCTTAAGGATAAAACAGAAATATACTGGCAGCTGGATGGTCTGGGAAGTCAGGACAGCTGGGGCCAAACGGTGCTGCAATATGGATCAACTAAGAAGAAGCACTCTGGAACTCCTAGAAGTTTGGCCACTTACCATCTGTTCTAGATCCTACCATTGTCACCCTTTTTATCAATGACTTGGGGAAGACATGCTTATCTGAAATGCCTCTGACAACCTAAATGGGAGGGATAATTTATATACTAGAGCGAATCAGAATAAAGGCCTCAACAAACTGGAACCATAGGTTAAATATAACAAGATGAAATTTTAAAAGGACAAAAGACATTATTTTATACTTAAGTTTAGGGGAAAAAAACTGCGTAACAACACAGGATGAAGATGGTATAAGTGAAGATTTGAGAAATGATTCAATAGGAGTCAACTGATGAGTCCATGTGATTTTTAGATTCACTGACTGAAATACAGAGCCCAGATCAAATGAGGTCCACGTCTTACTCTGCTCCATTTGCATTAGAACAATCATGCATCCAGGGGACACACACCCTATGTGCAGACTCAGGGGTAAATGGAGTCTTAATAACATCTCAGGCAAGTATACTGAAGGGAAAAAAATCAAGTCTATGGAGCCCCTTAAGCTGAGAAATAAGATAACACGTCTGGATCGTGAGGCTCTTAAGTCCTCCTGCAGAACAGGAAGATACCACTTTTATCCCTATGGAGTCATCTCCGGGGGACTGGTGGCTAGATGAGATAAAGAAAGCTCACATAAAGAAGGGCCAGCTGAGCCCTGCCTGATCTGCCCTTTGTCATTCCTGCTACTCACCCTGGAACCTCCCATTTGGGGCTCTGACCACCCAGGCTTTAGTAAGGACACAGAGAAGCTCAAGAATCTCAACAATTCTTAACCATCATCTCCCCAAACCATGGTTCATCATGATCAGAATTACAAAGTGATATTTTTAACCAGCAGAGTGAATTCTCGTGGACCTTTAGCCTTCTATACTAAGGTGTCATCTGATAGTTATTGGAGAGTAAGGACTCAGGTTTGACTATTATAACTGAAACATTAGACAGTAGGAATGCAGCATTTCAGCTCCATCAGGCATTGCTGGGATATATACATGCCAGCTTATCTCCCAAAATGGAAAACTATGATACTTCTTCTAAATACTTAGGAAGAATCAGCAAGAGAGAGAAGAGCAGTGGCCCCTCAAAACCTAGTTCTTATCCTAGAAACATGGAAGGCAGCCCTGGTCTACAGAAGAGGGTCACATTAAATAAACTTCAACATCCTATAGTACAAAATGTCATTTTTTTAAACCATTCTCTTTTTTCCAAAGAATACAAACCTAGAAGTTTCTAGAATGATTAGCTCCTTCCTTAACAATACATGTACTAGGTGTATCCCACTTTTACGTAAAATAGAGCTAGGTGGCTTTTGTATACAAAGAGGTGCTTCCAAATGTTCTTCACTCAGGGGTGCCTGGGTGGCTCAGTCAGTCAGCTAAGCATCCAACTCTCGATTTTTGGCTCAGATCATGATCTCAGGGTCATGAGATCGAGCCCTATCTGAGCTGACAGAGAGGAGCCTGCTTGGGATTCTCTCTTCCCCTCTATTGTTCACACACTTGCTCACTCTCTACCCCAAAATAAATAAATAAACTTAAAAAAATAATGTTCTTCTACTGAGAGGTCAACATAGAAAACCTATGCAATAGGGGAAAAAATTAGGCCCCAGGTTGTAAGGAAGGGAAGAGAGGTGAGATGATGAGGGGGAAAATAGAGGAAAGTAAAGGGAGAGGAGAAAGTAGTTGAAGATCCTGAAGGACAGAAACAGGAGGAAGCTTGTTTGGAAGTCTGAGAATAGCATACTTGGGGGAATTCCTGAGCATTACTCCAAGGATGTCAAGGAACATATCTGAGTACAACTTAGCCTCTTGAAGGAAAGAAAGAATTCAGAAAGTCTATTATTCCCTCAGCGTCAGGATTCCTTATGCTGGGTTAACATGATTACCCAAAGTCCATGTAACTGGTTGGCTAACACTGCTAAATGACTGGGAGGAGGGGGGAAGAGTACAAAAAACAAAGGGTCAGGGACCACTGTCCCTGGCACAGCAGATGCCAGCAGAAGGCTTCTTTCTCAAGAGCTGTAGGCCTCCAAAGGCTGTATCTCAGAGACACTGGCTCTCTTCAAACCTGAGCAAGCACAGGAAGTCAACCATTTGAGAGTCCTCAAGGTGATGAAAGATTGCAGCCACTCATGTCAATGCAGATAACATCTGTGCTCAGTCATGCGTGGGACACATCTCTTCCAAGGAAAAGGCCTACCGGAGCTGAAGAGAGGTAAATCTACTTGGGAACAGTTTACCGAGAAGATGAGGCTTGACTCTATGTCCTCCCAAGAGAGTTACGACTGCTGATTAAATTATTGTTCCTTTTCAGATTCAGACTGTGTCCAAACACGGCTAGCAGAAGCACAGCCAGCAGCCAATCTCAGAGAAGAGAGCTACAAATGTGTGACAGGCAAACAAAATGGCTCTACTTGGGATTTGGAGGTTTGCAAAATGCTTCTGAGGACACCAAAAGTGACCCTCATCTTTACTTTTCTTTTTTCAACTGTGACCTCTCTTTCTGCTCTCTCTCTCCTGCTGTATGGGCAATGGGAATGGACAAGGAGGGATGATCAGGAGCTATTTTAACAGAAAACAAGAACTTGGGGGATGCAGGATGACTGACTATGGAGGTAAGGAAGTGCCCAGAATGACTCCTGGATTCTGGCTCTGATCACTGGGCGCCAGTCACCGCATCAGGGGATACAGACAAAGCAGGATATTCCAAGGTGCTTTGCTGTAGTCATGTCTGAGTTCAAACCAAGAGGTGAAGTCACTCCAACACAGGAAGTTGTTGAGAGAACAAGATGGACAAGAGTGTAAAGGACAGAGATGGAGGATGGGGGACGAGACAAGAAAAACAGTGAAGGAGAAAGAATAAAAGAGGAACGGAAGGAGAGAGGGAAGGGAGTGGAGGAAAGTGTGTGTTGTGTGTGTGCGCGCGTGTGTGTCTTGTGTTTCAAGAGGAGGTGGGGAAAAGTGGATAATATAAAAAGAGCCATAAATGTAACTCTGCAAATACTGAGTTCTTGGCTGCTGATTATCACTGGCTATAGTCCACTAACAGCAGAGTTGTGTCCTCCTCAGTGGTTAGGTTCTGCGGTCAGCACATAAGGTGAAAATCATATGGAGCAAATTAACTCTAGAAACTCCCTTAGAAAAGACCACACTGGAAACCAGCCAGTCTCCCAGGAAACCCAATTCAGTACCTTTCATATACATTTTTTCGTACACTCTTAAGAATCTCAGAACTAGAAGGACCCAAAGAATCCATCTTCTTGTCTAGTAATTCTCCAAAAAAAAAAAAAAAAAAAAAAAAAAATTCTCAGAGCTGGTCTGAATGCCTCTGAGTAAGCTTCATTTTGATCAGAAATTAGTAATCACCTAATGTCACCCAACTAGCCAGGACTTTTCCTGATCCCACGCTCCTTCCTCCATGTACTCTTCTCTTAAAATTCCCTTAGGAGATGGCGGGCTGAGACTGGAGGTCCAGTTTTACCACTAAATAGCTGTGTGAAACGGGAGCAGCAACTTCCCCTTTCTAATCCCCACCTGGAAAATGAAGCCAGATTAGATGAACTGTAAAGAGCCCAGACAACTCTGAGATACTTACTGAATGAAAAAATGCTCTGAAAAGTGCAAAGCATTTCATAAACACAAGTTACCAGTAACAGTCCACTCTGATAGGGCAGACATTTTGACATCTTCTGTCTTTCCCTCAACTTCATCCCTAACATCCCCTGTCTGGGTCCAACTTCCTCTGCTTCTAAATATTCTCTAGGGTTTTACCCCCTTCTTCTCTCTTCCTGTTGCTGATGTCCCACACTCTTTAACAGGTCTCCTTACTGCCAATCTCTGTCCTCTCCAAAATTACTCTACTTTTTTCTACAAGAGTGATTTCTACAAACTCTCATCGCCACTGCTTCACTTCCCATCTCCTATGCACCAAAGTAGAAGTCCCAGGGTTCAAATTCCCAGCTCTGCTCCACAAGACCCATCACTCCCAAGGCAGATCATCAGTGACCCTAACCATGTCACATTCTATGTTTTTGCTCTTCTCCACATCCACAACACTTCCCACTTCTCCTTTGCTTATATAAAGTCCATCTAACTTTCAAAGACCAGGAAAGATTCTGCCTCCTCCAAGAAAGCTTTCCTATAGTTTTAAGACACGACTTTCTCATTTCTGAAGTATAAATATACTCAGTTAGTAACTAAACACAGTTAAGATCTTTGATATCCTCTGTTTAATAAATTTTGTCTCTCCTAGAGATTATAGGTTCCCTCAGGCAACAAACAAGCATTATACAATATTTGCATCAAAATGCTGGTTAGGCTGAAAAATTCAGCAAGTACTTGACAACTGCCTGATGGCTGCAAAGCAGTATCTTAGTTTTCTCTCCTGCCCTGACCATTCACAGGATACGCTGGAGGTAGAGGGGGAAAGGGAAGGGGTGGAATCAATACCCTACCAACTCCTGAAGTACCTTCCCACCTTTTCCTTCCTGCTTTCACCCACTCTGTTTGGGGTGGAAAGGTCCTATCGATCATCACAGATTCAGATTAACCTCTTCTCTAAGAATGAGCCTGAGCACACCACGGCAGTGTGCACAGTTATATTTAGCTCCATTCTTAATGTCCTGATCAGTCTATGTGATGGCAGCAGCTGCTCACAATCCCTGACAGTGATGGGAAAATAAAGGGAAGAGAGAGACACAGAGGGATGAAGAGCCAAGACGAGCAATAATTCTGTAATACACGTTTCAGATTTGGGCCCTTGAGGTAGGTCTGCTTCAAAAAAAAATTTTTTTTAACATTTATTCATTTTTGAGAGACAGAGAGACAGAGTGCAAGTGGGGGAGGGGCGGAGAGAGAGGGAGACACAGAATCTGAAGCAGGCTCCAGGCTCTGAGCTGTCAGCACAGAGCCTGATGCGGGGCTCAAACTCATGGAACGCGAGATCATGACCCACGCTGAAGTCAGACGCTTAACCAACTGAGCCACCCAGGAGGCCCTTAGGTAGGCCTGCTTCAGATGAAGCCCCATCAGTTCTCAAACCCCAAAGAGCCAGGCATCCATGAGAAGTTTCTGTAATCTGCCAGGGTACAGACACCTCTACAAGCTGTGTCAGCCAGGACTGGCAGCTACAAAGATGCTTCTTCTCATCCTTAGGGAGCCAGCAAACTGGGAGGTGGGGACTCTGGCTGGCCAACCCACTCTCAGACCCACTGCCTCTGCCTCAGAACACTCTAGGCCAGGACTTCTGGCAGACAAGAATTACACAGGTATAATACAGATGCAGAGTGGAGAGGGCTATCGCAGGACCAGCTCTATTCACAGAGGAAGGCATTCAAGGCCATCATACTCAAGGTATTCAGCAATGCAAGCACAACGGAGATGCCCACCTCCCCACTACCATGGGCCTCCAGCTACTCTAAAACACAGCCCTGCAAAAATTCCCAGCTTCCATGTTCTCCACAGCCAGCTTGCTCCATTCCCTCTCCAGATTTACTACCCTTTCCTATTCATTAGCAGTGTTCACTCTCACCCTCCACTTCCAGCCATCACACACACACACACACAATCCCTTGGGTGGTATTTGGGCAAGAAGCCTCTCTCTTTCAGGTTTATCTTTTGCCCAGCATGTTCATTCTTCTTAATGCTCTCTTGGGCCCTTGTTACTTTACAGGAGCTGATGATGGTGCCCTCCGTTATGATTTTAAACCAGGTGAAAGTGGCACTTGCCTTTAAGGAGGAGGAGATGCCAACATAAACCATTCACAGTGTGAACATACCCAGCCTGGGAAGACACCCAGCTATACAGCAACCAGAAAACAGATTCTCTCACCTGCCTCTAAACTCCTTCCTCACAAAAGGCATCTGCTGCGTCCATCTCCAGTACCAAAGCAAGATCACAGGAAACTGAGCACCAGGCTTCCTCCCCACTCCCTTACAGAGTAGCAAGGAGACGGGGAAACAAGTTGGAGAAAGTTTTAAGAAAAATCAGTGCCATATCACATCCCATGAAAAGCAAGCTCCTGCTTCCAGGGTGGCAAGAAAGGGCAATTCTACCTTCACACTCCTGGCCATCTCCAGAGAGTGGGCAATTCTACCTTCACACTCCTGGCCATCTCCAGAGAGTGGCCTCTGTGGAACTGCCTTAGCATTCTGCATCACAGAGGACTGAAGCAACCGCACCCCACAGAGTCCCGGAGGCAGAGTTGGGCAGAAAGGAATGCAGACAGCTTCCCAGAAGTGCCCAGCTAAGAAGGAAACCAAGAGCTTACCACAGCTTCCTGGGCGCAGAAGGGGAGGAACCAGGCTCTCAGAAGAAGGACTCTGGCAGCTCAGAGACCTTGAAGGTCCTCCTATCTGAAAGCCCAAAAGAAGAGAAAAGTACAGCAGTAGAAACACGCCCAGATAGAACACGCCTGGGCTGGCCCCAGACGGCTTCAAGTAAGCAGTGGCTATACTTGAATGTGAGCAAGAGTCTTAGAAACAAACCCTAAGTACTGACAACCCCAAAGAAACCCAAGCCAGGCCAGACTCAGGTCTGAACCTCTGAGTATAAGCTTTTGCCGATGGCTTTATCACCTGCCTTCCATGCAGCAGCTTCATTTTTTCCCACGTTCTTAGGGGAGGAGGGTAGAACCAGACTGGATACCCAACATCTGACAGAAAAGTAAAGCTGGTAAGCAGATGGGTTTCACAGGCTCCAACACCTCCCAGCTCTATTCTCTATTCTCTCTGTCATGCTTCAGAGGTCATAAAACTTTTTCCATACCTGCTGTGGGGTGCAGGCTTCCCAAGAAGCCTCACCGCAGTTCCTAGACACCCATACACAAGGCAAGGCTAAGCAAAGAGGAAGCTCTTCCCTGCAGAAGTTCTTTCTCCAATTGTCACAGATTATGGCTTTGTGAGGTTCTGTTCCAGGATAAGCCAGGAGAAGGAGCAGAACACAGAAAGGAAATTAGAAATGCCTTCCTGTTGTATACTGTGTCATCACATTAAGAGTATCAAAAGAAAATAATCAGATAATTTTAACAAAAAACTAGTCAAATAATAAAATGCTCTCCCTTCCAAGAAAAGGACAATTCCTAATACAGATTCTAAAAACTGCAGATAATGCTTTCCCATCTCATATTCAACCCTCAGTTTAGAAACCCTCATCAGTTGTTAGCATTAACACAAACTACACAGACACATAGAGACACACATGTATATTCCTTCCTCAAAGCTCTGTTCCACAGCCAAAGCTGCAGGACCCCTTCTAATTTCAGGTCCCTATGGGGACAGGAGGGGGCAAGAAATAGACAAAGGCTTTTCCCAAGCAAAGGCTTTGGCTGCCAACGGGACTGGGGGTGGCATTAGACACCCCCACGTGCAAGAAGGCGGCTGAGCACCTGGAATCTCCCCTTCCTCCACAGCACCAGGAAACTAGCTGATGTCATCTCTCTGGTAGCCACATGTCTGCCTCCCAGCCCCTGGGATTTTGCCCATGCTCACCTCAAAATTGCACAATAAGCGTCTGTAGCCGATTAGTTCAGTTACTTACAGCTTGGTACCAATGAGGCAAAGGTGAAAGGTTTGCTACTTTGAAGAACCATTAGTTTCACCCTCCCCTAAGGCTACAGATTTTATTCCCCAACCATGATCAAAATGCATACTGCACCACTCCTGGGCACCAGAGAAAGACAGACAAAGAAAGAGGAAATCAGCTATGGACGAACTTCTCTGGAACTAAATGACACACACTGTCCCCAGGCAAAAACACATGGATGAGCTTTACCACTCTAACAGGAAATTCCCAGTCACTTGGAACCTAGTGAAGTTTAGAATTTTATTCAAAAAAATTGTTCCATTTTCCTGAACTGCTCATTCCAATTGAGATGCTACAGTTTACACACAGAGCACAGGGACATCTTCAGTTTTCACAAATTGGCAGCAGATTTCTCCCACTGGAAATGTACACAGCCTCAAACTAGAAGATTTCCATTCAAGACCTGATATAGCATCACAAGAATGTATTGTTTCCCATTCAAAATAGGAAGGGATAATTCAATTAACTGAATTAACAACAGGTTTAAACATTAAATAACATGTTTAAAGGAATGTGGGCCTATCATAATTAGATCATGATTTCCAAAGTGGGGGTACTTCTTCAGTCTTGAAGTGTCTTGAATGTCCTGAAGTGACACACAGTGTGGAGGGCAGGGGAAGAGAGCTTAGGCAAAGGCAGGCATGGCATACTCCAGCACCTCTGGGTCCCTCCTAGAGACTCAGACAAAAGGCAGGAGCAGGACCACACTCTCCTCATCTAGCTCCACGCATGCCTGGCAGCACCTCTCTTCTTCTCCAGATGACAGGAATATATATAGTCAGCCCCTTCCAAGGTACCAGCACCATCAGGGGCCAGAGGGAGAAGACTATGTTTTCACTGATACCTCCTTTATCAGTCAGTCACTTCTAAAAGTTGAAGACATTTTCCCAAATAAACAATATTAGACACGGTCATTGAATACCCAGATAAGCTCATTACCAAATAACACGGTCAAAATACTGTTTGTGTAAAATAAACGTACAAAAATACCTGTGTAAATACTAGGAATAAAACAAAACATAAGAAAGATAAAATTAGATAATTTTTACATATCCAAAGTTGTGGTCATGGAAGAAGGACAGATTAATTGTAAGATGGGAATTTTTAGGGATGTCAAAAGGTATTTACAAGGACAAGATGTGTACCACTAATTTTTCACACCATTTAATTTCATTCCCAAATGTCTGACTTTTCAACGTGTTCTGGATGCCCTACTTCTCAGCTATTAGGGCTAGATTTTACTCTACACTCAAAGAGGCAAGGGGGCGAGGAGGGTGCTTCCTGAGATAACCAAGCAAAATAGGTAGGAAAGAAAGAGGATGGAAGAAGAGGGTTAAAGAGGACATGAGTAGGGTTTAAAAAACACTGGCAGTGTTTTGACAGTATGAGCTCTGTTTGGTGAGAGACACAAAAGCCAGAGGGCTCATGAGGATCCAGAACTAGAGTGGCAGAGAGGACACATTAGCATATCAGGCATCACCTGACAACTACCAGGTGTGCCATCTGCCTTGGACAACTTGGCTTAAGACCAAATGGGATGATGGAAAGTACCAAATAGGCAGATATGGGCTCATAACCCTTATCAAGCCCCAAGTCAAGCTCTTATTTTGCCCAGATGATGTTGACATTCACAATGAACATGTTTACAAAGCCTACAGAAAACACTCACTGCCTATTCCCTTGGAGCTGGATGATTTGGAATATCTAGCTACCTAAAGAACAGGAACTATCCCAGAGTTCGAGGTCACCTAGCTCCATCAGTCCCAGTAAAGGAGAAGACACCCTCATTGGTGATGTAGGGCCAAGATGGAGTCAGAGCTTATGGAGTAAAAAAAATAGGCGTGGGAACTCTGCTATATATCACAGAGTTTAGAGATAAATAAAGAACGGCAGAATAGTAAATAATGTCCAGTTGAAAGTTGGGTCCATACAGAGTTGGGGTGCCTGGGTGGCTCAGTCGTTTGAGCGTCCATCTCTTGATTTCAGCTCAGGTCATAATCCCAGGGTCATGGGATCAAGCCCCACATCAGGCTCCAAACTGAACACAGACCCTACTTAAGATTTTCTCTCTCTTTCTCCTTCTGTCCCTCTCCCCCACTTTCTCTCTCTCACTCTCTCCATATATATATATATATATATATATATATATATATATATATATAATATATTATGTATTATGTATATATATTATATATTATATATATTATACATATTAAATATTATATGTATTTATATAATATATATAAAAGAGAAAGTATACAGAGTCGATTACATAACTCTACTCCCAGAACTACTCCACTCAGTTCTGTTTCAGCAGCCTGAGAGCCTCCAGGGTTGGGCATAGCAATAGTGAGTACAAAACCATATCACTAACCCTGCAGAGACAAGTATCCTCTGTACTCATTTAGGAAAGTTTCTGCTGATTATGTCTGACAAAGGATCACAGAACAGCAAAAGACTCTGGAGACTATCTCTGTCCAACTCATTCTGTGCTGGAAGAAACCAATGTAAATCTTTAACTATAAATAAAAAAATATAAACTAGGCAAGATCTGATTAAATTCCAGAATCCTTTCAGAAGGGGACAGGTAGGGATATGGAAAAATGTAGCTCTGCCTATCTGAGTAGGTGTAATGGGGCTGTGGTTTACCTAGGAAGATGTTAAACCACTTTGTTTCTTCTTCAAACATCTGCCTCTCATGAACACCAAGAGGGCATCTCTCAGTTCTTTCGTCTGCTTTTATTTCCTAGTTTCTAGTGATAGGATCCCCCAAAGATTCCCCCCTTCTTGCTGGAATCACCTTTAGGGCACAAGAACTGGAACACAGCCATGCACAGAAGGAGTTATCAACAAATGCAGAAGTTGGACATGTTAGCAAACATTTAAGGTTTCTGGAAACTACAACTTCCAAGGACCATTCTCCACATGATGAGGAAATCAAAGCCAGGTGAGGATCTGGGCTGAGTTTCAAATATTCCTGGGGTTATGAAGGAGGTAGAAGGTGGGAGGTGGAATTCTGGAACTGAACCCGCAGAAGGCCAAGCCTCCCACATCCCAAGGGTGACAGCAAATAGGTGTAGACCCAGAGCAACCCTAGGGATGGACAAGGCAGTTCTCCCTGAAGTCATCCTGGTCAAGAAATTTCCACCATTTTGTTATCACATCTTATACTTTTTCAAAGTGATTATATATATTAATTTTATCTGCATTTGAATTTGCATTTCCTTCTGGTTCCACTAATGATACTCACAGTAATGGTTCTCTACCTCTAACCTGTCTACTATCTCCTTGGTCCCCCAGACTTACTCTCTGGGTTCCCATCTCATGCCCACAGATTCCTGTCTTCTTTATCATAAGGCCCCTTTTGACAAAAGGAAATTGAGACATAGAAATGTGCTTTGCGCAATATCACACCACAAATTAATAGCGCGGCAGGGACTAGAATCCAATTCTCCAAACTCTGGTCCAGCACTGTTTTGGCTGACCACAATACCTCCGTTTTAGGAGGAACATCTGCCCTAGAGCACCAAGACCAAGAATCAAAACAGTTTATCTGCATGTCTTCTTAAGCAAAACAACACGGCCAGAATGTTTGGCAGAGACTAACTAAATATTTCCTTTGTGATCTATGCCGGAGGGGAAGACTGTGGGAGTGAGGTAGGAGCAGCATACGGGGAAACTGAAGGGAAGACCACTGCTAAGGCCAGCATGTGGGTGGCACAAGAGGAAGAGACCCAATCTTAAACTGAAGACACGCTAGGGGCAAGGGAATCAGATTTAAAAAAAAAAAAAAAAAAGGTGAGATTTAAAAATAGGATCCTAGGTCTAAATGTGAATGAATGTAAATAGACTGCCATCTAAGAACTGGACAAACAGAGGCCAGAAGAAAATATATGACAGTACCAAGCTGTGAAGACAGAAATCTATGGGCATGAGATGGGCACCAGGAACTCAAGGAGAGGGTAGACAGGCTGCAGGCAGAGAACCACTAGCAAGGAGTGTCATTAGTGAAATTTGAGGGACCCAAACAAAGTTCTTCCAAAGGGAGAACAAGACCCAAGATCAATCTGAAGGAAGACGTGAGGGAATAGAAGAAGTCACTATACAGAACGAAGTCCACTGATTTAAAAAAAAACAAAAAAAATTCCACCTCAATTACCCACGAGAGAAGCTCTCCCAAGAGTGTGAACGATTTGAGCAGAGTGAAAAAGTTATTACCATCAAGTAAAACTCACTTGAGCTTTCCAAGGACTTTTAAGAAAGAAAAGGCTTCAAAGTGCAGATAGGATCCCTCAACTCTGTCAGAGGCTCTGAAAGCAGGATTGTTCAAATGAACTAGAAGAAAAGGGGAGCTAGCACAAAGGAACACAGAGATCCCAGGCAAGCCTTCTACCACTGCCCCTACCGGAAAAGAGTTTTCTCTTGTACCTACCTACTGTGACCCAGAGTCTAGCACACAGTGATGTCAGCCTCAGAGAGGGTATGGCTGTGGCTGTGCTCTGCATGGACAGGCTGACATGGAGAGCAAGGATGAGATAGCCTCACTGGCAAATTCTGCCAGTGGTGGTCACCCTCCCCATAAAGCCCACCTTTCTTCTCACATGCCATACCATAGACTGGGGAAAAGAGAAAGAACGAATCTAAAGCTCTTAACCTCAGAGAGTTTACATTTTACTGGAGCAGCCAAGACATTCCAAAGAACCAGGAAATCCTGCATCAATACAACAAGAACCAATAAGCGGTCCAGCCTCTGGGCTTGGAAGAAACACTTTCTTAGGGAGAGTACTGACAACTAAGGCAGTGACAGGCAAATGAAAAAAGATCTAATTAAGTCAAAGAACACAGCAAAAGAGAATCTGAGGAGACAGATTAATTGCTTCCTGAATGTGAACTGATCCACTAGGCCAAGTCTATGACAGGAAGAGTTAAGCCAAGGACAGTATTTTAATAATGAGGGGTGGAGGAGGGGAGGGAAGGATGGGGAGGACAGCTCTTCTCCAGGTGGAAAAATTGTGAAAGCAGACAAAAGGAAGGAGTGACCTCCATGGAAGCAGGGAAATCCCCCATCCAAGGCCTCATTTGTAATCAAAGGCAGAAAGGACCAAACTAATGTAAACAGGCCAGGAAAGCTAAAGTGCCCTTCTCCAGAGGCCAAAACACACACTTCCCCTAGCTGGGCCGTGGAAATGCAGAAGGTAAGTGTTCCCTTGGACAAGAGAGGCAGGCTAGGAGCGTTGGGGAATTCCCAAGCTGCCTTTAGGCTTTTTTTCAGGCACTTGGCATTCACAACTCCTGGGCATGGAGACCCTGTAGAAGGTGAAGCTAAGACTTTACTGCCTGGAGGAAAATGCAGTTTGCCCCAAGTTCCCATAAGAGAGACTCAGAAGAAAACAACCAGGCAGAGCAGCAGGACCACCCCCAAATCTGAGCACCTAGACCATAGTCCTGCTGGCTTCCCACACCCCTCCTAAGCACCAATGTAATAAACAGCTGCCCTGGAGAAAACAATGGGCCTTTGTCTATGCCTCTGCCTTTAGATTATCTTGGAGAACCAAACAGGATAATTCCTTCAGAGGAGCGGTTCCCTTAAATACTGGTCCAGGCCATGATAAAAGATTTTTTTGTTTTTGTTTTTTTACCATCTGCAGCATCTCTCTCAAATGAATTCCCACCTGTTCTATACTGGGCATTGAGAGGACTACACAGCCCTCACCCCCCACCCCACATGGGAGCATGGGAATCAGGGGCAGCCAGGTCCCTGCAGCCGGCACTGTCCCCATGGCCTTTACCAATCAGACCACAGAGCTACAACTCGTGCTGCCTTCTTAGCCCGGCCACCGAACCGAAAGCTAAGAACTGCTCTTACTCCCCTTCTCTCCATTCACCAGAATATTCCATATTGAGTGAACTATTGACAGCTGCTTTCATCAACACACCTGTTGAAATGGACTATCAACAGTAACTGTGATTTAAAAAAAGAAAAAAAGTATGAAACAACCAGACAGGCAAGCCCCTCCTAACACTGTACCATCAAATAAAAGTTCCCAAACTGACAAACACGTCAATAAATTTTATGTTGTCATTTTTCTTGATTCAAAATATTTTAAAACTAACCTAATTTTGTACAAGAGGAGGATAAGGTACTTTCTTGGAAAGGGCTTGCCCTTTCATCCTATTTTATTTACTTGTTTGTTTTAATTTATTTATTAGTCTAGTTTTCAAATGCCCTTTCTTACATGATGTGAAGATACAAGATTTGAGGTTTTTGTTTATTTCTAGTCTCTTTCCCTGAGAAAAAAATTTTAATCTGGGAATCCCATGTTGGCCTCAAAAAAACAAACAAACAAAAACCGTGTTTTGTGAAATCCCATATCCCTGGAGTGTGCTAGTCTTCTCGCATTTTCCTTCACAAGGATTACTCATGGCAAATGAGTTCAGGAGCCACTTCCTCCAAGCCACCACCAAGGACTAGACGCCACAACACAAAATCCCTTTTCATGAAACAGACGATCTGAAGAACTCCTAGTGTTTCCCCCCAATTCCTCTCTCCTAGCCAGAATTACTCCTCTCCCCAAATGCCACCAAATAAAGCATACTCAGAGTTTTTCAGAACAGTTAGCTGGATACCATAAGTTCCCTGATTCAATTCAGAATTATCGCTCATTTCCGTGATTTCAGCACAAGGAAGCATCACAGTGTAGTGGAAAGGGTTTTGGAATCAAATGAACCTGTGTTCAAATTCTGGATCAGACAAGTTTCTTGATTTCTCCAAGTCCTGACTTCCTCCTCTTTGAGACAATTAGTAAGATTTATGAAAGTGTTAAGTAGTGAATGGCACAGAATAGGTCTCCTGAACTGACTCAGTACTTGCTTGACAGCATTCTCTCCTATTGTCCCCAAGTGCTAGGCCTTGCTGGTTATATTTCCATGGCTGTCCTCAATTCCTTTCCAGGCTCTCCTAGGAAAGGCCCAGGGCAGCTACTGAACGGGTATAAATCTTCCATTTCTCCTTCTTAAGAGCCTGAAAGAATGAATTATTAGGTGGCTCCGGGTTCTCTAAGGGCAAGGCTTTCAGTGTCATCCTGGAAAATATTAAAATGTGGAAAAACCACACATCTCATCACCTCGTGTTTCTGTGTGGTATCAAATCAACCCTTTGATGATTTCCTTTTGGAGTTCATTCAACCTGCTCTACGCAAACACTGAATCAGGGCTCTATCACTTTGCAGAATAAATATTTCAAACAGGCAAAAAGTGTAATCAATTTTTTCTGTTTTTTTCTGGACTATACATAGTCTTATTTTACAGCCCTCTTATTTTGATCCCTATAATGGGGAACTTCTCCATCATGAAAACAAAAGAATTCCCAGTACCAGATGGGCCAGAAGTATGCCCTTGTGGGCTACCTTTTCTGGGACCAAAGAAATTTTATACAGTTGAATTCTTTATAAGGGTGATTTAGTTAAATTTATATGTTAAATTTGATTTAATTTGTAGAAGTTTGTAAAAGCTTTTCACATAAACAAATTTACAAATCAGCGGGAGTAAATCCTTTATTGGCCCAAGGATCTCAAATTTGGGCTCTAAAAACGTAGTCAGCCTTTTCCATGACAAGCTGAAGGCCTCAACTAAACATGTGGCCAGTGTGTAGAAAGAATCCTTGGACTCTAGTGCTAATCTCAGCCTGCACATCACTACTGACGTACAAAACCTAGAAGTGGAATAGAACCTCACTTTTCTACCCTAGCAGAATATAAATAAGAATCTTTACATTTGTGGGGCCCCTGGGTGGCTTAGTCAGCTAAGCGTCCAACTCTTAATTTCAGCTCAGGTCATGATCTCATGGTTTGTGGGTTTGAGTCCCGCATCAGACTCCACACACACTGTCAGTGCAGAGTCTGCTTGGGATTCTTTCTCTCCCTCTCTCAAAATAAATAAACTTAAAAAAAAAATTTTTTAATAAATTAAAAAAAAAAAAAGAACCTCTACATTTGTAAGAATGTCTAGAAGATTACCAATACAGAAAAGAGCCACTGGGGAAAAGGCACCATTAATGGACTGCACTTGTCCTCACTACCTCCTGCCTGGCCTTTAGCAAGAGCTCCCTCAAAAGACCTCCACTCCCCCACCCCCACCTCCATCCCCACCCCCCATCACCTCTGCTTTCCAGGCCATCAAAGTGTACTGTCAGGCTGGCTATAAATCCCCATCCACCTCATGCCACTCCAGCCATCTCCCCCAAAGTCTCCATGTTCTTTTATACCTCCAGGTCTTTTGTATACACTGTTCCCCCTTCCTTTCCACCTCTACTTTGCTAGCCAACTCCCATTGTCCCTCAAGATTCAGCTCCAATAGCACCTTCTCTGGTTGCTTTCTGTGATCCTGGGGCTTCCTTTGCATCTTTTCCTTATTATTCCTCCTTCTCCTCTAGTTAATCACCTATATCATACTCTACTATAAGTGTTTCTCATGTTGCCCTAAAAGAATTTTACAAAACAAGTATTCTTCCCATATGTCCAAGTTAAAAATTACTTTTAAACATATGTTTTTGCATCATAAATAGTAGTAGAAATATGCTTTCTAGCCTATTATAAATATTGGCATTTTATAAATATTGACGTTTTAAAATGAAAGTACTACATTACTTTTTTTAAATGAGTCCAAATTCATCCAATGAAGTCTGAATACCATAGTGATTTACAATCCATCACCATCCACTTAAATTTTTTAAAATATTTATTTATTTATTTTTGAGAGAGAGAGGCAGAGCACAAGCGGGAGAGGTGCAGAGAGAGAGAGGGAGACACGGAATCAAAACAGGCTCCAGCTTGGAGCTGTCAGCACAGAGCCCAACGCGGGACTTGAACTCACGAGCTGTGAGATCATGACCTGAGCTGAAGTCAGACGCTTAACTGACTGAATCACCCAGGCACCCCATCACCATCCATTTAAAAAAAAAAAAAAGCATGAAATTTTATACCCATTCCTTCTTGTCTATGAACTTTTACCTTTTACTTCCTTCTCAGGATTTTATCCTAATATTTATGCTTGAAAATCTTTTAGTGATCAACTTTTGACATTTCTCTGCAATATAAGTATTATATATAAATACATTTACATATTTTTAAATCCTATGATATAGACTCTAAATGTCCAAAAAATAATTTCTTTTGGATTGAGTTTTCATTATATTTATTACTATTATGCAACTGATCAAAACATTCATATTACAAATTTGTATTAAATATAAAAAGCAAAATTTTATTATAAATGCATTAATTTCTGTATTTCTAGTCTATATGTTGCAAGGGCCAAGAAACTTTGTTCACATAAATAACTACATAGGAATGAAAGAACTTTTGTTATAGCAATATCAATCTTTGCACTCTGAGTTAGATGCCCAAATTACACAGTGATCTATATTCAAAAATTATTTTGGGATGCCTGGGTGGCTCAGTCGGTTGAGCATCTGACTTCAGCTCAGGTCATGAGTTCAAACCCTACATCGGGTTCTATGCTGACAGCTCAGAGCCTGGAGCCTGCTTCTAGATTCTGTGTCTCCCTCTCTCACAGCCCCTCCCCGGCTTGTGTGCACGCTCGCTCGCGCTCTCTCTCTCTCTCTCTCTCTCAAAAATAAATAAATAATTAAAAAAAATTTTTTTAATTATTTTTAATCATCTACCAGAGGGCAACTCTTTCAGTTTTGTTGAAAGCAAAAACTGGAACCATCTCATTTGGGAAAGGATTTGTTACTAAGTCATTCATTTTTAAAAAAAATTTTTTTAATGTTTATTTATTTTTGAGACAGAGAGAGAGCACAAACGGGAGAGTCAGAGAGAGAGCAAGACACAGAATCCGAAGCAGGCTCCAGGCTCCGAGCTGTCAGCACAGAGCCCGACGCAGGGCTCCAACTCATAGACCGTGACATCATGACCTGAGCCGAAGTTGGACGCTTAACCGACTGAGCCACCCAGGCGCCCCAAGTGTCCTATTCTTGATTTCAGCTCAACTCATGATCCCATGTTTTGTGAATTCCAGCCCCACATTGGGCTCCATGCTGGCAGTGCAGAGCCTGCTGGGGATTCTCTCTCTCTCCCCCTCTCTCTGCCCCTCTAATGTTTTTTCTCTCTCTCTCAATAAATAAAAAATAAATAAACTTAAAAAAATGAAACGGGAGTCTGGAATTTCACTTCTCTTTTATGAAGTCATTTTCCAAAATGGGGGGTTTATAATTAGGTGATCATTAATTAAACCATCAGAAAAATTAAAAATGGCTCAATTCCTTAACCCTTTATAATGAGGCTGAAATAGGATCTCAATATATTGAAAAGAACTTCTCACAAATCTCAGTAAATACAGTGCAAACCAAATAGTCTGAAACTATGAAAGGGGAATCAACAAGTAAACTTAGAAAACTTAATAAACAGGAAAAAGATATAAGCAAAGAAAAAAAAAAACTTAGGAAACAAAAACAAAGCTAATCCCTATAATGGAATGCCTTCCCCACAGTAAACAATCAATCAATCAAATTTATTGAATTGAATCAATTCAATTCAAATTTGAATCAATCAAATCAGAACAGTTGGCATCTCCTGATTCTCATGGAGATAAAACAGACCATCATAATGACTATACGAGTACAGGCTGTAAAAACAGGAGGTCCATACTAAAGCAATGAAGGGATGAATGTGATAAAAACGGAAGTGATGCTACCAATCAAGAAATCAAGAAAAAGATATGATATGCAGAAATTAATGAAAGATAAAGAGAGATTCAAGAATGTACAAGCTGAAAATCATGAGAAGGAATGCAGCTCAGAGAACCACCCTGCAAATAGTAGAAGTCTTTCAGCAAATGGGCTCAAATCTGTAATTAAAATTTTCATGGAAGCAAACTGTCCAGAAAAAAGAGTTTGGTCCAAATACAAAAGATGTATGGAATTCTGAAAAAAAATCAACAACCACAGACTAACACTATCACATTCTCATATTTTTGAAGTATAAAGAAAAGAAAAAATTCTGCCTGTAGAAAAGACCCAAATCTGAATTTCTTCCAATTCTACAGAGGATACAATTAAGGCCCACAGATGTGTATAAAACTCTCAGAAAAAGTATTTTTTCATTTTTTTGAGTTTTTATTTATTTATTTTTGAGAGGAAAGAGTGCAAGCAGGGGAGGGGCAGACAGAGAGGGGGACAGAGGATGTGAAGCGTGCTCCATACAGACAGCAAAGAGCCCGATGTGGGGCTTGAACTCATAAACCATGAGATCATGACCTGAGCCTGAAGACAGATGCTTAATCAACTGAACCACCCAGGTGCCCCAGAGAAACTACTTTTTTACCCCAAATTCTTACTTTTAAAAAATTGTTTTAATGTTCATTTATTCTTGAGAGAGAGAGCACACTCACACAAGTGGGGGAGGAGCAGAGAGAGGGAAACACAGAATCTGAAGCAGGCTCCAGGCTCCGAGCTATCAGCACAGAGCCCAACACAGGGCTTGAACTCACAAACCACAGGATCACGACCTGAGCCAAAGTCAGACACTTAACTGACTGAGCCACCCAGGCACCCCAACCTGAAATTACTTAACACGGTTCGACTTGTTGAGAAAATGAAAAAGAAGTATCTGTTAGAGCTTTGATCTTAAGAAATTTATGCATCACATACCTCAATCCAAAATATGGCTGAAAGAACAACTTTAAATGACGCAAGTTTTAAAAATAAAACTAAATAACCAAAATCAACAATTTACTAAAATGATGAATAAAATGTTAAATGGGGAAAAGAGCAATTGTCAACAATAAGTTACCAGTAAAAATATACCAAAGTAAGCAACAGAGAAAGAGGGTGGGAGCAGTATCAGAACATGAAGATAAGTTAACAAGTAATTTATATAATGTCTTTAACATGCAAGAAGAGGCATATCAACCAAATACAAAGTGTAGGTATTACATGGATCCCAATTCAAAAATCCAATTTAAGTAAAAGACACCTTTGAGACAATAGAGGACACTTAAATACAAGCTGGGTAACAGATGATATTGAGGAATTAGTTTACTTTTGTTAAATTTATTAAGAATTGCTATAAGTTTTTCGAGGGGCACCTAGGTGGCTCAGTCAGTTGTGTCTGACTTCGGCTCAGGTCATGATCTCACAGTTCCTGGGTTCAAGCTTCGCATAAGGTTCTGTGCAGACAGCTCAGAGCCTGGAGCTTACTTCAGATTCTGTGTCTCCCTCTCTCTCTGCCCTTCCCCTGCTCGTGAGCAGGCTGTCTCTCTCTATCTCAAAAATAAAAACAAACATTAAAAAAAAAAAAAAAGAAGGGCTGGGGCGCATGGGTGGCTCAGTTGGTTGAGCATCCGACTTAGGCTCAGGTCATGATCTCACATTTCGTAAGTTCTAGCTCCCCATCAGGCTCGCTGCTATCAGACTGTCAGCACAAAGCCTGCTTTGGATCCTCTGTCCCCTCTCTCTGCCCCTCCCCTGCTTGCACTCTCCCAAAAACGAAATAAATATAAAAAAAAAAAAAAAAAGAAAGGCTATATATTTTCAAGTCCTTATCAATTAGATTTGCTTTCTGAAATATCATTGGGTAAAATAGCATAATCCAGAAATGAGGACAGATAGATAAAACAAAACTGGCAAAATGCTGATAATATTTGAAGCTGGATGAAGAAGTCATTACGGGAGTTCATTATGCAGTTCTTTGACTTTTGTGCATATTTGAAAATTAAAAGTTTTTAAAATTAGCATATTTATTGGGCATCTACTAAGTATCAGTCACTGCCTAGGTATGAGACACAAAGATAAAATGGCCCCAAGAAAGAAATACAATAAAGCAAGAGTTTTTAACCTAAGGTTCACCCTGGCAAATATCCATGATGAAGTCAAAGGTAGTGCTATTACTACTGTGCTTTATTGCCTATATTCATAATTAAAAGAAATATTAAATTTCAGTCTGGGATCAATGAAAATGATGATGTAATTTTTTCCTAGCCAAGCTGCAGACCCTCTGAATTCTATCCACGAACCTCCAAGAGTGACATCATTCTGCAAATATTCATTAAATACCTACAAGGCAGCAGTCACTGCTAAGCACTGGGGATGCAAAGGTGAGGAGAATACCATCTTTCAACTACACAAATTAAAACAGTGTGGCATTATCACCAAAAAAGACAGACAGCGCAGTGGAACAAAAGTTTGTAACATACCTAAGTATATGTATAAATTTAACATATGATTAAAATTGGCAATTTCAAAACAGTGGCGAAAGAATGGATTCCTTAAAAAATGACATTAGGTCATTGGGAAAAAATTAAGTTAGCAGAGTAGTTGAGGACATGGGCTCTAGGGCTCAACTATCTGAACTTGACTCCTATCTTTGCAACTTACTAGCTGAGCAACCTGCAGCAAGTCAATTTACAGTGATACTAACAGTGCCTATAGCACAGGTTTGTTGAAAGTTTAAATGAGTCAGTATAAGTGAAGCAAGTGCCTAGCATATAATATGCACTCAAAAAATTAGCTATCAATAGTATTATGATTTTGTAACAGAATAAGTTCCAGATTGAGTAAAGATTTAAATGCAAAAAATGACATTACAAAAGAAGTAGAAAAATATATAATGGATATTTATCTAATATTCCCTCAGGAAGATCATTCTAAGAATGACACCACAGGTAAAAAAATTATTTAAAAGACTAATAAATTTGGAGTGGCTGGGTGGCTCAGTCAGTTAAGCATTTGACTCTTCATTCCAGCTCAGGTCATGATCTCATGATTCATGAAATCAAGCCCTGCATCAGGCTCACAGCACAGAGCCTGCTTAGGATTCTCTTTTTCCCTCTTTCTCCGTCCTTCTTCCATGCATGCATGCATGCTTGCATGAGTGCACTCTCTCTCCCTCTCTCTCTCTCAAAATAAATAAATAAACTTTAAACAATAATAAAAGACTAATACATTTCACTACATTAAATTACTTAAAATGTTTATATTTAGAAACAAATTAAAGTTAGATAAATGACAAACTGAGGGATATATATGTAGTATATATGACTTAATATCCTTAATATTAAAAACATTGATAAAATCAGTACAAATATAATACATGAACATATAAATCACATAATATAAATTATATAATATAAATTAAATGGTATTAAGCATATGAGAAAATACTCAACCTCAGTAACAATCAAAGAGATGCAAATTAAAACAGTAATGCAAAACCATTTTTATCTTATCAGATTTACAAAATACCATTTTCCTTCTTTTTAGTTTTGCAGAGACAGCTGAAAACATGCACTCTTACCCTAGCAGAAGTGTACCCAGGGTAAAGACTTTTTGGAAAGTGATTTGGCTAAGTGTATCAAAAGTCCTTAAAAATGTTCATCTCTTTCATCTACATCTACAAATGTATCCTCCAAAAATAATCAGGGAACTGCACTAAAATATAGGCATAAGGATGTTCAACAGTGTTTTTATAACAACAAAAAGTGGGGGGGGGGGACTAAATGTAAATAACAAAGCAGATATTTAGTATTTTGTGAATGAATGTCTATTTTGTGAATGAATGACAGTGTTGATATATATTTTGGTATATATGTAAACAATGGTCATCTCTATATAATGGGTTTTGGGGTTTTTTTGTTGTTTCTGTTTTCTAATTTTTCTGGAGAAAATATGAATTACCTATGTAAAACTGGGGGGGGGGGGGAGGTGCCCCATCCATGGGCTCTTGAAAACGATAAGTAGAGGAGAAAGACATGTAAATAAGTAACCAACTATAATAACCATGCCTCCAGAGAACAGAGAAGGGCTTGATTCTGCCTAGAACTGAGTTTTTAAGGATGAATTTGCCAGGGAATGAAGTAGAAGGCCAAGAGAATATCAGGCACAAAAAAATGAAAGGGAAAAAGAGCCTATTGTGTTTGTACACTACATGCATGGCAGGAAGGGCAGGCTACGTGCAAAGGACCTGAAGTAAAAGCCAGATGACAAACATGTTTGAATGTCACAGTAAGTGAGTTTAGAATTACTCTGTCAAAGATATAGAACAAGAAGAATCAATAAAGGGTTTTTATGATTCATTTACACAAAGATCAAGAAAAAGCAAAATGGAGATACACGAGTGGTTAGCAGTAGATACAAACTTCCAGTTATAAGACAAATAAGCACTATGCACGTAACATACATGATGACCATAGCTAACACCGCTATATGACATACAGGAAAGCTGCTAAGAGAGTACATCCTAAGAGTTCTCATCACAAGGAGACATTTTTTTCTTTATTCTGTCCTTCTTTCTTTTCTTTTTATTATATCTATACAAGATGAATGTTAGCTGAACCTACTGTGATAATCATTTCATGATACACGAAAATCAAATCATCATGTTGTACACCTTAGTTTTATGCAGTGATGTATAGCAATTATTTCTCAATAACACTGTAAAAAAGAATTCTATTTTAAGTATTTGTAAAGATTTGAAAAGAAAAAAGGAAAAACAAATGGTAATAAAAGAGTGGTTAGGGGTAGGAATGCACATTCTACCTCAAAAGAGACATAAAGCTGGAAATGTTCTATATCTTGATCTGAGAGTGGTTACATGGGTGACTACATATGCTGAAAGCCAGTAAGTTATATGTTTAATATTTGTGCACTTTACTGTATGTTATTCCTCATAAAAAAGGAAAGGGTTTTTAGAAAGGAACTATGATAATTAAACTATTTTAGAAAGATCACTCTTGGGAGCAGCCTGAGAGACTGACTGAAAAACATCCAGGGGCAGGCATTCTGAGACATTAAGGATGCATTCCACAAAAAAGATGGTCAAATCTTTAACTGAGTTGGAGGCAAGACAGTGAGGAGGACTTTTGGGAAATGTAACTGACAAGACTTCGAGTATGATTACTGAGAAAAAAGGAGAAATCAGAGATGACTCTGATATCAATAAAGGAGCTCATGAATACAGAAGAAAGACAGCTTTATAGAGATAGGTACTAAACTAAACAGGGAAATTTTGAGAGGCCTGCAGATCATCCAACTGTCCAACAGCAATAATTATACACACTAAATTACATGCCAGGTCATCTAAGTACTTTACATATATTAATTCATTTGTCCTCACAAAGACCTTAGGAGGCAGGCACTATTTTTACCCCCATTTTACAGATGAGGAAACTGAAGTACGGAGAGGTTAAGTGACTTGTCCAGGATCACATATAATGAGTGGTATAAAAAGGATTTGAGGGGTACCAGGGTGGCTCAGTTAGTTAAGCATCCAACTCTTGATTTCGGTTCAGGTCATGATCTTATGGTTGGTCATGAGATGGAGCACCAGTTCAGCACTAGGTGTGGAGCCTGCTTAAGATTCTCTCTCTCCCCTTCTCCCTCGGCTCCTCCCTCACTCATGCACTTGCATTCACGTGCTCTTTTTCACTCTCCCTTTCTCCCTCTCTTTTTGCCCCTCCCCCACTTGCACTGTCTCTGTCTCTCTCAAAATAAATAAGCAAAAAAAAAAAAAAAAGGAAATAGTTGAAGCCCTGAAGATAGCTGAGATCCCACAGGAAGAGGGTACCAAAATTAAGAATAAAATATGCTTCTCAGTGTTGTTGCAGACATGAATAAAGCAGAGCAAACCCCAACAGACAATGTACAAACTGGCTCCAGATACCAAGCAAAGGAGGGGAAAACAACCTCACTCCAATTGGCAATTCAAAGCCTCGATGAAACACTCTTCTGCATCCATCTTCTTTTGCCTCTCTTCTGTTGAGCAGCTGCCTTTCCAAATGATGGGAAAATTTAGCATGATTGCCTCCCTCTCATTTGTGTCATTCACTCTAAAAAAACAAGGCAACATGCCCCTCCTGGCATCTCCACAAAGAGCCAGTGAAGCAGGCCAAAGTGAAGAGCCTGAGAAATACCGAATGCTGCATACTGTGTGTCCAACTGTAGGCAAAGCAACTTTCAGAGGAAGGAGGAAAGTTCCCATGGAGAAGCCTCTTCTTTGAGATTACACAGACAGAAGAGATTCTCTGGGAAAGATTTCAAACTTTATTGAACGTTTCGTCAGAGAAGTACTGCCCTTAATGGAACTTCCCCAATTTAATGCAAAGGAGCTAATTTTGATTTCTCTTAAATTTAAAGATAGGCTTGGAGAACAGTGGCAAGGGGGACAGGGGAGGACCTAGTGTGAGCAGAACAAGTGAAGAGGGATGCACTACTGCTGAAACCCCCTCCTCTTGGGCTAGGAATCCCAGGAAACTTAACAGCTGCCAGATCTACCTGGTATATTCCAGGTGACCAGTTGAGGACCCTCACTAATCCTTGTTCACCTTCAAAACTGCCTCAACATTCATCATATTGCCTCTTATATAGTAAACTTTCAACAAGTGACTGCAAGCGTAAGTGAACAGTCTGAACTAACTGAGGGTTTATGGACGAGCTATATAATGTTGGGGGCTAAACTGAATGTGAAATAGAGCCAAATGTTAATATCTTATTAATAACATTTGATGCAGCATGATCAAAAGATTAAAGTTCCAATACTAAGCACAGTATTAGGTGTTTAACAGGTCCTGCTCAATAAGTATTTGTTGAATGTTAAATGCTCCAGGATTTTTTTGCAACTCAAACTCTCAGATCCAGTATGAGATATTATTTAAAGGTCTGTGTTCTCACTTACATGCTGACTTTTAAAGTTTTCCCTTAGAGATGGAAAAAGATTCCTGAGGATGGAAAAACTTTTAAAGTATCATACCCTGTGCCAATTCACTGGCTTGGTAAGGGTTGTATTAGTCTATTCTCATCAGTTCCAGTTGAAAACTTATGTGGACTACATGAGTAGGCCCGAGCTTCAACACAACCAATCCATCCAAAGCATTTGTGGGCCCAGGAGCCTGGTTCTTACTCCCACTGACCTCTTGTGTCCAAGGAGAAGGAAGGAGGGAAGGAGGGAAGGAGGGAAGGAGGGAAGGCGGGAAGGAAGGAAGGAAGGAAGGAAGGAAGGAAGGAAGGAAGGAAGGGAGGGAGGAAGAGAGAAAGAAAGAGAGAAAGAAAGAAAGAAAGAAAGAAAGAAAGAAAGAAAGAAAGAAAGAAAGAAAGAAAGAAAGAAATGGTGCCAGGCTGAGGACCCTGGATGCCTGACTCCCCAGCCACAATGCAGTACCTGTGACAGAGAGGTCCAGACTCTCTTTTGGAAGCTGCTCTCATTCACTGCCCATCTGCTCTTTCTGCCCCTGCCCATGCTCTCCACCATGATCTTCACATGGAGGACAGTGTTATCTTCTATCCCTACTTTACTAACCTGACCTGGGTTTCTTAAGAAGGATTACCATCGAGACACTAAAATTTCATTTACAACATATATGGAATTAAATAAAGTAAAATACTGGTTCTCCAGGCTTATTGCTCCCAAACTCTCTCAGAAATCAGGGTACACACCTTTTGTCAGAGAATTACATATCATCTTCAAAAAATACACAATTTCTAAAAACAAAAACAAAACAAACTGAAATGTTACTACTCCCCAAACTACACTGATATCTGGATTATTATAATGGCTTCCTAACTCCTACAAGGCTCCAACTTATTCTTCAATTATACTCCATTTTCTATATTACATTATTTGTCACCTTCACTGAAGAGAAAATACAGAACAATATTTAAAGTATTTTCACATGTCTCCCTGTCATTCCAAATTTAAACTCTTCAAGATAACATTCAAGATTCTCCAGGATCTGGGGCCTGGCTGGCTCAGTCAGTAGAGCCATGCAACTCTTGATCTCGGGATCATTACTTCAAGCCCCACACTGGGTGTAGAGATTACTTAAAAATAAAATATTAGGGGTGCCTGGATGGCTCAGTCAGTTAAGAGTCTGACTCTTGATTTCTGCTCAGGTCGTGATCTCACGGTTCATGAGATCGGCCATTTCAGGCTCTGAGTGGAGCCTGCTTGAGAGTCCCTCTCTCCTCTCTCTCTGCCCCTTCCCTGCTCGCACACACACTCTCTCTCAAAATAAATAAACATTAAAAAAAAATAATCCTCCAGGATCTGGTCTTACACAGCTTCTACAGCCTACTATATCTCCCATGGATCTCTTTCATTAACTCGCTGATTCAATTAACATGGCCTAATTTCCATCCCAATTTCTATCCCACACAAGCCAACATCTTTTCTGCCTCTGAGCCTTTGCTCATGCTATTCCTAGTCACTTCCCACCCCTCAAAGCTCCTCCTTCATTCTGAAGGAAGCACTGTATAGAGGAAAGAGAACTGACCTAGGAATCAAAATACCTGGATTCCAGACATGGTTCTAACAAAACCATGTGTGCCTTTGGGCAAGTTCTTGTCTCTCTGGGCTCAGTTTCCCCATTTATAACCAAGAAGCTTAAACTAGATCATCTTAAGAGTCCTTCCAGCTTTAAATAACAAAAACAACAACAAACCAACAAAACTCAATCTCGCCTTGAAAGCCTACAAGTCCTCCACAAATTTCTCTAAGGACTCCAGTCCACACTATTCTCTCCCTTCTCTGAACTCCTGTGTGTAATCCAAAATAAATCAAACTGTGCATTTGTTCAACTCAGATATTCTGAGCATTTTTTTGGCCAGATACTATGGTAAAGCCTTGGTAATAAATATAAAAGCAAGTAAGACCCAGACTTGTATGTATCACCTGCATATCCTTTTCCCCTCTACTATTTTTATCCAAGTGAAGTCATGTTAAACATGAACATCAAATGCAAATGACACCACTTACTCATTTAACAAATATTTAAAGAAAACTTTCCACATACTGTTCTAAAAAGTAAGGATACCAGTAAACAGATGGACCAACTCCCTAATCCCACGAAGTTTATTTATTTGTGAAAGCAAACAGGAAAAACACACAAATACGTAATATAATTTTAGAAAGAAAAACAAAGGAAGGATTAAAGATTCACTAAGAGAAGTTTGCATAGGATGGTCAGGGACAGCCTCCTCGAGGAGATGCATTTGAGCTGACACCTAAATGAGGGAGGGTACAAACTAGCAATATTCAAGAAGAATATCCCAGGTACAAGGCAAAGGCTCTGAGACAGAAGAGATGGGAAGGACGGTGGACAGCAGGTGGGAAGACTAGAGGCTAGAGCACTTAAGGACTTGGGCAGTAAATTTGAACTCTAAATATGAGGGCTAAAGTAGAGGACACACATAATACTTTGGTTGCTATGTGCAGAAGAGACTATAAAGGGACAGCAGAAGAGCTGGGACCAGTTAGAGGCTATACAGAACCAGTTACAGGCTTGGCATTCAGTGTGTAACTGTCTAGGTTCACATCCTGGCTCTTCATCTTTTGAGCTGTGTGATCTCAAGAAAGTTCATTTCTCTGTATGCTCACTTATGGATAGGTCATGTAAATTTCAAAACAAAAATCAATGTAATGTACTATGCTTTTTCCTAAAGAAAAAAATCTTTAAGAAATGATGTGGATTATAAAATATTCTCAGTACCATTCCATCATCCAACCATCAAGCCCATCTGAGCAGACACAGTCACAATGGCCAAAGCAGTCACACTACCGGCCATGCCATTTTCCCTTCTGACTTTGTGTATACATTTTCTGACCCTCTTTCCTGGAAATTTGTCTGGGTGTAAAAGCCTCTCATACTGGCAACACTCAGCACCCCTGCCCCCGATCCCCATAGCCCTAAAAATTTCTAGACACCAAAGCCAGAATATTTCTTAAGAAAAAAAAACAGGGGCGCCTGGGTGGCGCAGTCGGTTAAGCGTCCGACTTCAGCCAGGTCACGATCTCGCGGTCCGGGAGTTCGAGCCCCGCGTCGGGCTCTGGGCTGATGGCTCAGAGCCTGGAGCCTGTTTCCGATTCTGTGTCTCCCTCTCTCTCTGCCCCTCCCCCGTTCATGCTCTGTCTCTCTCTGTCCCAAAAATAAATAAACGTTGAAAAAAAAAATTAAAAAAAAAAAAAAAAAAAAGAAAAAAAAACAAATCAGCATCACAGCCTAGGTAAAAAAGAGGGAAAGAACAGAAACAACCCAAATACATATCCAGAGAATCATCTAGGAGTGTCCTTCCCTTCAGTGTACAGAAGTCACAGTGCCTTCACCTAGTTACTATGAGGGTGCATAAAATAACCTCAAGTAGTAAACGTTTTCAATGGAATGGAGGTCTAAGTCAATGAGGGAAAAAAAGAGTTATAACTTTTTCATTTCTTTACTCGATTTCCACAGAACTACATGCTCTTCTGGTTTTCTTCCCTGTCCCATCCACCCATTTCCCTACACCCACAGCCCTAGTAACCTATCAGGGCCAGCTCTTCTTTTTTTGAAGATTTTATTTTTAAGTAATCTCTGCATCCAACATGGGGCTCAAACTCATAACCCCAAGATTAAGAGTCACATGTTCCACCAACTAAGCCAGCCAGGCACCTCTTGATGCGGTTTCAACCAAGTCTGAGCCTCATACCCTGAGATCTACCCCTGGCCTCCCAGGGACCAATAACAGTGACAAATACATGGGAACTAAGTAGGCAACTTGTATGTGGGCAGGGCTGGGCACATGATACAGCTCTCAAATTGGCTTTCTTGCTTTTATCTAAATCAGGAATAAACAAAAACTGATAAATGTTATTTTACCAATACCTTTCAGCAAAGCTATTTCAAACTAATTCTAACCACTAAGCTACTCATGGGGATTTTTTAAATGGTCCATCTGAAATAAGACACAAAGTGGCCTCTGCCCATCTCCCATGACTCTACTATATCACTTGCTATATAAACGTTTTGGTCCTAAATACTATTCTAATTTAAGACAGTGACCTGTCAAAACACAGATATGGAAAAAAATAGCAAAACAAAACCCTTGGAACTGATTTTTTTATTAATTTGACATTAAGGAGTCAAATGAACACTTTGACCTTAAATCTCATTTTTCCATG
Source organism: Puma concolor (assembly GCF_028749965.1). NCBI lineage: Eukaryota > Metazoa > Chordata > Mammalia > Carnivora > Felidae > Puma > Puma concolor. The sequence continues at coordinate 50,288,048 of NC_141676.1, read as the reverse complement.
CTTTCCCTAACCCTATAGAGCACTAAATATTCATCTGTAAGCTGGCTTTTCTTCATCTCTAGTACATATTCTACTGTCCATTGAAAAACAAAAGCTTTGGCTTCCCTCCCATACTAGTAAAACATTTTAAGAGAATTTCCATTCCCCTTGGGTCCCAGTGTGAGAATCACTCTGGTCTGTGTAGAAGCCCTTTGGATCCAAGCACCTAGAATCTATCCTTGGCAAAACAGACCTTCAGGAAAACCCTCTCCAGGTAGTTCTCACTACCAACCACTGGGTATTTTCTACTGCAGTGGATATTATGCTAAGTGAAGTTCCTGGCAATAGAAAATGTAATCTAACACAACTGGTAGCAAAAATAATTAACCAGGCCCTGTTCACTCACTAGAAAATATACCCCACATGCTCAGCCTCCTTGTCAAGGGTCATCACAGCACCTAGAAGAGAGGGCAGAATGATATAAGCATGGCCACTTCCCAACAGCAGCATTCAAATCAAGAGATATCCAACACCCACATCCAAAAATAATTTCTAACTTTTTAGCTTTACCCATTCACTGATTCATCAAACACCTAATATGATGTTCACTAAAAAAAAAAAAAAAAAAAAAAAAGTAGTAAGAGAACAAACAGATGCTTAAAAAGGACTAACCCAGTGCTTTTTCCACAGCAGATATTCAATAAATGGTGAACACAAGTAAGGGTGTACGAATGACAATAATACAGACCAGTGTCTGATAAAACATCCCAACACAAGGATACCTTGGTTAAAGGCACTTGCTACTCCACTCCAATTAGCCTTCAGAATAAAAAGAATAGGGAGAAGGGTAGGGGGGAAATCCACAAATACCTGGATTAAAACTTGTTCTTAGTTAAATTAACATCCAAGATCCCAATTTCACACCAAAGGAAGACAAAAAGCCACTAACATTTACACTTGTCTACTCAAAGTAGTTTCCAGAGCACTGACAATCAGGGTTCCCAACATATTCTAATCACTATGACCTTTATCACAAAATGTCCATTAAAAAGAGTTTTATTTCTTACGCTATTAACAAAGTGTTAAGTAGATTCTTTCTATCATATTTGCTTGGGTATCCTAAGTTCTGGTTTAAACAAATGATTCCCACACTTCTAGAAGGGCCTCAATTGGGATAGTCTGTTACTTTTAGAGTAATCTTATAAAGGCTGGATTCTTTTTAAGCTCTTAAAGGGGACTTAGGCAAAATTCTTTTGATATTTTTTTAGAAGATCATCTTCAGTATTTACATATGTTACACAATTATTCATGCCGATAGGAAGAAAAAGCACATTTTATTTCCAAAAGGCTCCCTTCACTGAAACCTGTAATTGCTTACATATCTGATATTGACTTCCTGCATAAAACAAAAAACAAAGCAACAAGTATAATCATGGGTCTAAAAAGAGAGTTGTATAAAGAAAAATACAGAGTGCTCAGCTTGTTTAGCCAGACAAAGAGAAAGAAAGGATGAGTCCAGAGGGGCAATCTGCACATTTGGTAGCTGCCACTGGGGCCCAGGAAAGACAACTTGTTCCCTCTGTGAACATTTGTGTGTTGAAGAAGGATGGGAAAACCGTGAAAGCAAGAAACATGAAAAGAAAACTCAGGCTAACAACAAGGAGATAATCTGTGATTATCGGTCTGGAAAGCTCAGAAAATGTTTCCTAGAGAGGTTGTGAAATCTCTTGAGAGACAGCAAATCACTTGAGAGAGATTAAGGATATTTGGAGGCAGAGTGATTTAAAATAGTCAAATGGTTGTACTATACAGGAGATTATATCTGAGAACCAAAAGGATACCCCAGTCCTATTTTTCTAAAGCTTTCAGCTACCTTAGAAAATCTAAATCACTCCTTTAATAAATGATAAAAATAACAAATGCTTACCAAATATAAAAACATTAACAACTGTGTGAGTAAGCAATGAACCAAAAATGCAACCAAACATCTCTGACATTTAACTAAGAGCACTGTCCAACGTAACTCCTCATCAGGGAAATACAAATCAAAACCACACTGAGATACCACCTCACACCAGTCAGAGTAGCTAAAATGAACAAATCAGGAGACTACAGATGCTGGAGAGGATGTGGAGAAATGGGAACCCTCTTGCACCGTTGGTGGGAATGCAAACTGGTGCAGCCACTCTGGAAAACAGTGTGCAGGTTCCTCAAAAAATTGGAAATAGATCTACCCTATGACCCAGCAATAGCACTGCTAGGAATTTATCCAAGGGATACAGGAGTGCTGATGCATAGGGGCACTTGTACCCCAATGTTTATAGCAGTACTTTCAGCAATAGCCAAATTATGGAAAGAGCCTAAATGTCTATCAACTGATGAATGGATAAAGACGTTGTGGTTTATATATACAATGGAATACTACTTGGCAATGAGAAGGAATGAAATATGGCCTTTTGTAGCAATGTGGATGGAACTGGAGAGTGTTATGCTAAGTGAAATAAGTCATACAGAGAAAGACAGATACCATGTTTTCACTCTTATGTGGATCCTGAGAAACTTAACAGAAGAAGACCATGGGGGAGGGGAAGGGGAAAAAAAAAGTTAGGGAGGGAAGCAAACCACAAGAGACTCTTAAAAACTGAGACTAAACTGAGGGTTGATGAGGGGTGGGAGGGAGGGGAAAGTGGGTGATGGGCATTGAGGAGGGCACCTGTTGGGATGAGCACTGGGTGTTGTGTGGAAACCAATTTGACAATAAATTTCATATAAAAAAAAGACCTTTAGGGGCGCCTGGGTGGCGCAGTCGGTTAAGCGTCCGACTTCAGCCAGGTCACGATCTCGCGGTCCGTGAGTTCGAGCCCCGCGTCGGGCTCTGGGCTGATGGCTCAGAGCCTGGAGCCTGTTTCCGATTCTGTGTCTCCCTCTCTCTCTGCCCCTCCCCCGTTCATGCTCTGTCTCTCTCTGTCCCAAAAATAAATAAAAAAAAACATTGGAAAAAAAAAATTTAAAAAAAAAAAAAAAAAAAAAAAAAAGACCTTTATAGTGGAAAAAAATAATAAAATAAATAAATAAATAAGAGCATTGCCAAAGTCGCTATTTGAAACCTCAATTCTCAAAATTTAACAGCATTCTCACAGAAACTCCTACCAAAAGATCACCAACAATGAGACTTGCCATTCTCTAGAGGAAATCCCAGCTGATTTTCCTACAGATGAAACAAAATGGCTTTCAGGTGACACAAGATAACAAACTACAAGAAGGAACCAAGGGACTAATCAGGGCATGAACTCTGTCTGATGCTAGAGCATTACCCTCACCTAGAAGAACCAGAAAAACTGAGCTAAGAAATCCCTCTGATATCAAACTCCAGACACTTCTAAACAAAAGTGGCAAAGCTGGAACTTGAACCGATATCTTTGGAGTCTAAATCCCCTATGCTGAGAAGTCACATTCCTCTGAGATCCAAAACCCAAACTGAGTCGTCCTGATACGATTAGAGCCGGTCGTGAGAATTTTACCTATCAAAGCCCTACCAATGGGGTAAGCAAGCTCTCCAGTTAGAGGCTCTTTAAGGTAAAAATGGGTATAGAGAACTGAGATCCTATGTTGGGTTTACATTTTTTATTTTACACAAAACTATGGTTGACTCTAACATTAATTAAAATAAAAATCCTTGGGGCGCCTGGGTGGCTCAGTCAGTTAAGCATCCAACTCTTGATTTTGGCTCAGGTCATGATCTCACAGTCCTTAGATTGAGCCCCATGTCTGGCTCTGCACTGACTGTGGAGCCTGCTTAAGATTCTCTCTCTCCCTCTCCCTCTGTCCCTCCCCTGCTTGCACATGCACAAGCTCTTGCTCTCAAAAATAAATATATAAACAAACAAACAAATAATAAAAATTCTCTAGTTGACCAACTTGATTTTCTGCCTTTTTTGGGCACAACTCCCCCACTACCTGGTATCCCTTGCCTAAAAACCAATTCTTTAGAGTACTGACAAGTTCAGAGAAAAAGGCCTAGATGTCGCACAAGGAAGAACCAGTTGCACTAGACTGTATTCAAAGTGGGAGACAATTCTAATAAAATGGCTCCACCCACTGCTGCCCTTCCTGAGCCCATTATCTGCAGAGAATCAAAGGGTCTAGCTATAAACTTGGGTATTCAAAGGCCCCCTAAGCTCTCTAAGTGTATATATGAACACAACTTACTGGTAAGAAATGTAGAGGGGTAGGAAGAGCTCTGCACATCTCTAAATCCTGGCTTTCCTATCCCTTTGAAATTCCCACACAGTAACTTTGCAAAGGCATCCTATTGTTCCTCCATGACAAAAAAAAGTGAAATAAAGTGCATTTTCTCTTAACTGGTTTTATTAAGAAATGGAATCTCAATTCATTTTTACCTTGGCAATACCAAATTTTAAAATTCAACATTTTTAGGAAACAAGGAAATGTTGGGGGGAAAGGACACCTCAATTTAAATGAGATCTTTAGAGCAGAAGCCCTGGTTTGGGAGCTCAACTTTCCCACTTAGTAAAGGCTCTTAAACAAATTATAACATTGATCTCTGTCCTAGGGTAATTATAAAAACAAACAAACAAACAAAACAAAACAAAACACTTTCACCAAAGCATTGCAACACATGTGGGAAATATAAAGGACAAACCATGTTGCCCCACATACACATTCCAGTTCAATGTTTGCCCGGTCAGATCCAGCTCTTTTCTAGATCCCCAGCAGCCCTGTGGTCAGTGCAACAAAGTCTTACCCAGTGAACCAAGCTACTGGAGAGGCCAGGAATTTAAACATCCAGGTATCTTTCCTACATTCACTTTTTTTTTTTTAACCTCCTTTATTAAGAACTACATCTTGCACCTTACCTGTGATGAGCAAGTTACAAATCCTGTACCCTGATGTCACATTAATCTTCAAAAAATGGCTTTGCCCATCACTCCTTTTCTCAAAAATCTTTAAAGCCAGACCATGCATATAGGATAAAGTTGCAACTCCTGAGCCAGAATTCAAGCTGACCAGTCTGCTTCAACTGAACTTCCCACTGTCCATTGTGGAAGGCAGCTGTGGAGGCACAAACTTTAGAGGTAGACAACCAGGAGTTAGAATTCCAGCTTTACCACTCACTTCCTGTGTGATCTTCAGCAAGTTACTTATATTTCAGCTCTTCTCTTTGTAAAACAAGAATTCCCTCTCTTTAAGACAAGAGTAACAATACCTACTTCGAGAGAGTGTGGCATATGGCACCGAGTAAGATGCTCAGTAAGCATCACATTTCTCCCCAGCTCCAATCCAAATGATCTACTGTCTCTCTTCTTGGAAACTCTCCCTAGCAACTCTCCACCAGGTTTAGAGCCATGCTTTGCTTCAAGGCCTAATTGAAATCCCTTCTCTTCCTTAAAGGCACTCTGGTTCATAATCATATTCTCCTCTGAGCTTCTATAATTAATTCTTATATTCTAAGCCAATGGATCTAAAATTTTTATTCTTCTCTTATGTGTCACTCCTCTTTCCCCAATGAATCCACAAACCCAAGAGCAAAGTTTTTACTAATTATCAGCCAGTCACCAAGTGTTCCATAAAAAATACTTTGAAGATAACACCACTTCCCATATGCACTTGAACAAATCACCCCCATATCTTAGGGAGTTTTTCCAAGGGTAATAGTTACCAGATAAATGAAAAGGATGCTTGTATCTACGTAGTCACAGTGGAACTCTCAGACAAGCCAGCAGAGTCCAGGAAGCCTTTACTTCACTCCATGCATTCAACAGGCTCTTCTTAAGCTCCTTCTTTGTGCAGTCCTTAATTCAGCACGGGAGACAGACTATGAGCAATTTGGTTTCTACCTTTGATCAGCTTTCTGAAATCTAGACTATTTCAGGTTCTTTAGAAACCCGTCTCTGAAAAATCTCATCAGTGAAGGGATTCACCTTCTGAAAATACTACTTGGGGGAAAAAAGTAACACAGTCACTTGAGTTTTAATCTTGTGGCCCTATCCCAAGATGGCCAGTTGAAGTGTGTGCATATAAAAGATAACTCAAAACTGTCCTGGAGCTGAGATAATGACCTCTTTCCCATTCCCAAGACCCTGCTGCCCAAACAAGAGAAACACCTGCATGGGATAAAACCAAGAGCTAGACTAAGGCAGCATTAAAACAAATTCTCTCAGTTAGTGAAGTTGTTTTATTCATGTCCAAGTAACTGTAAACTACATTCGTATAAAGATCCCAGGAAAATGCAATAATCCTTAGAAACACTTGAAAATGTTCAGTCTCTTAAATTCTACTAAATTACTAAATTCTTGGATAAGGTAGCACAAACATTGGCTAGTCTTGAGTCACTTAAAATATACATCTTTAATACTTAGTGCATTTCAGGTGAAGGACAAAAAAGGAAAGCTAATCATTCACCAATTCTTGCAGTTTAATTTGTTAAAGTCATAGAGTGCAAAGTTAATTTTCCTTTGTTTGAGTTCCGTGTGTGTGTGTGTGTGTGTGTGTGTGTGTGTGTGTGTGTGTGTGTGTGTGTGCGCGCGCGCGCGTCCCTCAAGGAGCCTGCATACAACCACCACAGCCGCAGGTTAGGGCTCAACAGCCACGGCAGAGCAGCTTGGCGAGTCCAGGGGACCAACCGGCGGCTGCACGCGAAACCCACTCACAGGCCCGCCGGGACTGCCCGCAGTCTCCTCTGCGCACCGCAGCTTTGCACTTCCCCAGATCCCTGGTCTCCCTGCTCCCCACCCCCAACTGCGTGGCCCCAGCCCGCCGGAAAGGCTGCCCCGACCCACCGCCCAGAGGGCAGTCCCCACCAGCCCCGCCGAGCTGCCCCTCCGCCCTGCTCTTCTGCGCCTGCAGAGGCCCCCGAGTGTGGGCGCCCGGCGCGAATACTCACAGAGCTGAAACTTGGCCGGGGCTAGGAGCGGTGAATAGCGGGAAAAGGGCTAGGGCTGCAGCGGCGGGCAGGGCGCGGCAGAGCGGAACCGGCGCCCCTCCTGCCAGCCCGCCGCGGGAGCCAGGGCACCGGCACCCCACCCCCTCCCGAGGGAAGACGGACTGGGAAAGCCAGGGCGGCGGCCGGACGCTCTTACCTCTTGAGTTCTCCAGCCAGGCTGGGCGCTCGCACTGATGGGGGCTTGTCTGGAGCCGCGCAGCCCGGAGGAGGAGCCGCTCCGGGAGAGAGGGCGGCGGTCGGGCAGGCATCCGCGCCCGGGGCTGCGGCCGGGCTAGGGGGAGAGAGATGGGAGGGAGCACAGATTTGAGTGGAGGGGCGTGGAGGAGGTGTGCCTCCACCCGAGACAGAGAGGGTGGGCTGCTGAGCCCGGTGGCGGGGTGTGCTCCAAGGCACTGGAGGGAACAAGAAAACCCGCGCTGAGAGTGTGGAGCTTGGGGGGGGGGGGGGGGGGGAGGCTGTGCTGGGGTTGGGAAAATGGAGGTGGGGGGCAGGATGAAGAGTTGGCCCACAAACCGGACGGCCCTCACCTCGGCACCATCCGAAAAAGAATTGTCTGGGTCTGGAGCAAAACACAAGGGGATCTGAAACTTTATGTCATTTTCTCATACACACGTGACCCCCCTGCAGTCCAGATGGTTTCAATCACTGGAGGAAAAAAGCGGCTCTGCTGGTATGCATGAAAAGCCGGAGCTGGGAGAGTCTGGGAAAAGCTGCCTGTACAGCTTGTCTGCCTTCAAACAAACCGATGAGCTCTTTCCGTTCTTCCAGCCCTTGGCCTGGGGCAGCCCTGCAAAACCCAAAAAGACATTACAAGAAGCTACGTTTGGTACTGCCAACTGTGGCAGAGGAACTCTGAAAGCAGTAGGGTTCCAAGGAGTTTGATCTGAACCGAAAGTTCCAAGGGCATTCTGAGATTTTGTTTTAAATACTCCATTTGGCTTGCAAAACCCAAAACTAGAATAGGGTGTCATTAAATAAGCAAAGGAATACTAGCAGTGAGAATCTGTGATTTATTAGTGGAATTCTGAAAGACATTGTTAACTCAGTGTGACAATCCACTTGGAAAAGAATCATGCAAACCACTTAAAATCCAAACCCACACATACTTGGTGGGATGTTAGGAACCCATGTTACCCAATTTCTCATCCCATAAATCACTATAAATAGACTTTGATATTGGAATGCACAAATCTGACTTTCACAAACCTAGTTATAGCTTGAAGGAGCAAATGTATATGAATGAAGATAAACAGGCTATAAAGGCCAAGACAGGTTTCAAAGCCCAGGCCAATTCAATTGTCACGTCTGAAAGAGGGATTTATTCAGCTCAGAAATAATGGTGGGGAGGGGGTGGGGGCAGGGAGGCACCTGGGTGGCTCAGTAGGTTGAGCATTAGACTCTTGATTTCAGCTCAGGTCATGATCTCAAAGATGTGAGGATCAAGCCCAGAGTCTGGCTCTGCTCTGAGCATTAAGCCTGGTTAGAATTCTCCCTCTCCTTCTGCCCCTCCCCTACTCGCTCACATTCTCTCTTGCTCAAAAATAATAATAATGGGGACTTTAAGATACATCCTAAAAATAATTTAACTTGTTCATGATCAAACAGAAATAGTGGCAAGAATCAAACCGATAAAGTCTATTGTTCCTTTGCCCGAAAAGGATATTAATATAAATCACTGGTACGAACTCTTTATCTTGTAATATCAGTGCCAGAGGATACACTTGGCCTTTCTAGCAGAAGGCCTTATACACAGAGTAACACAGTTGTCTGTGTGTGAAAAATATATCAGCTCTTGGTAAAGTGAATTGATTCTACATTAAGAAAACCCAAGGTTTCCATTGTTGAGGCACACTGGAAAATACAGATGACAACCTGAAACTAGGCAAATCAAAACAAGTTTTACTCCAAATTCAAAATCTAGCAGTGAGTTTCTCCTCTAGTTTAGTGAAGTACTTGAACCCTTCAGGAGACCAAGGCCATATATGGATGGACTTAGCCTTCTCCAATCTTCAGTCTCAAATTAGGGTGGTTCTACTCTCTAAAAGCAACAAGAGAATTCATGTAGAAGAATCCTTAGGGGACACAAGCCACAGAATGTAATAACACTCCAGGCAAATTCCACCTGCAGCTCCTTATGCTGTATAAGGAGGTTCTTAAGTTTCTCACTTGCAAGACTATTAAAACTTCTACTTATTAAAGTCCTTTCTTATGAATGACAACTGTAAAGAAAGCCATCCCAAAAGAAAGCATCAAGATTTTCTTTATTCAGACCCAGGACAGTAACTGTTTTCATCTCCAAGAGCTGCTGCTGCTGCCTCCTATGTGTACTAAAGCAATGTAAGAGGGCAATAATGAGATACAAAGAGTTCTTTTTTTTTTTTTTTTTTTGCCAATGCTATTGCAAATTATGCATAGAGCTTTTCTAATTCTTAAGAAAAACCTTAATTAGATCTGCTCTTTCAGAAAGAAAATTAACATCCCTTAAGTTTTTTAAATACAGCCTAAATATAGTCTTGAGTCTAAACTCCATTGGGGCGCCTGGGTGGCGCAGTCGGTTAAGCGTCCAACTTCAGCCAGGTCACGATCTCGCGGTCCGTGAGTTTGAGCCCTGTGTCGGGCTCTGGGCTGATGGCTCAGAGCCTGGAGCCTGTTTCCGATTCTGTGTCTCCCTCTCTCTCTGCCCCTCCCCCGTTCATGCCCTGTCTCTCTCTGCCCCAAAAATAAATAAACGTTGAAAAAAAAAATTAAAAAAAAAATAAACTCCACTGATGTCAGTCTCAGTCAGTTAACACTGGCCAAAATTTTATTAGAGACACTGACAACTGAAATGTTTTTAATACTAATTTAAAAGGTGCTAATTAAGTAATTTACATTAATCTAATGTCCACGTCACACGACAAAACTAAGGGAGATGTAAGCTCGAGGACTGGGACCAAGTCTATCTTTGCTAATAATTACATTGTTATGTGCCTAGCACAGTACCCAGCATGAAATATGTGCACAATAAGTACATGGTGTTTGAGTAAATGAAAGATGAATAAAACCACTCCCCATAAGATGACAATCCTGTAGAGGCATGTGACTTGTAAACAACTGAATGAAATAACAGCTTTAGGAAGGATACTAGCAACAGAAAAGAGGAAGAGGTAATTAGCATTAGCTGGCTTTGGGCTTTATTCACAAATAAGAACAGTTTACAAGAGGAATTTGGTATATTTGGTGCCTAATTTAGGGATCTCACAGATACACTTTCTCAAGTCCCATTATTCAGTCCCCTCAACACAGAGCCAAGACAAAATTTGAGCATAAACATCCTGGCTCTAATTTGGATAGTATGAATACTGTTCCTTTCATCCTCTCAAATACATCGCCTCCACCCCCAAGCCATTTCCTCTGTACTGTCTTCTGTCAGTCTAATGAAAGTTTCCTAATCTTTAGAAGCAGTAGCTTTGCTTCTCTTTGTGTGGAGAAATACAATACACTCTGATTACATGCTTATATTCCATACAGATGCCTGGCAACACATCTTATAGCTAAGAGTCTGTTTAATATTTTAACTTTGAGGGACTTATGATTCAACTATTTTGTTATATACCAAAATAGCACTTGACATCACAGAGATGGGCTTTACTTCCTTTTGCTATTTTAAATCCTGCACTTAAACATGGTGAGTGGCTTGGGTTTTCTGGTTCATAGATTTTGCTTTGGAGTGTTTTTTTTTTTCTTCGAGGGACAAAGGGATTAAGATTTTTGAGGAAGTCTTCCAGGTTTGCAGGTCTAGTACTCATGAAGCAGTTACTTCCTCCTACATACTCTGCCTACAATATTATATGTGGTCTTAATTAAAGGGGGAATTGGGGTCTTATTATGCTTCATGATCCAAATAACCAGGTTTGTCTAAGGCAGGCAACTGGGCAAGAAGGTTGGCCCAGATGACCTACCTTTAAGTTTTCTAGGGCATGCTTTTCTACATATCATTTCCTTCTTTAAATTTTTAATAAAAATTTTATGTTTTGTTTTAAATAACTAAACTTAAATGGTAAATATTGAAATCACTCTAAATAATTACTAATTATTAATCCATAACCTCAACAAGTACTATTTAATCCAATTCTGTTTCCATTCCCCCTACATTTGAGTAGAACCTCATTTCTAGAGCACCCAATATTCACCCTTGAACTTTTTCCATAAGCTTTAAGACTTAGGGCCAGTTTCAATATAAAACAACTCTGATCTGTAATCTCCAGAAGCCCAGCATGCCTCAGGAGTAGCTATCAAGGTCATCCCTCTGGCTTTTTACTTTCCTCTTTTTCAAGACCCTCAAAAGGCAAACGGGACTTACATTCACAGAGTTGAAATGTCAGTAGTATGAATCCTTATGACGAATATTTGCAATCAGTAAAGCATAATAGCATGTACTAGAACACTAGTTCCTAAAGCTGAGAGCCCTTCAGAATCATCTAAGAAGCTTGTCAGAAATACAGTTTCTGGCCGTAGTCCCAGACCTACTGAATTAGAATCTCCAAGGTTAAGAAACACTACACTAAATTAATTGTAAGATCTTTGTCAGTTCTACATAGGCCAATTTTCCCTTAGAGGAAAGACCCTCTATCACCACACACTCACACAGGCTTCCCAAAAGAAATCAAGCAAGATATTATATGAATTGAAACATAATATAGCTCTTTTCTTCCCAATAAGCAACTTCCTTAGTCACAATTGCCTTTACAGCCTACCTCTGAAAGAAAAAAAAATCCTTAAACTGATGTTTAAAAAAAGTATATTCCTACTAAACAAAGTTTAACAAGATTTCAAAACAGATCATTGAGGACTCAGCATGTTTTGTTAAACAAACAATAGCACTAATAGGTCACTGAAACTATTGATTATATTTCTATCTTTGGTAATCAAGTAAGATAATCCGTAACTGACCTAATGTATATTCTGTTAAAAGCTACTTAGTTTTTAAAATTGTAGAGGATAAGTGGGGCACCAGGGCGATAGCGGCGGGGGTGGGGGGGGAGGCCTCAGTTGTTTAAGTATCTGACTTAGGCTCAGATCATGATCTCACGGTTCATGGGTTCGAGCCCTGCATCAGGCTCTGCGTTGACAGCTCAGAGCCTGGAGACTGTTTCAGATTGTGTCTCCCTCTCTCTCTGCCCCTCCCCCACTTGTGCGTGTGCTCTCTCTCTCTCTCTCTCTCAAAAAAATAAACAAATATTAAAAAATTTTTTTTAATTGTAGGGTATAAGAAACACAGAACCCAAAATTGTGTGTAAACATTTTTTCATTGTGACTTTAAAATATATATATATATTTTTTTATATGTATATGTATACGTATATGTAAGATATATACCTGGTTGAAAACTTAAAAAACAGTATAAAAGGATATTTGGAGAAAGAGAAGTCTTCCTTCCTACTCCTGTCCTCCAGCTCCCCTCTCTTCAGGCAATCACTGTAGTTTCTTGTATATGTTTCCAGAGATATTCAAAGGGAACATAAAATTATTTATTGTGTATAACGCATTTTTGGGAGAAGAAGTCCAAAGCCTGTAACGGATTATCAAAGAGGTTCAAGATCTCAAAAAAGATAGGAATCCCCATTCTAGAGCAAAGCTAAGGGTTCACGCTCTATTTCAGTCCACTGGAAGGATTAGCAGAATTGCAACCTTCATTTTACTTATGAGCGTTACTACGCACAACTCCAGACTACAAAATAGCTTCAGCGAGCAATGTTGGTTAACATGCAGATGTGGTTATAAAATGCCACATCTGTTTGTAAATAACTTCCTCATTTTTATGTTTTTCTTAAACAAGCCCTCCAATAAATAGTTCCTTTTGTTACTGTGTTAATAGACTGACAGTGAAAATCTGTACAAAAACTTCTGGCATATACATACCCTCACAACCTGAAATTTTTCTTTTGTAATAAGAGAAAGATTCTATTTATATCTACACAGAATTTAAGGGGGAAAATTGACTTAGTATACTCTTGGTAGATATAATTAACATAAGTTACAAGGTTATTAATAAAGATCTTAAGAACCTTATGTTTTAAGATATACATTATTTTTGTCAAGATGGTAAATCTCATTTGGATTTAAGTGATTATTACTTTCGTAAGTGTTATAATTGGGATTTTAACATAAAGCTACAAATAAGCTATTAATTTGTTAAAGTACTTAAGGGCTAACTGAACAGTTTCCCTTATTCCCTTTTTCAGAACAGAATCTGTTTCCTTGCCTGAATACCATGTAGTACTTTTCACTCTCCCCTTCCTAAGTGTATGAGAGATATAGTACATAAAATCAAGTCTCTTTTCCTATAATCAGCTTACAAAAAGGTTTAGTCTGACCTAGGTCCATTTATTTTTTGCTCTGTAATGCTATTTGGGGTTTTATTCCAAATACCAGGCTATTTACTATTTACTTAAAGAAAGTGTTAGGACTGTTTGACTGATGAGGCTGGGCAGGCTAGACCTGGGAGAGAATAAAGAATAAGATGAGATACTGGATGCTCTTTAGATGGACAGGAAACAAGAAAAAGCTCAGAAAAGCTCACGAAGACTGAAAGGTCTCCTCACTCGTATGTCTTGCTGAATGGTCCTTTTTCTTCTCTCAGGGGCTTAAAGATAATTTTTAATTGGAAGAAATTAAAGTCTAAAAATTTACTGATTTGAAACACTAGTTATCAATTTTTGTTCCAATGGTATCAGTTTTATATCTAATCAAAATATCCCTAGATTGAAGCATGATTTATCTGTCACTAAGCTCACTAAACTTTGCCCCAAAAGCATCCCCGAAATAAGAATTGTGAGAATGTGATCTCTTCTAGTAATTTTCCATATTACTTGCAAAAAAAAAAAAAAAATGAACCTACAGCAAATGAGAAAAAAAATAGCTATAGCTATTTACTTCTTTATTCACTCTACAAACATTTATTAAACACCTGCAAAAAACTGTCTTTGACATCAGTGGAGCATAAAAGAGATAAGTCATATAAGCAAATCTAAAATCTAGTGAGGAAGGTACATATTAACAATATATCAGAATAAAATATGTGGTATAAAAGAGATAAAGAGGAGAAAAAAGAGGAATTTGCAGTAGTAGACTTTCCTCCCAAAAACTGATGGAAAGAGGGTAGGAACTGAATCTTAAGTAATTGTTACAATTTCTTTTCAATTAATAGAAAAGAGGAGGAGATAATTCAAAACCACAGGAATTGCCTGAGCTGTGAACTACTAACTTTAAGAACAATGACTGCTCTTCATTTGACTAGAGTAACAGAGGCTAAAAAGGCAGATTAGTGGAAAACAGTTTGGTGGTTCCTGAACAAGTTAAACATAGAATAACCATATGACCCCACAATTTCAGTCCTAGGTATAAACTGCAAGGACTGAAAACAGGTGTTCAAATTAATTGTGCATGAATTTTCATAGCACTATTCACAATAACCAAAAGGTAGAAACAACCCAAGTGTCCATCAACAGATGAACTGATAAACAAAATGTGGTATATTCATATACTGAAATATTACTTGGCCACAAAAAGGAATGAGGTGCTGAAACATCCTAGAATGTGGATGAACTTGGATAACATTACATAAGGGAAAGAAGCCAGACACAAAAGGCCACATATTGTATTATTCCATTTATATGTACTATCCAAAACAGGTAAATCCAAGAGACAAAAAGAAGATTAGTGGTTGGCAGGGGCTGGAGGGAGGGAGAAATAAGTATGGGGTCTACATTAGGGGTGATGAAAACGTTTTGGAACCAGACAGAAGTGATTGTGCACAGCATCGTGAATGCAATTAATGCCATTGAATTCTACATTTCAAATGGTTAATTTTTATGAAGTTGTATGAAGTCCAACTTAACCTTAAAAAAAAAAATAGGGAGATATGGGTCTGTGGTAGATACAACAAATGCTTACTAATATCCTGCCCAGTCCCCAGAAGTCTATATGTTCCATTCACCCTACAATTAGGTAGGGCCATATGACTTTCTAGCCAACAGGTTGTGAGCAGAAATGACTCATGTCACCTCCAGGCCAAAATTTCTAAGAATGAGTGAGAGGGGAACCTGGCACGCTCAGTTAGTAGAGTATGCAATTTTTGATCTTGGGGTCATAAATTCAAGCCCCATGTTGGATGTTGAGCCTACCTAAAAAAAAAAAAAAAGAAAAGAAAAGAAATGAGTAAGAGATGTGCATGCCTCTCTTCTCTAACCACACAGATCCAAAGCCATGTGAGACAATGGGGCAGAATGGGTCACTGAATAAAGTAGTGCCTCCCTATTGACCCATGCTGGACATGTTATATGAGTAAGAAATAGACTTTTTTTGAGAGACAGAGGCAGAGACAGAGAGAGACAGTGAGTGACAACAGGGGAGGGGCACAGGGAGACAGAATCCCAAGCAGGCTCCATGCTCAGCATGGATCTCACAACTGCAAGATCATGACCTGAGCCAAAATCAAGAGTCAAATGCTTAACTGACTGAGCCACCCAGGTGCCCCAAGAAATAGACTTTTATTGTCTTAAGCCACTGAAATTTCAGGGGTTGCTATTGCAGCATAGGCTAAACCTACTCTGACTGACAGAGGGTCAGATCTAGGAAGGCTAAAAAAGCAGTACTAAGAAATTTGAATTTTATTCTGAAGGGCATGAAGAGACAATGCTTTTGAGGAAAAGAGTAACATGATGTGCATTTCAGGAATATAATTATGGATGCAATGTGCTGAGTAAATTAGAAACAAAGATAGTCTTCAACCTTGGTGCACATCAGAAATCACCTGAGAACAGTAGTCCTCTTCCAATTCCTTTATATTTCTTTAAAGAATAAAATATGTGTCCCCAGGGGGAAAAATCATCTGAGGAGTTTATAAAAATACAATGCTGTAGTCCAGGACATGTCTAGAGATTCTGATGCAGAATCTCTAGAGGTAGGGTCTAGGCAGTTATAATTGAAAAAAACTCTATGGGAGATTCTAGACTACAGGTTAGAGTCAAGGAAAAGATGTCTAGCTCAGAGATGACCAAAATTACATGCTTAGTGGATTCAAACAAACAGTATAATAGAATAACTATTTTCTTAACAAATGGAATGATAAATGCTTAGAGAGCTTCTGTTAAAACAGTTATGAAAAAGTTACTCACATTACCATTTGTATAGTCATAGTTATGACTTTGAAAATTTAAACATCAGTAAGATGGGGGTGACAGTTTGTATGTGCCTACCCTATTGTTAAGTGTAATCTACCCCAACATCTCTGTTAGCCTGAGAAACATGGCTGATACACTCAAGTCAGAGGACAGAGCTGCCCTCAGTCTCCTGGAAGGCCAACCTCTTCCCAGCACTCACATCTATCTTATTTCCTCCTTTCTTTCCTCTTTTCTTTTCTTGCAGAATAACTAGCATTCCATTCGGTCTTTAGTTCCTTCCTCCCCAGTATCTAAGTCATCAACCAACCTTCAAGTCATCAAGACTTAAAGAGCCAAGATTTAAGGGCTCAAAAAGTCTGGGTTACAGATGCATTGGAAGCTGTCACTCTAACCTCTGTGTGTGTGTGTGTGTGTGTGTGTGTGTGTGTGTGTGTGTGTGTGTGTGATTTTTACTACCAATTGTAATTTTTTAAGAGTCTCAGCTTTCCACCATACAGATCTAATACCATGAGGAAATTGATCCTTTACCAACCAAAATTCAGTTTGTGTTATAAAAACAAATCTTCAGAGCATCTCAGGAAAAAGTGATCTCTGATAAAGAGCATTGAAGTTGACTGACAAAAAGTACCTTTAAGATTTCTGAAAACCTACTGAAAGGTGCAAAAGAAACTGACAGGCTTCACTACAAACCGCCTCACCGTACTGAATACTGCTCAACAATCCTTTTTTCATTATTCCTAGTGATTAAGATTCTTTTCTTGCTTTCCACAACAACTGTCCCAAGTTTGTATATTTTCAAAACTTCTAACCCATTACTGTTAGCAGGCAACCTTGCCCTCATCGCTGAAAAAGCAGAGGTGTACTTTCCTTGACATTCCTCTACTATGTCAAAATGCATCTGCTTGCCTCCCTATCTCTTATCCCAGAAGCATGCCTATTCCTTTTGAAGAATAACTCTACTATGTTGGATCTTTTGTTTCCTGCATCTCATGTCTTCCTCTTTCTTTTTCGATCCCTGTTGTAGTTTCTGAGAAAGGGTACATAGAAGGTAAAAAAAAAAAAAATAGATACTTTACAAGGCTGAAAATGATTTCAAACTATTCTCCCACTGGACTGACAGTTTAGTCTGGTAAAGAATTCTAAATAAAAAATATTTTTTATTCAGATTTTAGAAGTTATTGTTCTACTGATCATATGCTTTCTAGTATTGCAGCTGGGAAATATAATGCATTTTTTGTGTCTGCTAGCTTGGAGGATCTTTTCTATCTGAAATCTGAAATTTCATGATGATGTGCCTGCATATGGGTACTTTTTCAAACATTGTTCTAAGGCACATTAAAAGTGGGCCCTTTTAATCTGGAGGCTCATATTCCTTGATTTAGTTCCAATAAATGTTTTGTTTTGTTTTTCATAGATTTCCTCCCCTAATTTTCTCTAATTTCTCTTTCTAGAACTCCTATTTATATGTTGGACCTCCTAGATTGATCCTTTATTTGTCCATCTCATTGTCTTTTTCTTCTACCTTATGGGAAATTTTGTACATTTTTCCTTCTAACTCTTCTATCAGACTCTACATATTGGCTTCATTATGCTCAGTCTCATAAATAACTTGTCATTTCCTGAAAATGTCAAGAAGGTTAACACTTTTGATAGGCCCAACTCAAAGGTCACCTTTTCAGTAAAGCCTGCTCCTAGGCAGAATGAATTACTCCCTCTCTTTGCACCCAACGCACAGTCCATAGCCCAGAACATCTGTTCACAAGTATTGTTCACCATGACACCCAATCTGTTGATTCTGCTAGAATGTGTACCTCTTGAAGGTGTATCCATCTTCAATATCTAGTAAATGACAGCTACCCAATAAATGGCTGTTGCATTACAGTAATTTCAAAAGAATATATAGTATAAATATTAGATTATGTGATCATTAGCTAACCAAAGAATGTAAACAGAAACCCAACCCCCTAGAAAAAATTATATAAGCTTAAAAATGCACCTGTGAATATTTTTAATCTTAAAAGGTTATTATTTTTTAACCAAACATTCCCAATCTTATCCAAAGGCACATTCTTCATAGTCACTCACACATATGCAAATTCAGAATTTAAAAAGCTAATTCACTTTTAAATCATCTGCTTACCCAACCAGGCACCTGAAGAGTTTCCTTAGATTACAGTATATATTTGTTGTTGCTGTTGTTTGGAATAACCAAAAATACAGCAAAAAAGGCAAGAAGAGATTTCTTTAGAATGCACCACCCATATAAAAATGTTAGTAACTGGTAGCCAACCCTCCAGTAATCTTTCCAGAAACATTAGGTGATTAAAGAGTAAGGAACAGAAAGACACTCCTGAACACTAACTACAGCATGGCTACTGAAGGCATTACAAGGCTCAATAAAGAATGTTCATTCGTATACAGGGATTTAAGCGCTGTAAGGGATTTTTGTTTACTTTAGTTTTGGTTTGATTTTCTTTTTAAAACCATGCCCTAATGCCAAATGTTACTTTTTTTCTCTCTCTCTTTCCTGTTGAACTGATGCTATGTTAAGATATAAGCACAAACATCTCATAAGTGTTTTAAATCCATCCAATTGTTCAAGAAGGCATACGTGCCGGGCCAATGAAGCCAAAACATTAGAGCTAGGAATTTTGATGAAGATAATAATTGCTTACAGACCAGCTTGTTTTAACTTGCTGAACAAAGAACACAATTTTATACCACATTTTCATCACAGGCTTCTTCTCTGCATAATCACTACTATAATGAACACTTTTAAAAGGGAGATTATCTACAGGTTAAAGAGTAAGGAAGTTATCAATTAGATTCCATCATCTTCAAAATTTCACTTACTCAAACTTTATATTAATTAAAAAAAATTTTTTTTTGCTGGCCTAAGCACTGTTTTGAATCTTTACAAACCATTTGTTTAGTGTACAGCATAAATCTGAAAACAAAGACACTCGGTAAATTTCTAGTGCTGCCCTGGATGGCTCTATAACCATGGGTATGTTAATAACTTCTTTGTATCTTCATTTATTTCTAGGACATCCCTAGCAATATGGTTTCATCTTTCTCATATATGAAAGCTGCATTCAGGTTCTGTGCCTATGTCAGGAGTTCCTCTCCCACTCCTTCTCCCACTAAGTTACTTTCATCACTTGTAGGCCCCTGCAATAATTCAATATTCAACCAAAATTTATTAAGGACCTACTCCATGACAGACAGTGCAGTGAGGGGGGAGGATGAGCTCGGTCTCTGAGAGGACCGTGATACTAGTTCCCTGACTAACAGAGAG
Organism: Puma concolor; assembly: GCF_028749965.1. NCBI lineage: Eukaryota > Metazoa > Chordata > Mammalia > Carnivora > Felidae > Puma > Puma concolor. The sequence goes on along the minus strand of NC_141676.1, from coordinate 50,268,643 downwards.
GATGGTCTCAGTCATTCTGCTTGTTTCACCCTGACTCTGGATCTCCTATTCTTTACTTCCCCTGGAATATATAGCTGGAAGTCCTAAAAATTAAGGTGGTATAGACTCACAGGATTGGGCTGAGGCTGTCAGTCAGTACCCAGATTGTTGCTGGGCCAGGTAATCTGGGAACCAACATGGTTTCAAGACAGATAAGAAGTCATGGAATGGACCAATGTCCCCAATTCACAAGACCAAGATAACTCTTTGTGCATGATAACAATGGTGACCCTATCTTTTCTAAATCATTTTGCCCTTACAATTCCAGCCTCGAAGACAGAACTCTCTAGACTCTAGACTATGTTGACTCTTGATTCCCTTATTGCAGGGAGCCATTCATCTCAGCACATAGGCCTTCAGTATCAGTTGTGGAAAAGCAGGGTCATGTCTTCCAACTATGTCTGAAACCTTGTAAATTACAGAGAAAAGGAGGGTGGGAAATGTGAGATCTATGCTGTCCAGAGTATTAATGGGACAAATTCTAATGGCAACCTTAAATTTGAGACCCCAAACTTTGGACATATGCTTATCATTCCCCACCTGCCCATCTCACTGGTGTTTGTATGCCAATCAGCTGTACTTTTGTCTCTGATCTGTTGCTTGCCCTGATCCTTGCCATTCAGTAGTCATCTTGTTCCAATTCATGGCCTTCTTCTGACCTTGGATCATGGATATGCTCTGAATCTGAACCACTTACCTGGCTCCAGTTCCCCAGCCTAGGCCTGATCATGAACTATTCTCTTGCCACCTTCCCATGCCATTCATTTCGGGGTCATCACAGCTTCTTATCCTTCTTCATCTACTGCTGCCTACCCTGGTGCTGGCTAGAGTTTTAGAATCCTTTTTAGTTCATTCTGGTAGGACAAAGAAGGTAAGTAATAATTAATATATTTAACAACAGTGTGCAGAGAGGACCTAAATTTGCCAACATTTAACTGTAGTAGGTACTGAAGTTACTGTATTTTTCCTGTATCTCAAATTTCTCATCTTTATATTAATACACTGGCTGTCACATTCCCTCAAAGATACATTTATACTTAATTAAAATAGCATGCATTCTGGGGTCACAATAAAGCTATAATATGCTCTTATATTCCTAACTATATAATGAATATTAAAAACATTTAGAAACAAATTGACTCCCTAAAAGGAATAAAAATTTTGAGTAATTTTTATTTTTTAAACATACTATTATCTCACTTCAGAAAATATTTCTGAAATGTTACATGAAAAGAAAAAGAAAAATATTATAAGTCAATTAAGCAGAGCATACTATTCAGAAAAACTCAATAGTGGCTTCTGTTTCTTAGTGAAGAAGGATTTTGCAAATGTTAACACTTATCCCATGATTAATAAGTTTTATATATTCAGATATAATTGCAGTGAGTTTTCTGAAAAGGAGACTTAGCTTAGCAATCATATGGGAAAAGGAATATTCTAATTACATTTTATTGGGTTAATTCACTTTAAGGCTTTGACTTCTCTGCTAGTCAATTACTAAAACAGAGGCATTTTTTTTAGAATTTAAAGACACAGGAATTTTCATTGTGCTAACATAAAGAGGAGACCCAAAAGTGTTACATAAACTTTATAAAGTTTAAAAGAGTTAAAGGAGATTCCTCATCTCAATTCCTAGGAGATGCTGTATCTGGAAGGGTAAACAGAAGCAAATAGTTTTCTGAAATTGTGCCAAGGCTACATGTCAACTGCCTGGCAGGAAATGCTTTTGGAGGGCCTAGATAAACAGACCATCATCTTTTTTTGGAAAAATCTTCTCCTTTGGATTCTTACAAAGCAAATGTACTCAGTTTAAACTAGCATCATAAACACAGTAAGCAGAAAAGGATTTTAAAATCGTGGTACCTATAGGGTTTATGTCACTTAAGTGATCTGTCGTTCACTTTTAACACACAAGAACCTCAACTGTTCAGCGAGCATAGACTCAATACATGCATATTGAAATCTGTGGTAAATTAAACCTCATCTTTCCATTAATTTTCATTGCAATTTTGGTGAAGCTTTATCTTACGAGAAAGTTTCATTTAGCAGTAGCTCTTAATATTTTAGCATTATACAATGATATTTTCTTACATTTATGTAGCAATGTGTCTTTCCAAGTATTTCACATCCATGATTTTAATTTTTGTTTTAACATCTCATTTTATAAGTGCTAGCACTGAGACTAAGCTAGGACTTATAAAATGAGATGTCAGCACAAAAATTAAGTCAAAGAATAAGTTAGTCAGAGGACCACACCTAAAACCAATTAGTCTGAAACATTCTCTAGTCCATTTCCTTCTGTCCCTCTGTCCATGTTATGCATCAGATAATGGACCCTCAAATCTGGCTATCACATTTATTAAATAATCCTTTGACCTCACTTGACTTTTACTTTCTTAAAATCCAAAAAGGAAGATGAGGATCTAGCTGTTGACTCAGAACGCCTACTATCAGCCAGAGAAATCTTCTGCCCTGTGTCAAGCCTAGCGAGCTTTTTGCACCTCCTCTCTCCACAAGGCTGCATCTTCTATTTGGCTACTATATTCTTCTCCTCCTTCCTCATAATGAAAGCATCCTCTGCCCCACTCACCTTATGCCCAATCTTGCCCAGTCCACGATAAAGAGAAAATTTCCCCGGCCCAAGGAACAGAGTAGTACAAAAGGTGACATACCTCTCTACCTGCCATGCCTCATCCTATAATCAACTTCAGATAATAATTTGAGCCATCTCAACTTTGGGATCCTCGCTCATTGTCCACAGCCACCAGGCATAACTTTCAATATCCCCCCAATCTGTCCCATCTCTCCCAAATAGGACATCTTTGCCTTAGTTACTATTGGGTCTCATAAGGAAAAAAAAAAATACAGAAACTTTTTCTGTAGACCATTTTACGTTGTCTACACAATGTTAAGAGGATGGTGTATAAGTGGAAAAAAGTCACAAGCTGAAGGATACGAATATTTGAGTGTGAACAGCATATTTTAAATAATATAATCATCATATTACTTATTAAATTTTTAAATGTATTTCTATTATTTCTTAAAATGGGATACACCTATAATTATAATTAGATAGACTTAGCACAGACCAGAATATATAACCAAGGTTTACTCAAAAATGTTGTAATTCCAACCCTGGAAATTTGGTTTCCTACTCGACTTATGAGAGCTTCCTGAAATGCAAATACATTCCAACATCAATATAGAACAAAGACTTAAATGACCACTGAACAAATAAAGAAATACTGATAGAGGGGCGCCTGGGTGGCTCAGTCGGTTGAGCGTCCGACTTCAGCTCGGGTCATGATCTCATAGTCTGTGAGTTCGAGCCCCGCGTCGGGCTCTGTGCTGACAGCTCAGAGCCCAGGGCCTGTTTCAGATTCTGTGTCTCCCTCTCTCTCTGCCCCTCCCCCGTTCATGCTCTGTCTCTCTCTGTCTCAAAAATAAATAAACGTTAAAAAAAATTAAAAAAAAAAAAGAAATACTGATAGAAAGAATAAACATAAATTTCATCCTAAAAGAATATGTAAAAGTAAACCTCAAGAGAGTCAACAATTGTGTTTTAAAAAGCTAGGAAGGATGTAAAATTGGAAGGGAATGGTAAGATCTAAATATTAATTTTTAAAAAGCTGCTACATCAGTCAGGATATATGGTGTCAGTTTTTAGGACATTAAAACTCTACCTAGGGGTAATTCCAGAATGATAGATTAAGGAGATTGGTAAATCATCTGTCCAAAGCCACAAAAAACTATACAAAATTGTCAAAAAAAGCATTTCAGCCTTTTTGTTTTTTGGGTTTTTTTTTTTTTGTTTTTTTTTTTTTTTTGGAAATTGACCAGAGGTACACAACAAATTGAAAATCACTTATTTTGGGGGCACCTGGATGGCTCAGTTGGTTAAATATCTGACTCTTGACTTTAGCTCAGGTCATGATCTCACGGGTCGTTGAGATCTAGCCCTATGTGAGGCTCCATGCTGAGTGTGGAGCCTGCTTGGAATTCTCTCCCTTCCTCTCTCTCTCTGCACCCCTCCCCCCCCCCCATGGTGTGTCTGTCTGTCTGTCTCTCTCTCTCTTCTTTCTCCCCCAAAATAAATAAATAAACATTTGGAAATCATTTATTTTTAAAATAAATAAATAATAAAACTACTGAACCTCTGTGAGAAAAGTGGGACTCTGGGACAACAGAGGCTGTTCCCACTCCCTTTCCCTGACCCCAGCACCAACACAGTAGTTCTGTTAAGACAGGACAAGTCATGAAAATCAGTAGTTCTACCGTTGGAGGGCACTGACTTGATTTGGTGCCTAGGGTATTGTCAGAAACAAGTGACCTTAGAAAACAAGTGGTAAACAATCAGGGAAAATCAACATCACAGCTGGCTGAGACTGCAGTATTGGTTGGGGTAAGCAACAGACCAGCAGAAATTTACCAGTGAGACCCAGGAGCATGCTAGCCATAGTGGACCTTGATAAACTCTCACACATCCTTGGTGGTCTGGAAGGTGTGCACGTGTCCTAGGTATTCACTGCCTGAATGTGAGGACTTGTACACAACAGAAAGTAAGTCATAGCAGACTTGATGTTTTGTTCCCCAACTTGTACACAGATCATTTGGCAAAAAGATTTTCTAGCTACCAAAAGCACAATCCATAAAAGAAAAAAAACTAAGAAATGGACTTCATCAAAATTTAAGATGTGTTTCAAAAAAACACCATTAAGAAAAACATGACACAGACTGAGAAAATATCCTTATACATCATACATCTAATCAAGAATTCTTGTTCACAGCAAGAACTCTTATAACTCAATAATAACTTTTTAAAAAGCCAATTAAAAATGGGCAAAAGGTTGGGGCGCCTTGGTGGCTCAGCTGGATGAGTGGCCAACTTTGGGTCAGGCCATGATTTCACAATTTGTGAGCTCAAGACCCATATCGGGCTCACTGCTGTCAGCGTAGAACCCGCTTTGGATCCTCTGTCATCCTCTCTCTCCGCCCCTCCCCAGCTTTCACTCTTTCAAAAATAAACATTTAAAAAAATGGGCAAAAGATGTGAATAGACATCGAATAGACATCTATTGAATAGACATGTTGAATAGACAATAGAATAGGAATGGCTAATAGCTACAAGAAAATGTGCTCAACATCAGTAGTCATTAAAGAAATGCAAATTAAAATCACAATGAGCTACTACTGCATGCCCAGTAGAATGACTCTAATCAAACGACAAACAATAGCAAGTACTGTGGAGGGTCTGGAAAAACTGGAACCTTCATACAACACTTGTGGAAATTTAAAATGAGACAGCCACTTTGGAACACAATTTAGCAGTTTCTTAAAATGTTAAACATAAATTTAACATAACCACTCATCAATTCCACTCCTAAGTGTCTCCTCAAGAGAAATTAAAATCTGTGCCTACACAAAGCCTCGTACCTAATCTTTCATAGCAGCATTATTCATAACAGTCCTCAAGTGAAAACAATTAAAATGGCTATCAACTAGTGACTGGATAAACAAAATGTAGGATATTCATATAATGGAGTATTATTCAGTCATACAAAGGAATGAAGTACTGATACCTGCCACAACATGGATGAGCCTCAAAAACATTTTGCTAAGTGAAGCCAAACAAAAAAGGTCACATACTGTATGATTCATTTATATGAGCTGCCTAGAAAAGGCAAATTTATAGAAATAGCAAGCAGAATAATGGTTGCCTGGTTCTAGAGATAGGACCTGAGACTAACTGCATATGGTGGGCACAGGGATCTTTTTCAGGTAATGGAAATGTTCCAAAATTGGATTGTGGTGATGTCTGCAAAAATTCTGTACATTTACTAAAATTTATTGAATTATACACTTAAAACAGGTGAATATAATGTAATGTAAGGTGAATCATACCTCAACTCAATAAGGTAGTATTTTTAAAACTCCACATGGATTCCAACTATTTATATCCACCAAAATTACTATGCCTTTAATCTCTGATGGTTTTTAAAATGACAAAACTTTTCCCTAATCATTCCTGCTCTGCAATCAATTTTTTAACTTCCAATTTTTTAATTTTTAACAGGTTGTGAAAGCTAATTCTCAGAACTTTGATCCATTTTCTTTAATCTATATAATCAAGATGACAATTTTGATAATGACTTTCTTTCATTCTCCAAAAACCCAATGAGTTGATGTAATCAGGCAAAATGAATGATCTAATAACTCAGTCTATAATACTACTTTACAAAGCTGTAATGATTCTAAAGCTCCCTAAGTCTGTTGAAGAAATAAAAATACCACCTGTCAAATAAAATGATTTATACATTCTCTGGTATGTACAGTATAAATCATTGTCTAACTCTGGCATGATACCCACTTTTACATCATAGGTTTTTAACCCTTCTTTTGCCTTCTTCACACAGAGAAAAATAATTTACATTTTCTCTTCACTAAAGTTGGTTTTTCTGCTCCTCAAAAAGTCCCAAATACAGCACCAATCTCTTTCCACAGATTCCAGGAATAAAGATGTCCTCCAACTCAACTGTTCCCCAGAATACAAGGGGAACTTCTAGACAACTTCTATGTGTTCCCTGTATTTACGTCATGAAGAAAGAAATCATGAAAGACTTACATCAACAGTTCCTTTCTCCATTGATGATCAGATACATTCCTGATCATATTCCCTCCCTCTATTTTCTGTTATATTTCCAAGTCCCACCAGTGGCTTTAAGGAATACCTGGCTTGGGCTGTGTTTGACCCACATGGGGCCTGATGGTAGGTCATGTTCCATCATTATTTCCATCCAATCTTAAAAAAGAGAAAAAGGAGCCTCTCAATCTGTGGTTTATGGTTCAAACCTTGAAAGCATTTTTTAAAAAGATATATATAAATATGTTTATAAATATAAAAATAAATGCAAAATTTTAATTTCATGTCAGTCTTTAGGCTTTAGTTTCATTCCAAGCATCTTCTTTCCATATATTTCTAACTGTTAAATTCTGGGAAAATTAGTTACAACCGAATATTCCTTATATTCACTCAAGTATGTAGGTAGATTTTTTTTTTTTTCCAAGAAGCCAACTCTTATCTGGCCTAACAGGGATCTATTTAAATAAAAAATGAGGGGCGCCTGGGTGGCGCAGTCGGTTAAGCAACCGACTTCAGCCAGGTCATGATCTCGCGGTCCGTGAGTTCGAGCCCCGCGTCAGGCTCTGGGCTGATGGCTCAGAGCCTGGAGCCTGTTTCCGATTCTGTGTCTCCCTCTCTCTCTGCCCCTCCCCCATTCATGCTCTGTCTCTCTCTGTCCCAAAAATAAATAAACGTTGAAAAAAAAATTTTTTTTTTTAAATAAATAAATAAAAAATTAAGTCAGTAAATCCAACCAATGCCTGATGAACACCTACTGCTTAAAAAGCCCTGGATGTTTAGAAACAAATCAGGAATAATTTCCACCTTGAAAGAAAATGAAGCATAACTAATATAATTTAAATCAGATTGGGATGAGTACATCAATATTAAAAAAAAGAAAGCCATGGAAACAGAGGTTGCATCTGTGAATAGCAGATTTCAAAAAGTAGACTTGATAAAAAGTAATGCTTCAACTGGAATGGAATTGGGAATGGGAGGTAGTAACAGAATCCTGTGGAAGAAAGCCAACTGATGTGAGGTATGGATATAGTATCAGGTAAGTAAGCACATATTGGGAGACAAGGCTGAAGTCTGATTAAGATAATACTAGCTAGTATTTACTGAGTATTTACTATGTGTCAAGTACTATTCAAAGCATTTTATATGTATTAATTTATTTGATTCTCAGAACTCTATAAGGAATATACTATTATTCCCATTTTAAAGATGACAAAACTGAGGTAGAAAACGGTTAAATATGTGCTCATGGTTACATAGACACAGTTAAAAGTTCGAACCACATTCATTATAAAAGCAGTTAACAGGGATTTTAAATATCTGTTATTAATTCTTGGGCCATCCTCAAGACTTTGCTCAAATGCCTTCTTCTCTAACGAGCCTTTCTTGATACCCCCAACTGAAAAGTATCCCTTTCTCCTCTAAGCCTCATAGCACTTTATCTATCTTATAACAACAGCTTATGAACAAAATCTTAATATTTGGCCTCTGGCATTACAGATTTTACGTGCATCATTCTCTCGTTTTTATTCTGCTTTAACCTGATCCATTTCTATTTTCCACAAGTCCTAGAACAGTGCTTGGAGCGTTATAATGCTAGCTAAATCTGTGGAGCACTTACTGTTTGCAAGGCATCGGGCTAAGCATTTTAGAGGATTTATCTCACACACAAAAAAACCCAGCAACCCAATTCCTACTTCACTGCATTCAAGAGCTATTTTTAGCCCCTTCTGTCACAGATAAAAAATACTAGATGCGCCTTAAACTCAGTAAACAAAATGAACATGGTCCCCACTCTCAAGAAGCTTACAGTCTAGGAGGTTGCTACTATTAGTATCCCTACGTATAGAGAAGAGGAAAAGCGAAGTTCAAAGAAGTAACTTGTTCGCCCAGAATCAACACAGCAAAAAAGTGGCAAAGTCTGAATTCAAACTCAGGTCTCCAGACTGGATATTCGGGACCGTGTGCGCCTAACCACTAAATTCTAAAGGAGGCAATAAAAACCATTTACTGGAGGAAAAGTTTTAGAATATTTTATACTACGCTGGAAATATCCCAATGATAATGAAGACTTTTACTTAATTTCCTTCAGTGAGAGGAAAGCAGGAAATGAGCCACAGTGCAGATGGAGGTTGCAGTGGTATCCTGGTGGCCCAGAACTGCTGATCAAGCCATCTGCTGAGGAGACGAGGTCAGCATTGATTTCCTCGTGTCCCTTAAAATGACCCCTAATGAGCAGTATCCCTTAAAGTGGTTCTTCCTGAACGTCAAGGCTTTGCTGTGCTGGCTGTGCGCAGTGTGGTGTAGCCCAGTCGCTAATTAGCAGCGAGACCTTGGGCTATACCTTCTATCAAATAACCCAGAGGTGAGGAATGGAGAGGAAGAAATCGATGCATAGCTTCTTACTTAAACGTTGCTGCAACTATTCTTGAAAACTGGGTTCAACCCCCCAAGAGAAGAGGCTTCCAAAAATGCGTGAGTCCCTACTCTCCACCGGAGAAGTTAGAAAGCCGCCACGATGAGACTACGGAGCTGTACGTAGAACTCAGATGCCCCTCCGGCCCTGAACACCTGTCTTCTGGCGGAGGGCCCCGAGTCCCACTGCCCACAGCCGGCGGGCCACACTCTTCTCCAAGCGCCACCTTGGCGGCCTCACTGTGTGGCCTCACCTCATCTCAAATAAAGTTTTTAGAGTAGCGGTATCCCAAACTATGGACCAGGCAGAAAAAGGCTCCTGGAGGCAGGTGTCTTATTCCCCACAGTTTCTTAGCCCAACAGGCGACCAACTAACTTTACTCCGAGTCCATCACGTAAAGCGCTGGAGATGACCTCGGAGGACATGGCCCCCAGCCCAGGGGTCCCACCGCAGGCGCAGACTGGCCGGCCCGGGCCCTGGTTCGACTCAGACTTCCACGCCCCGCACGCCGCCAAGCCCCGCCCCTGCGCCCGGCAGTTAGCCCGGCAACCGGCGCTCCCGGGCCGCCGCCAGGACGCAAAAGGCGTGGTCGGCGCAGGCCCCAGGCCCAGCCCCCCGCCAATGGCCTGCTGCGCCGGCGCCGGGTTCTCCAGGTCCAGCCTTCCCTCTCCAACACAGGGCTGTGCGCATGCGCCTGGAAAGGCGAGTGGGTGAGGGCCCCCTACCGAGGGGAGGGGGGGAGACGGAAATGGAGGGAATCTGCTCGCACCAGCTGGCCCCCGGACGGGCACCGGCCCGAGGGCGCTTTGGGGGCGAAACTGGGGGCGGTGGTCGCCGGGGAGGTCGAGGCTGGGCTCACACCCGCAGCGGGAGTAGGGTCGCGGCCACCCGCTGACCAGCCCGTGTTTGTGTGTATGTACCCGCGCAGGGAGATATGGAGAACTGTTTGGCGGCCGCGGCGCTGAACGGGGTGGACCGACGTGCCCTGCAGCGCACGGCTAGGCTGGGTCAAGAAGTGCTGGAGCGGGCCAAGAGGAGGGCGGTGGACTGGCATTCGCGGGAGCTCCCCCAAAGCAGCGTGGGGGTCACTTCCCGGGAACAACCTGACCGAGAAAGACGGCCAGCAGCCGGCCCCCAGCGTCTTCTCCCGGGAGAGGTGAGGGCTCCTGTGCTGGGGGACCAGCCCATTCATTCGCTCCTGGTGGCCTGCTGGCAACCTGGGCACGCCCAGCAGAAGCACCTGAGGGGTCCTGTCCTTGGCGGAAGCTGTAAAGTAACGGGACAGTGAACGGAAAGCCCCCTGAAAACTCTTGACATTTGACAGATTCTTGTTGGGTAGTTTAGGGTACCGCTAGTGGTCGGCCCTGGTATGTTACTTTTTTATATATATAAAAAAATCTTACATGTTACCACCTGATTTTACGGGAAAGCTAGCAAACCTTTCCTTGTCCTGGATAAATTCCTATTAGATTGGAATTCTTTCTCAGTAAGGTCCTTCTTACTGACTTAAACTTGCAGAGGCCTTTTGAAAAGCAAAAAAGACGCCATTCTCCAGATGACTTCATTCTCCAGTAGGGAATACCACATCTCACCTGTGATTTGCCATTTATTCAAATAGAGAGAAGAAAGACAACCAACCCTCAGTGCTTCCTTCAGAACAATGGCAGAATTCATGGACTATACTTCAAGTCAGTGTGGGGTAAGTTGGTGTAAGCCAAAGCCATGCCCTTGATCCACCTGCAGATGGATCACAAAGTGGATCTTTGCAGAATTTAGGGAGAATCTGGAGACTACCTGTTTGCCCTGCCCCGCCTTCAAGGGCAGGTTGTAAACAGGGATTTAAACCGGGTGATAAATCCAAATTAGAATTTATTCAACAAATATTGCGTGTCCAGTTCTGTAGGTATTATTGAGGATGCAGACTATTGGGGGAGGAGGGGTGGGAAGCTTATTTGCTGACTTCCAAAACAATCAAGTCCAGATATTAGGGATTTTTTTTAACTTTGAACTGAACTAAAGTTAAAAAACATCAGTAAGGTCACTCTAAACTGGAACTGACCCTTTCTGGTTTTCGAAATGTATTGAAACAAAAACAGAAACAAATTCCCTACACTAGAATTTAACCTCTGTTTCAAGTCCCCGGTAATTTGTTTTTAAGTATGTCCCTATGAGTCCATATCACTTGTTGGCCACAAAGATGGTTATGTGGAACCCTCATAACCTGATGAGTGCCCCCATCAGAGGTGGTGTGGCTTACTAGCAGAGCAACCTCCCAGGAATCACACCCATGTTCCGCCACTTTCTGGCTATGATGCCCTGGGCCTGCTAGTCTCTCTCAGCCTACCTTCCCTGTCATAAAATGAAGATCTCTAAAGTGCTTTCCAGCCTCTAGAGTCTGTTTCTTTGGTTTCCACTGAGAGATGAACACCAGAAAATTGTCATAAACTGTCAGCATGAGGGACTTGAGGGATATTTTTGGTACCATTCACTGAAAGGAGTGTACAAAGGTTTTAAAGACTCTCTTCTCAAAACCATACACTAAGTCATCTTTAAGTACTTTGAAGGAATGGTGAAGACAGGCCAGCCTGCATCCAAGGAAATTACCTGCATGGAAGATACTCTGTTATCTAGAAGTTATGGCAGACTCTCTGGAACTCTTAACTCATGTTAAGGTTCCAGCCTTAACATGATGTGATTCTTAATGTGGTTATAAGGATGCTGGTCTGCAAGGGAGAAGGAAGAGAATACCTTGTTTGAATTTCATCTATTAAGATTTTTAAAAATCTCTTCTCTCTCTACATCTTTTGTAAAAGCCCTCTGACTCCAAGAACAGGATTCCTATCAATGAGATATGGCCCAGAGAATATTTTTGTGTTATTCTGTTAGTTTTAGAAAAATCCATAACTTCAGCTTTTCTGTGAAGTGATCAACTTAAACATTTTGGTACATGGTTCAGTGAAAGGAATAACATTGATCTTTGGTTTGAGGTTTAGCAAATTGGTGTTCTTCATTTTGATTTTCAGTCCATACTTCAGATTTTCACTCTGAATGGAGTCTCAGAATCCCGTGGCTTTCTCAAGATAGAATTAAGACGTGTTCTGAGCTTGCCTTTACAATTTTGAAGGAGCCCCTAAAATACATCATTAGACCTATGTCCTGAAGTGCTATCCACAGCTTCTCATTCTTTTGGTCTCATGCCTTAAACACTTTTTGTACACTGTGTTCAAAACAAGCAGGCTTGTGATGTCCTCATCATTAGTCATAATCAAGGGCAAGTTTAAGGTTAACTTTGAGGGGGAGGAAGGAAATAGACAAGAAAAAATGTAACTGCTTTCTGATCCTTTGGATTATTGTCCTTAAATTACAGACCTCTTCCCCCCCTCCCCCGCATGGACAGAACGATTGCCTAGCTGTTGAGTTTTTGTTACATTTCCTGTTGTATTTCTAAGTCTCAAGGAGATGCACCCCTCTTCCCTTGTCCTTGTCTGGGACTTAGACAATAAAAATGGAACAGCTCATCAGAATTTGTGATGAGAGGAGGTGGAAGGGCATGTGTACTTGACATTGGGGCAAAGACGTTGTGACAATTATTTAACCTGGCAGAGAGCATCTTCCTGCCCAACTGTAGGTGGCCAGAATTCTTGCCCTACAAAGACAGCAGATGGCAGCAAAGTGATGCCAAATGCAGTTTCCTTCTCTGCAGCTATTTTACGTGGGCTCAGAGTTGTTCCTTAACTTCAGAGGCCTGTCAAGAGACTGGATGATTTACCTTTGCTCTGATGCCTCCCTCCTTAACCACATTTTCCCCAAGTAGCAGGGAGGTTTTTGGGTTTTTTTGTTGGTTTTTTTTTTTTAATTTGATCAGACTATTTGGTTACCCAATATCTTTCACATCACTTCTATAGAAATATTATTCATCTGTACTGGAGGATGGAGGGGCAGCCCACGTCTCTCGTTATCACAGAAGGAAGTCGGAACTGCATTTGTGCTGTGACGGGAGGAATGGTCAGGTATGTATCCTCAGCTGTCCGTGCCATGCTCTTAGTACGCACATACACACACCCACACACCCACCACCACCCCCGAAGTGATACCCTGTAATTAGGAGTTCCTGCTGGATTTGTATTTGGGGGATTACTTTGTGTCTCAGCATTACAGTGTTCAATGGAAATGTATCAACCCCCAACCTTGGAGACCTCGCAGCAATGAACACGAAATAGAATTTTGTCCAAAAGATAAGATTGATGCCACTGCAGCATCTTCAGTTGAGCCTGAAATCCTGAGTCCCAGGATCCTTGGACAGGCTTAAAGAGGAGAGCTTCAAATGTCCTCACCTACATCTACAGATACGAAAGAGGTTTTTAATAATCACATACTTCACCCTAAGTTAGTGATAATTATCATGTCTTTGGTAATTTTTAAAAAGGAAGTGTAAGGGGGGGGTCTCTTGTAACAGAATTCTTTTCCTAAAATATTAGAACATAAACTACTAGTATTAGGAACAATTATAGGCCTCTTACTACAGTCTTACCTGTCTGTTACCACATGTTCTGGGGAAGCCAAAGATTCTACTTGTTGAACTGATGCCATAGGAGTCCATTGTTGTTTTTGAAGAGAGTAGGGTTTTGTTTTGTTTTGCTCTTTTTAAACTCTCCTAGTTGTACTTGAAGACAGCAAACTTAAGTTCAGAGTCTAATCCACAGATTGGATTCCTGACTTCTCTGGCCTGTGGGTTTAGGGAAGGGACAGAAGAATGGCCACAGGGATGTGAGTGAGGGCTGGATGCACGTGGAAGCCCCTCCTGTTTCCCTGGCATGTGTGGAGCACCAACACGGCCCAAATCCTGGGTTCCCTTTTCTTGCCTGATCCTAAGGGGGTTACGTGTGAGCAAGGGTCAGTCCTGCCCCTCCCATCCCTTCCTATAAAATGTAAGTTAGTGCTTCTAAGGGAGATCGACTTTATCAGTTCTGCCTTTCTCCTCTAGTACCCCCACTCCTGGGAGAAGCATAGAAGAGAATTCTATTTTCTGAGAGCCTACTAAGTGTCAGTCACTCTTGCACTTAAAATCTCCAATCTATGGGGCGCCTGGGTGGCGCAGTCGGTTGGGCGTCCGACTTCAGCCAGGTCACGATCTCGTGGTCCGTGAGTTCGAGCCCCGCGTCGGGCTCTGGGCTGATGGCTCAGAGCCTGGAGCCTGTTTCCAATTCTGTGTCTCCCTCTCTCTCTGCCCCTCGCCCGTTCATGCTCTGTCTCTCTCTGTCCCAAAAATAAATAAACGTTGAAAAAAAAAATTTTTTTTTAAAAATCTCCAATCTAGTATCCCCATGTTGTAGATTAGGAAACGGACTTAGAGAAATTAATCCACCCCTTTTTGTAAAGCAGGACATAGGATTCAAATTCAGGTCTGTCTCCAAAGCCCATATAAGTATAAAAAAGAATCATGGTAGGGGTGCCTGGGTGGCTCAGTCAGGTAAACGTGCAACTTTGGCTCAGGTCATGATTTCACAGTTCGTGGGTTCGACCCTCACGTCAGGCTCTGTGCTCAGAGTCCGGAGCCTGCTTCAGATTCTGTATGTCTGTCTCTGCCCCTTACCTGCTCGCACTCTGCCACTAAAATAAGTGTTTTAAATTAATTAATTAATTAATTAATTAAATAACATGGTAAACATCTGACTACAAATACCTCACAGAGTTCACTAAAAGCCTTAATAACTTAGGTGACAACTTAGAAGAAACTGACAGAACAATTATTAAACCCTAATAAAGTAAGAGAAAGTTTCTTGTTATAATCCAGAAGTCTGGGCACTAATCAGTGTTTCAACTTATCTCTTCAGAGAAAAGACACCTCTCTTGGTCTTGGAGTCATCTCTCACGCATCAGAGTGTGCTCTAGAGGCCTCTCAGCAGCCTGTGAGTACAGATCTTCTGTATTCTGGGCTTCACCACCAGTGCATTCCATGAACCAGTTGACCTGGTTAGAGTGTTCTTTGTACCAGACCCATAGTATTTGACGTTGGGAGGTTTCACCCTTGAGGAAAGAGAGAATACAGCATTTTGATTCAATGTAAAATTATGTTTTCTTGGTATCCTTCCTTCACTTGAAGCTTAAGGGATACTCTTTGTGCTTGGGCTCATACTTGCGGTTGGAAAGAATGTGAAGTATTCACATCTCCATTCTTACGGCCCAGCTGGGCTGGCACTGGGTCCTGCTGGAATCCCACCATCTGTTCAAGCAGCAGGGGGGTGCTGACCCTCCTGCTTACAAAGTGAAAACCATTGCTGAAATTCTGAAACATAAATTTGGTTAGATCGAGTTCCAAAACATTTGAAGGGATTTGTTCTCATTTTCCACAAATGTTTCCCTGTAAAAATGCAGTGATGAGTTTTTCATTTTTAGAATAAAGTACTCATTAGTTCATGAACCCAGGGAATTTTCTGGAAGTTGGAAGGGCTGGAATTCTGAGAAAAGGAACTCCAGCATGTTGCTGGAATAGTTTGCTTAATCTTTATTTGTCTACAGTGTGCTACTAGCCAGGATTCAGAATATGCTAGAGTCAGTGGCAATGAACAATATTCTGCTTCTAACGCAGATAAGTTGTAAGGTTTAGATGCCTCCCATGCTTGCTGAATTTTGGTAATGCTAATCTGCCCGATATTCATGGTGTTGAAATCACAGACGCCAGTCTTACCCCTGTGTTTCCTTTTATGCAGACAAATGAAGTATCCTTGGCTTTCCGTGATTCCAATATAGCCGAATTTTCTGAAACCGACTTTTGTGTACTTAGTTGATGACCAGTGCGTAGTTGTGGTAGAGTCCTATGCATTCGTGTCAAATGATAATAAGGCCAATTTTGCAGTAACTGAGCGTGAAAGAACAGAGGTTAAAGCAGCTTTGGAAAAAGTTCACTTTATTTTTAATTTTTTTTAACTTTTATTTGGAGAGAGACAGAGACAGCATGAGCAAGGGAGGGGCAGGGGAGGGTGAGAGAAAGAATCCCAAGCAGACTCCTCACTGTCAGTGCAGAGCCCGATGCGAGGTTCAAACCCACACAACTGTGAGATCATGACCTGAGCCGAAACTGGGAGTAGGAAGTTCAACCGAATGAACCACCCAGGCGTCCGAGGAAAAGTTCATTTTAAATCTCTGCAAAGTAGAGGGCGGGGAGGCAGTTTCATAAAAGTATAAATATTACCATTTATTCCTCCTTGTGGAATTTGCTGGCTGGTGGTTTGGTTTGGGCCGCGGGTATGGTGGTAGAAAGGGCAGCTGCTCCCTGTGGCTACCCGCCACCCCCCCCCCGCCCCGCCCAGCACTGAGGAAGCATGCAGGACATCCCAGCTGTAGGATGTGAGCTTTGGCTCTGTACTACAGGCTCTTCTTTTCTCCTGTGTGCGGTGTTGCCGTCTGCCATCAGAACTGAGACCCCTCCTCTGGCCGCACATCTACCCACTTCCCAGCCATGTGTTGAATCTGTCCTTGGAAGATGGTCTGTGTTCGGCACAGCTCTAAACACAACACTTTCCGTTGACTCCAGTTTCCCGTGCTTTGTACTATGGGACAACCAGTCCTCCGGGGGAGGCTTTGGCCAGCCAGCCGCCTTGCTGCATGATGGAATGGGATCTACTCTAGTGTGCTCCACTTTCAGAGAAGAGAATAGTTCATCTTCCTCCTGAGTTAGCAAGGCACAGTTAAAAAGGGTCTCGTTATTCCATGGTGCCTTGTCATTACTGCTAATCCGTGCTAACAGGTGCCACTGTCTGTTTTTGATCCCCAACACGATGATTGGAGTGTCCCATTTATGACCCTTCATGTTCTTGTAACATTCTAGCGCTTACAAAGTGTTTTCACGTACATGTTGTGAGGTAGGTATCACAGTTTTAGAAATAAGGGAACAGGCACAAGGAGAGGCGGAGACTTACCTAAATGACATTCCTGTTGTCTTCCCAGGCTGACTTGAAAGCAGGACCTCCATGTCCCACATCAGTGCTTTGTTCCACTGTACTTCTGGCACACAGGGGTCACCTTGCTGGAGGTGCCCTGATGGCACTGTGATAGAAAATCTCTAAACCGCTAATAAATGCTTTTTCTTGCAGGCTGAAAACATCTCTAAGGACCTCTACATAGAAGTATATCCAGGGACCTATTCCGTCACTGTGGGTGCAAATGATTTAACCAAGACTCACGTGGTAGCAGTGGACTCAGGACAAAGTGTGGACTTGGTCTTCGCCGTATGATGTTGACCATCACGGCCATCGCATCACCTTTTCTTAAGTAGCAAGAAGAATAAAGTCACCATATGATTCTCTTAATATTTACACATTACTCCTGCTTTTACTGCTGACTGTAGAGGGTCAGTCTTCCTGGGAACTGGAGTTTGTCTCTTTCAGTGCCTATTTTAACTTAAAATTCTGGAAGTGCCCGCCCCCTCCCCCCCCCCCCCTTGGCTGAAAATAATAATGTAATGATGCTATCTGAATGGTTTTTAACTGCTTACTTTCCAGGTAAAGGCTAATTATAATAAAGGGAGATGATTTGGAAATGAAGAGAATTCCTTTTTATTGGTATTAAGAGGTGAAACAGTGTCGCTCACGCACAGCTGAAGGCTTATGAAACGATGGCAGAGAGGCTGTGGACACATTTGCCCAAAGCAGGCCAATCACCCCCTGCAGCTTCTGTGGAGGAGGCATCCTCGAGCAATCTCCCCAGGCCCCCGTCAGGGAGCCCTGGCCGTGGCCACCAGACTCCTGTGCCCCTTGTGGCAGGTGCCTTCCTGCCGCTCATCTGCCGGGAAGTCTTAATGGGTGAAGATGCTGCTGCTTATTCGACTGTCACCTGAGGCCTGCACTCTGCCTCCGTCCATTGAAGAAGGACTTAACCACTTTGTAATGCCTCCTCAGGTATTTACCACCACTACTCTTTTAGCTTCCTATTAAAAAAAAAAAATCCTGAGAGTCTTATGCTGATTATAATTATAAGGCTCAAAAGTCAGAGATTTTATTTATTTATGTGCACTGGGGAGGGGCAGAGAGGGAGAGAGAGAATCCCAAGCAGGCTCCGTGCTATCAGCACAGAGCCTGACACAGGGCCCGACCTAAGGCTCAATCCCACAAACCGTGAGATCATGATCTGAGCTGAAGTCAGGAGTTATAGACACTTAACTGAGCCACCCAGGCGCCCCAAAAGTCACTGGTTTTCAAAAGTCCTTGATGTGCCCTAAACTTCTTTAAGGTACCGTGTCAACAATATTGCATCTGTCTGTTTGGTTGCCTGGTAATTCATCTCATTCTGAATGTAACAAGTCTTTCCTCAGGATGAATGCCAATATTTTATATGATGAAAACTAAGTTTTATGTAGAGCTATATTAGCATTCCTAGGGAGGAACAGACTCCCATGGACAGAGGCCTGATAAAGCAGACCCATGCCCATCACCCTAGGGTAAAGTGTCATTTCAGTGGGATCCTGGCCTCCCCAAGGAGACTGTGATCAGCCTTGTGGGTTCTGTAAGCCTTCTGAAACTGAATGCAAAATCGTGGGTCTGTGCGTTTTCCTGGGAAGAGAGCATGGGATTTTTCGTTCTCAAAAGGAGCATGAAGAACCACGCAAGGAGTCCTTGAGAAGCCCCTTCCCGACCATCCTGCTTTACCTGGCTCCTCAGGGCGTTCGTTCTGAGGGCCATTCCTTTCCCTCCCATGTGTCACTGTACCCTGGCTCCATTTTCTGTGTTCAGCTTCCTCTGCTCTGTGGCCACTTCATGCCGCTTGCTTCCAGAACCAGCTCCTTGGTTCTCCCCACCACTGCAGTTCGTACCCTCTGTTGTTTGCCGCCCCTCTCTTTCCAGATGATGCCACGTCTTGTTCCTAAACCCCAAATTTAATTACTTATGTTGTGTGTGCCACCATGGGATGAGTCTTGATGACTGAAATAGAACCACATCACGGATCCCAGAATCTCTGAACTATCTGTAAGTGTCGGGCACTGCTGTTTGTAAAGAGAAATAAAGTCTGGTAGTTATTTCTGGCCATTATGCTTTTTGGATAGGTTATATCTGATAGCCACATTTGGAACTGGGTGGAGAAGGTATTAGTCATGATTTTCAAGCCAGCCAGTAGGGGAAGCAAAGGTGGCCAACTGCCACCTGTCAAAGGAGCTTGTAAATCACACTGATCACAAAGAAAAGGTGGCAAGCTGCTGGGAAACAAGTTTTGAAAGGTTGAACGAGGCACAACAAAACATTGGGAGATGTGACTCCAAGGGGAATAGGACAGTAATCTAAAAAGGAAGGAATGCTGTACAGGAATCCATCCCTGTCCTGGCTTTGAAAACCACAGACTGAATCCTGTTTAGGTTGTAAGCATGGGAGAAGAGCAACCTAACTGGGCAGCCAGCAACCTGACCTCTCCAGAATTGTTATGTGAGGATCAAACGGTAACTCAAAAATAACCAAGTGTGGAGGGCAGAGGGACCCACACGAGGGGATTCTTACAAGGCAGAGCCTAAGACTGACTGTCAAACATCGGTAGTTGATCGGTGCCATCAAGCACAATTAGGAGAAGCAAAGTAGCAGATTTCCTTAAAAACATACAAAATATGTAGGGGAGAAAAGGAAAGTTCTGGCATTTGCCATTGTTCCCAACCCTGGTGCACACATGGTTTTTTGCACCTCTTTTTCACTAGTTAGTTATGGCACACAATGCCCCACCTGTGACAAGGGTCAGGGATGGCCCCTTTCTCCACACCCCGACTCGAGTATATTCCCCATAGCTTTGGGCACAGGGTTGTGAGCTGGGAGAGGGCAGGTCCTGTGATCCTCATGTTTGAGCTCTAAGAATTAACCTTTGCCTGGAGCGTAACAAGTGATCTAATACCTAAGGGCAAACCAGGCTGAGTACCTGCAGGTACCATATTTATCTTCTTTAGAGTCAATTAGAAATTGCTTTGGGAGGGAACAAAACACTTCAGAGTGGAGCTGTTTAAATGTGGTGAGGGGCAGAGAGACTGAATGTGGGTGGCTGGGCACTGGAGGGAGAGAAGAGCTTTAGGGGAAGTTTGTACTTAGCCAGGTCTGGAACCAGTCTAGGTGGAATGTTGTGCTGAGCAGAGCTACAGCAGTGGGAAGGCAGACTGGTGCCTGGGGCATGTCTGACCTCCATGTCCCCTCTGGTTACCCCTCTGGCGTTCCTCCCTGAAACTGAACCCCGTGCTGCTCAGTTGCTCCCTACAGACTCCTCTCTGTTGGATAGACAGCTTTTCTCTCTCCAGTCTGCTGAAGCAGGAGGCAGTGGAAGCTACGGAGAATTTAGCATGAAAACTCTAGGTTTGGGCACCATTTTCTTTATAATATCACTTGTAGAGAGGGTATATCTGGTAGAAACAGTTGTTTCCAAGTAGCTTCTGCCAGTACCTCTCACAGCCTCTCACTGTAAGATCAGGGACCTATTTTACAGGAGCCCAAGAACCTGCCCCCCCCCCCCCTTTATATTATCAATACAGAGTTTCCTCTCAGGGGAGGAGGAGCTCAGCTGCACACAGCTGGATTCTTGTTTCTCTAGTTAACCCCCTCTCAGAGGTGGGGGAAAGATCCCCATCTTGAAAACCAAAGAAGGTCTAGAGCCCTCAGTTTAAGTCCAACAGCAGCCAACCCCTGTCCATTCCCAACCACCCCAAAACCCAGGGGCCCAGGAGTCACCAAGAAAGTTTCTCAGTGTAGAAATAATTTAACTTTCTGGAACTGAAGACCAATAAAGTTTTTACCCCTGGGGCAAGATTGAAATCCTCAGGGGCTCAGAGGTCCTTCTGGCTGAGCCTCAGCTCTCCTGGAAATAGGGCAGTGGCCTTAAACAGGGACACACAGTGGGTCCCAATGTGGGTGGTGCCTCAAGATCCTCAAGCCCTTAGGAGTGGTATTCTTTAACCACATAGCCTCCTGCCTCAGATTGAATGTTCATTTAGTTCACTGGATGTTAGCCCCAAGAATCTGGTCTAGGGCTGGGCTCATCCCATCCACCTCTGCCAGCTGACTTAGGCTTCTGCTCTTGCTGGGGCTTACTGGGAATTAAATTTGACAGAGGTGAAGCATGTCAGCGATAGACTGCTTCCAAACCTATGAGGGGAGCATGTCTCACACTTCATAGCTCAAGGTGAAGGTGAGGGTGGCTGTGGATTGCCAACAACAATCCCTTTGTAAGCCATTGGGATTACGATCCCTTGTAAGGAGTGAGCAGCATGACACAGGGCCCTGCTTCTCCCCACTCTGATTTACTAAGGGGACCATCTGGGGAGTAAGGCCTGGTGACCAATATTTAAAGACCAGTTTCTGTGCTTCTCGGGACACTGAAGACTAATTGACACCTGGGGGCATTTTGACTCTTCATCTAGAGAAAACTCAAGGGCTCCAAGAAAAAAAAGTAGGGGTATGGGGCAGGCCAAAGCACACAATGGCAGTGCCCTGTCAGCACAGACAAGTGAGGAAGGAAAATACAGTTGTTAAATAGGGATGCAAACCTTCACACAAAGATCAACCCATCTTTTCTTAGTGGGTTTTATTGTTCAGATGGAAACCCACTATTTCCCTCTTGTCCCAGCTTCCCCTTCAACATGGCCACACACCTAAGTGTTACTTCCAATCCCAGTACAGTGGACACATGCATGAGATTCCTAAGAGATACATGGGAGGGAAGGGAGCAGGGATCTCAGGAGGTGTTGTACCTGGCTTCCCAGGACAGGGCTCAGGCCCGTTTCTCCTCCAATACCTCCACTCGGGCTGGCAGAGGGCACCCTGCCTCCTCAGAGACTTCTCAAGAAGAATAGGGTCTGTGTTGACTGTGCTGTCCACCGCCAGCCTCTGCGGGAGGCGCATCTCCAGATCGTTCCCCAAATCCTCTTCCTCAGAAGAAGAGGAGGAAGAAGAGGAAGAAACACCCATGGGAGCTTGCACTGCTACTGCTTCCTCTTCTGCAGGACCCTCCAGAGGCAAAAGTTGTGCTGTGGGCTTTAGTTTCACCTCTGGATGTTCTGTGGCTGTGGCCCCTGAGGTCCTGGCTAGAGGCCACCAGGTGGGTCCTGCCCAGGGACAGTAGCAGAGGCAGGTCTGGTACGGCAGCTGGCAGCAGGCCTGGGGGAGGCCGGGCGGGCACAGGAACAGAGCGCCTGGAGAAAGCCCGCTGATGACACATCCAGCGACCGGTCCCAGCGGAGAGCAGCAAGGGGCCCAGAGGAGGGGCCCGGGGTGCTCCCTGGTTAAAGGCTTGTGCAGCCTCTCCACAGCCTTCTTCCACACAGCTGGGGGCACCCACCTGACCTGGCCCAGAGGCACAGTAGCTGTCTTGCCATTCCAGAAGTGAACAGTAATTCCTCCTCCTTTTGATGCTACGTAACAGAGCAACATTTTGTCAGTTACCTCTTCTATGTCATGGCCTCAAAGCAAACCTCAGGGCAGCCTCTGCTCTGCCGGCCTCCCCTCCCTGGAGAGCCTTCCCCGGAACATTCCCTCACCCACCCCCTATCTACCTACTGCCACTTCCCATTGCACTTGCAGGCACCTCCCTGTCTCAGTTTTTAGGTCAAAGTCAAAACGCGTCCTCAGAGGGGAAAGAGGAGAGGCCTCCCCTTCTCACTGTCTAAACTGCAACAATGCTAGCTGGTGCACCCTGCAGAGGGGACTGTCCCCTCGATGACTTGATGGGGGACCCGTCATGAGTGTGGCCCCATCGCACCATAGATTAGCTAACCTATTTAGACATAATAGTTTTAGGCTATTTTTCCCCGATGAAAAGCATTTTATAATTCAAAAGTTATGATCTTTTTTATCTGTTGCCACATCCACGATCAAGCTGCAAGTGAGGGGTGAGGATTTTTTTTTTTTTTAACACCTCTAAGACCCTACACTCCCCTCTAAGACACTTTTGGCTCTCTCCTACCAGCCTGGCTCCCTCCCGGGGACTGATAGGTCAAAGCAGCTCCCCTTACCTCTCGGGGGGTCTCTCGCCTCCAAGCCCAAGAGAACCGTGCCAGGGCCATACCGCTGCTGGTCTGGATCCCAGGCTGCAAGCACCTTGTCCCCTGGCCGTGGTGAGTGTTCTACGCACAGCAAGAACTGAATGACATCTTCTTCTAAGACCACACTCTGCCGCTGGGCTGGCAGCTTTGGGTCTGTGGCAGTGGGAACCTCAAATTCCACAAGCAGGGCCCCCTGTCTCTCCAACTGTGGAAAAGAAAAACACTCAGCGTAAGATGTGGCACTGGGAAGTAGAACAGGGAAGCACTGCAGTTCCCTACAACCAGGCCCAGGGGCTGGCTTACAGTTCCCAGAACCAGGCCCAGGGGCTGGCTTACTCACAGCAAGGGCCAGGGGACAGAGACAGGGACAGGCCGGCTGTGGTGTGGACGTTCTTCCCTCAACCTCTTTTCACCACGGACAACTTTTGTTTATCACTTCCTGCCATTCCTTTCCCTCCCTCTTTTCCTGTCTGTCTTTGCTCCCCTATATATTTGGCCTGCAATTCCCAGGGATAACCTGCGTCCTCTGGATCTTTCCCCAGTGTACTCCCCCTCCTCCTAGCATTCCCCAAAAATGTTGTCCCTGCATCCAAGACCAACCAGGGGTCGCTTATGCATCCACAGGCCCACACCCACATGGGCAAGGAGCAGCTGTGGCCTAACATGAGGGCAGCCCTCAGCACTGCCATTACATCAGTGAGGATAGGTTTGGCTCAGCAAGTGGACATCATAAAAGAGAGGGCAGGGAAGTACTTAAGCTACTGAAAGTACACGCTGTTTTGAGAACTCAGTATGATTTTAAAGAGAAATAAATTCTGGTTACAAATTAATCACAAAAAAATTAATCATGAGACAACCTATTACTTGAACGAAACTGTGCTAATATTTCATTGAAATTCACATTTAGTTACTGGAAAAATGACAAAATGACTTCTGAACGGAAATTCACACTAGTCTTCCCTCCATGAATCCACATGCACGAAGTCTGACGTTGAAAAGAAGAGAAAAAAATCCCAAAGAAGTAAACAGCCACTGAAGTACAGGGTAGGCCTGACTCCCAGCATGTGGGGGACCACACTTCCGTGTGTACAGGTACAGAGGCACATGTGTGGGCAGAGGGGTTTGCTTCTTTCCTTTAGGCTGGTGCACATAATTCAACACATTGAATTTTCCTGAACAAAGCACTTTTTACTGCAAACTTTCTTCACTGTCACAGGTTCAATTGTATCCTCCTCGAATTCATCTGTTAGAGTCCAAGCCCCTCCAAATATGACTTTATTTGGGAATAGGATCATAATTAGTGAAGACAAGGTCATGGTAGGCTGAGGGGAGTGGCTGCCTAATCCAATGACTGATCTTCTTTTTTTAAGTTCATTTATTTATTTGTGAGAGAAAGCACAAGCAGGGGAGGGCCAGAGAGAGAAATCTAAGCAAGCTCCGTACTGTCAGCACAGAGCCCAATGCGGGGGTGGGGGCGGGGACAGGGGCGGGGGAGGCTTCAGGTCACAAACTGTGAGATCATGACCTGAGCCAAAATCAAGAGTCAGACACTTAACCAAATTAGCCACCCAGGTGACCCCCAATGACTGATGCTCTTCTATAAAGGGGAAATGTGAACACAGACATGCACAGAGGGAAGATACCAATTGAAGGTGGGGCAAAGATTGGGGTGCCGCTTCTTCAAGCAAAGGAACAGCAGAGATTGGCAGCAAGCCACCAGAAGTCAATCAGAACAGGCATGTGGAACATATTCTCCCTCATAGCCTTCAGAAGAACCAATTCTGCCAACATCTGGGTTTCACTCTCCAGAACGGAGAGATGATACATTTCTATTACTTAAGCCACCCTGTTTGTGCTACTCTGTTACACAGCCCTGGAAGACTGATACACTCACTGACATTACATTTCCCTTCTGGAACCTGGCCACAAAAGACATGTGCTTATCCAAGACTCTGAACTGCCGGACACACACAGCTGAGGCATAGCAGGTGTGACAGGGCCACCCAGAGGAGGGTGCTGGGAC
Organism: Puma concolor; assembly: GCF_028749965.1. Lineage (NCBI taxonomy): Eukaryota > Metazoa > Chordata > Mammalia > Carnivora > Felidae > Puma > Puma concolor. The sequence continues at coordinate 50,243,532 of NC_141676.1, read as the reverse complement.
GTGCGAGGAACTTGCCTCTGGAGCAGCCTTTATCTGAGCCCAGTAATAAAAGCCATCCGGTGCCCTTCTTGCGAGGATCCATGTGTCAGCAGCATCTCCAACTCTTCCCGACCAGCCAGGCCCCTGCCATGCGGAGTCAGCAATGTGGAGACACGGGTGGTAAGATGCATATCTGCAAAAAAACACAAATGGAATTAGGGAATGGAGACGATCAAGCCCTGAAAACATCGAGAAACCCGTTTCACAGATCTGAGCAGCGCCGTGGCATGTGTATGACATGTAAGGCTATATGGAACAGAAATCCATGTGAAAGGTGGCTGGCAATCTGTGGCTTCCAGTATGCTACGATACACTGCTGGAAGGGGCAGAAGGAGAGGACAGTGAAAGGGAATATCGTTTGGGGATTGAGAATTGCTTTAAGGTCATCAAAATGTGATTCGCCTTGATATATTCAAGTGAATTAACACTGGTTCTGAGACTGAACAGGAGACCAGGAAAGGGCCCTGGGGAGGTAAATCCTAAGGTGGTGCGTGGGAATCTGGGCTGGATTCATATGCGTGTTTCGATGCTAGTGCCAAAGGAGTAAAACTGGAAGGATGCTTGTGGGCTCAGAAGGGAGGAGGAAGTATTTGAGCAAGGGAAGCACGGAGGAGCTGACTAGGGGCCGGAGAGACAGAAATAAAGGAGATGCCACCCCTGAAAAGTTTTGTGGACAGGGCCAAACCAGGGGTGTGGGGGTGTGGGATGGTTGAGTCAGGGTATGGGTTTTCTGAAGCAGCCGGTTACTTTGTGGGAAAGCCTGGATACAGGGATGCTTAACTCTGGCTTTGAACGAGAAGGTCCGCATAGATGAATCCAGAAAGCCGGGCTATTAAGGGTTCAAGCTGGCATGTCCCTAACCTGGGCAGAACAGAATTGAGTGTCACGGACACAAGTGAGTCCCTGGAACTGACACCACTTGTGTGTGCTTGAGGGCTGAGCTCCCTTTCCCTCTTCTGCAATCACACTTTAGACAGCCGACGGAGGAAATTAGGAAAGGCCAGGATAACCGAGGGATACTGAGGGGACCTGTGGAGGCAACTGGAGACCTCGCCTTAGCTGTTGGTTGCAGAAACCCTAATTTCTCACACGGTGCCGGGGCAAGTCTCTTGGTTAATGGTAAAATGAGCTAGAAACTGTGAATGCCTGACTGCCTTCTCTCCCACGTCTAACCTTGACACCTGCCACCCTCTACTAAGTGCTACAAGGAGTACAGTTTACACACGAGTGACATAATACCCCAAGCAACTCCTAGCCCACGCAGTGAAGAAACCCTTTCAGCCTTCCCAGGAAGCAAATTGTCTCCCTCATGATATGCCATCAAGAGCCAATACCAGAGGGGAACAAAGGGTGGGGGGGGGGGTGCACGTCACCTCTGCCAGAGGTGCAGAGACTAGTACCTGGTAAGGGGGATGTGCCGGCTGAGCCAGGGTGCCTGGATGGCAAAGGGGCAGGTGAAGGAGAAGTCCCAGCAGGGAGCAGCACCAGCCCAGGAGGCAGACTTCAGGGTTGAGGCCACACTGCAGTATTTGGGCAAAGGAATCCTGGGCCCCGCAGAGGATTCCATGGCCTTCAGGGAAACCACCTGAGAACAAGCACACCATTACCTGAGTTGCAGCAGAGGGCTGCTGGCTGGAGCAGGGCTCAGTTCTGCCATTAGCAGTCTCCAACTGCTCCCACAGACTGTTCTCTGAATCACCTGCCTTGAGAACCTTGGCTCAGAAGATACAGGAGGGGTTGAAAGGGCAAGAGTTGTGACTTCAGAGAAACCGAGCTTTAAATCCTTCACAGCCTGCAGGCTGCGTGCTCACTCCACCACTGTGCTTCAGCTATGGCACAGGAGAGAATATATGGGATGCACCTGGTGTATAAGCAGCTCAATGTGTGCTAGTTTTTTCCTTCTCCCCAGGTGTAGGGACTCCCGGAGGTAAAACAATACAAATATGACTGGCCTAACCCTCATGACAAACTGACCCCTAACCTAAGCCACAGACTCCCTTCCTAACCTAGTGGCCCACAGGACTAACACTAGCCCCAGGTAGAGCTGAGATCCCAGGGTTGTGTCCTCCACAGACCTGTTTAGAGGTGACAGCTGCCACCCCGCTCCCAACATCACACTCCATTGCCCCAGCCCACCAGAGCTATGTTAGGGTCTGCCCCTGCCCAAGCCCACAGGGCTGACCCCAAGGGGACTTACTCACAGCCCCAAACTCCTCCACCTCAGCCTCAGCCCGTCTGACAGTTGGAGCTCAGAGCCTCAGCCCAACTGACTTCTGGTTGCCAAGCAGGTTGCCATGGATCCAAGACAGCAAGAACACTGTGGACTGAGTGTACTGAGCACGTGCACAGGAGTGGCAGGGGGCCTTGGGAGACATGGCAGGGGAGAGAGGAGAGGGTTTCTCTTGGAAGAAGGGGAGAAAGGGCATTAGAGAGAAAGCCCATTGCAGCCTCATTTCCCCAAAGTTCAGACTTTCCCACTGCTGGAAGAGGCAGTCATGGTGGGAAGCCCTCATGACCCAGGGGAGTCCTGTGAGGGAGGGAACTGTCCCTACAGAGACTAGGGGCTACTGATCTGTCTCCACCCTGTGCAGGCAGGAGACCAGGTCGGGTGAGCCCCTGACTGGCCAAAGGACTCTAAGATAGAATGTATCTGTAGTTTAAAGCAAAATAACTAAACGTGGGCACATCTTTTCTGTAACAGGACCCTGCTGAAGAGCAGAGTTGTGGTTACCACTTGGGGGTGATGGGAGTGGACACCAGCGACCAAGGGAACAGAAGTCTGGACTCCGCACTTATTTGAATGTCCATGGAACAGGCTGGTGTTTGAGGCATGTGACGGCCATTGTGCACCGATTATGTGCCTGGCACTGTGTTCAGGGGAGAATACCAAAAAAGTATACTGGGACATTTGCAAGTGTTTTTCCCCACATCCATTCCCCTCTTCCAACAGTTCCCATTTCCATTTGCAGACCCGTGTGATTAGGAGAGGCTGACCACACCCCCAGCTCCACAGGTATAATGAGTGTCAATCAGCACATTCCACTCCCCTGGGGTTGCTCCTGGGGTTTGGTTAAGTATGGGCATGTTCCTAGCCTCTCCAATCAGAATAAATCTCAAGACTTTTGTTGGGAATTCTGGATTATAGACTTTCTCTTTCCTCTCTTTCTATGCATAAATAAGAAAGTACATTGTTCTAGGGGCTTCTGGCTGCCTTTGTGGGATACTGAAGCTATTCCCAGAGAAAGGGAGAATAGACCTAAACAAAACAGGTTCTTGGTGACATTGTTGAGCCCTGATTGAAGGCAGCCCTATTGCTATACAGATTTGACTGACTGTTGCTAAAGGCCGAGTTCTTTGGTGCACAAAATTAGAGTCCAGGAAAGGCCAATGGAGTCTCTGGCAGTGAGAGAATAAGACAGGTAGGATTTCAATGATGGAGGGAAAAAGGAGAATATTCCAGTTTAGGAGTCAAGAGCTAAGAGAGAAGGATGCCTTTGCAAGACTGCTTTTCTCTTCTGGAGGAAATGGGGTGTCATGAGAAAATCAAGATGTGACTATTTGGGAAAGTGCCAGATCGGTGGGAGCTTTGAAAACCAAGAAGATACATGTAAACAAAATGGTAGTCAAAGGGGATATGTCATAGGGTCTTGACATCTTCACACAATGAAGTGACAGAAAATGCTTTAAGAAAAAACATCAGAGTGAGAATGTAACCAGTTAAGAATAGAGCCCAGGAGGCCAGGGAGGAGACTGTTAACAGTGACCAGATATGATATGACAGGAGTGGAATAAGAAAATAGTAACACCAAATATTTTACCCACAACACCTGCCTTATTTGAGGCTCTTTGTTGGGTGCTAACAATTTAGAAGGAATAAGACTGGTCTACCGAAGAGATAGGTGTGTAATACAGAGTGTAAAGATAGTAGGATAGGAACTTCAAGGAGATATGTGTACAAAATAAAGCAACGAGTAATGGCTGGAGTGGGAAGACTTTACAGAGATGACAGTAGAGATGAGTGTGCCAGTTTATGGAAAGTCCTGACTGGGCTTGGTGACAGATGGAACCTGGGAGTTAAGGGAGAAGGAAGAGCTGACACTGGTCATGGGAATGGAAATAGAGACATTTTGAAGGCAGACTCCAAGATATGGGGCAGTGACAGTCCTTCCCAGGGGTGAAGGAAAGGCGAGGCACATGCACATTTTCTGGCCAGGAGAACCTGGAGAATGGTGATGCTATGGACAAAACAAGGTTAATAATAGTAATAATAATGGGGCGCCTGGGTGGCTCAGTATGTTAAGTATCCGACTCTTGATTTCGGCTCAGTCATGATCTCACAGTTTATGAGTTCAAGCCCCGCATCAGGCTCTGTCTGACAGCACCAAGCCTGTTTGAGATTCTCCCTCTCTCTCACTGCCCCTCCCTCCTTCTGCCTCTGTTTCTCTCTCTCTCTCTCTCTCTCTCTCTCTCTCTCTCAAAATAAATAAACTTTAAAAATTTTTTAAAAATAATAGTAACAATCATAATAATGGTTATGAATACTTCTTTGTCAGGCACTGTTAATTCTCCTCATAAACATGGGGGACAGTTCCTGTTATTATTATTCTCACTCTGTGGATGAAGAAATGAGACATGGAGAGAAGGTAGCAAGAGTCCTAGTTTAAACTGAGGCAGTTTGATTCCAGAGACTGCCTCCTTAACCCCTACACTAGGCTGCCTGAGGAAGTATTCTGCATGCGGGAAAAAGATGACTCCAAAATAATTTCACATGACAACAAGACTTTGTTAACTACCTTTGCTTCAGCCCTGGGATGTTCTCCCATCAGGACATGAGTAAGATAGAGATGTGTAGATTTTCTGTCAACCCCAAATGCTAGCAATAAAAACCACCACACTTTGACAAATCAAGAGAGGTTCATTGTGGTCATTTCGCGTGAAGTGTCTGCAAAACGCATTACAAGCATTGAGCACTCATTAGTCATACTTTACAATACTTTTGTGAGAGTGTCTCATGGCTGAGACTCTGGCCAAGTGTGTGAGAAGGGCTGGGGGAGATTTACAGAGAATCCTGGGGACTTCTGCTCCTCTAAAGTTTTTGAAAGAAATCACCAAAGCTTAAGATGCATCTTCTCAATCCACATAAGGTAATTGTCATATGTCTGAAACCCCCGTAAGAAATAGCCAGCATAGGTTAACTTTTGAGCTGTTGTTTGCCTATTCAGAAATTACATTTAGGAAAAACTATTGAATGATGCTGTAAAAGACTCCATTTTGTGAAATTATTTGTTTCTGTTTAGGATCAAATGATTCTAAAAATGGGGTCACTGTGGCGGCTGGTGGTTGCCATTATGGAGGAAACTTTCTCAGGGTTATTCTTGGTTTCAGTCTTATCAGGGTACAGAAGAGACTGCAGGTAATTAATGTACTTGATAGCAGCTCTGAGGGTTTCCACTTTGCTGAGTCGTTTCTCCAAGTACTCTTCTGGCAGATGATGTCGGAGCTGGGCATAGCCTTCATTGACACACTTTACCCGCTGCCTTTCCCGTTCATTCCTTTTCCGGATGAAGGCTGGCCCATAGGCATATTCACACCTTCTGTAATTTGCATAAGGCATGGGGAAGGAGAAGGAGCAGGGTTCACCATAATTTTCCATGATCAGGGAGTCATTGGGAAAAGGCAGCAACGGCAGGTCTTCAGAGAAAGGGGATGGTACTGGGGCATCAGGGTACAGGTGGAAAGTGACCATGGGGTCCAGATAGAAGGACCTGGTCAGTGGCAAGTGGACAGAATCAGAGAAAACAGGCAGTTTTTCTGGCAGATTAGAGTAGCTTCGATTGTCCATCATTTCCTCTTTAGCCTGGAAACATAACCAAGTTTATTAATTTGGCCAGATCAAAAGAGAGCAGGTCTCATTGATTTTCTCAGAGATCAATAGTTTAAAGACTTCTCTGCTTTGATGCATAGTTCCTGAGCTCATTCTGAAAACGATATTGGGCTATAATACTCTGTGGGTAGGAAGAGAGGAATTTTTGGTGGTACAGGGGAACAGCATTAAATAACACTGACTCACTTTGTAAGAAAGTTATTCTCTTCCAGCTCTTTTGATCCTTGTGATTACAAAGATACAGCTTTAGTCTTGTAAGAGTGTGTCTTCCACATTACTAGAATGCTTTCTGATTCTCCCCAGATGGAGGCCTTCAACAAGCAATAGTATCTAACTAGAATTTAATAATGCTTTGCTGTTAATTTCTATTAATTGTGAATTATACTGATTTCACATTTATGGAAGTGATACAAAATTTGTTTTAAAAATACATCTGCTTGGGGCACCTGGGTGGCTCCATCGGTTAAGCGTCCGACTTCGGCTCAGGTCATGATCTCATGGTTTGTGAGTTCAAGCCCTGCGTCGGGCTCTGTGCTGACAGCTCAGAGCCTGGAGCCTGCTTTGGATTCTGTGTCTCCCCATCTCTCGGCCCCTCCCCTGCTCATGCTCTGTCTCTCAATAATAAGTAAATGTTAAAAAAAAACATTAAAAAAATACATCTGCTTGAGTAAAAAAAATCTCACTTAAAGAAAAGTAGTAAGTAAATAATAGTACAGGTGGAATACAGATAATGAAGACCGTGAAAGTGCATGCAATGCAAATAAGTAAAGTTTGGGAAACATTGAAATACCACAATATTCAAATACATGCTGGAAACATTAAAAACGAGTTAATGATCATGCAACCTCACGGGCATAGCGTTAATTAATACCTGATACGCCACAGGAAAAATAAAAAATAAAAATAAGAAAGGAATCATTTGCTCTTAAAAATTCACTTTAAGATTCTTTTAAATAAGAAACTCCCCTAATATACTTAAACATAGTCAAATTACATATTTTTACTTACATAGAACTTTAAATATATTGAATGAAGTCCATCTGTATTTAGGTGTTTTGTTGTTGTTTTTTTAACAGAACATAAGGATAGAACATTATACCCAAGAAGTCCCACACCAATACATTCCTTTTTTCTGAATAGGTCTTCATGCACCTCATTTATTAAACAACCGTTACTTTTTGCCTTTGACTATAATAATAAAGCCACAGCAGATTTTACAGGGATACTTCAGAGTAACGAGTTAACTGGGAGGTAGGGTAGTGCTGTAAGAAAAGAGCATTTTTCTTTCAGTTATAACACCCTTGAGTTTCAAACTTGGCTTTGCCCCTTCATAGCTATGTGTCCTTAGGCAAGCTTCTTAACCTTTCTGAGCTTCAGTTTTTTTCCTATGATCAACTGAGTTATTAACTACTCTGCAGGGTGGTTGTGAGGATCAAATGAAAAAATATATATAATGTACAGGCATCAGTTATTTTCCGCTTTCCTTTCTTTACAGATGAATACTTGTGTAGTGTCCCTTTCTAAATTGCAGCTCACAGAAAAACCTGGCTTATATTTTCCCTAACACTGGAAAATCAAACATTGGCCTATCTAAAACATATTGGTTGAGAGACGATCATACCTAAAATGGAAAAAGCAACATGAAATCTACCTGTGGGCCTCCAGAAAAGAGGGAAATATGACTTTCTGTTAATTCCTCAAGGATGTGATTTTAAAACATCTTTAGGAATGAGGGCTTGGCCTCTATAGTTGGCATGTGTAAAGAAAAAGAGGCAACTTCCCCTCCCCACCTGAAAAACCTCAGACCTGTTTATGAGCAAGATTAGGTAACATTTCACTTGCTTCTCTACCTGAGCATAGCAACAACCTGCAAGCTATACTATGTAATGGGTGGAGTAGCCTCTAAGCACCAGAATTCAAACACAATGAGGTATATATTTTTTTCTTTTCTCTTCTTTTCTTTTTTTTAAATGTTTTTAATGCTAATTTATTTTTGAGAGAGGGAGAGAGAGACAGAGCATGAGAAGGGGAGGGGCAGAGAGAGAGGGAGACACAGAATCAAAACCAGGCTCCAGGCTCTGAGCTGTCAGCACAGAGCCCGATGCTGGGCTAGAACTAACTCAGGAGCCGTAAGAACATGACCTGAGCCGAAGTCGGACACTTAACCAACTAAGCCACCCAGGTGCCCCCCCCCCTTTGTTCTTTTTAAGTAGGTTTCATGCCCAGCCCAAGAGCCCAACCTGGGGCTTGAACTCACAACCCTGAGCTGAGATCAAGAGTTTTAGTCTTAACCAACTGAGTCACCCAAATGCCCCTAAGGAAGTGTATTATTTTAAAGTAAAGTGCGAAAAAGCCTATCCCATCTAGTATGGCTACTGAAAGATGAAAAAGACTATAGAATCAGAGAGGGCAGTATGTGATGGGGGTGGGGAGGGTGGGAGGTGAGGAGTGCTATAAGAAGTCATGGTGAAACACCCAGGAAAGGAGCAATTGCCAGGAAAAGCTCTTCCTAATATGGGGTTGGGGGTTGGAGGTGGGGATGAGACAAGTGTGTAGGTGCAATTAAAAATCAAAACAAAGGAACAAGAAATGAAAGATTCCAAATTACTGACCAAATTGGCCTAAAATAACTAACATAAAACAAAAATCTCTTGAAGATTAAAAACTAGCCAAGATTCTATCAAAAATAAAAAGTTGCTGAGAGAAAAGTTAGGAAATTCCCAAGGCAGGAATTCCAGAGGATAAGAGATAAAGAACATGGATGGCAGAAGCTACAAAAATGGCACAGTGGGTATGGAGTCTATATTTCTACATTTCTGAGAACAGCAGAGCCTTATTTCTGCCTATAGCTAATAAGCCAGAACTGACACAACAGAGTATCACAATGTAAAGCAGATGTCAGCAAAGCCAATTACACACAAGAATTCTATAGGTATGGTTTTACCCTGACAGATAGTTTTAATGTCTTAAACCTTGACCCAGATGAAATCTGAGTAATTTACATATGCCACAGGTACTTGAAAGTTTCTAGGCTTTAACTAGACTATGCATATTTCTTAGAAAAAGAGCTTGGTGTCTCTGTAGACACGCTGTTGAGAAGCTTTTTTTTTACTAAGCATTTCCCAAAAGTTCACCAATCAATGTAGTAGCATTGAAATATGATTATCTTTTACTCAAAGAATAAAATTTAATCACAACACAACAGAGTGATACAATGATAAATGCAGTAAAGAAGAGGGTCAAGATAGAAACCTACTGGAGGATGGAAGTATTTGTAGAAATTGAGTACAAATTTTTAAAATAAAGCAACACAGATTATTGGTGTTGGGGCTTCACAGCTCCAGATACATGCACAGCTAACAAATGCACCTATCTTGGGAAAATCTCAGATTTCTGTCTTCTGGGAAATAAATGATGAGGTCTTAATGATAAAATCCTAAGAGATTCCGGTAGTTCTGCTAAGCATAAAAACTTCAACTTTTCAAAGATATTAAAAATATCTAGCCTGTAAGAAAAAAAAGCTACAAGTGCACGTATAATTGATTTATGGAATCTTAGGGATGGAAAGAATCTTACAAATCCTCTTATCCAATCCCTCATAGGTTGTGAGTTGGCTAAGCTTGCAGAGCTCATAGCAGAGCAGGGGTCAGAACCTAGGTCTCCTGATTTCCAAACCAAACCCTTTCCACTTCTCCAGATCTAATCACCAGCAAAATCTGGATCTTTCAATTTATGGGCTTATTTGATAGTTTAAGACAATGGAATAATCAGTTGATAAAATTCATCATTTACCAACTGTGCCTGGGAATTTTCTTAAAAGCCATATTCTTATTCTCCCTCTGTGGGCCACTCTGGAAAAGAGTCTCTTACCTGTTTTGTAGCTAAGATGCTGTATTTTGGGCTGTGTCAGACGTAACCTGATTTATAGGTGATCATTTAGTAACTGTATGCAAAGTAGCTTACAGTTAAACAGAACTGCTTAGTTCTGGTTTAGCCATTTTTTCTACTTAATATGTAGATATGACAACACATAACAATACTAAATAGAAAGGTTTGCTTACAAAACTGGACTCTTATAACAAATTATTTTGTAAAAAGAATGCCTCCCAGCCATCTGATTCATATGATTTTCTATCAGAATTATTTATGGAAAGTATCTTTAAGTAATAGTCTCATAATGTTGGTCAATATTCTTTTAAATAGAGATTAAGGCTATAACCAGGGAGGTAAACATGAACCTAAATATAAACCTAATACATTTTGTTAAGATACCTGTTATATTTTCCTCTATTGAGACTTTATTTTTTAGAGTAACTTTAGATGCACAGCAAAATTGAGCAGAAAGTACAAAGATCCCATATACCCATTCCCTGCACTTGCACATCCTTCCCCACTGCCAACATCCCGCCCCAGTAACATATTTGTTACAATTGATGAACCAATATTGACACATCACTCAAAGTCCATAGTTTACCCAACAGTTCACTCTTAGTGTACATTTTATGAGTTTTAACAAATGTATAATGACATGCATCCACCATTACAGTCTCATACAGAATAGTTTTAGTGCCCTAAAAAGCCTCTATGCTTCACCTTTTCATCCCTCCCCTGACAACCACTGATTTTTTTACTGCCACCATAGTTTTGCCTTTCCCGGAATGTCATATAGTCGGAATCATGCAGTATGTAGCCTTTTCAGATTGGCTTCTTTCACTTAGTAATATGCATTTAAGGTTCCTCCATGTATTTTTATGGCATGATAACTCATTTCTTTTTAGTGATGAATAATATTCCATTGTCTGGGTGTATCACAGTTTACTTATCCATTAACCTACTGAAAGACATCTTGGTTGCATCCAAGTTTTGCTAATTATGCATAAAGCTGCTATAGCCATCCGTGGGCAGGTTTTTGTGTGAAGATAAGATTTCAACTTATTTAGGCAAATACCAAGGAGTGTGATTACTGGATCATATAAGTGCATGTTTAGTTTTGTTAAGAAACTGCCAAACTGTTTTCCAAAGTGGCCATACAATTTTGAGCTCCCACCAGCAATGAATGAGAGATCCTGTTGCTCCACATCCACACCAGCATTTGGTGTTGTCAGTGTCCCGCATTTTGGCCATTCCAATAGTGTGTAGTAGTATCTCATTGTTGCTTTAATTTGTATGTCCCTAATGACATGACGTGGAGCATCTTTTCATATAATTATTTGCCATCAGTGTATCTTCTTTGGTGAGGTACCGTTCCGGTGTTTGGCCCATTTTTAAGTCAGGTTGTTTATCTTCTTGTTGACTTTTAGGAGTTCTTTGTATATTTTGGATCATAGAAATGTATGTCTTTTGCAAATATTTTCTCCCAGTCTGGCTCATCTTGTTCTTTTGACAGTGTCTTTCACAGAGCACAAGTTTTTAATTTTAACGAACTCCAACTTCTTTCACCATTCACGCTGTTAGTGTTTTGTCTAAAAAGTTATCACCAAACCAAAGGTCATCTAGATTCTCTCCTATGTGATCTTCTAGGCATTTAAATTTTGTGTTTTACATTTAGCACTATGATCTATTTTGAGTTAATTTTTTGAAGGGTCTCAGGTCTGTTATCTAGTGTTTTTGTTTGTTTTGTTTTCGCATGTGGATATAGTTGTTCCAGCACCATTTGTTGAAAATGCTTTCTCCATTGCATTGTCTTTGTTCCTTTGTCAAGATTAGTTAGCTACATTTGTGTGGGCCTATTTCTGGGCTCTCTGTTCTATTCGTATCTATTCTTTGGTCAATACCATACTGACACTGACTTGATTACTATAGCTTTATATTAAGTCTTAGAGTCAGATATGTCAGTCCTTCAACTTTGTTCTTTTCCATCAATATTGTGTTGGCTTTCTGGGTCTTTTGTCTCTTTATATAAGCTTGAGGATCAGTTTGTTGATATCCACAAAATTATTTGCTGAGATTTTGGCTGGGATTGTGTTGAATCTATAGATCATTAGGAAAAACTGACATCTTGTCAATCAATATTGAGTTGTCCTATCCATGGATATGGAATATCTCTCCACTTATTTAGTTCTTCGCTCTCTTTCATTAGTTTTGTAGTTTTTCCTCATGTATATTTTGTACATATTTTGTTATATTTATACCTATTTCATTTTGGGGGGTACTAATGTAAACTATATTGTATTTTTTTATGTTTATTTATTTTGAGAGCGAGAGAGAGAACAGGAGCAGGGGAGGGGCAGAGAGAGAATAAAGGAGAGAATCCCAAGCAAGATCCGTGCTGTCTGCATAGAGCCCAAAGTGGGGCTTGGTCTCATGAACCGTGAGATCATGACCTGAGCCGAAATGAAGAGGCAGCCGCTTAACCAACTGAGCCACCCAGGTGCCTCTGTATTGTTTTCAATTTCACTTTAGATAGTATATATGAAAGCAATTGACCTGTGTATATTAACCTTCTATCTTGCAACCTTTGTATAGATCACTTAGTTCCAGGAGTTTGGGGGTTTTGTTTTGCTAATTCTTTTGGATTTTGTAAGCAATCATATCATCTAAGCTGTTTTATTTCTTCCTTCCCAATCCGTAGAACTTTTCTTTTCTTGTTATTGCATTAGCTAGAATTTGCGTATGATGTTGAAAAGGAAGTGATGAGAAGATATGGTATCCTTGCCTTGTCCCTGGTTAATAGGAAATCTTCTGGATTCTATGAAGTATGATGTTAGCTATAGGTTTCTGTAGACGTTCTTTATAAAGTTGAAGGATTTCTCCTCTATTCCTAGTTTACCAAGAGTTTTTATCATAAATGGGTTTGAATTGTGTCAAATGCTTTTTCTGCATCTATTGATAGGATCATGTCATTTTTCTTTAGCCTGTTGCTGTGATAGATTTGTTGATTTTTCAATGTTCAATCAGACTTGCATACATGAGATAAATTCCACTTGGTCGTAGTTGAACTTACATCTTTTAATACTGACAATAAAATCAATAAGTTTAGATTAGGTTCGTAGGTTCAAAAAAAATGTTTTTGACTAGCCAAAAAACCCATTAAGAGCTCCTAAAACCTTGGCCTTATTAATTTAATGTAATTTAATTATCATTTTGCCAAGAATTTCTTAGAACAAGCACTCCTTCATGTGTTTTTTTACATGAATTTTAATCTATTTGTCAAAATAATATTTGTATACTTTCAGGGCCACATCAAAATACCCATACATTTTCTCTTTCTCCCTTTTTCTCCACACACACACAATTTAGTACCAATATTTTATAATTAAACTGTCATAAAACAGTAGTCTCATAACATGATACCAAATGTCTTTGTATCTTTGAATGTATTATGCAGCAAATGAAGGAGGAGAGAAAAGTTAGGAGACATAGATATACTGGTAAGTGTTTCAAAAATTATTTTTATTGTTACATTCCAAAGAGGACGTCCAAAGAAAAAAGCCAGTTATCCAATAACTGTTACACGTTTCAGAAGGAGGCCCCCAGAACCCCAGAACACACTAGAGCTCAAACAGCTGCCTCTCCACCTGACCGGAAATGTTGACAAAGGTGTGTATGTCACCAATCCAGAGAGGCTTGGGGTAAAAGAAAATTCCTTTATTGCAAGTGTCCAAGTTCTTAGGATTCATCCTTAAAGATACTAGAAGAAGATGAGAAAGACCACACACACCAGACTATGTTTAGTCATTAGAGTAAACTAGCAAATTGCTAGTTTGTCCTAGGATGCATTGCATCGGACATCACAGTACATGAGGAAAATCTGCATTTTATGAAGAGCCACCAGGTATTTCAGATCCATTTTACCATGAAGTGCAGCCACAGGCGAACCAGATACCTAGATAATATAGTCAGTGCAAAATTCAAATGGGTAATTCAGGGCTTTGATGAGGTTGGCTACACTGCAAAATATAAATGAAACTTGAAAATAGAATGTTAAGTCTATTTACAAAAGTGTGTTTAGTAAAGTGACTTGAGAAAAGTTAAGCTAACCACTTCCCACACATCCCTCCCCGCCCCTGCCAGAAAAACAAAACAGAACAAAACAAAACAACAACACCTGAAAATTATCTTGAAAACCAAGTTAAAACTGTGTGGTGAAAAAGACAGTGTTTGTTCCAGGTAAAGGACTTCAAGATAATTTACAGGCAGACTTATTTTTTATTAGTAAAAGTCACAAATAGGAAAAAGGTTTATTGGTTGACTTTGAGGTGTGTGCTTTTAAAAATGTCTGTATTAATACCTTAACAAGAAAAGAAAATACCAAGCACATTTTTGTTTCCAATGCTGAATTTCCCAGCAAGAGTTGGTGAAATCAACAGGGTATTAAAACAAAACCCAGGAATACTCAGTCAATTTTTTTTCAGTTGTCTGCCTTATTTCTTTCTAATCACCTGCAGTATGATTTCCAATTAGCTGAGGACAACATGACGGTCAAAGACGGATTTTCGCTGCTCTTGAACTTGAAGCTTCCAGCGCTGCTGGGCATACTCTACCTTATTCAGCACATTGGCTCGACTGCGGGAGCGGGCTAGCACATCGTGGGCATTTGCAAAAGGCTGGTGATCCTGAAAAGTCCAGGAATGGAGAACATCAGAGGTGGCATGATAGTGTGAAACACACACACACACACACACACACACACACACACACACACACACACAAACTGCCATTATCCAGCCACAGAGATAGGAGCAGCTGGACTTTACAAACAACAGACCATCTCTTTGACCAAGCACTCCTAGGCACCCAAGTGCCAGAAGCAGGATGAACTCAACTACAGTAATAGGTGGTTCAAGTAGTATGAGTGATGAGGAGGTATTTGTGAAATGTTTCCTTGAGTCACCATTTCCAAAGACATTTCCCAGAAGAAGCAGGGACCAAGACAGACAGTGGTCATTTATGTTAAAGACAAGCTTTCCCTGACAAGTAGGAGAAAGAAAATCCATTTCCACATTAATAGCTACCTGTTACAGATATGAAAAGCAGGACTTCTCCCTGTTTTATTCAATACTATATAGCTAATCTTGCAGAGGAAAGACTTGTCATTTAATTTCCTGACTCCCATTACATTAGAGTTGTTAACTTGCCAGCTTGGGGCCACATTCATCCTTGGGAGAGGAGTTGACAGGATCTTATCTTGGCTGGTTTTAATATTTCCCTGCATCTTTAACACATACACTAAATGGACTGGTTTCCAAAATCCTTTTCATTCCCCCTCCCCGAGTCTGTAAGGAAAAGAGACATAGCTCAAGTGCCACAATTACCATCTATTACCAAGGACAGTAGGAATTATTACTTCAGCCTTTTTATTTGATAAGTACTTGAATCTTTCACTCCTGGGCACTCAGGGGCTTCCATGTTAGTTGCTGCTTTCGGAAAGAAGCTACTGAAGGGTTACTCAGGTACCTGTGTAGAAAACCAAGCTATCCTGGTGAAAGTAAACCAATGCCACTGATGTTTGTAGTCATTACACAGGAAACCACTATGCTAATCTATCTATGGATTTGATATAAACACAGCTGCCTAAATGACAAAAAGCATTCAATACTAGTTCATTGCTTTTGTTTGCCTTTTCCTTGATCTTCTTCCTGAACCCTGTGTTAGCAAAGCTTCTAAATGTTCCAACATAGGATCCAAGTCACAAGTTGTACCTCTCTCATTAAACCTTGCCTCAAAGAAAGAAATATTGTTTTGCTGTGCACGTTTGCAAAAGCTCCATTATATATCCAGGGCGGGAGTCAGCACGTCTATAGAAAGCTATCCATAACCACATTAACTATATATACAACTTTCACTATGTGGAGTTATAACACCTGGTCTTCTTTTTATAGAAAGACACTTACACAATGTCTACATTTCAAATACATCAAAGAGTTTTCTATAAGGAATCTTTTTCCCTGCCTTCTCTGCCAAAACCGCCTCAACTTTTCACTTACTTTAGGTACCAGCTTGTTACAACAAAGGCAAACGGCAAGCCCCCTGCCCCTTTAAAAAATTTTTAACCTTACAAATGAAAATAATAAAAACATATTCCATAAAGTTCAAAATGTTTCAAAGATTTAAGAAAAAAGGTCAGGAAAGAGGAAGGCTGAAGTTGTTTGATTACTTGAAATACACTGACCCGAGGTCATCTAACAAGCGAACACAAGGCTTACCTCACCTAACCTTGACTTGGTGTTACATCATCTCTACACACTGATTTTGTCCAAGTAGATTAAAATGACTCTATGGGAATATGGTGCTTCAATGAACTTGTATATAAAATAGTATTACCATTGGTTTGTTTTGACATAAACAAGAGTGGGAAGAAGGATATACTTTATCAGCAGAGCAGCTCTCAATTTCATAGTCCTGTTATCTACCCTTCAAGGTAGGGGGAGAAAAACCTTTCTAAGGGACAAATTTAAAGGACTAAACAAACCAGTTAATCCTTCTGGTCTGTTCTCCACCTATCAGAACAAGATTGAACTAGCTGCTCATGGTCATGGATGCTGGGAGAATGCAAATAGAGACTTACCCCTTTTATATGTTTGTTCTTTTTACACCTGATAAAATTACAATAAATACAAAACATGTTTTAATGCAATGCTTTGATAACAGCAATGATGTGTCATGGATACATGATACGATAAATATTGTGACTACTTGCAGTGAGCTTAACTATTTGTACTAATTCTCACTTGATTTAAAACGCTCTACAGTGAACAAAAATGGAAAAAATAAAAGAATTTAACAGAATTTAATAAAGCATTTTTAAAAGCACATAAATAGTAAAGAACCCTCATGATAGATAAGCAACAATTGTAGGAATTTAAATTTAGCTTCTTTTTGTACAGAGTTGTTATCATAAATTCACAGCTGGAGGTTAGAAAACCTTTCTCTCTGCCCAGAATCAAGTCAATAGATATCCAAGAGTCAGCCAGACATCTCAGAGAACATGTTTTCAGTTAACATATGCACAGAATCACTCACTGGTGAACAAAATGGTTATTAAGCACATTACCCTACCCATCACATGACTTTCCTACATGTTTTCTTCTACGCATTTGTGCATCCACTTCTTGTATGTTCTATGTGTGTTACATTATTTCTAAAATCAGGAGCCAGATATTTTATACTGCAAAGAATATAGTTTTAAGTCAGACTCTCTATCTGGGTGCCTATTATGAAATGGTTTATGTGGCCTTTAATACATAACATTTTCATGTTAGTTCCCAGCTGGGAGTGTTTTGCCCCCCAGGAACATTTGCCAATATCCGTGGACATTTCTGATTATCATGATTGGGATAAAGGGTGCCACTGGCATCTAGGGGGCAGAGGTCAAGGACGCGGCTAAGTACCTTACAATGGACGGGAGAATACCCCACAACAAAGAATTATCCAACCCAAAATGTCAATACTGTTGAGGTGGAGAAAATCTGTCATATGTGAATGAAAAGTAACATGGGAACAGTATTTGAGACTCTAATGCTTCTGGTATACAACCTCCTGTGCTTCTAGCTCTCTTGTCCCGTTAGCCCCGTATGCCTAGTTTTTGCCCACATCAGATCTCCAGTCTTGACCTTTCTCCCAGCCTATCACTCCCTGCCTTGAATTCTTACAAAATAAATAGGCGTTTGTTACATGTTTAAAAATAAAAGGTGGAAACGTACTGTAATTAGTCATTTCTTTTATGTGTCTGTCTCTGTTTCATTCATCTCTTTATTCCTAGTCCCTAGCAGAGGACCTGATACAGAAAAGTTACTCATTATGTATTGGTTGAATTAATAAGGAAGCAAGGAAAAAAGAGGCAGAGGTGTTTCTATGAAAGTTCTTGACAAAACATAAATGAAATCTTGCCCAAATCAGTTAAGTATTCATAATTGATATTCATATGATAATGTATTCATTGAAAAGTAGGCTCTGTTTGTAGTTATAACTCAAGCCATCTAGTCAGGATATCCTCTTCCCATCTTTTAGCAACAAGTCCACAAGCAATTCCAGAGTAAAAGGACTTCTGACTATGGTTGGCAAGGGCTCACGCTGGCTTAAGCTTTTGGGATTGGCTCTTGAAACTGTCGAATTTTACCCATTTTAAGGAACATAGGCCAATAGAGTAATCCAAAATAAAAGTAATTTCTGAAAATATGTACATATAGAAGAATGAAATAGTAGAAAATTTGGAAAGAGGCCCAAACAGGATAATAACAAAACAATATAATTCTCTAAGTTATACTGAATAAATAACAAGTCTGTGGAGTATGTTCATTACCAGACATTTGTGAATGAAGTAATGTTAACATAAAAAGGAGACCACAAACTAATTTACACACATTATACCAAGTATATGTACAAATATAAATGTGTTTTGAAGACAGGAAGAGAATTGAGAATGATAGTTTTATTTTCCTTCAAAGATTTTTTTTTTTAGAAGGAGGGAAAAAGAAATATAAAACATCAGCAGGTTATCAAGCTGCACCTCATTAAGAAAAGAACATTGTCTTCATGCTTCCCTTCACTAAAGCCTCTGCCCTCTAATATATTTGGTCATGCTGACAGGAAAGGTATTCAGGCAGGAGCTTGGGGAGAAATCTATCTCAGAAGCTTTTCTCAGTGTAAACAGGGAAAGGCAATGAAGATTGTGCCCTTGATACTAAAGGGCAAAGCCTTGCGCAGCACACTCACCAAGTTTAAACTACCATATTGATGGCTTTACAGAGCAATTTCCTCATGAAGAGACATATACTACAATCAGACCAGTCCTTAGCTTCTCTATTTGAGCATCTGCTCCAGCACATGAACATCTATATGCGACCATTTTTCACTTGCTCTTTGTATCAGATGAGGACAGAGACTGGCCTCACAGCTAGGGCAAGCCAAGTACTTACCCCAACATCATCATCGCTCTGTATCAATTGTGAGTGTCCAAACAGGCGTCTCTTCAGTATGGGCTCAACAAGGGTAAGATATACCATGTACAGAAGTAGAAGGCCCAAAATGGAGAGATAAATTATAATGGTAACCTGAAGGAAATTGAAAATAAGTTAATCTCTATTCAAGCCAAGAAATCAGAATTTTGTGTAATAATGACACCACAGTGAAGACTGATTTTTCAGCAAAGCATATAGGATTCTTATACAAACCAGATTCCAACATAAACAAACTCAACTCTTCACCAAAGTATTATTTAAATAGAACGAGGAAAGTAAGCATGTTGTCTTTGAGATCTTTTTGCAAGTTTTCAAAACTCCGTCTTCACCTACTGATAATCATCTGTCAAAGCTGCTAGCACACAGTTTGCTTTTTTCACCTGAAGATGGTATCCTAGATTCAGCA
Source organism: Puma concolor (assembly GCF_028749965.1). Classification (NCBI taxonomy): domain Eukaryota; kingdom Metazoa; phylum Chordata; class Mammalia; order Carnivora; family Felidae; genus Puma; species Puma concolor. Next base: position 50,224,304 of record NC_141676.1, on the reverse strand, counting down.
GCACTGTGTTAAGACAACTTAAAGGAACCCTTACAAAAAATGTAATTCAGATGAATTTCAACAGAATACTCTTTTAGATCAATTTAGATATACAAAAATACACTTCAGGTCAGTGATTTCCCTGAGATCTTAATTTGTATGCTGTCAAAAAGTACAGACTCTGGAATGGCTATAATTAAAGATAGACAGTGCCAAATGTTAGCAAGAATGTGGAAAACATGAACCCTCATACATTGCTGGTGGGAATGTAAAATGGTACAACCACTTTGGAAAACATTCCAGCAGTCTCTTAAAAGTTAAAATAAACTTATCTCTCTAAGGAATCTACCTGAGAGGAAAACATATATTCACACAAAGACATGTGCACAGATATTTATGACAGATATTTATTATTTATTCATAATAATCAAAATGTGGAAATAACTCAAATGTCTATCAACTAATGAATGGATAATGAAAGTGTGGTATATTCATATACTAAAATGCTATTCAGTAAAAAAAAGGAATTAAATACTGATAATGTGCTAGAACATGGATAAACCTTAAAAACATACTAAGTGAAAGAAACCAGCCACAGAAGACCACATATTGTATGATTCTATTCATATGAAATATCCAGATCTGTAGAGACACAAAGCAGAATAGTGATTGTCAAGGGCTAAGGTGTGGGAATAAGATTAACTGTAAATAGGCATGAGGGATCTTTTTGGGGTGATGGGAATGTTGTAACACTAAATCTAAAAATTTTTTTTAATTGTTTTAAATTTCCCCAAATTTATTCAATTATACACTTACAGTGAGTGACTTTCAGGGTCACTCGTGTAATTACACATCAAAAATTTAGTTGAAAAATAAAAACGTACAGTGAGGATTTCTCTACTGGATAGCATCCTGCTGGAACAGAAACTCTCCCACAGAAATCTCTGTAATTGTTACACTGACCACCCCAGATTCTTCATGAAGTCTTTTCTCAGGGAAAATGAATAGGAAGTTTCATGTAAAAAATTAGGGAGGAGAACTGTTAGCCACCATAATAAAGTAATTTAATTCATTAGAGGTCCAAATGGTGAGGAGAGTGACCTATATTCTATTTCCTATAAGAAATAAAGAAAGGAAATCTTAGAATCCAGAAGTGTTATTTCTAGAACAAAGTAGTCTATTTATACAATTTTTTTCCCTAAGGGTTGAGAAGGCAGGAAGAAGAGGGCCTAGTCATGCTGTGATTTTACTAGCTTCTGGCAAACATGGCCCACAAAAAAGCCAGGATATGTTTTGGGATATACATGTAGGGCATTTTTGTGCCATTTCATAGCACACCTATGTAACGTGTCCTAATAAACCCACAAAGTATCTCAATGAGGTGGGCAGAGAGCAGGCCCACTGTTCTCTGGGGTTGATATTGAGGGTGAGGAAGGAAAAGTGTTCATGGGGGGTGAGGAGGGGAGAGAAGAACAGTACTTGAGTGACTAAAATAGAATCCAGATGGCCAAAATTTTCTTGTCTAGATACCATGAAGAACTATTCCAGAAGCAAAAAAGATGAATTTTTTTTTTTTTTTTTTTTTTACCTTGATCGTAACAGAGCTTCTTTCCTCGTACTTGCATTCACAGCGTAGACAGTATGCTTCTACATCAGGCCCGCGCACGGGCATGGGATCCACAACATGAAGGCAATCGCTGAAAAAACAAAGATAAAAATACTGCATCAGGCTACCTGGATGTTCTACTTGTACTGATCAAAACTTTCCTGAAATCCAGAAAAATCACTGACCTTACCCAATTACAGAATTTAAGGAACAACTAATAAGGGAAGTGAAATCATTTGCTTTCTCAATATTAGCAATTTAGTGAGATTTAACAGTCTAAGAATCATAAAGACATATATCAAGTAGCTATTTTCAAAGTGTTGCTTGTTGGAGCGCCTGGGTGGCTCAGTCGGTTGAGCATCCGACTTTGGCTCAGGTCATGATCTCGCGGTCTGTGGGTTCGAGCCCCGCATCGGGCTCTGTGCTGACAGCTCGGAGCCTGGAGCCTGCTTCAGATTCTTGTCTCCCTCTCTCTCTGCCCCTCCCCCACTCACGCTTTGTCTCTTTCTCTCTCTCTCTCAAAAATAAATAAACATTAAAAAAAGAAGTTAAAAAAAAAGTGCTGCTGTTAACAGTTAAAAATCCCAAAAGGCATTGAAAATTACTTAGCATATCAAGTTATATTTAGACTTGTACAGTTACCAAGAAAAACTGCTTTAAATGATTTAAAGTATCTTGGGGCATTGTTCAAATATGAGATATCTCTTTTATGAATGAATTTAGTCTTAACTGCCACAGTGTGGTATCTGAATGGCTAATCACACTTAACAGTTGGTAAATTCTGAAACTCTGAACACTCAAAGGCACAGTAAAAAACAATTACTTTTCTTAATGAGCAAAGGTCTATTGAAAAAGCATGGGAAAATAGGCTTAGGACAACAAAAATATTTAAAAGTGCAAACTGATTACCCAGAAGAAGTATATAAAAAATAATAAAAGGCTGAATATTTTTGTTGTTGGATATTCTTTATTTTCCCCCCATTTTCCAGGCCACTTATGAAAAAAGAAATTCTATCCAAAAAATCTTTCCCCAGAAATCTGTGAATTCTAGGAAATAATTAAATTATTACTCTTCCCAGCTATTAAGAGCCTACTACTCTGTTCACCTTCAGCAAAAGTAGGCAAGGGGCACCTGGGTGGCTCAACTGATTAAGTATCCGACTTCCACTCAGGTCATGGTGGCTTGTGAGTTCAAGCCCCACGTCGTGCTCTCTGCTGACAGCTCAGAGCCTGGAGCCTGCTTCAGATTCTATGTCTCCCTCTCTCTCTGCCCCTCCCCCGCTTGTGCTCTGTCTCTCGCTCTCAAAAATAAATAAACATTAAAAAACTTTTTTTTAAAAAGTAGGCAAAAGTTTCCTGTCCTGCCAGCTGCTGGGCAATTTTCTTTTGTTATCTCTTCTTTAGGCACTTCCGACTGCCTAAAGAACTCTACAATAGCATCCTGTCTCACCCCACCCATCTTTTTTGGGGGCACACAATTCTCTAGGCTACAGCTTTTCCTTTGCTGTACTTTTTTATGTCCCATTCCCTCAAGCCATGGCATAAGAGAGAAAACCCAAAATGGCATAAATGATAAAAATTCCATCAGTTATCCCTAACAGGTTATTTAATTTTAACAAAGGTACTAATGAAAAAGAAACCTCAACTGGTAGTATGGTAAGGTAATCTATCTCAGAATCCTAGCCCAACACTTTCATAGAACCCAGGGCTCCTACCACCTAGGTCAGCTCCCCTGTATTTCTCTAAACCTCAGGAAAATAAGACTTATCTCCTAGTTTCCTATTTCAGCTTCGGAAGCCTTCATAACAATACCCAGGAATTACTTGAGAATCTAAATGTTGAGTACTGAGTGTTTCTTTGTAAATACTGATGTAGTTTAATAACAAGGAGATATTGAGCATTGTGCAAAAGTTGTGCGGGGTGGGAAAGGAAGCAGGAAGGTTGGTTCTGGGTGGCTGGTCATGATAAACACAGAACCCAGGTAAAGAACGCAACCACTCTGGGAACGAGGCAACACCTCCCCCTAGTGCCAAAAGGAGGACTTACATCATATCCCAAACACAAACCAGAGAACTCAAACTTTTCTTAAGTTAGACAGTGTAAGTCAATAAAGAATTAATGCCAACAATGGATGAAATGGAAGCCACAAGGTAAAACTATACCTAGGACCAAATAGTTATTGGAGGCTTTGTAAAGCCATAACATCCTGGTTAATCATAACCTGCCTACCCTTTTAAAGCCAGCTAATAACTGAGAACGTATCCTCAGTAAAAGGCTGAGCTGCAGGAAGGAAGCAAGGGAGAGAGGGAAGAAAAATCGGAAACAAGCTTTGTTCTCAGTTGTTTATTTTCAAAGCCCCCTATTTTGACCAATACCCAAAGATGAATGGCATATGGTTCTGTCTGAACCTGGAATTATAAAGTCAGTGAAAAGATCAGTGCTAAACACTTGAAGAGTGAGTTTACCTGCCCCTCCAATAACAGGCATCATATTCTATTAATAATAATAGATTAACCTAAATGTGTTTAATGTATTTGGAAAATTTATAGGAATAACGTAATTTATTTGAGCTTTCTTATATCATAAAAGTAACTTGATGATATACAAATCTATAAGAATATAGCTAAATCACTTTGTAATATGAGACATTTATTTGTTTACTTTTGAGAGACAGCATGTGAACGGCCATGAGTAGGAGAGGGGCAGAGAGAGAGAGAGAGAGAGAGAGAGAGAGAGAGGTAGAGAGAGAGGTAGAGAGAGAGAGAGACAGAGAGAGAGAGGTAGAGAGAATCCCAAGCAGGATCTGCACTGTCAGCATAGAGCCCAACGTGAGGCTCAAACTCACAAACCATGAGATCATGATCTACGCCAATATCTAGAGTCAGATGCTTAACCGACTGAGACACCCAGGCGCCCCTCTAATATGAGACAATTTAAAGTGGAGCATGGAAGTTCACAAGCAATTTTCAAGAACACACTTATCAAATATCAGACTGAACCTAAATGCATATCATGGGAAGAACAGACAACAGTATCAGAAAAAATACACATGCTCAAAGGCTACCTTTTCTTTTTCAAAATCAATTTGGAATATTATAACCAAATGAACTTAATTTTTGCTTTCAAAAATTTTGCTGTATATTTAGTTGTGAAATCAGGTATGTGTGAAAAGTTCCTAGCATAAAGAGCTATTTTTCTTGTAAGCCTATCCCAGCAATATTCCACCATGGTTACAAACCATAAAATATCACAATTTCATGAGAAGGAGCCCATCCATCCTGCTACAAAACAACTGCTTCCCAATCATTTTATGCCATATGTGGAAAACTTATCATTTGTCAGGTCCATAAATAGAGGGGGCTACTGGTGACCAGTGAGGCAAGATCCCCGTCATCATAGGCCTGCTTGATTACCCCAAGGGCTGAGGGAGTTCTTGACACACCTGAAACCATGACATACCGACTGGGAAACTATGCTATACACGGCTCCTTCCCATTCTGTCCTGAGCCTTTTGACACTTCTAAACATAGTCTCCTATGTAGTTGGCAATATATCATCAAAACCTACAAGGTGTGAAAATTATAACCCAGATAAATGAGGCTTGCTTACCTTCCACTGAAAACCAAGAGGGAGGACTAAGATAGCCAGAAGGTAGCTATGGGCAGGTAGGTGCCACAAACTCAATTCCATCCCTTATAAAATGCTCCCTACTTGGGGTTTTGTGTTTTGGCCATATTCCTTTAAGTTTACATCAAGCACGCAGAGCCTTACTCTCACTTTTTCAAATGGAAGTGGAATTTGACACTTACAATTAAAAAGAAATACAGGTGACCCTTGAACAATAAGGGTTTGAACTGCATGGGTCCACTGTACACAAATTTCTTTCAGTAGACACAGTAAATGTATTTTCTCTTTCTTATGACTGTCTTAATATTTTCTTTTTCTAGCTTACTTTATTGTAAGAGTAAAGCACAAAATACATATAATATACAAAGTATGTGTTAATTAACTATGTTACTGGTGAGCCTTCTGGTCAACAGTAGGCTATCAGTAGTTAAGTTTTGGGGGATATTTTTGACTGTACCAGGGTCGGCACACCTAAGCCCTACGTTGTTCAAAGATCAGCTGTACCTAAAAAGGAAACAATACACTGGATAAACATTCTGGGCTAACAATGACACCCATAGAGAGAAATTTGACAGGTAATTCAGTAATCTAGAATACTTACCAATCTTTTTGGGATATGTTCTTATTATAAATATGCCCAGAATTATCTTTATAGGGAGGACAGATACATTTACATCGGACATCCTCGAAGTTCTGTAACCAAAATGGAAACTTAGTATAGCTTGTTGACATGTTAGCATCGATATTTTTTTAAAAAACTGTACCATATACATTTTACTAAGCATCCCCTGTCAAATATTCTAAAACCATTAATTCTGAGAAATAAAACTTTTAAAAAGTCAGGTTCTTTTTGGTAATGCTAATGAATCTTTATATATTACATAAAATTATTTTGAAATAATACCTGTACATGATCTGTGGTTTATTACTTACAATTTACAGGTCATACGACAGTCAAACTGTGCTAATGTTATCACCCTCTGCCTGCTAGTAAAAAGACACAGCAGACAGCTGTGCCTGCAAATAAGAATCCAATTACAAAAGGATGGGGAAGAATCAAACTAAATATTACTTATAAAACAAGTCACAATTCTTTTATCCACCATTCTTCCACCCTCTGGTAAAATGGCATTGATATGGATAAAAGGGGTTGTACTAGAACTCTATACAAGGTATGAAGTTTTAGAGGCACTAAGCTACAATTTAGAAAGGAAGTACACAGGGAAGTAGCTGAGTCTAGCTGAGATCAGTTTGGTCTACCCTTCCCAGGAAACTTTGCTTCCAATTCTGGTAGACAGAGAGTATAACTACTGATAAGCAAGTTGCAAGAGGTGGAGAAAGAGGTGACTAAATATAGGAGTACAGGGGGTAGGAGAAGCTTCATTAACAAAAGGGAATTTATCTGAGAAGGCAGCGGCTCATTAGTCCCCAGAGGACAAGGCCCAGTGTTGCTATATATGTGATGCTATGTGTGGCAGAACTGTTGACAATGCATTCATTCATTCAGCAACCACTTAGTGAGCATCTGTTCAGTACCAGAACTTGTGCTCAAGGAAGTAGATTCAGATTCCTGCCACTTATTAGGACACACCCTAGTAATGGAGACTGACAAACAAATACATGATTACAATACAATACTTAAAGTGACACAGGAGATATGCAGAGGATGCCAGCAATGTTCTGAAAGTCAGGAGAAGCTGCTGTCCCTGTTTCTGGTGGGAGGTAGGGAAGATTTCAAAAAGAACTCCCAGTTAAAAAACCCCTGATATGTCTGCATGTAACCCGTCTTTCCCAGCCCCTATATTTAAAGATATTATAGATTAAATCTCCTATTTTTAAAAAATGCAAATGTCATTGTTTCCCCATGACATTAATGTGAACTCCTTCTGTTTTCTCCAAGAAGGAGCTAGCTCATCAAGGAGGAAACACAAGTGTGTATGGGGCCAGAGCACGTCTGGAGGGTGGGGGCATGAAGGGGATTAAAGAGCAGCATGAGGAGGCTAGAAGGACCAAGAACTGGAGCAGGGGAGAAGGCCACAACTTCACCTCTCCTGCAGTTTGGATCCTCCCTTCTCCCCTAAATTATCAGGGAAAGAGAAGGCAAACAAGGGCCAAGAGATCCCAGAATGAGTTAGGTTAGTTTACTAGGCTGGTGAGAGAGACTCTGTGTAGGTCCTATTAGGAAGGAAGGCTGCCAGGAAAGGCAAGTTCTTACACTGGGGAGGGAATCGTTCAGGGATGAGTTGAAATGAGTCAGTTCCTAAGAGGGAAGATTTCCGTGACATGGGGGCTTCCTATCACTTTGGCTTAGGGAATGGAGCGGGAGGGTGAGGAAGAGGGCTGTCTGTGAGGCAGGTAGAGGGCGGCGGTAGACTGTCTGGAGCTTAATTAAGGGTGGAAAGTTAAAGGCTCTTAGAGTTGGAAAGGCTGTAAAGTTTCAGGTGGGTGCTGTAGGGGCTGGGAAGGGAAGTGTCTAGGAGCTAGAGGAGTTGCCTCTCCAGGCTGTGCGCACTGTCAGGGCTGGGTGGAGCTGGGGCCGCAGGCGGGGTATCAGGCGGGAAAGAGGAGAGTAGTGTCGGGGCTAGGGGTGGGAGTGGGGGCAGTGACTGTCAGACTGTCAGGACCAGAGGGCGAGAGTGCTATCAGGCAGTAGGGTGTTGGGTGGGGGGTTTGCTAGGGCTGTGAAGCCAGGGGTCGGGCTGGCAGGGCTGGGAGAGTAGTGGGGTGGGGAGCAGGTTGACAGACTCAGTTTCCGCAAGGCCAGGGGCAGGGGAGGAGCTCCAGTCTGGAGCGCAGGCTGGGCAGACTCACCTTGGCGGCGTCTGACAGCTGCACCAGCAGCAGCACTGAGAGCGCCAGGCAGGAAAGGCTGAGCAAGGAGCCAAGCCGTAGAAAGCCTCCCCACAGAGTCGCCATCGCTGCCAGGCCCAGCAGTTCCCACAACCCGGAGCCCGCCCCCCGAGACCTGCTCCCGGCTGGGGCTCAGTCTCGGGCTCCGGCTCCGGCTCCGGCTCCTCCGCCCGCACTTCCGTCTGGGCTTTGGCGTCACGGCCGCGCCGGGTCAGCTACAAAAGCTTCCGCCCCGGAAGCGGTTCCCGGTGCTAAGGGTCCAGAGGCTGCGCCGTGCCGACGCCTGTCCCGCGTACACTCGGACCGCGAAAATGAAAGGGGAGCCTCCGGGGGCGCAGCCTTGGCCTGGCAGAACTTTGAGGCGCGAGGCTGCCTTTCTCGGATGCAGTAGCAGTGGGGGTTGTGGACCGCCAGTGCTCTGTAAAGTCCGCTCGCCCAGGGAGACCCCCAGTAAGCCCAGGAGCTGAGATGGGAACCTCCAGCGACCCCTGCGAGGCCGGAGCCGTTCGTTGCCAGACACTAGGCTGCAGTGAGCCCAAGCCCCAGGGATTGCTTGAGAGGGCGGCCCATCCCGCAGGCGCAGGTGGGCGGGTGGCAGGCGTGGAAACGGAGCTATGGGACTGACTGGCCGAGCCATCCTTTCCCGGGAAGCCTAACCCCCTCAACCAGGGGTTTGGGGTCCTCTCTGGCACTTTGGGTACCAACCTGTCGCCCGTGCGCCTCTCGAACGCCGCTCCCCGCAGGGTTTTTAAGTCTCTGCTTTCGTGGGTCTGGCTTCTGTTTAGGTCTCCCCACTTGCCTCCCGCTGGGGGCCGACCGTCTAGGCTCACCCTGATGCCGGAACTGGGCCACAGCGACGCGGCGTGGGCCAGGCCAGGGCAGGCTCCGCAGGGTGTGGAGTTGGAGAAAGAACCACCCTAGTGGCCTCCTCTGCCCAGGACTCCAGAAGGTGGGGGATCCCGGTGCTGCAATCCTATTCAGGGCGACTGGCCCCTAAGTCAGAGTTGGGGGAGCGCTGACCGGTCTTTCCAGTGCAGGTCATCCTCTATAGGTAATTTAGAACCCTGGAGATGGCACAGTGTCTCCAATTAAAATATTTTTCACTTAGTGGAGAGTGGAGCTGGATAATGGAAAGGATACAGGGTTCATCACCACTACTACAGATTTGCTGAATGACTAGGCAAAACACTTTTCTGAGCCTCTGGTTCTTGGTTCAGTATGAGATTGAACTTTTATCTGTGGATTTCAAATTGTCCCATGGGATACTCATGTTTCTTTCTTTAAACAAAACTTACAGGTTTTTCTGGTTTGCAGAAATGTTTTAATAGAATTTTTTCGGTATTTTTCTCCCATGTGATTATTGTTGATGCTAGAATGTAACACACGGTGTCTGATGTTGCCCCCCAAATATTTAACCCCTTTCGATCCCAAATGGCACCTAGTCCCAACCAGAATCAGAGGGGTAGGACTAGATGACCTTCCATCAAAGTCCCTCCAGGCTGCCCTGTGAAGATACTGTCACATTAGTGAAATATCAAGTCTTTGTTGTGGGTGGTCTGTTGGCCAGAGAACAACCTGGAGACACCTGAGGTCAGATGTGCCTATGAACCATTGTGGATCTGAGATTGCTAAAAGCAAGTTTGGGATCAATTTAGGGTTAATTGTCTAGGTCTGGCATTTAAAGGGAGTGCTCTGGCTAAAACCTCATAGGCTTTTTCTTCAAAATTGTTCTCCCTTGACTGGGAGTACAAAGGCTTAAAATAAATATATAGTAATGCCTCTGATAGGCCTCATCTGTTTAATGGAGAAATACCAAGTACACTCATGGAAGCAGAATTTTAAGGTTACACTGTCCAATACATAGTCACTAATCACATGTGGTAATTGAGCACTTGAAATGTGACTAGTCTGAATTGAGTGTAGAATAGACATTGGATTTCAAAGACTTAATACAAAAAAACCCCAAAATATCAATATTTTTATATTAAGGTTGAAATATTTCAGATACATTGGATTAAATAAAATGTTATTAAAATAATTTCATTTGTTTCTTTTTACTTCTTAAATGTAGCTAGTAGAGAATTTACTATTTATGTTAGGTATCACTGTTGTAGAATATGGAATATGGCTACCATGAGTGAAGAGTGACTGTAAGATGGTTGCCTGGCTGGAGGCTGAATGAAGACTCAGGCTTGGGTAAAGAGAAAGGTGACTGGGAGGAATTGGCACATCTGGAGCCAAGGGTTTGGGGGAGGTAGATCTCCGCCAAAAAAAAAAAAAAAAAAAAGAAAGGAAAGAAAGTAATTTTAGGTGATGCAAAAGAAGTAGAGAGGTTAGTTCCTCTTGTTCTGCCCTGCTCACACCTAGATAACACTTTCCCCTTAGGTCGGGGGTCGGGGGTCTTCTAAGCTAGAGAGACTTACCTGACTTAAGTGCACTCCCTTCTGTGTTTGTGCAAATACCTCATAACTTACCCCATTATGGTAAAATTATGTTTTCACATCTGCCTCTATATTCCCAGCCTCCACTCAAATATTGCAAGCTCTTTGAGGGCAGGGACTTTGCCTATTATCTTTGTACCTGGAGACTGGGATAGTGTAAAAACCAATAAATGTTTGTGGGGATCCAGAAAAGGGAAAGGGTGAACAGGAGAGGTTCCTCTGGTCTGTGTCAAACAACCAGGTACCTACTTGAATCCCTACTTGATTCCTTTCTGATCATTAGAAGGTGATGCTGAGCCCAAAGAACTATGGATGGGATCTGGGGCACCATAGTAGGCAGGAGAGGGGAGATTTCTGACATAGGATCTTCCTAGACCTTCAGGCCACATCAGAGTTCTTTTTATAGGAAAGACTGGCCTTAGTACCCAATCTTTTCCCTTAGTCAGAATCCACTCTTCCCCTCCTTTTTTCTTGCTTCCCTGTGACTAGGTTTCCCGACTTCATTCTTTTTTAAGGAGTGACATAGATCCAGGGGCACCTTCACACTTGGCCTGGGCCCTCTCACTTCTTTTTGAGGGCTGAAAATTTCCCTGGTGGGGGGATTTAAATGTGGAAGTTAGAAGGTTGGGAAGGACAGAAGCAACAACCTAGGACAAGTGTATCTGGGACCAAGGTTTTGCCAGCTCTGTCTGTAGCCTCCTCACCTCCTTTCCCCTCCAGTGATCAAACAGCTCTCTGGATGCCCCTTTCTTATTTCTCCACCCTACCCGATCTACTCAACACTTTCCCAGGCCATGCCAGTCCAGAACAAATGGAGTCATGCACAACATCAATGATGATAGTTTCCTTGGATTGTGCCTGTAGTGGTTATGGCAGGACAGGACACACACACACACACACACACACACAAGTTCTTCCAGTTATTTCTGAGCATACCCAGGAATGTCTTATATGAGCCCTCTCCTTTACCACGTGCGTGACTAGGATACTTCCTCCTACTTGACCTCCTTCAGTGAGATTTTCTGCCCTCTGCTGCCTGTAAAGCTGTGTTAAGTGTGCCATGCCACATCACTTGCTGGTCCCCACCATGATATTAATATATGGGGCCAGCATATTCTCCCTATTCGTAGAAATGCTGGTGCAACTATTGCTGATAAGTTACTGGAGTCCCTAAAATAACAAAACAATACAAGGTTTAGTACCAAAGCTGGGAGAATCTTAAGAGTTTCTTTCAGAAGACTGCTAAATCTGCATTGTTGGTCTCCCAGTGTTCTAAGGGAACACTTAAGGATAACAGTCCCTCCTCTCTAAACCATTATGATTTTCAAATAAATGAAATCTACATTTGTGTTTTTTACCAATATGGTATATTTTAAAAAATCAAATAGGATTTCACAGCAGACTCTGCCCCAGCCCTCTATACTCTCAATTTCAGCTCCTCAGAGACAACCCTTTTTTTTTTTTTTTTTTTACCTTTTAGCTATCTCTTGGGATTTATGTCTATATATATATATTATATATATATATATAATATATATATATTATATAATATATATATATTTAATGTTTATTTATTATTGAGAGATAGAGCAAGACAGAGCATGAGCATGGGAGGGGCAGAGAGAGGAGGACACACAGAATCTGAAGCAGGCTCCAGGCTCTGAGCTGTCAGCACAGAGCCTGACGCGGGGCTCGAACCCACCAACTGCAGGATCATGACCTGAGCCGAAGTTGGACACTCAACCAACTGAGCCATCCAGGCGGCCCTCTCCATACATATTTTTTAATGTCTGTTCATTTATTTTGAGAGACAGAGTGTGTGAGCAGGGGAGAGGCAGAGAGAACAGGAGAGAGAATCCCAAGCAGGATCCGCACTATCAGTGCAGAGCCAGCCATGGGACTGATCTCACAAACCAAGAGTTCACGATCTGAGCTGAAACCAAGAGTTGGATGCTTAACCAACTGAGCCACCCAAGTGCCCCTCTCCATATTTCTTAATAACATGCTTATACTACTAGTTCTTGATTTTTCAGTTTGGTCTATTATTTTACCTCTTGCTATAGGAAGTAGACTATGCATTTATACTTTAATGCCCTCTCATAAACACATATTTCTCTATCCTTCAATGTATTTAATAACACCTTAGGTAAATAACCATTCATTATATTATGACTACGTATTATTCATAGTTGACCCCATTAGCATAATACTAAATTTTGGCTTTTTGACTGAAATTAGCCATTGCCTCTTTTTCCATGCTTTCTTAAGTGGCTAGCACTCAAGTATCTATAATTAATTTATCTGAAAGTCTTCTCTCAATACATTCAAATAAATCAGGGAGGCTATCAGTTTGTTTTTTAAACTGGAGACAACCCTCTAAGAATCCATCATCCTCCCTCACTCTGGACCAGTTGTTCTCTAAGCCTACTGCACAGCTTTTGTCCTAGGACAATTTATCGTTTCTTCCCTTTTCTACTTTTTTTCCTGAAATATTTACATATTCCAAATCTTCTTTTGAATTTTTATATTTCAGTTATCCTGCCTTATATTTACTAGAGTACTTTCTTGTCCACCCTTCCCTCCACCCTTTAAATAGCATTCTCTTCCATCTGGGGGATGCAATATCTTATTTATCTGAGAATATTTCTAATGTTTTATTTCTTGAATTGTCTGCATTGAGTTTTTCAGTCTTTGTTTCTATCTTTTGTGTGAGAAGCTTTTCTTAATGTCTAGAGATCCTTGGCTAGGGGTGCAGTCTTAGAAAGCTGATTGGAAGTTCAGTGTACATGGACAGGGCTTGTAATTAGGACACCCTGCAGTATTCAAAATTCTGATTGCAAACCCATTAGTGGTTTGTAAAATAATCAGTTGCAACCAATCCCTGCCTCTTGTTGCACCAAATGACAGAAAAGAATGGAAAATATATCAGAATATATCACATATAAAAAAGTTATTTTATGGAACTTTTATGTACACACCATATGTACATTTCAAGTACTGGGTCAATCCCATAAAATGGGGATTTCTTACTGTGGATGTTTTTTAAAGAAATTTGAAAAATTACCACTTGGTGTGCTCAAGAAGATCTCCAAATAACAAGATAGGTAAGTCTTTTCTCTTGGAAGGAGAGATAAGTTTCTCTGAAGAAAAATTCTCTAAACTTCTGCTTGCTGGTCTGGAAGTGTATGTTCATTCATTCAAGTATTTGCTGAATACTTACATGCTAAACACTGTTCCAGTTCTGGGTATACATCAGTATATAAAACAGAAAAACTCCCTATCTTCTTGAAACTAAGCTTCTAGAGGGGGAGATGGACAATAAACAAAAGTGGTGAATTATATAGTAGTTAGGTGTTGTGCTATGGTAACAGCAACAGAAGAGAAAGCTGAATATATGTATACAGATGCAAGTGAGAGGGTAGTTAGAGGCTACATAAGGTAGGGGTAGTAAGTGTTGCTGATTATTTTATGAATGAAGTAGAAAGCAAGGCCATCATCTGAGAGTGAGAATGGGAAAAGAGGTGTTAGAGACTTGAGAAGAAGAGAAGGTATGAAATAACTTAGGACATAGCCCAGCAAACCACAGCCTATGGCCAAGTCTTGTTTTTGTACAACCTGCAATCTAAGAATAATTTTCATACTTTTAAATGGTTGGGGGAAGAGGGGTGCCTGGGTGGCTTGGTCGGTTAAGCGTCAGGTCGGCTCAGGTCATGATCTCACAGTCCATGAGTTCGAGCCCTGCGTCGGGCTCTGTGCTGACAGCTCAGAGCCTGGAGCCTGTTTCAGATTCTGTGTCTCCCTCTCTCTCTGCTCCTCCCCTGTTCAAGTTCTGTCTCTCTCTGTCTCAAAAATAAATAAACGTTTAAAAAAAATTAAAAAAAAATAAATGGTTGGGGGAAGAAATCTAAAGATGAATACTACATTGTGACACATACAGATTATATAAAATTCAAATTCAACTCATTTACATATTGCCATTCTGCTACAATGGCAGAATAGATTAGTTATTAAAAAGACTGTGTGCCCTGCAAAGCATAAAATACTTCTTATCTGGTCCTTTATATAAATAGTTTGCAGATCTCTGATCTAGGAGAATGGGAAGGGGAATGACTAAGGAAATAGGATTGTTGGGCAGAAGTAAGGACCTGAGAGTTATGGACATGAATTTAAAGTGAGGCCAGTCACGGGGCGCCTGGGTGGCTCAGTTGGTTAAGCGTCTGACTTCGGCTCAGGTCATGATCTGATGGTTTGTGGGTTTGAGTCCCGCATCAGGTTCTGTGCTGACAGCTCAGAGCCTGGAGCCTGTTTCCGGTTCTGTGTCTCCCTTTCTCTCTGTCTGTCTGTCTCTCTCTCAAAAATAAATAAACATTAAAAAATTATTTAAAAGAAATAAAGTGAGACCAGTCACAGTCTTCGACAAAGGAGGCAAGAATGTGCAATGGGAAAAAGATAGTCTCTTTAACAAATGGTGCTGGAAAACTAGACAGCTACATGCAAAAGAATGAAACTGGACCACTCTTACACCATACACAAAAATAAACTCAAAATGGATTAAGGACGTGAATGTCAGACCTGAAACCATAAAAATCATAGAAGAGAGAACACAAGCAGTAATCGGCTGTAGCATCATTTTTTTACATATGTTTCCTGAACAAGGGAAACAAAAGCAAAAACAAACTATTGACTACATCAAGAAGTTTCTTTTTTTTTCCTTTTAGAGAGAGAGAGGGAGGGATCAAGTGAGGGAGAGGACAGAGGGAGAAAGAATCTCAAGCAGGCTCCACACTCAGCATGGAGCCTGATGTGGGACTCAATCCCATGAGTATCAGATCATGACCTGAGCCAAAACCAAGAGTTAGACACTCAACCAACTGAGCCACCTAGGCACCCTAAAAATAAAAAGCTTCTGTACAGAAAAGGAAACAACAAAACTAAAAGACAACTTACTGAATGGGAGAAGATATTTGCAAATGACATATCCAATAAAGGGCTATTATCCAAAATATACAAAGGACTTCTACAACTCAACAGCAATAAAACAAATAATCCAATTAAAAATTGGGCAGAAGACATGAACAGACATTTCTCCAAAGAAGACATACAGAATAGCCAACAGACACATGAAAAGATGCTCAACATCACTTATCATTAGGGAATGCAAATGAAAACCACAGTGAGGTATCACCCCACACCTGTCAGTATGGCTAAAATAAAAAACTCAAGAAACAACAAGTGTTGGCAAGGATATGGAGAAAAAGGAATCCTTGTACACTATTGGTGGGAATGCAAACTGGTGCAGCCACTGTGGAAAACAGTCCGCAGCTTCCTCAAAAAACTAAAAATGGAACTATCCTATGATCCAGTAATTGTACTATTGGGTATTCATCCAAAGAATACAAAAACATGAATTAGAGTGGATATATGTACCCCTATGTCTATTGCAGTATTATTTACAATACCCAAACTATGGAAGCAGCCCAGTGTCCACTGACTGATGATAAAGAATATGCAGTATACACACACACACAGGAATATTATTCAGCCATAAAAAGGAATGAAATCTTGCCATTTGCAACAACATGGATGGATCTAGCAAGTATAAATGCTAAGGAAAATAAGCCAGTCAGAGAAAGACAAATACCATATGATTTCATTCATATGTGGAATTTAAGAAACAAAACAAATGAACAAAGGGGTGGGGGGAAGACAAACCAAAAAACAGACTTTTACCAGAGGGGAGACTAGTGGTGGGATGGGTGAAATAGGTGAAGAGGATTAAGAGTACACTTATCTTGGGGCGCCTGGGTGGCGCAGTCGGTTGAGCGTCCGACTTCAGCCAGGTCACGATCTCGCGGTCCGTGAGTTCGAGCCCCGCGTCAGGCTCTGGGCTGATGGCTCAGAGCCTGGAGCCTGTTTCTGATTCTGTGTCTCCCTCTCTCTCTGCCCCTCCCCCGTTCATGCTCTGTCTCTCTCTGTCCCAAAAATAAATAAACGTTGAAAAAAAAAATTTAAAGAGTACACTTATCTTGATGAGCACTGAGTAAATACATGGAACTGCTGAATCACTACATTGTACACCCAAAACTAATATAACACTGTATGTTAACTACACTGGAATTAAAAACTAAAAGTGAGACCAGTCAGCATGGTTGCTGCACATGTGCAGGCACAGAGTAAGCAAAGAGCTGGTTTTAACTAACATTGTAGTTTTGTGAAGTGAGTGTGAGAAAAAGAGGGTATACAGAGTTAAAAGTATATGCAAGTGAATCATTGTAATGACTGGCCCTAGGACCCAAATTGGTTAATGATGGGAAGAGAGGAACTCAGAGAGAGAGGGTAGGGACAGTGAAAAGTGGTAGCCAAAGGAGTGTTGGAATCAAGTTACTAGGACATGGCTGGAAGATAGAATGTGGTGGTCAAACAGTGAGATACATGAGCCTGACATGGAGGAGTTAGAGTGTTTGGAAATAACATCAAAGGTATGAACATGGGAATGAATGGCAGGGAATAGGAGAGGATAAAATCGATGGAACACTGTTATTCAAGGAACCAATATGTCAGGGTGTTGAAAGCATCATCCATGTATATAATTAAATCACCAAGAATTAAAACAGAGTAGTGTTGGGGGGAGTGAAATAAGCCAAGAGCTAAACTTTTTGAGAAATGATAGTGAATGACCCAGGGACTAGTAGATTTTGTAGATGACAGCAATAATGAAATAAGGGATACAATTTGATGGCATGAGACTCAAAGCTGGGGAGTTTTAAAGGAAGACAAAGGGAGAAATATCTGGAAGCAGTGATAAGGAACAAGGAGCATATCTACTCCAACTCTAGATCAATAATAGGAATGTGGGAGGAAAAAACCACCTTGAAAGGGCTGCAGTGAAAGCACTGTCTTAAGAAAAGAGCAAGGGACAGAAGTGTCTGATGCTTCAGAATGCTCAACTTTAAATCTCCATTTTCAGTGGGATGTCTTCTCCCATTTCCCAGTTGTTCTTGGTGACTCCGACTAATTCAGCTTCTCCAGGGGACGAAGGAATGAACAAACAAATGAATAACAGGTGAGGATCTCAGCTCTAACTTACTTTATAGCCTAAGTAATCATTGTGTTTTTAGCCCTCTACCCCTGCCACTTGATATTCAGATGACTGATGTCTCCAATTCCTCACTCAGTCTTTTCTGTGGTTCTGTGGCACACATGTGCTTGATTATTATTATTATCCCCCACCCCTAGCCCCCACTCCCCACACTAGATTTCTGCTTACTCTAGACTGCTCCAACAATTGTTGCTTGTCTTTTACTTTCCATATTCAAAGATTTTGTTGACATTGTTTGGGTGCTATTATCTTTTCTCCCACGTTGTCCTCATTGATTTATGTCATTTAATATTTTTTACCATTATTTTTTTTAATGTTTGTTTGAGAAAGAGAACGACCAAGCACAAGCAGGGGAGGGGCAGAGAGAGAAGGAGAGTGAGAATCCCAAACAGACTCCATGTAGTCAGCACAGAGCCTGACAAAGGGCTGATCTTACAAACTGTGAGATCATGACCTGAGCCAAAATCAAAAGTCACTTAACCACTAAACCACCCAAGCACCCATACTGTCTTTTTAGTGGAGTTTTGGGAGGAAGCTGTATTTTCAGTCCACCATTTTTAATAAGATGTTGCTAACAAGAATTTTGTTAAGGGGTCAGACATGTCTGACTGGTTCACTCTTCCCAGGATGCTCCTCAGTCCCTCAAATACATAGGCTCTGACTGGCCCACCATCCAGGCTTTTGGTATATACAGATGGATCTGAACACCAGTGGTGGAATCAACTTATGCTGGCATTCCCACTTTGGTTTTGCTTCCTTTTAACTGTCACTCTTTTCAATTCCTGCCCTTCCCCTCACCCCTTACCTGCTGATACTGAACCCTACTATTTCTGAAATTCTACACTCCAATGAGCATCCCCAGCTGGCCTTACTCTCTGGCTACCCTTCCTCAGAGCTTGGAACTGGCCCCTTTCACGCACACCTACGGTCTAATTGGTCTTTATGAAACCTGTTAACTTTAATATACTTTCTATTCCCCACTGGTTCATATATGCCACAAACTATTATGAACTCAGTCATGTAAGAGACAGTTTCTGTAGAACTTTCAAAAAAGAGTAATTGCTTCTTCATATGATCAGCCCCAGTACCAATCAAATTCTCATCTCCTTACCCATTTTTAAAATAAGTAAGATGAGAACCACTTTAGCAGCTCCCCCAATTACAAGGTCATCTAGTGTATCCAAGGAATCAAGAATCCCAAGACATTCCACATTAGTTTGCCACATGATGAAAGAAAGATTATTAAATGCCTGTTATCTAGGCTCACAGTACAGAAGATTATATTTTCCCCTCCCTTTCCCCTCCAAGTTTCTCCCCTGGCAAACACAAGTATCTCCACTTGATCAACCATACTCCCCTTTCCCAACCTATTTCTCCTCTTCTAGACAACAGGCATGGTTTGAGTATGTCAATATCAAAGTATGTGAGTTCCCTGGAGAGTTAAGTTTTCTACATTAATTACAAATTTGGAGGCTACTATGGTTCTAGTAAAAGCAATGCTAAGACTGAATTCCCCTCTCTGATTTTTATGGCTGGGATTTGCTGGTTAGAGGCATAGGTCTAGGAAAGAAGGTGATAAAGGTGCTGGAGAGAAAGAACAAGGCTTGTAGTCATCAGGTTGTTAAAACCTTTGGACCAATCACTTAATAAAATTAGATAAAGGCCCATTGTTCTCTATTCTGGTCAGGCATCTGGCAGCCCCAGTCTTCCAGAATATACCATGACCCATGAATAAAAACATCTTTGAGAAAACAGTTGTCACAATGCCCATATGCTTGACACCATGTGAGAAACAGCTGCCAGTAGTTCATTGGCCAGAAAAACGAGCACAAAATAAGACAGTAGCATATTATAGCTCAGGATGCACTAATAATGAAGGAAGAAGTGGCAGCCAACAGAGGAGTCCAAGCTATAATACACAGTTTCTCTCTGCTTTCTGATTCCATAAGATCAGTAACCTGCAACCCTTCAAATCTGGGTAAAAAGATCATAATTTAAGTCCAAATTAATGAGTCTGTTTGTAGTGATGGCAGTGAGTCGACAAGAGACTATATTTGATTCACAATGCCATTTAATAAAGATATCCTAGAATCAAAGAATTTTGGCATCAGAAATTACGTTGGAGGTCTCTTTATCCAACCTTCTACGCAATACAGAAATCTTTCACAATATTGCTAGAAAATGATCATCCCACCTTTCACTTCCAGTGAAAGAAAATTTAGAGACAGTTCATTTAATTGTGCCAAACAGTTGTATCTTGATACCACTCTGAGCCTTAGCTTTTCCTTCTGCAAAACTGTGAAAAATACTACCTTCTTTGCAGGAGTTAGCATAGTCCCTGGTTTATAGTAGATGCTTCCCTCCAACTGAACCAGGATCTGTATGCCTCCCTGAAACCTCCACCTACTGGAAATGATTGCCTTCTGGTTCCAGAAGGAACACTTTCCACGACAGCTCTGAAGCCAGTAATCATGTTGTCATTGCCCTGTTCTAGATGTTCCACAAATTGTGCACATGTTCCTATCTTACAAATGACATCTCCTACACAGAGTCCTTAATAATTCCACACTCCTTAATTAAAACACCAACATCATCCTCATGTAAACCTGTTAATCCAAGATTTCCCCCACTGTGCAAGAGCAATCGATTTTTTTTTTTAATGAAAGTCAGGATCTATTTTTTTTAACTCTTTAAAACTTATTTTTCTTTATTTCATTCTATTAAGATAATCTTGAATCTTGAATCTGTCATCCATTGACTAAGAGTAACATTGGGTAAATCTTTTTAGTTTTTAAAATTTAGAGTAAATGGACAAAAATAAGAGAAAACCTTTTGAGGTGGTATCATCTGAGTAGTAGTGGAACCATAATTCTAGATTGTGATAACCACTGTCATAGTTAAAAAATGTTTCTTGCTGATTCTTTAATCATACTGTTTAAATATTAAAATATTAATGCTTAAGAGTTTATATCATCTGTAAAATGCATTTATTTGAAATGTCATTTAGACAATGGCTTTAACTTAATATATATTAAGGCTCATTCAATAATATTTCCCCTTCCCAAACCTGTGCTATTTATTTTAACTAAATAATATTTCCCTTTCTGGAAGAATTACTCTCTTACACACTGCTGACCCACCATGAAAGATTATTCTCACATGCAGCTAAATCTTTAAGGGACAGCTATATAACAACCACTTTACATTTGATACTGTGTAGCAAATACTATTAATAAATATGTTTTAAAAATTACAAAACCAAGCTCAGAGAGGGTCACTAATTTTCCCAAGGACATACAGCCAGTAAGAGACTGCCAAAGGACCAGTAGCAATGGAAAAATGAGGACCTCAAAGCCTTGTGTTCAGAAGACCCTATGAGAGAAACACTGATGCAATTAGGCTGTGCCTGGGCTCCCTCACCTTCCAGGGGCCCTGACACAGAGACTTTGTCAGACAAGCACACAGAGGGGAAGATTTCACTTTATTGTTACATCAATCTCACAAATAAACCCAACACAGCCATAAACACTGAGCAGGTAAAGTGCCAATGTAGAGGCTTGGCAACAGAAGGAGGGAAAAATCCAGTTCATCTCCTCCATGTCTCCAGCCTGGAAGGATGCTTCTATTACACAAGAGTCAGGGCAGCTGACACAATAAGCATTCCATTCTACAGACACTTTGAGCTAAGGAATAGAAAATCTTACCAGATGGGGTCTGTGCAGGGCAAGGAAATAGAAAAGTCAGAAAACATTTGTTCCTCAAATAACTCAGGCATAGATATACCAAATAACAAAAACAATATTTTTCAAACTTCTTGTACTTGAGATGGAGATCTAATAAGAAATGAGGGGGGTACTAGTTCTGCAGGGTTAATGCCTGCTACTGCCTGTCTTGAGAACTCTGACCTGGGTAGACACTTTCTTCTCACATCCTGAATCAGAGGTGCCAGAGAGAATATTGTAGGGAATTCTGGGGAGAATAACTTTACTTTTTTACCTTGCCAGCTCCCAAAAAGTAGATCAGGTGCTCCCTCATGAATACCAGAGAGATATGGGCTACCAGAATAATAAACTTGGCAGCATTTAAAGATTAATGAAGTTCAAGACTTCCCATAATTGTCTTTAGACATTTTTAGGTACTTCTATAAAGCCTGAGGTTTAAAGCACAATTATTTGGTTAGTGAATTCAAATGATCTGACTGCATTGAATGAGGTTATGATATCCTAAGCTTGGATCATCCCAATTGTTTCTATTCCAAAATTGGAAAATCATTAATTTTCAGAGGCCAGAAAGATCACTAAAGGCCATCTGATCATTCCTCTGACACCACATAATCCTCAACTCAATTTGTCAGAATCAGTCACATCTTTCTAACACCTAAGAATTTCTGGCCTCACTTGGTCCACCAGGAATCCAAATAAGGATAAACCAGGTGAAGGAACTTACAATATGCCTGTCGAGTAGCCAAGAGTCAAGGCTTGGAGTGGAATTTTCAACCTGGGAAGGAAGGGGTGAAGTATTTCAACCCAGCCTTAGGGTAAAGAGCAGGCCAAAGTGATGCCATGATAGGTAGGGCAAGAGAGTGGAGAGGCCTCAGTGGAAAGGCACAGGTCTCCCTCACCCCAGGAAAAAATGTGGTAAATTTGGAGGGGGCACTGAAGGCTGGTAAACTGGGATCACCCCTGCTGAAGTTCAGGCATGGCCTCCTCTGCTGTGGCTGTGCTTAGTTTTCCATCTTGCTTCCGCTATAGAGGCTGATAAGAAGGGGAGCCTTGGGGTGACCTAGGCTGTACTATGGCTGCCTAGCTGTTCAAGTGGGAGTCACCAAGTTCCTAGTCTTTAGGGAGCTTCTATAAGCCTAAAAACATTCACAGTTCCAAAAAGTTGTTTGGTAGAGGCAGTAACTGAACACTAGATGAGATTATAGGTGGGACCTGGCAAAGTTCAACATGGGATCTGTTAAATGCGCTGGAAACTACTTCCATGAAGCAAGGATAGAGTTGGGAATCTCTTAAAAAGATATAGCTGAGTATTTTTCTGACTTCTCCAAGTACTTTTATGACCAAATTGAAGGGGAGATTCCATTATAGGTATCTGTGTGCCTAAGCTGACACCCCAACAAAAAAGCTTCAAGATACCCCTGTGACCTCCAATGTTTTGAGAAGAGGCAGGGGACATTGGGCAGTCAGAAAAAGTTGTCCTTAACACTGCCAGCTCCTACCCTGCCTCTTTCCTTAAAATAGAGCAAAGCTGAAGAGCTTCCCAACCCTCAGTTTCCTGCCTGGAAGTTTCATTCCTGACCACCACCCCAGAAAGGTTTCTATAGGTAGGAGTTTCCACCAACTTATTCTACCTAGTATTTCCTTCTATTCTGGACCTCTTCAGGTTTTTTGCATCTCCTTTCCCTATTCATGATACCAGCTACTTGAGTCCATGGCAGACAAATAATAGACTGGGCAGAAATAATGACTGGATCTTGGAGGTATCAATGTCTAATAGTGATCCCCTGATTATTTAACATAGCCTTCAATTCCATCTCAGAAAGTGATTAATGTTCTTATGTCTGTGGCTCCTTTCCCCCTTCTCCCCTCTAAGAAGTTCACAGTGAGAGACCATCTCATTCATCTTTGTACCCTCAGTTTTTAGGCACCAAAATAAGGCCCTATATGTGACAACTGGGTGCAGAGACTTTTAGTAGACTTAGCACACAGGAGGGAGGGCTACTCAGATCCTCCTGGCACCCATCCCCAAAGCAGATTCTTCCCCTACCCTGCGTTTTTACAACCCCCCACCTCTTCATTCTCCTCTCAAGGCCTGAAGACAAAAGTAGCAGAATGGGAGAATGAACATAGTCTTGGCTTGTCAAGTCTGAGTCTCTAGGTTCCTCTGCCACTGACTTAGTATAAGAGCTTAGACAATTCACTTGCCTCTCTGGACCTTTAAATAAAAGGGTTTAACTAGATGATCTCTCTTGGCCCTTTCAGATAAATTTGTACTTGATAAATCAACGAATGAATTAGAAGAAATTCTAATTCTGAGACCTAGGTATCCTGCACCTCTTTGAAACAGCTGAAAGGAGATAAAGGTCAGGTTCCTGTTTATTATACATTTTAGCTACAGGAAAAGAAGCAAGTGTATCTATAGAGAAATAGAACCTGACAGCCCCTATACCTGACTAATAAAAGCAAATTCCTGGAAGAAGCAGAGAAGTAGGCCACAAGTGAGACCTGGCAGTGTCAAAAGGTCTATAAATTAAGTGATCAGAGGAGTAAAAAACAATGGCTATAACCAGATAAGATCTCTAAGCACAGACTAAAGTCTAGAGAGGTCTGGGTGGGAAGGAGCCCCTGGAGCTTCTATCAGAGGAAAGGACTTGGTCCACAGCAAGTTGCTACAGCATTTGGTTCAAACCCAGGTTTCTCAATCTGTCAACCTGGTATGTATGCATACGTGCAGACATGCTGCAGTCTGTAGTTATGCTTCTGAAGTGCTGAAATGAGAAAGAAATAGAAGAAATGATACCAAATTCAAAGAAGTTAGGTTGAAGGCAAGTACAATTTTAGTTTAAAAGCTACTTAATTTCCCCACCAGTATCATTACTACTCATTCCAGAATATGGGCTAAAGAGTTTTGTGGGATGGTGAACTCTAGGGGTTAGGGGTGAATGTACTTATGGCAAGACTGAAGACCAAACACAACCCAATATCCTGTATGAGAACCCTCCACCTAATGACAAGTGGATTTTACTTGACCTGACTCATTTGGGCACTTACTTGTCTTCATTCAAGGAAACTGTCTCCACAAAAGGGATTTCTTCCTTGTCTGTCTTCCCCATGATCAGTCGGTGCTTATCCAAATTTATTATGCACTGAAAACAAAGGAGAATCACTGGGCACTGTCAATAATCCTACTGTCAGTGCAAAAGGATCCCCCCCACCCCCTACACCCAGAGAGTAAGTATCAAAGGGAAAATAAAATCAACCCTACCTTAAGGGATCGGAGAGTCTGGAGACCAAGGGACAAGTTTTTCTCATTGTCCTCTAAAAAAAAAAGTAAGATTCAACTATTGCCATTCTGGTTTAGAAGTCAGCCTTATCACTATTGGGTTCCATCTAATCATCCATCCATCCATCCAATAAACATCTGTTGAGCATTTATTATATTAAATAATTTTCCCAGATCATTACAGTTAAAAGATGATAGAGCCAAGATTCAAACCTAGGTCTTTAAAACTCTAAAAGCCATTTACCCAAGGGATACAGGAGTGCTGATGAAGAGGGGCACTTGTACCCCAATGTTTATAGCAGCACTCTCAACAATAGCCAAATTATGGAAAGAGCCTAAATGTCCATCAACTGATGAATGGATAAAGAAATTGTGGTTTATATACACAATGGAGTACTACATGGCAATGAGAAAGAACGAAATATGGCCCTTTGTAGCAACGTGGATGGAACTGGAGAGTGTGATGCTAAGTGAAATAAGCCATACAGAGAAAGACAGATACCATATGTTTTCACTCTTATGTGGATCCTGAGAAACTTAACAGAAACCCATGGGGGAGGGGAAGGAAAAAAAAATGAGGTTAGAGTGGGAGAGAGCCAAAGCATAAGAGACTCTTAAAAACTGAGAACAAACTGAGGGTTGATGGGGGGTGGGAGGGAGGGGAGGGTGGGTGATGGGTATTGAGGAGGGCACCTTTTGGGATGAGCACTGGGTGTTGTGTGGAAACCAATTTGACAATAAATTTCATATATTGAAAAAAAAAACTCTAAAAGCCAAAGGCCTTTAGACAAAACTCAGGATTTACAGTAGTGTAGAGGAGACTACATAAGGGAAAGTACAAGAGGTAGTAGAAAGTGATTTATGGCAAAGGAGTAAGAGGATCTTGCCTTCTACCTCCAATAGCTCAGGGAAAGCTTTCAGGAACCATCTTCACTGGCACACAAAAATGTCTATTTTCTTACCCTTAAATTTTTTTATCCTGAATTACACACTCCTTTTTCTTAGTGATTCTCAACATGTCTTGAATGTAGCTCAGAGTCCATCTGGTACTTTGGAGAGTAAAAATTGGGACAAGTCTATAGTACAGAAAAAGTGGAAACCTGGGATTTTGAAGAAGTCAGTTATTTACAGGCATGAGACCTCACAAGGGTTTGGTGGAAGAAGGGAGAGGGTTTACAAAAGGGGTCCATAGGTCCCACTTTCAATTCTACTCACCAACCACAGCTGCTGGACAGTCCAGACGGAGGGAACCCAGTGTGATCACCAGGTGCTCAATCTGGCCCACTACTTTCAGATGCCGGGGTAGAGAAAGTTTCTCTCCTTCATGCTTGTGAGACCTGACATGCTCCTTGAGTCTGCATCAGAGAGGAAACTATCAGAATCCCGTTGGCAGAGGTTTTTGATAAAATCTGGCAATTTCTACCTTCTGGCCCCCAGGTGTAATTTTCCAGGCTTTCCTGGGTTTAATTTACCAAAAAAAAAAAAAAAAAAAAGTGCTAGAAAGCCTATACTTCTTGTTTCAGAATTTTGTCCTATCTATGCCAGGGGATACAAAAACTGAAAGATTTAGCTGCTGTTCTCAAAAAGCTATGTCACTATCTGCATTGGTGTAAATGAAAGTTGATACACTCAGAAAATCCTATTCTGCATCCTAAAATCCCCACTTATATGCAAGGCAACTTAGTTAACAGCTAACTGCCCTCAGAGAGGGCAGTTTATCCTCATCAGTCTTAGGATATAAGGTTAGTGGATGCTGGTACTTATTTGGTAATCACATTGATATTGATATCAGCAAGGAATATCATGGAGAAATTCATAATTAATTTAACTTGTCTCTGCAGGGGAGAAAGGAAAGGAACAGCACCCAGGTTTTACACAGTTATATAAGCTGATTGGAACAGCTAGCACCCAAGCTATTATGGGTTGGTGGATAAAAACTTAATTATGGACTTTCTGTGCCAATACTTCTGCATTACTCCATTTCCTCTCTTTTGGTGTTATAGCTCATCCAAAAGAAAAATAACTGCAGTTTTACAGATGGTTATTAATTCTGCTGGAACCATGGCAGACTGGTGCCTAATTATGCATCAGGACATTATTAGTCTTTCTGGAACCATCATGTTGCACTGTATTTCACTTCTTCACCACATAAAAAAGCTCAGGATTCTTCCCACAGGAGCACTTGTGTCCTGGGCTCCTCCCACCAGCCTAAATATCAGTGTACAAATCCCACAGAGCCAGCTTCAGAGAGTTACAATGGTGGTGAGGGTGAGGACAGGGTAGAAACAAGAAGGAACAGATCAGGTGGCAGAGGTCACTAACTATACAAACCAAGCTTTGTTCCAGTCCCACCTAAGAATATGAACATCTTGAAAGTAGCTTAGAATGGACCATTTTATCTACACTAGTGATTGTTTCAATAAAGATATTTGAGCTGGGAATGATTTGCTGTACTGAGGGCTAGAAAAATAGAAAATGACATTGGATTGATTCTTCCATTTCTGGGCTAGACCCTAGGGCCCCCCTACTACTTAGGAGGAAAGAGAAGGAAGAAGGAAAGAAATAAAAGTACCCATTGACTGAAAAGGAGGAAAGATACAAAAGGACTTTCTCTGACCAGAAGAGGAAGAACCCAATTCTAGCTGTTAAATAACCAAAGACATTCAATATATGAAGTATCTGCTTCACACCCAATCCCCAGCTGGAGAAGCAGTAAGATTTGATTTTACGTGCTCTTTACAGAGAGGAAAGGCACTAAGAAACAGCTAGCTAATCACACCTACGATGGTTCAGGCCCAGCAGCAATAGCCATCCTATTCTAAGTTCTATCTTCTTGGGACAGGCAGTATGGCTTCCAGAAGTACACTGAGTAAGCTAAGATAAAGTGCATCCCTGCTTTTACTCATCTGGGATATACCAACAGGACAGCTCCTTCTAATCTGTTGTCCTGGCAGGGCACATATCAGAATCAGGCCATGGCAAACAATGAACCAAGGATCTCACACTCTCTCATTATAGACCCTCAAAGTCTTTGCTCAGAAATTAATAGGTGGGAGTTGATGGAAAACCTGAGGCTTTCCTGGCTCACTGATTTCTCCCACGTGCCTGGGAATCTACCATGCCCCCTCTACTAAGGACTAATTCCAGCTGACTAGTTGAACTCTGCACACTTCTCTTGGAGCCTTGGTAGAGACCCTCACCATCTCTAACCTCAAAATAGATTCAGGAAAAGAGTGCCTTAGCATCTGATTCCCACACAGTACAAGTGGCTACTTACCCCAGTCTATCCACACAGGCTGAAGAGATGAGATTATATTGACAGCCTGTGTCAACCAAGGCTTTCACATCCTTTCCAGCACACTGTGGAGAGGAAACATACTGTTCAGCAGAAGCTAGAGAAGCAAAAGGGAAGGGAGCAAGCAGATGTCATATGAAAGGCAGGGCTGGAGAGCATCTCACCATTATGGGCTGGTAATGTCTCATCTTTATCCATGGCAGAATCTCCTTTAGGAGCTTTTTTCCTGCTGAATCTAGAGCTGACAGAGGATCCCAAAGAATTTTGTGTGTTTATAGTTCTATACACCAAGTAGCTCTTAATTTTAAGTGTGTGTGTGTGTGTGTGTGTGTGTGTGTGTGTGTGTGTGTGTGTGTATTATGCATTCTTGCAAATATGATGAAAGCTTTGGTCCTTTTTCCCATAAAGATATACATGCATAAAAATGCTGCATATGCTTCCTGTAAAACTCACTTATGGTGAGTCCATGATAAGACCCACACTCTATAGTTTGGAGGAGAGGGCCCCACTATGGGGATCACAATGGGCCCAAATCCTATTCCAGAAAACCCTGGAAAAACTACTCTCAGAATATTACCTGGCAAGAAACCAAAATCATGTCATCATCATCAGACTTCTTTAGTCCCTCAGACTTAGCCTGATTCAGTTTGTTGGTCTTGGAGGCCCAAGGAACACGGCTGCTTCGAAGTTTAGACAGGTTGGTTTCCATGAGGCGCCTCTGCAGAATGTTATGAGGTTGCTTGAGGAATAGAAAGCAGAGGCATCTTAGTGACAGGTCATTTCCCCCCTTTCCCATTGTCCCCCAGGTCCCACAGAAGTAATGAAGGAACCTCACATAACTGCGCTCTACCTTTGCTTCTTATTTATTCTTCCTTCAGGTAGAGACTTCACTGGTATTATCAGAGCAGATACTATGAATCAATTTGCAGTAGGCCACTCTGAATGAATTAAAGAGCAAGGTGGGACATTGGAAAATGTGGATAGGGCCAGTGAATATTCTATGGCTAAAGAGAACTGAGGGACCCTTGTGATTTGGAAGGCCTACTGCCTTCCCTTCCCTTACAAGGGCTAAAGTGACCTTAGTCTATGTGGAAGAAATGTATCCTCCCAGGTAATTTACAGATGAGGCAGCTCATTCTCACAGACCAAAGAAACCTACCCAGTACTGGTTGTCAGAAGCTCTGCTCACTTCTATTTCTTTTTTAAAAAATTTTTTAATGTTTATTTATTTTTGAGAGACAGAGAGCGAGTGGGGGAGGGACAGAGAGAGGGGTAGACACAGAATTCGAGGCAGGCTCCAGGCTCCAAGCTGTCAGCCCAGAGCCCAAAATGGGGCTCAAACCCACAAATGTGAGATCATGACCTGAGCTGAAGTCAGACGCTCAACGACTGAGCCACCCAGATGTCCCTGCCCACTTTTATTTCAAGTCTCACTCCCTTACAGTCTCATCTTTTGGACCCAGTATTCATATGCCTTCGTGACCTGATTGTCCTGTGGGCTAGGCAACTCATGGGGTGGTTGGGGCAGGAAGAGAGGAATCCACACCTGCTGAGCAACCCTCTCAGGAGACACTTTGGAACCTGGCAGAACCCATATGACTAATCCTTACTGACATCCTCTGGACCTCAAGATGCACCTTGTTAGATGCTTGTTATCCACTCTCTCTCTCTCCAATGCGCCAAAAAGTGGGAGTGTAAAAGGGGAAGCGACTGACCAAGAAACAGGAGACTTAATAAGACCTTATATCTATGCCAGGATACCTAATATTAGGAGGCAGAATGAGGAATGTGAATTCAAGTCTGCTCTTTGACAGAAATTCTGTTTGGAGAGTTCATAGGGCAGCCATATCCATGCTCTGCTCTTTCTACACAAAGTGGCCTGTAGAAAATATAGGTTACCTCTTGATAAGAACTCATTTGACCTGAGTAATTTCTATACACAAGAATCTTATCCTCAGTTTACAATATTTAAAATCTCTCAGAGGAAAGAGTCTAACTCCCAAGTTTCTATATAACACATACCAGGTGCCTCTCCAATTTTAGGGTGAAGAGGATCACTCTTAGAAGCCTAGAGCCTAGAATTTTCCCAAGAAAGGGGTTAAAACTGGATAAGGTCTTAATTATCTACCACCTTACAATTTCTGAGGAAGAATGGAGTCAGAGCCATGACTCACTGTAACCCTGGTGAGGTGAAGAAATGGATTCCCAAAATACACAGACTCTTGGCAAAACAGATTCTAAATTAGTATCCTTGGGAAAAGGAGAGAGACAGAGAGACAGAGAGAGAGACAGAGAGAGAGAGAGGCACTCAAAAAGAAAATAAGAGCTTCTTAACTTGATAAGGAGCTAGAGGAAGTGCTAACTCTGTCAGATTTCCTGATGTGACACTGGAAAATGCTTTGCTCCTCAAAAGAAACAGAAATTCTTCATTCTTATCTCTCTCACTAATAAGCCTGGATTCCTAGCTCAAGTCATATTAAAGCAGGGTGTTTGCTTCGATCAAGTCCATGCTCAGCAGAACCAACTCAGATAAACTACCTTTGTAGAACTGAAGACTAGAAGGGATTCAAAGGCCATTTAACAAAAGGCCTGCTCACTGAAAGTTTGGGGCTTTCCTTCTACATCAGTCTTGCTGAACATGGCTTTACCTCACTACTCCTAATCTTGCAAAGGAGTCTAATCATCACTGGACAGATGAGGAAAATTCTGAAATTATTTTCCTTGAAGTCATTGCTCTTCTGAATTTTCCTCCCTCCATATAGAATCCTTCCTCCACAGGTTATAAAACATACTCAAAGTGCTCATATATTGGGGAGAAAACTCCACATAACCTCAGACCCTCAATTCAACATCCTCCTCTAATCACACCCTTGTCTTGAATAGTCTATTTTTTTTAAGTTTAATTATTTATTTTAAGAGAGAGAGAGAGAGAGAGAGAGAGAGAGAGAGAGAGAGAATCTCAAGCAGATTCTGCACTGTCAGCATGGAGCCCAACACAGGGCTTGATCCCATGAACCATGAGATCATGACTTGAGCTAAAATGAAGATGTGGAAGCTTAACTGACTGAGCCACCCAGGCGCCCCACTGAATAGTCTATTTTTAAAGAAGCCCCAAATCACTATGTCTATTTCCTGATATCCTATATTTTCTTCACTGAGATTACTTCTGATCCCTCAACACCAATAATAATCTCCTAATTTCCAAATCTGGTAGATATTTTCCAGCCTTCGTTTTTCCTTGAGTTCTCTGGGGCATTTGACCCTGCTGACAATTTATGTGTTCTTTTCTTTAGTAACCAAAAAAGGTTCAAACACAATACATGCTCAGTGAAAAAATTCAAGTATCACTGAAATATATAAAATCAAAAGGGAGTGTCCCTCAACTCAACCATTCCTCAGTCCCACTCTCTACAAATAACCACCATTAAATTTAGAAGTATATCCTTCCAAACATTTTAGTACATATACAAACACATACAAAAATAAGATCATACTATAACACAGTTCTAACATTTTCTACTTTTGTTTAATATTTGAAAGACATTTTTCTATGTCATACATATAATTCTCTTTGTTCAATTTCATAACTAAAAGTATTCATAATATAGTTTAGGAGTTGAAAATTCACAGCCAATAAACCCACATGAACCTCAGAAATAGTTTTCTGTGGTCATTTTATTATGCCTACAGGTTTTTTTTTTTTTTAATTTATTTTTTTTTTCAACGTTTATTTATTTTTGGGACAGAGAGAGACAGAGCATGAACGGGCGAGGGGCAGAGAGAGAGGGAGACACAGAATCGGAAACAGGCTCCAGGCTCTGAGCCATCAGCCCAGAGCCCGACGCGGGGCTCGAACTCACGGACCGTGAGATCGTGACCTGGTTGAAGTCGGACGCTTAACCGACTGTGCCACCCAGGCGCCCCTGCCTACAGGTTTTAAATGACATGCAACTGCATATTTACCTGTGCTCCCAACCAAAATTGCACTAAAATAATAGTCAAGGAATAAGAAAGGCCTAAACCTATAAGAACAAAAAGAACAATATACAGGAAACAACAATAACAAAAAAGAAGAGACAAAAAGAGACAAGATTGTGGAATCTGAGAAGCAAACAGAAAAGTGGTAACTGACCTAGACTAAAGAAAGCTTCACACCATTCCACTCCATACAATGCTAGAGTGGCAAAGACTGCCAGTTGTTCATCAAAATCCATGTTCTCTTGTGCAGTACAACTTCCTTGTAGTTAGGCATGGCCATATGACTGACTTCTAGCCAACAGAATGTGAGGAGAAGCGACATGTACCACTTTAGACCTGATCCATAAAAATATCCTGTGCACATTCCTCCATTCTTTTTCTCTTCTGACTGGTTGGAATGAAAATGATCCTTAAGATAACCTTCTTAGAGGTCACATTCAAAAAAAATTTTTTAATGTGTATTTGAGAGAGAGAGAGAGACAGACAGAACATGGGCAGTGGAGGGGCAGACAGAGAGGGAGACACAGAATCTGAAGCAGGCTCCAGGCTCTGAGCTGTCAGCACAGAGGCCGATGCAGGGCTCAAACCCATGAGCAAGATCATGACCTGAGCTGAAGTCAGACACTCAACTGACTGAGCCACCCAGGCAACCTTTACAGGTGACATGTTAAAGACAGAAGAGCCACTGTCAGTCTAGGTCCCTAAATGACTATATGGAAGAAGACTGTCTTGCTGACCTTTCTACTAGTACTGTTACTTAAGAAAAAATAAACTATTATGTTTGAGCTATTATATTTTTGGGGTCTAGCTGTAAAAGCAGTTTTCCTACTCAAACTAAAACTCTGAAAAGGCTGAGGAGTTAGAGGTATTAGAACCTCTACAGTTAGAGGGTTGGAAATAGATCAGTATAAAGGCTTCATAAAACTCCCACTTGGCCCAGACAAATGGGAAGTATGCCAAAAGTTTATTCTTTTTTAAATAGTAAATCAAAAAAACTCTGTCTGGTTAATAGTTTATCTAGGCTTAGAAATTATGTACTGTCAGATTTCTAGAACAGCTAAGGGTGAGGATGGAGTACCATACTAAGCCAGAGCTGAAGGATATGGATTTAAAGATTGAAAAAATCCACATAGAGCCTCATCTAACAAGAGTAGAAAGGCCCACAACAAAATTTCACAACACTATGAATTTGTGGAATATTATGGGTGACACAGATTGCAAAATCTTCCAAAGAGAAAAAGATGATCCAAATACAAAGGATTTGGAACCAAAATGGCATTGGGACAACTAGAGAAGCTAAAAGACAATGGAATAATACTTTTTAAAAATTTGACAGTGCATAGTTTCCTAACCTAGCCAAACTATCAATCAAAACTCAGGAAAGATATTTCCCATGAATCTTTAAGAAACTACTGAAGGACATGCTCCACTAAAGTGAGGGAAACCAATGAACAAAGAAAAAAATCATATGGTCCAAGAACAAAGGATCCAGTAGAGAAGAGAGGCAAAGGATATTCTGAAAATGATGCTGAAGGAAAAGTCTAGGATATAGGATATATAACAGGCCTTGAGAGCAACCAGTCCAAAATGAAATTAGAGGATGGAGGGCTCCAGGAAGGATGTCTCCAAGAAAAAAGTGATGAACCTGGTATATCATCTACAGTTTTAAGGTACTTGGAGATTTAAATTTTACATAAAAAATAAGCTGGCAACTATTAATTTTGAGAAAAGCAAATATTTGTATGAGAAAGGAAATACAGTACATTATTTGACCCAGCTGTGAATAATATGAACAGTTCCAGTTTCTTATTTACTAAGCAGTAAATGCTGATTGGACCCAAAACAGTTATTTAACAGAATATTAGTATATTAGGAGAGTGGACATAATAAAGAGGTGTAAGAGAATTAAACCCTTACCTATTATGGTAGAAAATCAATAGATAATGATAAAATCAATTAAGTCAAGAAATAATAATATCACCATTGACCTAGATATATAGAGATCCCTACACATGGAATAGTCTAAATTTTTAAATGTATCTTTTATAAAAACAAACATTACATGAAACAGTATACCCCATATAGTAGGAAAATGTTCAGACACAAGAAAAGCCAAATTACAATGTCTTAAATGGAAGTGTATTTTTTCTCATATAACAAGAAGTCTGGAGGTAGACAGATGTTGGCAATAATTCAGCAGTTTAACAATTTCGGGGCTACTGTCTCTGTACTCTTGGATATCCCCTCATGGTCACATAAATATTCCTCAAGGAGTGAGGAAGGATATAGGGACAATGTGCCATCTATCCCTTTCATCAGGAAAGCAAAAGTTTTCCCAGAAGTTCCCTCAGCATTTTCCCTATATATTCTTGATCAGAATTCACATGCCCAGTCTTAACTGCAAAGGGAGTTGGGAGAGAATTCAGCTTTTCCAATCTCTATAGAGGAGACATGCAGGTAGAAAAGGTCTGAGAATGGGTGATGATTTAGCTATCCAACAGTATCAGCCCAATCATGCAAACACCAAAGTGTGTGTGCATCGTGTATGCACAGGCACCAACAATGTAACTTAGGCAGGTAACCACCTTGGCACCTGTTCTCTTACATCTGCCCTATTTTCTGCATTTTAAAACAGCATATCCTCTGCAGACATTTGAGTTTGTGGTTCAAATATACTTCAATTTAACTATTTAACTACTGATGGATATTTAGATTGTTTCTACATGTCTGCCATTAGAAACAATGCTGCAACAAAACACAGCCACTCCATTTTTCCTGACACACTCCACTAGCTTCTAAAACCACCTTTCTGTCTCTATTTGGCATCTATCTCTTTTACTGGTTCCCTTACCTCTGCTCGTTTCTTAAATCACTAATCTGTCTTTGGTCCTTTCTTCACTCTACATATTCTTTCAGGGCAACCTTATCTACTTTGATTGCATAAATTACTACCTTTATGATGATGACGCTGTCTCATGCCCAGATCTCACTTCTGAGTTTTAGACTCATAGATCCAACTGCCATTTTGAACTTTCTACTTAGACATTCCACAGGCACTTTCAAACTTAACTTGTCGCACTGATCTTTCCCACAAAACCTGAACTTTCTCCCTTATTCCCTATCTCGGTGAGTGAAACTCTGCTACCTCTTTAACACCTTATATTTCCCTCTCCATTTCTACTGTTATTGCTAAATCCAAGAAATCTCCTAAAAGACTAGTTTCATGGTCTCCTTAACCTACAGAGGTTTTCTGGCCAGGTATATCAAACACAAAATCTTCAATTTAACATTAAAGATCTTCCAGTACCATTCATCCTCCTTCCCAACTTATCTTTATTCCTCCAGGAATACTTTCTACTTTCGCAAAATGATCAGTTGTCATATATTATCTTGGGCCAATCACTAATCTTGGTAGGCATTACTGTTCTCAAGCTTTGCTTTCTTCATCAGTAATAAAATAAGTTTGTTTGAGCTTCCAAGTCCTGTTCAGTTTTAACATTCTGGATCTCTCCCTTTCCACCAACTTGGTAAAATGGCACCACCATACACCCATCTATTTTTGATTCTTTCCTTTCCCTAAACTTCCATCCCAAAGTACCATTGTTGCCTTCTCTAAAACATATCTGGAATTAATCTACTCCTCCCCATCTTTACTACCTCCAATCTAATCCAAGCCATCATCATTTTTTTGTCTTCTATACTTGCAGAAAACCTTCAAAGCTTGTTAGACCTTAAAAATGCAATGTAACTTTAATTGACCTCATCCTCTAAGTTTTATTTTAAACAATGCAATTTTTATTTTTCATTTTTTTTAAATTTTTTTTTCAACGTTTATTAATTTTTGGGACAGAGAGAGACAGAGCATGAACGGGGGAGGGCCAGAGAGAGAGGGAGACACAGAATCGGAAACAGGCTCCAGGCTCTGAGCCATCAGCCCGGAGCCTGACGCGGGGCTCGAACTCACGGACCGCGAGATCGTGACCTGAGCTGAAGTCGGACGCTTAACCGACTGTGCCACCCAGGCGCCCCAACAATGCAATTTTTAAATATTGAGGTATAATTACATTATACATGCATTATATTAGTTATAGGTATATGACATGATTTCATATTTGTATATACTGCAAAATGATCACCACAATAAGTCTAGTTAATGCTCATCACCATACATAGTTATAATTTTTTCCCTTTTTTCCTTATAATGAGGACTTTCAATATCTACCCTCTTAGCAACTTTCAAATATGCAGTACGCTAGTATTAACTATAGTCATCATGCTGGACATGATATCCCCATGACTTATTTTTTTATAGCTGGAAGTCTGTACCATTTGACCACTTTCATCCATTTCGCTCCCCTGACCTCCAGGAAGCACCAATCTGTTCTCTGTATCTATGACCTTGGTTGTTTTGTTTGTTTGTTGTGTTGTTTAGATTCCACGTATAAGTGAGATCATATGGTATTTGTATTTCTCTGACTTATTTCACTTAGCATGACCCTCACAGTCATCTATGTTGTCACAAATGGTTAAGATTTAATACTTTTTTATGGTTGAATATTATACATATACTACATTTTCTTTGTCCATTCATCCACAGATGGACTTCTATAGGTTGCTTCTATATGTTGGTTGCTTCTAGGTTGCTTCTATATGTTGGTTCATCACTTCTTATCTGAACTGCAAAAAAACTCCTAACTTATCTTCTGCCTCTTCTTTCATCCTTTTCCAGTTCATTCTCTACATAGCAGCCAGGGTGAGTTTTTAAACATATAAGTTGGATAATACATTCCCTTACTCCAAACCCTTCAATAGCTTCCTATTGTTCTTTGAATAAAATTCAAACTTCTTACCATGGTCTATGTGGTTCTGCATCATCTGGTTCTTGTCCATTGCTCCAACCTCCATCTACAGACCATATACATGCCACACTCCCTTTATTCATCCATACTTCCTTGTTCAAAAACTCTTCCCCATTCCAATGCCTTTGCACCTGTTATTCCCTCTGTCTGCAATGTTTTCCCACTAACACTTCAAATAGTTAGCTTGTTCTCATTTTTTCAAGTCTCAACTCAAATGTCATTTCATCAAAGATGCCCCCCCAACTATACTATTTAAAGTGGGTACCCCACCTCTTCAGTTATTAACATATCCTACTCTTTCTTTCATAGTAATTATAAATCCACAATTATTTTGCTTATTTACTTGTTTACTATTTCACTTCCCCACTAGGTTGTTAATTCCACAAGAGCAGGGACCATAAATGTCTTGATCACAGCTATTCCCTAGTTCTTGATATAGTACTGAATAAACAAATCTCTACTCTTTACTTCTTCAAAAAGCCTTTCTTGATTAACATCATCTAGATCTTTCTTTCAGAATCCCTTCAATACTTACACATTACATAGTTCGTAATTTACTTTCCCATTCCTTGACTATTGCTTAGGAAATTTACTTAGGTGGTTTATTTTTATGTTTATTGAAAAATTAGCTTTCCAAGAACTGTATTCTAGTTTCCTGAAGTCCTTCAAGATACACATTAGTAATTAGTTAGAAAGGTGCTACAGGCACTCTGGTGACCTTTGGACATAATTCTCCAGTCATCCTACTGACATGGATCTTGCTTTATGCTTTACCTCAACAAGGTACTACTAACCTAAGCAGTCCCTGGTTCTCTCCTGTTTCTGAAATGTGGCTGCTAAACCCTAACCAGGGTTTAGGCATCTAAACCTTAGCAGCAAGCTCAAATGTGCTGCCTTCACTATTATCAGGAGCTTCTGAAGGAAATGCACTCTGTGGGCAGTGTTGTATTCTGGGTAGAAATAGCTGAGGTTCCCCAATCTGGCACCCAATCTGCTTAAATATCTCTTCTTCTAATCAGGCTATAGAGTGGGAAGAAAAGTGAGGTGAGAGGAAGTAGATTATACTGCAGAATGCCACAAAATCATGTTTTGAGCAAGAACTTCTAAGGCCACTTTCTTAATCCCTTTACCTATACTGCACTGAAGCCAGACAGAATCAAACTAATGGAATTCTGTGGTCCACAGAATAGACCAGACCAGACAATAGGGTTGAAATTACATAAGTCTCTCCCATTTGTAGCTTTTATTCCCAGAAGAGAGACCCAAGGTTTCTAGCTAGCAATAGAACCACAACTAGAACCACTTTGAAAGTGGGGTCAGCAAATACAGTCCATAAGCCAAATCCAGTCTGATACCTATTTTTGTAAATAAAGGTTTAGTGAAACACAACCAACCCCACTCATTTACTGTCTATGGATGCTTTTGCACTACAATAGCATTGTTGAGTAGTTGAGACAGAGACTGGACTAAAAAGCTGAAAACAGTTACTATCTGGTCCTTTATAGAAAAAGTTTGCCAACCCTTGCTTAGAATAGTATTTAAAATATATGCTTTATAGAATTAGACCTATAAATACAGAGAACAAACTGATGGTTGCCAGAGGGAAGGGGGTGGGAGAGGTGAGCAAAATGGGTGAAGGGGAGTGGGAGATACAGGCTTCCAGTTATACAATGAATATGTCATAGGAACAAAAGGCACAGCATAGGCAATATAGTCAATGATACTGTAATAGCATTGTATAGTGATGGATGATAGTTACATTTGTGGTGAGAATAGCATAACCTATAGAGAAGTTGAATCACTATGTTGTACACCTGAAACTAGTATAATGTTGTGTGTCAACTATATTTAAAAAATTAAAATTAGGGGCGCCTGCGTGGCTCAGTCAGTTAAATATCTGACTTCGGCCCAGGTCATGATCTCACGGTTTGTGAGTTCGAGCCCCATGTCAGTCTCTGTGCTGACAGCTTAGAGTCTGAGCCTGCTTTGGATTCTGTGTCTCCCTCTCTCTCTTCCCCTCCCCCACTCATGCTCTGTCTCTCTGTCTCTCTCTAAAATAAACATTTAAAAAAATTTTTTTAAATAAAATAAAATTAATAAATTAAATTAATAAAGTGTTGAGAGAAAACTCCCACTAACCTCAAAATCTGTACCTGCCAAATTATCCTTCAAAAGTGAAGAAGTGAGGAGCCCGGGTGGCTCAGTCAGTTAAGCATCCGACTCTTGATTTCGGCTCAGGTCATGGTTTTGCAATTCTTGAGTTGGAGCCCCACATCAGGCTCTGCGCTGGCAGTGCACTGCTTGGGATTCTCTCTCTCCCTCTTTCTCTGCCCCTCTCTGCTCTTGTTCACCTGTGCATTCTCTCTCTCTCTCTCTCTCAAAATAAACAAACAAACAAAAGTGAAAAATAAATAAAGGTATCTCAGAAAAGCAAAAATTAAGGGAATTTGTTGCCAGTGATGTGCCTTGCAAGAAATATTAGAGAAGTTTTTTAGAGAGAAGGAAAATGACATGTCAGAAGCTTGGATCTATATAAAGATAGGAAGAGTACTGTAAAAGCAATAAGTGAAACTAAAATAAGGCCTTTCCTTTTTTTTATTCTTAATTAAGGTAACAAATAACAGTTTTTTTCAAAATTATAATAGCAACAATATATTTTATTACATATGATTTTATACAATGCTTTTATATAGTAGATGCTGATATACTCTTATGTATAGGTGAAATGAAATTAATACTGGCAATGACACAAGAGATGGGAAAAGGAATTAGGATTATCTTGTTATTATAAAATGTTGGGGAAGGTCATGGAAAAGATATGATCACTGGGTTGACCCATGAGCTGGCACTGTACCATCCAAGGCTCTTACCCCCACCCCTATCCTTGGAATGTGAATTCCACTTGCCCTTCCCACTCCCAGAGGCTGCTCCAAGAACATAGACAGTGTTGAGGTAGAGATGTGTTGAGAACACCTTCACGGTATGTGTAAGTGAACCTAATCAAGGCCTCCCAATAAACTTTTAAGATTTGGTAGGCAGGTGCAAGAGTCTTCTTGTCTTACTGATGCCCAAGACAAGCCTCATATGTAAGTTCTTTTTGCTTATTAAACCTGCCACCTTCCAAAAAAATAAAAAATAAAAAAAAAATAATAAAATACATACCTTGGAGTCAGACAAAGTTGAGTTCAAGTTAGTAAGCACTTTGTAGTGCATTGGTGAGGATTAAATGAGATGATCCATATGAACATTTAACACTACATCAGGTATAGAGTAAGTGCTCAAATGTTAGTAAGTATATATATATATATGTATATACATATTTAAAATCCTCATGCTCAGCTTAAAATTGAAACTGATTACCATTCTTTTTTTTTCCCTAAAAGGGCATGAAATTATCCTACTCCATTTAGTCCTCATTTAAAATTTGTGGATAAACATGGACTCCTGATTGACTCTCATTTCAAGCTGAATATACAGATCTATCAGGCCTTGGAAATCTAAAAGAGCACTAGTATCTGTGCCTTCTCTTCTTTGTTTACTCATTGCATATATAACATGTGACCCATTCTACCCCCATGGGAACATAGACAAGTTGTCTGTGGGTTTACATTTATTCAAAAACTCATGGGGACTGGAGCGCCTGGGTGGCTCAGTTGGTTGAGCATTCAACTCTTGATTTTGGCTCGGGTCATGATCCCAGGGTCACGGGTTTGAGCCCCACATCAGGCTCTGCACTGAGCACGGAGCCTGCTTAAGAGTCTCTTTTTCTCTCTCTGCCTCTCTCCCCTGCTCTTGCTTTCTTCTTCTCTAAAATAAACAACAACAACAACAACTATAACAACAACAACAAATGGGGCTCTGTCTAAGGTAGGCCATTATGTTGCTCCAGACCTTCTGTGTAGCTCACGGACACGTTATTTCAAAGAGAAGATCCCTATTCCTGATTGTTATCTGCTTTGTGGATTAGTCTGAGCAGTTTCTCAGGTGCCCATGGCAGGCTGCATTTTTGTTAGGAAGGATTCACACAGGCAGGGACTGGACCAGATAAACTGTAAAGTTCTTGCTTTGAGGTTCTATAGGGCACACTCTGGCAGCCTCCTCTCCATAACATCTTGTAGTCAGTTGACTCACTATGAAATGATGACATTGTAATCAGATGTTGATCTCCATTACTATTGCCACACTGAGCCAAAGTAATCACTTCTTCCATGAACTCCTCTAGTGCTTATAGACTATAACACCTTGGCAACAAGCATAGGCTTCCTGATGGTGTTATTTGTCTTCTCATGGAGCTGTCTACTCAACAACTACACCTGATTCCTGATTAACTAAGAGATAACCCAAACTTAACTCATTCAAAAATCAAATTCCTGATTCCTAATCCATATCCCTAATCTACTCTTCCTGTAGTCTTAGCCATTTCAGTAAATGGCAACTTTATTTTTCCAACTGCTAGATCAAAAACCTTAAGGTCATTCTTGACTACTTTCTTTCAGATCTCTAATCCAATCTATCAACTAAACTTGTCAGTTCTATCTTCAAGAACCTGATCTTTCCTTGTCCCTTTCACTGCTTTCTCACTGCTCTGAGCCACCTTCATCTTTCGCCTGGATTACTAGATAACAAAACTCCTAATCAGTCACCCTGCTTCTACTCTTGCCCATCATCAGCCTAATCTACACAGTACTCTGAGAAATCTTTTTATAAAATAAGTCATGTCATGTCACCCCTCTGTACAAAGTCTTCTACTGGTTTCCCATATCGGATTAAAAGCCAAATAAATCTACAATGACCTATAAGGTCCTGAGTAGTTTGGTCTCCCACTATTTCTCTGATGTTATCTCCTATCACCCTCCCACTTTCTCATTTTGCTCTGACCGCAATGATTTTCTTATAGTTTTTCAGTCACATCAAGCATACTGACACTTCAGGCCTCTGTACTTTCTATTCCTTCTGCCTAAAACATTCCTTCCCAAGATATTTTGCTCTCTGATTTCCTTCAATATCTTCTACAATGTAATCTTATCGGAGAGGCCTTACCTGACCACCTTGTATAAAGTACAAGGTTCCACTCCACCCTACCCTGGCCATTGTACTCTCTATTCCCCTTACCCTGGTTTATTTTCTCCATAGCACTTATTGCTACTTGATATATTACACATTTACTTGTTTTAAATTAATTTATCCTGTCCTTCCCCTGATTTATAAACTTCTTGTAGAAAGAAACTGCTATCTTCTTTGTGGTCTGAGCACCTAGTACTGTGTCCTGAACACAGCAAGTGTTCAAATAATGTTTGCTATAATTGGATACAATCATAGCTCTGACTCTTCAGTTTGCACCAGATCCTGGTGTTATACTGGTATTTCATGCTTCTCTTCTAAGGCTCCAAAAGTTCTCTGATTCAAAATATATACCAGTAGGGATGTCTTATGGCATTCTGTGATCAGGTAGATCAGTTGCTCAGAGTATAGGACTAGTGATTTCATGGTCAGGTGGCTTTGCTGTGTTCTACCATCCTTACTGCAGCCTTCATTCCTAATTCTAGTGAGTTTTTCTAAAGCATTTGGCTATAAGTAGATTCAATCATAGATGGGAAAGAAAAACTCTTTCTATTGCTGGAAAACTAAAGATATAACCTGATGGTCAATAATATTATCATGTAGGAAAGACAGC
Source organism: Puma concolor (assembly GCF_028749965.1). Lineage (NCBI taxonomy): Eukaryota > Metazoa > Chordata > Mammalia > Carnivora > Felidae > Puma > Puma concolor. The sequence goes on along the minus strand of NC_141676.1, from coordinate 50,181,891 downwards.
TATTTGACAGCATTGTTTTTAAAAATTAAAAAGTCCTGGAGCACCTGGGTGGCTCAGTCGGTTAAGCATCCAACTCTTGATTTTGGCTCAGGTCATGATCTCATCACCATGAGATCGAGCACTGCATTGGGATTTGCAATGTCAGTGCAAAACCTGCTTGGGATTCTCTCTTTATCTCTCTCTCTCTCTGCCCCTCCCCAACACACACTTGCACTCTAGATCTCTCTCTCTCTCCCTATTTCTCAAAATTAAACAAACACTTTTTAAAAATAAAAAGTCCTTACCTCAATGAAAAGAACATTTATGAAACTGGTAGCTAAGACAAAAGAAATTACAAGAGGCAAAATTCCAAGAGTAGAAATTTTTTTCTCCAACTTCATCAACTTAAAAAAATGATAAAATAAAATATTATTCATATCTTTGATTTTGGTTCTTAATCTAATACAGAAAAAAAAATCACAAAATGAAAGGATAAACAAAATAAGGTAACCAGACATAAGAAGTAAGATTATATCCACAGCAGACTCTGTCGCAGCCAACTACACATAAACAGGAATAGGACAAAGGCACTTCCCTGGGTCCAAGAGAACAAGACCACATTTTATTGCCTACAGGTGCTCTTTGCCAAACCAAAAAAAAAAAAAAAAAAAGTTGGCAGGCTGGTATCAAATAGTGAATATTTCAGAAACAGCATGTTAAAAGGTAGATAATTCATAAAACCCAACAGTATAATTCTAATATAGGTCACTAGGGTGAGGAAAACAAACCACAATCTCCTCACTGGCACAAACCCAAGTCAATTCAAACTAAGTTGTCCTGGGGCACCTGGTTGTTCAGTCAGTTAAGCGTCTGACTTTGACTCAGGTCATGATCTCACTGTCTGTGAGTTCAAGCCCTGCGTCAAGCTCTGCGCTGACAGCTCAGAGCCTGGAGCCTGTTTCAGATTTTGTGTCTCCCTCTCTCTCTGCCCCTCCCCTACTTGCACACGCTCTCTCTGTCTCTCTCTTAAAAATAAACATTAAGGGGGGCGCCTGGGTGGCGCAGTCGGTTAAGCGTCCGACTTCAGCCAGGTCACGATCTCGCGGTCCGTGAGTTCGAGCCCCGCGTCGGGCTCTGGGCTGATGGCTCAGAGCCTGGAGCCTGTTTCCGATTCTGTGTCTCCCTCTCTCTCTGCCCCTCCCCCGTTCATGCTCTGTCTCTCTCTGTCCCAAAAATAAATAAACGTTGAAAAAAAAATTACTTTAAAAAAAAAAAAATAAAATAAACATTAAGGGGCACCTGGGTGGCTCAGTTGGTTAAGCGGCTGACTTCGGCTCAGGTCATGATCTCGCAGTCCGTGAGTTCTAGCCCCGCGTCGGGCTCTGTGCTGACAGCTCAGAGCCTGGAGCCTGTTCCAGATTCTGTGTCTCCCTCTCTCTGACCCTCCCCCGTTCATGCTCTGTCTCTCCCTGTCTCAAAAATAAATGTTAAAAAAAATTAAAAAAAAATAAACATTAAAAATTAAAAAAAGAAATCTCAAACTAAGTTGTCCTCTATTTCTGTACCATCAACAACAACAAAAACCTAATTTTTTCTTTCCCCCATCTCCCTCTTTTTCTCGTTCCTCTTCTATTGGGTTTGTACCACAGACCTATCAATTAGTTTTGGCTCAAATTTTCACTTCGGTGAAAGAAAATTCAGTCATTGTCTACACTACCAGACATAGGCATAAAGTGAAGTGATAGGGTACTTCTAAGGTTATTTCTTAGATTGTACTGAGGCAGCAACATCAGTTTCAAGAGAGCTTAATCATGCTACCTCACCCCAGTACTCAGCTTTTCTTTCCCTACCCCAATCTGCCTTGGTTTCTGTGACCTGTTCTAGCTCTTCTGTGTAATCATTTTCACATTAAGAGTGTGAGAACAGTGAGAGAGGGATATCAAATCCATGGCAATGGATTTCTCTCTTTTTCAGAGAAAAAGTGTGAATCCTAATTCAAGGTCTCACAGTAAACTGCTATGCATCATATCCGTGGCAATAACTTGCTTCTTGAGGATGCGTCCTCCTTCCAACTGACTGCCTGTGTTTTATGCTATCAGCTCCTATGTGACTCGAGTGACACAGACTGGAGTCAGAAAAGCAGACAGAATTCTTCCTACACAGGATGAAGTAATACAAGGAATGCTAAGCAGGATAGAGTGGTAGTTCCTCAGGGCTAGGGAACTCCGACAGCCCAGGACAACCAAATGTCAATCATTTCTTATATCCAGCATAAGGGCAAGAAAAACATTCCACATTTTACTTCTTTTCTTAAATACTTCCCTCTTTATTGGTTCCTGAAGCTTTTAGGAACTAGGATTATTTTGGCCTAAAGGTAAGATTTAGACCTGGTTTGCTACATGAATCTAGACCACTTTAAAGTGAAAGAAGGGAAGACAGAGAGTTATCTTTTTTCCAGGAATGCATTTCAGTCACTCATGATTCTGAGTGAGTATGAATTAGGTTGACTATCCTGTAACATACCTTGGAAAAAATCAGAGAAAAATAACTGGATAGCCTTTCCCTGCTCAAAAATAACTAAAATTATTCTCTATCATAATGGGGGAGGGCAAATCTGATATTGGAATCTGTGTGTCATTAGTCATGGTTAAAAAAAAAAAAGGAAGTGGATTCAGAAGCTCTACCTTCCATACTATCTAGGGCTTGCAATGGCAATTTCAGTGAACCAGGCTGACACCTTTCTTTCTCATACCAAATTAATGCCAAATTAAATATTCCAGAATCTCAAAAAATACTGAAAAAATTATACAGACCACCTACCTCATTTAAAAGACATTTAATCAATGCTTCATAACCTATTGCCCAGATAATACCGTGATTGTGAAATTCAAGAAAACAAGTAAACTACAAGAAAACTCCAGATAAAACTGCAAACCTAAACATATATTTGGCCCAGTTCCACTACAGTGACTGAAGGATGAGAGTCAAGCACAGTTCTTTAAACTAGCAATCCTGAACCATCCACCCCCCTCCTAGAGAGGACAGCATGGTCTTTGAACCCAGACCTCCTGTCCTGGAGTTTCTCCTTCTTAAGGCAAAGAACGACCCTGCTAGGAAAAAAGCCTGCGCCAGCTCCAGCTCCACACGTTAGCTGGCCAGCGAAATGGAGCAGCCTGGCTGCCTGTATCCACTCTTTGGAGGTAGAGGTGGATGAGAATGATGAAGAGATGTCTGCGGTTCAAGAAACCTTCACATTTGACCCTTTTTCTCGCTCCCTCCTCAGAAGAAGGTCAAGGTAGATAAGCCCAAAATCAAACGGAGAAGTAGACTTGGCAAAGGGGGAAATGGATGTAACAAAATCATCTGGGTATGGTGACTGCCAAGAAACCCCCCTTCCCACTTCTTCCTCTTCTTCCCACACCCATTAAGGAGTCACCTCTGTCTGGGTCACTGGACTGGCCAGGCAGCCCGGCCAAGCGAGGCTCAAGCCCCATGCAATCGAATTCGGTACTACGAATGAGAATAACGGGAAGGAAAGGCGACCAGAGAGCCAGAAGGCAGGGCAGGGTAGGGTCTCCTACTCTAGAGAGAGGCACGAAGCGGAAGGCAGCGCGAGCTAGAAAAGACAGCTACGACGGAATCCCGACAGAAAGCGAAGCAGGGAGATGCTGGATGGACAGGAATCCGAGCCAGCGAGAGCGAGACAGCGGACAGCGGCGGGCGGAGGCGGGGGCGGAGGCCGGGCGGGTGACTCAGTGAAAGCGGCCAAGGGCGGGCCCGGGGAGACCGCACGGCGCGACGGTGACCGGTCGCCGCGTGCGGGCATCCCCAGGTGGCGCGGCTGCGGGGGGCTCACCGTGTCCTTGGACGAGCCCAGCTTCTTGAGGCCGTCCAAGGGCAGCAGGTCGGCGGAGTCCTTATGAATGAACTGCACGGCTTGCTTCATCCGGCGCTGCTGCCGCAGCGACGCGGCCTCCCGCATGTCCGTTTCCTTGCGGCCGCCCTCGCTGAGGAGCCCTGAGTAAAACATCGCTGAGGCGCGCCCGCGGCCCGGCGTCCGCGTCGCTCTCCTCTCCCCAGCAGCCCTCAGCCTCGAGCTCCTCCAGCGCCGCGAGAGGCGCGCGCCGAGAGTTTTATAGCCGAGCGTGACGTCACGGGGAGCAGCCAGTGCGCGCGCGAGGGGCGGGGCCAGCGGAGCGCCCCCGCCCTGCTCACGGCTCCCCAGCGTCCGCGGGCCCCTGCGGGTCTCTGAGGCACCTCATTGAAGGGAAGGACCGGCGACAAGGGGTGACGCTGGCTGAACTGACTCAGAGTGCCGAGGCTCTACCACGGCCGCTTTATCCCACCGCCCTCTCCTGTTGCGGGTGCCCCGCATCCCCTGGACCGGGATAGGGTGTGGGGGCCCCTTGGTGGAGCAGCCTCTCCCACCCCAGCAGCCGTAGCACCCGACTGCCGCTCACCTGGCCACGCCGTGGCGGACCCCGGGATCACCGCCAGCTGAGCCATACCCCAAGTCCCTCCGTCCGCGCCGCTGCTCGGCTTTGCAAATTCCCACCTCCGCGCCCCCTCCAGGAACCCCAACGTCCACAGCGCACTTCAGAGTTGGGATGGCTCAGGATTTCTGCAACTTCAGGTCGGTCCCCACCCACCAGGCCACGTGACTGGGGAGGGGGCAGCCCCTGCAGGCTGGCTGGAGCCGGCTTTCCGGGGACACCTCCCCCTCCCCCACCCCCTACTCCACCTCCTGGCACCCTCTGTCCATGTACCCGCATCCGCACTTGCGAGCCGGGGGGCGCAGGGCTGGCTGGAATCCTGAGAGTCAGCCTAGGGCTGAGAAGTGGCAATGGCTCTCGCCTCCGCGCTACTGCACAGGAGTGCATGGTGCCCCACACCTGCTCTTCGGAACACCGGGGAGAAAAGCACCCCTAGGGCTTACCGTCGGAGGGTCTTTCACTCTCCAGCATGCTTCCGAGAGCAATCGGAACTCGGTGTTCTTTGTGAGTCCTTGATACTCTCAAGCCATTCTAATGAGCCTTTCAGGCATCTGGCTTCTGGCCTCTACCTTGCGACTTAAGACAAACCACACTTCCACCCTAGAAACCACCGCCACTACCCTCTCCCACCTTGTCTGACAGGAGCAGATACGAAGCAGAAAGATCAGCTCTACGAAGAGAACCAACAAAAGTAACAATAACGACATTAACTGAGCTTTTACTGTGTGTCAGGTGCTGGCATAAATACTTAAAATGCGGTATTTCATGAAATCCTGGTAACAGCTTATGAGATAGTATTACCTATTATTCCCATTTTACAGGCAAATGCCGGAGACCTCCTAACTGCTCTCCTGAATGTTCTTTGATTCTCTTCTAATCCATTGTTCTTTGCTGCCAGAGTAAACCTTTCAAACTACAAGTGTGTTAATCTCACCTCTCTGTTTAAAGACCACAAAAAACTGTCTATTGCTCTTAAGACCCACATTCTTGCATGGTCTGTCCCCACTTGGGTCTCCAATCTGCACTTCTTCTGCCTCCTGAACCTTCTTCCCGTTCCTTGGAGGAGCCATTCTCCTTGCCACATGGCCTACCCTTGAATATCCTGTTCTCTCTGCATGGAATGTCCCTTCTACCCTGTTCAGTAAACAGACCTCAGCTCCATTATCATTTCTTTAGGAAAGCCTTCTCTCAATTCCCAGAGTGGGTGAATTTTCCCTAATTATATGCTCTACATCTCTCCTGGACTTTTTTTGTGTGTCTATGTGGTAGTAGTGGGCATCTTATTGGTTGTTTGATTAATATTTATCTTCTTTACTAACTGTAAGCTCTAAGAAGGCAACTGAGTCTATTTTTTTGCTTACCATTAAATCCCTAGCACAGCACATACAAGGTGCTCAATAAATACTAGTGTAAGTATGGCAAGAAGTTAAGGTCTTGCCCAAGGAAGGCAAGTGGCACAGCTGGGAAAGACTGCCCCCAGAACATGTGCCGGACTTCCCAGACCTGGAAGGACTGGGTTTCAACTCATGAACCTGCTTCTTACCTTCCATTCCTGTCTTCAACACTTGTCCTAGATTCACAGCTCACAGCCTGCTTGTGGGAAAAGAAATCCAGAAGTCCGGAAGGCTACTCACCTGGCTTCAAGAAAGCCCCTGCCCCCTAGCCCCATTTATTAAGGGCAGGATCTCTTGGAGGGAGGGGCAAAAAGGAGGTGGGATTGCAGCTCACCTTCCAGTCCTTTGGTATGCTTCCAGTAGTGAACAACAGTGGCTGCCCTGGCCCCTTCTGTCCTGTTGCCTGGATTCCTGCCTGGTCACTCCTCCAGGCATGAATCACCCAGGGAACAGTGAAAGACAGCCTTGCCTTGTCTCTCTAGGACAGGTACCTCTGACTGGGCAATGCATCAAGGCAGGTCCAACAGTGAGGGCCCCTGGGGCTTAAGCTGGGACAGCTACTTTCCTCTGGGAGGAAGCCAGGCAGGCAGATTCCAGCTACCACTCCTTAGGCAACTAACTCAGTCTTGCAGCCCTTTTGCTGAGGATGGCCCAGTGGAAGTAAGGGGCTCCTTTTATAGCAAGATTCCCTGCTCCCCCTCTGGGAACACCAGGAAGCTGAATGTCTCTGATTGAACTGGAATTTGTCCATATCAAGTGTTGCTGAAAACTAAACAGGACTTTGGCTGGAGCTAGGGATCTTTTTATGAATGCAGAGCTCTTTGCTATAATGGGATTTGTGTTCTGCAATTGGATCTGTGGCCAAACCACAATTGGTCCCCTTATCTCTTAGAGATCATCCTCAGCCAGACTGATAGCATCACTTCACTTAAGCATGGGTCAGTGTAGTGAGGCTAGCCTGCACATACACTATGAGTTTCTGCAAACTGCAGCCTGGCTGCTCTGTTTGAGGAGTATCATCCCTGGTGAGTTTATCCAGTTTTCCCAAATGACTATGAGAAAGTCACTTCCTGCCTCTAAGCCTCAGTTTCCTTATCTGTAAGATGAGTACAGTAAGATTGCATATAAAATTAACCTTTGTGAACTCTGGAGGGCTTTACCGACAGAAAAGATCATTAATTCTCCATATAGCCAACCTTCCCTGCCCTATTGGCCCATCTTGGAAGAAGTATAATGTAATTCTTAAAAACAACTAGGCTTGAGGGGCACCTGGGTGGCTCAGTCGGTTGAGCGTCCTACTTTAGCTCAGGTCATGATCGTATACAGTTCATGGGTTCAAGCCCCGCATTGGGCTCTGTGCTGACAGCTTGGAGCCTGGAGCCTGCTTTGGATTCTGTATCTCCCTCTCTCTCTCTTTGCCCCTCCTCTGCTCATGCTCTATCTCTCTCACTCTCAAAAATAAATAAACATTACAAAAAATTTTAAAAACAACTAGGCTTGAATCCCTGCTCTGCCACTTACCAGCTATATGACTAGTAAGTTACTTCACCACTGTGTTTTAGTTCCTCATCTAGAAAGCAATGCCAGTAACATCTCTGTCTCAGGGCTGCTGTGAGGATTAAATAAAATAATACACATAACACATTTTGGCACAGAGTAAAGGCTCAGCAGAAGGTAGTTACCATAGTTGTCACTTGAGACAGACTCAGGAAAACCCATAGGTTGCTAAGTCTCAGAGTGGGCCCTGACCTATGCCTGCTCCAAGCCTTTCTATAAAGCTCCAGGCAATGCAATTTGGACCTGCGCATCTTATACCTTCTCTGGAGCCAAGGCCTCCTGAGGCAGGGGCTGGCCAGCTCTCTTCCTGTCCATGGTGCCTCTGGATTCTGAATTTACCATTCATATGGTTCTGTACTAAAGTTCCCTGCATCTTGCCTTGGCTATTGTAGAGGATTAGTCCTTGAAAAGTGTATTAGACAAATTGATGCTGTTTCAATCAGGATTTTATTTGTGTTGTTCTTATTATAAGTGACAGAAGCCCTACTGAAAATTTCTTAAACAAAAGTGTAAACCTTTGGGTCCTCTTATTTAAAAGTGCAGGGACTTCAGGCATGGCTGGATCCAAGGGCTCAAATGACATCACCACTCTAGGCACTGAGATGATGCCACCGTAGGTAGGCTCTCCCTGTCTTGTGACTGTCAGCAGCTCCCAGTTTATAATCTGTTCTCCCAGCACCCCTCCTTTGAGTCTTCAGCTAATAGGAAGACCTTTGAGAATGGGGTATAGAAAGAGTGCTGGGGCCAGGAGACCAGAAGAGTAGATGAGAAGAGTAGAGGAGAAAGTGGAGATTTCTAAAGAGTTTTTATCCCCCTCTTTCCCACCTATGCATATTTTGCTCTGACTTTGCCCTTGGGCACCCCTGGAAGTAATGGCTACTGCCCAGAACCCCCTTTGCTCACCACCCCCATCCTTATAGCTGCAGAGTCTGCTTTCTCCTCTGGTGCCCTCCACCCCACCCCAACTCCCTCTGTCAGGAAGATTCTTCAAACACCTGTCCACTGCAGGTACCATATGTGTGCCAGGATCTCTGGCTACACAGAACCCATGACTTGGCACACAGCCCCAAAGATTATGTCTACTTTGGCAGGTTAAAGCAAAGATGAGATATTTCTGTCTTCTTCCTTCGGAGTGATTCCCAGCATCACCGTAGCCTCATAGAAACAGGGCTGATGGCAGCCCTGCTGGTGTTTTCCAAAGTTGGCTAGGTCTTTTGGATTCATTCCTGTTAGCAATGATTTTGTTTCATTTCCTGGGATAAGGACAGGCTGTGACCTCAAATCAGACAGCAAAGAGGAGAGAAGGAGGGAGAAAAAAATCTCAGTATCTGAAGCAAGAGTTTCTGGGGGAAAGAGGGGAATCTAGGCTTGGCTCCAAATCTGGCTCTGCCACCTGCTCACTGTGGAACCTTGGCCAAATTACTGCAGCTCTCTGAGCCTCAGTTTACCCATCTGGCAGGGCTCTGAGTGGTTTAAATAAAATAACATGTAAAGCACAGGGCCTGGCACAAAGTGAGCCCCCAATAAATATGAGTCCTCTTTCCCTTTCATTCCCTCTCCAGGACTGCAGAGAACTTGGAGAAAGATCAGCCCTCCAGAGGCCACTAGAGAGCTCTTCAGTCTGGAAACAGACCTCTGAAGATGGCAAGCCTCTCAGAATGCAGCCTAGGCCTGACCTGCCTGCTCCCAGCCGAAGGCAAGAAAGCTGCAGGGCAGCTCACTCTGGTTACCTCTGCCTGCCTCAGGCACACAGAGGCTCTACTGCTTTCCCCACAGTAGCTAAAAAAATTCCTTGGGTGTGACAGCGAGAGGCCAGTGGCCCTTGCTGAGCAAGTCCAAGGCCAAATGGGGCAAATAGTATAGGAGACACAAAGCGCCCTATGGAACATGTATAGGCACTTGGGTGTGCAGACATCTACACACCACACACACACACTCATACAATATTTACTCTGACCTATTTTCACACAGCTCTGCACGGCCCATAGAGAAAAGTCATTTGTGGTTATTTGTAAATGATTTCAAACTTACAAAAAGTTGCAAAAATGAAAACAGTCTAAAGAACAGCTCTATATCCTTTAACCAGATTATTAACATTTTACTCCATTTGCTGTATCATTTGCTTTTCCCAACACACATAACACACTTTTTTTTCTGAACCACTTGAGTATGAGTTACCTATATCATCACCCTTTACCACTAATATTTCATTGTGTATTTTCTAAGAAGAGGGATTTTTCTCTTATGTAACCACAGTATAGATATAAACTTCTTGAATTTACATGGATATAACATTTTTATCTAACCTACTGTTCATATTCCAGTTTTATCCACTGATCCAATAATGTTCTTTGTGACATATTCCTCCAATATAGGACCCAGGCTAGGGTCAGGTATTGTATTTGGTTGCTGTGTTTCTTTAGCCTCCTTTCGTCTGGAATAGTTCCAAAGCTTTGTCTTTTATGACATTGACATTTTTGAAGAATTCAGTCTTCCATATTATAGAAAAAAATTATTTTACAGAGATATATAACCTTTTAAGGAACAGACTTTTCCAAAGTGGCTACACTATTTTACATCCCTGCCAGCAGTGTATGAGAATTCCAATGTCTCCACATCCTCAACAACACTTGTTATTATCTGACCCTTTAATTGTAGCTATCTTAGTGGGTGTGAGATCGTGTCTCATTGTGGTTTTGATTTGCATTCCCCTAATGGCTGATGATGGCAAACATCTTTTCATGTGCTTATTGGCCATTTATTTATCTTCTTTAGAAAAATAGCTGTTCAGATACTTTGCTCATTTTTTTTATTTGCCTTTTTATGATTGAGCTGTAAGAGTTCTTTATGTATTCTAGCTACAAGACCCTTGTTAGATATATGATTTGTAAACATTTTTCCCCATTCTATGAGTTGCCTTTTCACTTTCTTGATGGCATTTTTTAAAATGCAAAAGTTTTAAATTTCATTAGTGTACAAGTTGTTTTTCAACTCCTCTCCCTTTTTAAAAATGGAGTATTCTTCATTTTGTTTGTATCTGAAATTTCTTTGTATTGACATTGAGGCTTTGCATTCTTGGCCTGAGTACTGTATAGGTGATGGTATGTTCTTTCAGGGGATGTGGAGCCATGTGATGTCCTTATGCCTTTTACTGGAGATGATAATTCTGAACATCTGATCAAGGTATTGCCTGATTTCTCTTCTGTATAATTACTAGAATTTTTTTGTCCCCCATTCATGACTTTTTAAAAGATGAAATTCTCTCTTTTCCAGGTTGTCTATACTCCATCAGCACATTTGAGTTCGGTGCTCTCCCAGGCACGTGTTGCGTGGTGGTCACACCCACGTTGGCCAGGCCTGTGTCCTCATGTCTCATCAGGGACTTTGTCCTGCTGATCGTGAGGGCTCAGATTCCTCACTCTTTTCTTTTGGGCCCCGAGTTCACATCCTGGCCTAGTGAGTCTCTTTGTAGGCTTGATTTGCCTACAACCCTGATTACTGCCTCTCTGGAGTTAGAAGTTGGACTTTGCCATGTTGGTAACATCAGATTCGAGATAGACATTTCTGGAGAATGTGTTATCCTGGACTCAGCAAGATGTACTGACGTCCTCACACATCAGGGGCTGAAGACTGGAAGTAAGGAAAGATGAAGGACAGACAGGCCTCTGTGCGGTGTGCTGTTCCTGACCTGAGAGCAGTCTGAGGAGATTGGACAAGGCCGTTTCACTTTCCCTGCTCAGGAAGATAAGGGTTTTCAGAGGTCCTGTGACTAAAGGACCTTGTGTTTCAGTGAGATGGGAGAAACCAGCACAGTGTGAACCCATTTAAAAATAGATTTGGGATTTAGGCTGACCCATGGGGTGGTTGGAGGGCCCAGCACACCCTCCAGTAGGTGACCAATGGCGGACACCTCCCGCCATTGCATCTCCTGAGGTGGGCACATCTGCTGGCCAGAGATTTGCTTGTTGGACTCACCTGAGTCCTCTTTCCCATGGTGCTGACATGGCTGGCGCTCCAGGGCCCTGGCTCCCCTGACTACTCACTGAGCTAAGTTAAGTGTCTCCTGGCTCTGGGAGGTGCTCTGAGGTGCTACACCCCATCCTCTTTCCTATTATTGTTTCCTGCCTTGTCTTCTGAATGTTCAAATAAACCCAGCAGATGTTAAAAAAAAAAAAAAAGTATCTTGAATTTAACTTCTCAAGTCTTCAGAAGTGGGAAATAATGGTGATGATAATAGTTAACATTTACTGAGCCCTTCCTACATTCCAGGCAGTATTCCAAGAGTTTTCCATGAGGAACTCATTTAATTCTCACAACAACCCTATCCAGTCAGTGTACATACCATATGAGGAAACTGAGGCACAGAGAGGTAAAGTGACTTGTGCAAGGTCGCACAACTATTAAGTGGCAGAGCTGGGATACCAATCCAGGTACTGCAGAGGACATAATAGGAGTCCTGGAGAAAATGAGCATTAGGAAACACTCTTAGAGAAACCTTTCACTAAGATAAACAGAGAGAATGCATTCATAAAGAGAACTTTGGGAATTCTGGGAGGGGGGATATTGGATGACTGATGCTGCTTGAGTCACATCAGTTCCTTACTGGAAGTCCTCAGTAAGGATTTACCAGGCCTCTGATACCTGCATCCACATCACCTAAAATTCCGGCTTGGGTACCTTTGTGGCTGCTGAAAGCTCCCTTCCTCAAGCCAGGTCACCTGGATCTAACATTGGTATTCTGGACACACATTCTTGCTTTGTCGCCATTACCATCCTGCTATATCATCCAGTTTTATATGTTGGACAGATATCATGCACATGCAGCTGCATTGGCAGTGTGTGAAAATGACCAGTTTGTGGTCACACAGTGAGTTACCCACAAGGCTGCGGAGGGCTGAGCACAGAAGACCTGGCCAGGGTTTACCACAAGCTCACACCCTTTAACTGCCACACTGTCTTGATGTTACACATTGCTGGGCTCTGTCCTCCCTGGGCCATTAGTTTCATTTCCTGCTCAGCAGCTATTAATTCTTCTTTAATCACAAAGTGTGTATAATAAGGCAAAGCCAGGGGCACCTGGGTGGCTCAGTTGGTTTAGTATCTGACTTCCGCTCATGATCTCCTGGTTCGTGGGTTCAAGCCCCACATTGGGCTCTGTGCTGACAGCTCAGAGCCTGGAGCCTGCTTCTGCTTCTGTGTGTCTTTCTCTCTCTGCCCCTCCCCTGCTCATGCTCTGCCTCTCTCTCTCTCTCTCTCTCTCTCATAAATACTTTTTTAATTAAAAAAAAAATAAGGCAAAGCCAGCACCAAAGCCCATTTGAGGTAGGTTTGTATTTCTGCTTTTTGCACTGTGTAGGGAAAAGACAGAAAATTCCAAACTGTGCTTCAAAGTTATCCTTCAGTCCTAGTGTAGACTATAGGATCAGAGGACAGTCCAAGGTCAGGGGTATGGTAGCTCCTGGAACTACATGTGCTAAAAGATTTCACAAGATTACAATATGGGGATTCTCCCCCCTCATTCTTTCAACTCCTTTTCCCTGCTGTCTCAGCAGTATATATCCAACCTAGCATGGTGCCTAGACCATTAACAGTGAATGAATGAATGAATGAATGAATGAGGTGTGTGTGTGTGTGTGTTTGGACATGATTCAGAGCACTGTTGACAGTTTGAAAAGACCCAACTCAATGACTTCCCACCTGGTCATTAGTCATTAGGCCAGGCAGAGATAAGGAAAAGATCTAAACAGATACATTCTGAGGGCTGTATTAAACAACATGCAATCAGTCACAGCCCTGGTCCACAACATCTCACTGGTAACATTTTGCCTTGAATTGTGGCCATTTAAACTCCAAAGCAGGGGGGTGAATGAGACACTGATCTATTCCATTTTACAACCACTAGGTGGTGCCTGCTCTAGAAATTACAAAATGGCTTGTTCACAACTTGGAGCTCTGGTCAGCCTGGCATGAGATGAAATGTCAAGTGCTTGCTGGGTGCGTAGGGGAACTTGCCAGGGCCAGCACTGCCATGGTAGGCTTCAGGAGCGAGTGCCCTGGGAGAAGCTTGGATTCATGACTCCAACGATGAGCTCACCCTATCTAAAATAGCAACTCCCTCTCACCACCTATTCATCCTCTACCATTTTACCCTTCTTTATTTCCTTTAAACAGTTACCACACTTGACTTTGCTATTTATATTTATTTATTTTCTGTCTCTCTCCATTAGAATCTAAACACAAAAGCAATGACTTTATTTTGCTCACTACAGCACACCAGCTCCTACAGTACTTAGTAAGCGTGCAAGAAATATGTTGGATAAATGAATAAATGAGTGAACACATAACAAATAATTATTAGTAACTCATATCTGTAGTAGCATTCCCCTAATGAGATACTCTGAAAACCAAATAATGCTAAGTTACTGTCATTATTTGCAGTAGGTGAATTTGTGACCTTTTATTCAGCTTTTAAAGCAGCCTCCCTGAGAATTAGAGTGGTTTCACTTTCTAAATCTATAATTCTATTTTGATCCTACTGTGTTCTCTGGAAAGTGATCCCCACTGAGTAGTTAGGTCTTTGTGACTGTCTATCACAGGAACAGCCTTCCTGGGCCATCAGGTCCTTGAGGATGGTCTCCTGCAGGCCAATCAGGACTACCTGAAGGGAGAAGGAAGCAGGGAACCACACATACTCAGGAAACCCAAGCTGGGTTCACAGTCCCCTGGAGTAGAAGATGCCACAGAAAGGAAGCCTCACCAAGGCTTCTCACTTCCTATGGATGGGCCCCTAGTGGCCACACGTAGGGCCTGGATTCCGAGGATGGCTTGCCAAGCAAGGAGGCCATAGATAACAAACCTCCCTGAACTTGGTGAGGAAACTGCTTTACTCCTCATCTAATCCATTTGCCTCCCAAATACTGGCTAAGAGTGATATAGGCTTGGGTAAGGCTCTCAGGACTCACCCTGCTGTGTGAAAGGAAGCAGAGATGCTGACAGCCCTAGGAGGAGGCATGCCTTCTGGACTGAAGAGAGGATAGAGTCTGGGCTTGGTGTGGGTGCACTTTCCAGCACACGGGCCCACCCACTAAAGCAGCCTGCAGCAACAGCCCTGATGCTCTCCCCACAAAGATCTGCCTGAGGGCAAGTGAGTCCTTGCTTTGTGCTGTGCAGCCACAATCCCAGATTACCACATGACAATTTTAAAATCACCTGCAAGCCTAAATCCAGTGAATGCCTACAGACAACACATTTAACAGCTCAGAGAATGATTCAGAGGAAGCAATTTTCCACAGTGAAGATAATCATCTGGTAGTGTGAAAAGGCAAACACTCTTTTATTAGCACTGGAAACTCAAGGGAAACGTTGCTAAATCCACAAATGCAGCACTTAAGTAAATGGTTCAAGAACAATATCCACAGCTGGAAGGAAGGTCTTGTACAGATTTCACTTCCACTCAGTGTCCTCCCACAGAAAGAGCTCTCTTGGAGGGCAGGGGAAACAGCTCTGACCTCTTCCTGTTTACTTAACAAGCAGTTCCTCCAAGTCTTGGTCCTGTGCCCACACAGGGAATCCCAGAATTCGGAGCTCCCTGGTCCTTATGTACATACTTTTCCCAGGTGACCTCTACCTCATGTCTCATGTCTTTATTCTGTGATGTTAAAATTCATATTCCAGCACTGACCTCTCCTGGGGCTTCACAGAATCAATTGCCTACCTGAACTCTAGAGTGTGGATTCCTAAACAGGTACCTTATACTTGAAATGGCCCAAACTGAGCTCTCCTTTTCCAGTATCTTATTATTGCATAAGAAATCACCCCAAAACCTAGTGACGGAAAAAACAATAACCATTGATTTTGCTCATGAGTCTGCAATTTTGGTATGGCTTGATGGGAACTGCTCTGTGAAGTACTAGCTAGGGCGGCTGGACATGGCGCTGGAGAATTCACTCCCACATGGCTCACTCACATAGTTTTACTTGCTGTCACCTGGGAGCTCAGCTGGACTATGGGTGGGGGGCCGTGGTTCCTCTCTGCATGGCTGCTCCACAGGCTGTGGTGACTGAGTTCTCAGTGGGAGCAAAAGAAGTGGAAATTGCCAGTGTCTGAAGTCCTGGGCCCGGGAACTGGTAAAATGTTATTTCTGCCACACTAAACTGGGGAAGCAGTCACAGAGCTCCAAGTTAAGGGGAGGGTCAAAAGACCACCAACTTTCCATGGAAGAAGCATCAAAGAAGTTGTGGACATGTTTTAAAACGGTCACATGTCCCAGACTCTCTCTTCCTGTGGTCTCCTCCAGCTACCAGTTGCTCAGGCAAGTAGGAGGCCTCTTCGGTTGCTGCCTTTCCCTTCCTCTCCATCCAATCCTCATGCGAATTCTTGACTCTGCCCCAAAACATGCCCAGAAACTATTCTCACATCTCCACTTCTACAACCTTAACCCAGACAAACTCATCTCCTACCTGGATGACTGCCTGGTTGGTTACAATAGTTTGTTAATGGCTCTCTGCCTCCATGCCTTTTTCTGAAATCTATTCATATAGTAACCAGAACGATCTTTTACAAACATAAATCAGGTCATCCCACTCCTCTGCTTAAACCCCTCTAAAAGCTTCACAACATATTCAGAATTAAACCCGAACCCCTCATTCTGGATTCCAAAGCTTGATGTGCTCTGGCTCCTGTCCAGTCCCCTGGCCTCACTTCATCCCATTTGCTTCCTCACTGGACTGTGACCCCCACACACACTGGCTTCTGCCTGCCAGCCTTTGCACTTGGTTTCCCTCTCTCTGGAGTACTCTTTGCCCTGACTGTTCCTGTCCCAAGACTGGTTCCTTCTGGCTATTTTCAGTTTGAAGTGTCATTTCCCCAGAAAGGATATCCATAATCCATAATTCTAAAGTAGTGACACAGTCATGTGTCACATTAACCTACAACATAACATTTAATGCTAGCTGATACTTTTTTGTGGTGATTTGTTTAGTCATTGACTATCTCCTCCCTCTAAAATGTAAGTCCCATGAGGGCAAGGACCCTGTCTGCCTTGTGACTGGGCGTCCCTAGGGCCTAGAACAGTACCTGGCACAGAGCAGAGGTTCAATAAATATTGATTGATTTAGTAGGTAGCAACAGTAGCCCCAGGCAGCCAGCCCACCACAACATCTCTCAGGGTGGTTGACGGGGATAGAGAGGAAGCTTAGGGAGGACCTCAGTTGCTCATGCTTATACCAGGAGCATAGCTCTCGTATGGGGTCTCAGCCCACAGTGCACTTCCATCCCTAGTCTTCCTGTGACCTCAGCAATACAGCATCACACAGTCATGAACATAGAGTTACTAACGTGCTTAGGACAGGATGGCACAGTTCAGCTCACCCCTCCTCCACATGGATCGGGTCACTGACTCAGGTTATATTACATTTGAATTTTCATCTTATGATGAGACTCAGAAATGTAGGCGAAGTCCTTGTATGACAAACTCCAAGTGCTTATTTTGATGATGATTGTAAAAAATGAAAATATTCACATTTTTGAAAAGCAATTTGGAAATGGGTATTTAGGACCCATGCAAATAAAGAAGAAAATTTGGATTAGGGTATTTTTTTTTAATCAATGTTGTACGTAGGTTAAAAAAACAACAACTGAGGTGAAAAGAGAGCTTCCCAATAGGCTCTGTTTTCTTTAAAAATATTTGCTAACCATTTTTTCGTACTTTGGTGTACAGAGTTAGTTTGTTACTGAAGTAACAAAACACTATAGGTGTGTGTAGTTCAGCCCATTCATTAGGGAAATGGCAGCTTGTTTGATAGGATTCTTTTTTTCTTCACTGTAATGAGATTTTTGCCTATGGATTTAAATTTTTACAAATTAAGTAATGTTGAAAATTCAAGATTCTGCAGAAGAAAATGATTGTGAGTCCCCACTGTGCCAACCAAATGTGATTCTGCAGTACCTGGAGACGGGGATTTGTGCAGCTGCTCCTGGTGGTGGTGTGGTGACTAAGAGAACGAGCCCACCCTTAGTGGTGCCGCTCACGTCCTCAGAGCTGCGGCAGTGCCTGACCTTGAAGAGTGGGCAAGGAAGGCAAACATAACCGTCTGGCTGCACAGTGGCCCACGTGGCCCTCAGACACCTGTGGAGGCAAGCCCACTGAGAAGTAGCACCCTTGGCAGTAGTGACTCAGGATCTGTGAAATCTCCTTTTCATAACAGTGGGTGATTCTCATCCGCCAAGGAGATCACATCCGGCCTGAACTCTCCAGGCCCTGATGCAGGGCCCAGTGGAGCATCTGAAGGCACAGCTGAAGGTGCTAAAACCAGCACTGTGCATTCGCTGCAGAGTGGAAGCTGGCAACTAGGAAGGCCATCGTCCATAGATCCACATTATTACATCTGTGGAAGTGCTTAGTTTTTATCTTTTTATTTCTAATTCTTTCTGCTTTAAGTATTCTTAAATGATCACTGCTCAGAACCCAGGGTCCTGGGATCAAGCTCTGGTCACACAGGCTGGAGAAGGCTATGGGGAAACAGAATCCTCCTTGGTCTCAGGTGGGTGCATGATGCCTGAAGGGCTCTCCCACCCTCCCTTCCTTCTTTCCTGCTCTGCCTGGTCACAGCATAGGTGCAGAGGGCTCCCTTAGGGAGGACTGTAAGGAGGAAGCTGAAGTTTCAGGTAAGGCAGCCCCTTCTGTGGACTCCTTTCCACCATGGCCCCCTTGAGGAGGAGTGAGAACCAGGAAGGACAGGTGAGTCTCACCTGAGCTGACTAACGTCCAGCTCAGCCAGCCCTTGATGTCCCCAAGACATCCACCCACCACAGTGAAAGATGGTGGGACTCACTGCCATTCATAGCCCATGTCCACAATGCTGGGAAAGAAAAACCAAGTTCAATTTACCAAAATATCTGTATTATCTATAAAACTTGAACTCTAATGAGTCACTGCTACTGGAGGCAGCGATATCCGACTATGTTGGCTGCATAGGCAGATGGCTGCATCCCAGCAGCCCACAGGCAGATCATGGCACTGAGTGGCACGTGGCCTGGCTCATTTGTAAGGCCTCAAGAACCTGGACACTTTGGAACGTAGCAATCGGATGAAAGATCTTGGGAACATCTCTCGGGATTCCTGGGCTGTGTACTTGAAATAGTTCTGGGGGTGGGCCAGGACATCAAACAGAGCTTTGATCAGCTTCTTATCCTAAAAAGAACACAAGTTTTGTTACTGGGCCAAAATACTTAAACATTCCAACATTTTGCCAATGGAACTATAATGTCCCAGTGTTGGACAGTAGGTTGCTGAGCTGAGAAACACTTAGTGAAAATTGTTTCCTCTGATTTTTATCTCTTTTCCAGTATTTATTTTCCCAAAGTATCTACAAAAAACATGGGTTACTTTTATAAAGGAAAGGGTAATAAATAAAAAATGGTTTTCTTTTTCTAAACCAGATGAGATGCAACACTGGAATCTGGGGAATATTTACAGGGTTAGTGAGATGGCAAGTGTCTGATAAGTACTTATAAGCATCTAAAATTTGGTGGACTTTAGGCTTGAAGGATAAACAAGGAGTCAATGATATTCAGTTATTTGGAGAGTGAACATGGAACCATGATTTGCCACTGGCCTGGATTTAGAGTAAGCAAGTTTCCCACTGTTCCTCCACGCATTTCCAAATTAAAAAAAAAAAAAATACAGTTTCACTTGACAACATTGAAGAAAGCCATCTGAATATTTTTTTTAATTAAGTCTGGTGAAGATATAAAACTGACCTCAGCCCAGAGCAGGCTTGGTGTCTGAAAGGTGGCAGCATGGAGCAAAAGGAAAACCTTCCTCCAGTGGTGCCTGGGAGCTCCATGGGTGACTGCAGCATCCACCTTCACTACGTACTCACCTTAAGTATTTCCTGATGGTTCTCAGATGCATAGAGCCTGCCATCTCGAACTATATCTTCAATGAGCTCCTGGTAGTCCTCTGTTGGAATAAAGGACATGATTGACATTCATGGGATTTAGTTATTTCCAAACTCACTCTTTCTTTCATTTTTAAATAAGGTTCTGAGAAATGCCTCTTCTGCAGCTGCTATCAGAATAGTGACCGCTGTGATACTGAGAAGGTGATCAGAAGAGAACTTCCACAGACTCCCACATCCTCTCACCTACCAGCCTCTGCACCCACCTCTTCTGTTCCATCTTCCCTTGGATGAACCCTCTGTGCATCCAGTCAACACCCTTCCTCCACTTTTTCCACTGGCTCCATCTTCTCTCACCAAGTCAAGGGCATTGTTCCAGTACTTCTGCCCTTTCTTTCCTACATGATGACATTTTCTCTCTCTATTGGGCCTTCCCCATCAGCATGTAAACATGTTATTATGTCTCCAATCCCAAAAAAGTCCCCCCCTTGACCTCATTTCTCCCTCAGCTTCCATCCTACATTTCTGCCCTCTTTGTTGCAAAACTACTCAAAAGAATTGTCAACTCAGTCTGAGTTGACAACTGAGTTGTCAACTCAGTCAACTCAGTCGACTCAGTCTCTAGTCACCCCTCCTCCTCGATCCACTTCTTCACTCAGCTTCTGGGATACCATGCTTTCAGGTTTTCCTCCTACCTCACTGGTCACTTTGCCTGAAGTTCCTTTGCTATTCTTCCTCCTCTCCCTGACCTCTTACTATGGGAGGGTCGCAGGGCTCAGAGCTTGGTTCTCATCTCTTCCGTCTATACTTGCTCTCTGGTGAGTTCACCAGCTTCAGGGCTTTTCTCTTCTTCTCTACTTTTCTCCCTTCTGTCCTCCCTTTTTTCTCTCTGCCCTTGTATTATGTAAAACAATCAAGCTTCTTAGTACTAAGCAAGACTCTTCTTTCCTTTTTTCCTCTTTTTTTTTTTTTTTGGAGGGGATGGGGAGAATTTTATTGGTTAAAGAGGGAAGAAAAGCTATGTTCATTTTCTTATTAGTTAATTTTTGGTGCTGATGTACATAGTAAATGCAATGCACACAACGTAAGCTGCCTCCAAATCTAAATCCCCACCTTTCAAAGTCTAGCCTACTTCCTAGTCATAATTTAAACCAAGCACATGCAAAACACAATCTTTTCCAAATTCCAGGCTGAAAAGAATGCCTCTTTGTATGCATATCATGTACAAATAAAACCAAACAAATCATAAGAACATCACTGGAACTATGTGGAAAGGGTGCTTGAAAAAGTTTCTCCTAGTCAAGTGGTGATTAATGAAAATTTATTAACTATTAACTATCGTATGGTCCTCATGATTACTAATTTAATATAGGTTCAACCTCACTGGTGCTCTATTCATGTGGTATCTTCCTTCTTATTCTTCTACTTTAGTGAATATCAAATATGAGTAAGAGTACATGTTTATCTTGAATTCCTTTGTTGCAGAGTCTCTTGCTCAGAGAACTAGCTCCTCTTGATGATGGGTGTTCACCACTAGGAGGACCAGTTGCTGTGCCATGTCCTAGTGTAAGAGAGAACTGAAGCACTGTTTGCCACCACACCAAATGCTCCCAGACTGCTGTCTTTTTTAAATGTTTACTTATTTATTTTGAGAGAGAGAGCGTACAAGCTGGGGAGGGGCAGAGAGAGAGGGA
This sequence comes from Puma concolor, assembly GCF_028749965.1. Taxonomy (NCBI): domain Eukaryota; kingdom Metazoa; phylum Chordata; class Mammalia; order Carnivora; family Felidae; genus Puma; species Puma concolor. Next base: position 50,160,874 of record NC_141676.1, on the reverse strand, counting down.
GACAGAGGATCCAAAGCAGGCTCTGCGCTGTCAGCACAGAGCCTGATGCAGGGCCCGAACTCATGAACCATGAGATCATTACCTGAGCCACCCAGGCACCCCAGACTGCTGTCTTTTAAAAGCATTCCCTCCACTATCAAGAACTACCGTGTTTTATCCCTTGCTACAACTGTCATGAGAAAAGCAGTCAAGAGTCATAGGTAAGAACTCAGGCCCTGGAGTCCCAAAGATCTCTGCCACTTTGTCCTCCTGACCTCAGGCCAGTTAGCCTAAGTTAATCTCTAAGCCTGACTGGTCTTGTCCGTAGAATCAGGAAAGAATCATGTCTATGGCAATTATGAGGGCTGTGCGGTGTCAAAGGCACTCAGCACATGCCTGGTACTCAGTACACATACTCAGCGCAAGTTAGCTGGGACTACAGTTCTCCCCATCCTCCAGTGGTCAGTAAGCCACTCTGTAGCAGCCTCACTTGCCCCTTCTAAATGTGATTTCTATTCTTCCAGGCTTGGAAACCAGGTATCAAGCTTGTCTGAAATATATGTTCCAAAAAAAAAAAAAAGATGAAATAAGCTCTGAGTAAAGACCTAAAAGGCTTCTATATTACTAACAGCAATTTTCAACTAGTATCTGCTGTGACATGTGTAAGACACACTCTCATGGGCCTCAGCAGCTTTATGTGTAATTTCCCTGGTTCAAGCTACAACTCTTTGAGAAAATGAAAAAAAAAAAAAAAAAAAGGTGTTTTCATGTATTACAAAGGTAGAGTTGAGAACAGCCAAGCAAAAAGATGTGAGCTTTAGTGATATTTATTCTGGAGTCCCCGTGTCTTTTTTGGTTCTTTCACTGATTCCAGATTGGGGGCAGGGGGGCTGTTGGTTGTTTGCTTTCAGGTAGATGAGGTGTTCTGTCTCTCTCAGCAGAGCCACATGGGAGGCATTTGTGTCCACCTAGGGCTCTGATCCTAAGAGCCCTTATCAGGAGGGATTTGGCATGGTTTCAGGCACAGAGTTGATAATCCTGGATTTGGAACATGTTATAAATGTGAAATGCTTTTATAAAATCCATAGAATACTATCTGTCCAAAACATCTACTGTCAACACTTGTGTAAAAACCTTCAATGGCTCATGGCTCCCTGTAAGATTAGGTCCACCCTTCTGAGTTTAGCACTCCAGGCCCTTCACCACCCAACTTCACACGCTTCTAATCTTATCTCTCACTGCTAAGCCCCATGCACCCTACCAACTGACCAAATCAGGCCATTAATCAGTCCCCATACATGCCAGGTACTCTATCCTTTGGCCTAGATCATTCTCTCTAACTAATGTTCTTCCCATTATTAAAAAAAAAAACACAAAACAAAACACACACACACACACACACACACACACACACACACACACACACAACTCATATGTTCTTTCAAGGCCCAAATCTCTTGAGATTTTGCTGTATTCTTTCCAGTGCATTTTGTATTTTAAGTAAATGTTTATCAACCAAGTCCCAGACCCAGGTAGGCCCCCAGAGCTCACACGGGGCACCCCTTCACCTAACAAGAAGCAAATGAAACCAGAGAACTCATCTGATTTGCCCAAAATTACACAGCAAATTAGTAGCAGAGACAGGACCAGAACTTGGGTCTTTCTCCCTTGCTCCTCAGGATTCCATGTAATGAAAGTCACAGTCATAATTAGCTAGTATTTACTGAGCATTTACTATGTGCCTGGCACTGCACCAAGTCCTTTGTGGATTATCGCATTTAACTGCCATGTTAGATCTAATGATTATCGTCATTTACACATTAAGAACATGAGACTTAGAGATGGTAAGTAACATACACAAAGTCACTGAAGAGATTAGGTCGAGGCTGGCCTATGTGCTTCCCCACCAAGCCATGCTCACTTTTACTTATTTTCTAAAACATCTTTTCATCCCTGTAGTCAGTGTCCCCAAATGCTTGTTTAAAATTTGACACATGTGAGTCAGCAGTGTCCTTTCTCCTTACTCCACCTGCCTTTCTGAGCACGTGTGCTTGTCAGCAATCTACCAGCTGGCCCAGAAGTTGGTTCTCCCGAAAGCAGAGAAGCTCCTTGCTTCTGTGAAGCAGCCCAAGCTTCACAGCGCTTACCGTCGTATGTCACATACGGGACCTGGAACCCTCTGGCACTGTTCCCTTCATTGGACTTAAACTGAATCCACAGCTTCTTTGACCTGGAGGTGAAGGCGATGGGGCGTTCATAGGTCTGACAGGTTTCGTATGTTGTCACAGAATTCGATGAAGCTGCCAAGGGAAGTTAGAGAGGGCAAGGTTCAGGACTCATCCTGAGCAGCAGACAATGAACACTCATTGTTTCAAAGGAAAACACCGTAAAACAAGTTATGCTCCAGAGCTCTTTGGGCTCAGCTCATAGGAGCCAAAGTCCTGGGAATTGAGTGGACTCCACTGGTGATTGCAAGCCCCCAGGGAAGGCTAACTGAAATGCCCATGGCTAGGCAAACAGCAGCAGCCCAGGCTGCGGTGCTCACTGCAGGGGCTAAGGAGAGGCCGTCTAATTCCAGAGCTACCTGCTGTCATCCAGCAATAACCACCCCCAATCCCCGCATGCTCCCAAAGACTAGGTGGTGCACTACGCACTTTATGGACTTTATCTCACTTAATCCTCTGAAAGCCATAGGAAGTCAGTGCCACTGTTAACTCATTTACAGAGTTTAAGCATTTGCCCAGGGTCACAGAGCCAGTATGTGGATAGCTCAGAATTCAAACCCACACCTGACTTCAGACACTGTAACCACTAATAAGAGTGGCAAACACAATGGCTCCATGTGTCATTATTATTCTAAGTGCTTTATGTACATGAAGTCATTTATTCCTCATGATAACCCTATGAGGTAGCAACCATTATCATCCCCATTTTAGCAGATGAGAAAAAGGAGTTGCAGAAAGAATCAGAATGTATGTCCAAGATCACGGAACTAACAAAAGGTGAAGCTGGGTTCAGGTCTAGGCAGTCTGGCTGCTGAGCTCACTCACTACACTGCCTTGAAGTTGTGTTGCTGGCAGTGTCCCTTAATGGGCACTGGGTCATGCGTCAGGATAGCAGGAGGGTCCCTCCTGGCTGGACTATGACTTTAGCCTCGGTCAGTCCCAAAGCCATGAGTGGCTTCCCACAGTGAGACAATGGTCTGGGGCCTGGCTTCCATGAGCTTCATTGGCTCTGTGTGATGTTGTGGAAGAGGGTCCCCGGCGAGCCCGGGGGGGGAGACTGACCTGCAGAATCACTACCTCTGGGATTCAGCAAGAGGCCTCAAGTTGGGTTTGTCTAAATTTTGTTTCTTGGCAAACACTATAAACTCATGTCCCATCTCTGTTCTAATACAGAGGTGACACTCTAGCCTTGCTGTTCACATTTAAAGCTGGGGAGCATGTCAGCAGGCTTCCACGCTAGCCTTAGAGGGGAGGGGAGAGAGGGGACGCACAGGTTTTCCGCATCACCAGGTAGTCTCCACAGTCATCTTCTATGGGCAGGAAGATCTCAGGGACCACAATCAAGATTCGGCGCTTGGGCGGTGGGTTGATGGTCCATGTACACTCCGTGTTGGCTGGGTAATTGCCTGGGTAGTTTGGGGATTCAATGTATCCGGTGAAATCTCCCAGCTCCCCTCCACATCTTCTGTCTGGAAGAGGAAATGCCATGAGTTATGAAGGCACAGCATTTTCATCATTCTGTCATGGCCACCAGCAGCTCAACTGAGGAGAACCACTGCATCCTCTTGCCATTGAGGAATGGCACCATCTCAGGAATTAATGTGTCCTGTAATGCCTACGGTCGCCTGTGGGAGCCTAACTACACTAACTCCCCACACAGAGCTCACCCCACTGAGTTCCCCTCTGAGTTACCATTTTCTCTTTAACTTGAAGGTGCTCAAGATCAGAGGAAGGCACTCATGAAACAAAGGATGAATTTAGTTTTCAATATTTTGCTTACAAAGTCTAGGTGCCAGGGGAACCCATGACATAGAATTTCTAGGTCTTTAAAAATAGGGAGAACAGAGCTGACTGCTAACTAGAGGATATGTGGCCCTTTCCTAGAGACCTTGATGAATTTATGATAGCCATATTCTTTCTCTTTTCCTTCTGGTCAAGACCACATTTTACTTTTGGTGCAGAAGAAAATTCCAATTAGGTCTCAGTCAATATGGGGCTTGCTGGATACTCACCTCCGGGAGCAAAGATCAGGAGCACTCGCGTGCGCACACACACACACACACACACACACACACACACACACACACCTCAGCCATTGAATCTCCATTCATCCAATAAATGTTAGCAAAAGCTCTGGGAGTTCAGAAATGAGAAAGACACAGTCCTTGCCCTCAAGGGGCTTATTGTATAAAACTGTCAGGTGCACCTGTGCAGGAGAGGATGTCGAAGGGACTATTTTTTTCCTCTCTAATTGTAACTGGCAATTATTTTTTTTAATGTTTATTTATTTTTGAGAGAGAAAGTGTGAGTGGGGGAGGGGCAGAGAGAGAAGGAGACAGAATATCCTAAAGCAGGTTCCATGCTGTAGGCAGAGAGCCCGATGTGGGACTTGGATCCATGAACCATGAGATCATGACCTGAGCCAAAGTCGGACACTCAACCAACTGAGCCACCCAGGTGCCCTGTAACTGTGAATTATTATTCCCACTAGAAAAAATTTCTTCTTGGAAGGGGGTGGAGTGGGGAGAGCCATGGAGTTGAGAAGGACTCAGCTTCAAGTCTGAAGGACAGCCTGAAGATCCGTGCCATGTGGCTCCTAAGGGCCAATGAAGGGTTGGGGATAGGAGACAAGGAAACAGATTTCATCTGGGTACAGGGAAGAATTTTCTAACACTGTGAACTTCAATCCCAAACTCCTCCAGTATGGGAAGGCCTCCTTGCTCCCCTACACCACTGTGTTAATGACAATGAGTCAGCTGAGATTCACTTCTGACCTTTACTGGAGAATTTTACATAATGGTTAAAAACCAACCAACCAGCTAAATATACAACAAGTCCTTGAATGATCTGCTCCCCATTCCTACAGGACACAAATAAAATTCCTTTGTGTGGCATTCAAGGCTTCCCTTCCTGTTCTGCCTCAGATTCCACTCAGACATTCCATGATCCAGGTCCAGGGGGTCTCTCAAAAAGCCTTTCATTTTTCTGAGTGTGTGTTTCCTTCCAGCTGTGGTCTCAGGTATAAAGCTCTTTCTCCTGCTCTCCCCCCACCCTCTCCATCAAAACCTTCTCATGCCTTCCAGAAGCCTTCCCTCATCTCTCTAGGCAGAGTTAATTGCTCTTTCCTCTTCGATCCTACAGCTTGTGCTGCCTGCAGGGCAAGGGACTTATTCTGCTTGGAGGGCCTCGCATTTGACAGGTCCTCAAACAATGTTTGCTGAACTGAAACTCTGCTTGTGGGAGGAAATTTCAGTGAGCATAGCCTGTCAATGTGCCCAGAGAAGTAGCCAGGATCAACACAAGTAAGTACCTGGGAGCCAAGCCTGGCTCTCCTTCGGTGCTGACCTGCAGTGCGTGAGCTGGGTTAACCGTGTCCTCATGGTTCTCAAGGCACCTGGGACCCCTGCACCAACCCCCCCAGTGCCAGGTGGACCCAGGCACCTCCCTCTTGGTCAAGACTGTGAAAGCCTTAGAGAGACCTACCTTTACATTGAGTTATGTTTGTGGAGCCATCAAAGTCAGTGGTAGTATTTCCTGGGCAAGAAACACAATTATTTTTTCCAAATTCAGGTTGATATGTTCCTGCTGGGCAACGAATACATCGGTGAGTGGTGGTGTTGTAGAAATGTCCAGGTGAACATTGAACTGTGGGGTCGGGGGAGGGTGGAGAAAATGAAAAAAAAATTGTGTTTTCATCAACGGTCACATAAAAGTTTTCACAGTTGGTGAAATAAATGTGTATGCCCAAATGAAGTACTGCTTTCCTACTAATCTGGGGCTAATCAACACTTAATTCCCTAAATAGCCAGCTTGGGTGGGACCTGTGACTCACGACACTGAGCAAAATACACAGGGAACAAAGTATGGGTGTATCTTCAAAGAGTTTACAGTCCATGCAGAGTCAGGCATAAATGAGCACAGCCTGAGTTCTCATGCAAAGCACGCTTGTGAGCTGTGAGGGTGCTTAACTGATGCCAGGTCCTGGGAGAGGTGGCAGTGGGTCTCTGGGGAAGGGCAGGACCTATATGGGAGGGGGGCCAGGGGAGGGGGCTGAGAGGGAGGAAGGCTGGAAAGAAGGAGCCAAGAACCTGTTGCATAAAACCTGTTCACCTCTCCCAGACCAGTCAGCCCTGTCTGAAGGGGGCCAGGTGGCTAGGGGAGACCACATCTAGGGAGTTCCCATGCTCCTTGTATATCCTGCAGGAGTGGATGGTGCTGGGACCTGACCTCTCAGCTACTGGGACACCACACAAGGCACCTCTGGGCTGGGCTTGATAGGAGCTTTACCAGACCCCCACGGTTCTCAAAAGGGAAATTCAGCTCTGGAAAAAAGCAAGCTGCCAAGTCCTCACCTCTGGTTTCACAGTCCTGGAAGGAAGTGGCTCCCAGATGTTTGGTAGGGAGGCCTCCTCCACAGGGGAAGCAGGAAGTACGGCCGGCCTCAGGCTGGAATGTGCCCAGGGCACAGAGCTGGCAGGGTGCAAAACCATCTGCAGAATATTCACCGGGTTGGCACAGACCTGGGGAAACCAATGACCCTAAGTGAGCAAGGCCCCCTGGTCAGACCCTTTCCCATCTTTCTGTAGATGAGCTCAGAACTTGGTGAGACCTATTGCCCTATGCTGACCTGAGCTCCCACCTCTGTGAGAGGAGCCCTCTCCTGCCCTGCCACTGACCCTGAGTAGGTGGCATGTGAGTGCTTGATGTTTACACACAGAGCTACAAAGCATTGTGCCAAGATGGAGACCAAGGAGCCAAGTGTTAACTGCTTCCAAAGTTGGGGTGAGGCCTGCATTTGCTTAAGGCTTAGGACTACACAGTGCCCAGATAGCCCCTGCAATGCAGGAGCCCCCAGAGAGGGTTCTCTGCTCTGGAATCAATCCGGTAATCTGTCCCAGAAGTACACTCTTACCCAGCTGCTACATCCTAGTGATATAAAGACTCTCTGGTCATGAAAGAAAGAGTCTCCCTGTTTTATCAATTATATACACTAAGTTACATCTTACACTAGAGTGTGCCCTGGACTCCCCCTACTAAATCCAACCAATCGAATCCACATTGATAGAGGGACCCAGTGGGTCTTTAAGCACCAGAGGGACTTTAAGCACCTTACTTTATTATTTTTTAAGTTTATGGCAAGAAGCACAGCCATAAACCAAAGGATTTCTAAAAGCACATGTTCTTTAGGAATTAGCTTGTCATTGCCAAGGTATTATGAAAATCTGTTGACTCTTGTACTGCTGATCTCTCCCTTATTAATTTTCACAGTCTTCTTTCTACCTATAAGTTCTAGATATAATGACATTTAATGAACACACACCCAGGGGAAGAGTCTGGAATCTGTCAGACCTATGTTCTGATGCCAGATCCTCCACTCTTTGGCTGTGTGACCTTCAGTGAATTACCTGACCCTCATAAAGTTGTTGTAGTGATACAACAAGCAGAGGACTAATTCATGTAATGTACTTTGCCTATGCCTGGCATAGGTAAGTACTCAATAAATGTTAGCAATTATTATTATTATAATTACTACTAACATTATTATTATAAATATATCTTAATAATGTCACATACAAGTATAAATAGATGCTCCAAAGTGCTTCCTTATCAACCCACAGTTGGTCCTAGGATTTCATAACAGGCCAAAGATATGGTAGGAGTCACGCAGTTAGTCTAAGGCTCTGATTTTTAAACCCTTTGAAAGATCCCACAGTTGAGTCTGGAGTCATGTAGGTGGGAACTAAAGCTGACTCTGGGAGTCACTGGGAGGAGAGGCAGGGGCCACCTGCTCTCCACCACAGACATCACCTACAAACTGCCGTGTCAGATCACACCTTCTATGTGAGCCCACAGAGCATCAATACAGCTGGCCACTTAATCAAAAATCAAAAATCAAATTACTTTATTAATAAAATAAATAGGAAATAAGCCCACAAAAATCTAAATCAACCTGGCTCTAGAGTTAACATAAGGGACATGAAAAACTCTTCACAGTTTTAACAAAGTCACCAAATGGTTACTCCTTAAAAATCAATACGGTATGAATTTGAGACCAAAACTGGACAAACAGTGAGAACCACTTTCTCCACTGTAACACTACACACTGGGAGATCATTCAGGTGTCAAGGTATATTTATTTATAGTGAGTAAAGTGTGCATTAGCAACACTTACACCTTCTTTTCTGACAATGCCTTCTATCAACTTTTCATTTATTTGTCCAAGTGAGCATCACCCCAGCATGTGTTGGGCACCAAGGTAGGCACTTGAGCCAAAGATAAACCCAGTGTGGTCCCTGCCCATAGGAAGCCCATGGTGCAGTATGCATTGTCTGCACTGAAACGTTACTTAACACCTTCCATCTAAGCAATATTGGAGACCGGAGGAATAAGAAGGAGCAGATGGAACCCTTACCTCCACATTCAGATATATTCCAAGCTTCTGGAGTCTTCAGGGCTCCTGGATTTTCCGGTCTTGGGCACGGTTCACATGTGATTTGTCCTTCCTCATTTTGGAAGGTTCCATTTGGACATAAAATGCAGCGTTCTTGTGCTCCATCATAATATGTCCCAGCCCTGCAACTGACTAGCCAAAGTGGGAAATGATCTGGTCAGTGAGGGGACAGAGGCCAAGAAAGGAAGAGTGCTAGAGATAACAGTAAACAGATGGCATTGACCCCACACTCCTTCATACAAACCCCTGAATACAGAATGTGTGCCACCTTTGGGTTTTCTGTGCACACCCCTCTGCCATGATCCCTATGGCCCACTGTTAGAGGTGTTTACAGGTTTTCTTTCCCTAGACCATGAACTCCTTGGAAGCAGGGATCACAGTGGTCTTAATTATCTTTGAGCACAAACACTTGATGACTTTTCCTATTTCACAGAGCTGTCAGAAGGATTATAAAGTGAAAATCATTCACTGAACATAGGCCCAGCGCTAAAGGAATAGAAACGAGGGTGCTATTAATTCTGGCTGATGGCATCCCTGAAGGCTTCCTAGAGGCCACATCTGTGTGCGACATTAAAGGATGAATAGGATCTCCCCAGGAAGAAAAGGGGGCAGGTCATAAAAGGTCATGCTTGACATATAGGAAGAGAGGGAAGAAAGGAAGTTTAGGATAGATTTTAAAAATTCTTGAATGCCAGGCATTTGGATTTTATTCTTCAGGTAGAGGAACCATTGAAACATTCACTCTCTGGTGGCTGTGAGGAGGGTGATCTCAAAAGTCTTACCAATAAGCTCTCCAACATAGCACGCTTCATGTTTGTAATCAAATTAATATATTATAAAGAGGAAACCATGGTAAATGTCTCCTGAAAGACTAAACTACAAGGAAATTAATAAACTATGCTTCTGACTTTATTTCTGGTATTATTAGTTATTAAATATAGATTTATATCTTATTTTAGAATATAAATATAAAACAAATATGCTTAATTGGGTTCTTTAATATCATATTCAAACATCATCATAACCATCAAAATAGCCTTTCTAATGGCTAACATTTACTAAGTACTTAATATCTCCTGTTAACCATGCCCAAATCTTTACGTACATTATCTCATATCCCCCAAAACAACCCTATAGGGGTGCCCGGCTGGCTCAGTCAGTAAAGCATGTGACTTTTGATCTCAGGGTCATGAGTTTAAGCTCCACTTTGGGCATGGAGCCTACTTAAAAACAAGCAAACAAACAAAGAAACAAACAAACAAAACCCTTAGGATCTAACAACCCTAAGGAGTTAGGTACTATTTTTAACTACATTTTACAGAAATAGAGACTTAAGGACGTGAAATAATTTGGCCAAGGTCCCACAGATAGTCTGTGAAATACACCTACAGTGAGATTAAGAGTCTTGGATTTAAGGGGAAGAAAGTTCTCTAACAAAAGTGCGGAATCATAATTCAAGCCTTTCCCAAGGATTCTCTATGTGGCATTAGGGGACCTTGACTAGAATAAACATATTCTCTCTCTCTCTCTCTCTCTCTTTTTAAAATTTATTTATTTATTTTGAGGGGTGATGGTGGAAAGAGAGCACAAGGGAGGAGCAGAGAGAGAAAGAAAGAGAGAGAATCCCAAGCAGCCTCTTTGCGGTCAGCACAGAGCCCAATTCAGGGCTCGAAAACACACACCATGAGATCATGACCTGAGCTGAAACCAAGACTCAGACATTTAACCAACTGAGCCACCCAGGCCCCCCTCTCTTTTTTAATGTTGACTTATTTTTGTGAGAGACAGAGGGGAGAGAGAGGGAGAGACAGAGAGTGCACACACAAATGAGCATGAGTGGGAGGAGGTGCAGAGAGAGAGGGAGACAGAGAATCTGAAGCAGACTCCACGCTGTCAGTGCAAAGCCCAGTATGGGGCTTGAACCTATCAACCATGAGATCATGACCTGAGGCGAAGTTGGATGCTCAACCGACTGAGCTACCTAGGCACCTCAACACATTCTCTTTTCTACTGAAGCTGCTAAGAAATAGAAAATAAAATGTCACATGATAAAATTAGCTATCATATCTCTTCAATGTCTGTGAGGAGGAATATCTGTTTTCATGCAATTTGCATTTATACTTTTAGGGTTAAACATGGCAAGGTTCTCTATTACCATTAATAAAAATGTCTTTTCATTATTCACTCCAAAATCTAAAAAAGAAAAAAAAAACCCAAATGAGGTTTTTTCTAAATCATAATAAGCCAAAATATACCATATTTCAAATATTATTTCTACAATTAAATGTCATCAATCAATAAAGTATACTCTAAATTCAAATTTTTAATACTTTTTTATATTGTTTGGATTGTCTTTGATAACATTCATAGTATCATTTTATTTAATTTTATCATATTTTTTTTAAAGTTGAAAGTGAACCGGGGCGCCTGGGTGGTGCAGTCGGTTAAGCGTCCGACTTCAGCCAGGTCACGATCTCGCGGTCCGTGAGTTCGAGCCCCGCGTCAGGCTCTGGGCTGATGGCTCAGAGCCTGGAGCCTGTTTCTGATTCTGTGTCTCCCTCTCTCTCTGCCCCTCCCCCGCTCATGCTCTGTCTCTCTCTATCCCAAAAATAAATAAAAAACGTTGAAAAAAAAAATAAAAAAATAAATAAAGTTGAAAGTGAACCAAGCTCTCTTGCTTTCCTGGCAAATGTTATAATGAGTCTAATGTACAGATATGCGGCTGACAGAGTCTATAATTCCAGACCTAATTCTCGAATAGGAGAACCACTGGATAGAGGCTTCCATAATGACTCTGGTTTCAGTTCATCTCCCATGAAAAGTGGTGCTGGATTATGTACTGGGAATTCCTGACTTCTTATCCTGTGTCCCTCCTGACTGACCTAGGATGGGCCTACAGCAGGCCAGTAAGTGACAGAGTAACTCCTTCATGGCTCTACCAAGTCAACTGTCATGAAGTCTGGCAGAAAGTAAATAAAACCTGGGCTGTCTGTCCGGATTCCCTCCAGCCAAGCTATTTCCATTTCTGTAACATGCATGTGCCTAGAGGGAAAGTACCAGACGGCGGCAATGATTTCAAAGCCTCAAGAATCATAACTTTGAGTCAGATCAGCACAGTCTGTTCCATCATAGTTGCCCTGGAAAACGGATCCCTTCCATGGATGGACAGGAATGGCTCTGGTTCTCACTGGAATGAGTAACTGGATGGGCTCCTGCTGCTCTGGGTTTCCACTCTTCCTTAGTACAATTTAAACCCCCAAAGCCTTTTCAAGATTACATTTTGAGAAGCCTCACAATGTCCCACATCTGTTGCAATTTTCCAACTGAGCAAAGGGCTGAGAAATGGCCCCTTGGGCTGCCCTGCAGAAAAGAGGGCACTGGTTCTTTTTTCTCCCAGTGAAAGGCCTGCTTCACACAAACAAACTCATATTGTCACTCACAGTTTCCATTTTCCTTCCAGAAAGACCTACAGAAATAATTCCTGCCAAGCACCTTCCAAATTAATTTGTTTCTTTCACAAGGGAAAAATGAGCTAAACAGTAAAAAGTGATGCTGAATGTCATGAAGAGATGCCTGAAAACAGCTTTTTGCAAATGTGCTGAAGATCTGGCCTAAAGAGGCCTCAATCACACGTTCCAGTTGGTTCTCTTTTCTCCTCCAGCAGCCAGCTTGTTTTGCTGCCCCAGACAAAGGAGTCAATTGCCCCCAGAACACTTCACGATCACAGCAAAGCTTTTGTGTGTCTTCAGTGACCATTAAAATCCCATTCTCAAATCCCACACAGCTGTTTTCTCCCCCTATTAAAAAAAAAAAATACAAGAAAGCTTTTCTGATGCAAAAAGGAGAGACCAGCAGGGACCAGGATTAATGGCGACAAAGAGACCTGAAGGCTCACCCTCTTTTCAACACTATGGCCTTTGAGTATTTCAGGCTATGGACAAACACTATGGTCTCTCTGTGGTGAAGATGGTGAACCTAATAAAAGAGGTCACTCTCTAGCATCTGACTTGTTTTCTTACGAGGCACGCCTTGACTTCTGAAGGAAAGCCACAAGCTGCCCACGCCGGCCATTCCCAGGGTGTTCTGGAGCTGCTGCTTTGTCACAGCTCAGAGGCTAAGACAATGCTGTGGCCTTGGGATTCTGGTTTGAAGCTCTTTTAAAGGAGCTGTTCAGAATAACAGGAAAGAGCACCCCTTGGGGCTGAGAGGCTGAGCTGTCACACCCATCCAGGTTTCTGGTGTGTGCTCAGGTTTGCTGTTTGAAAACGTTCTTAGAGTTGGGGCAGAGAGATGAGTGCAGCTGACACCTTTCTGGGGGGGTGGAGGGTTCCCCAAGGCATGCTGTGTTCTCTTCCTGCCTAGTTAACTGGGGCTGAGATGTCACTTCCTTCAGAGGGCCTCTTTTGCCCTGGATTTAAATATTTCCCCAAAGATTTGCCCTTTGCCCTCTTTTGTTTTAATGTTGGTGGCTATCCTTGGGATTTCATCTGTTGTCCCTGTGAAAATTCATTACTTCAGTTAAATGCTTAGCGTTAATGATGTGCTAAGCACTGTTCTAAACAGAACTGGAGATATAGCAGAGAAGACAGATAAGGTCCTGCCCTCAAGGGGCTCTCATTCTAGTGGAGAATAGGGACAATAAGTAAGCAAATAAATAAATATATAGTAGAATGCTACCTAGATGTAAGTATGAATGGAGGAAATTGCAACAGGGTAAGAAGGTAGGAGAGTGGTGGAGTGGGGGTTGTATATATGTTGTCTTAAAGAGCATCCAGGCTTTCCTCTCTGAGCAGAGACCAGACTGAAATGAGGGAAATGGCCTTGTGATGGGATTGCCTAATGGAAAAAAAAAAAAAAAAGCCAGTGTAGCAGGAACACAGTGAAAGGGTCAGGGTGATAGAAGAGGAATTCTAAAACGCAAGCAAGGGCCAGATTACATAGGTTCTTGAAGGTCACGGTAAGAAAATTAGACCTTACACAAGGTGTATTGGAGGCCTCGCATAGGGGAGCCACATGATCTGACTTATGTTTTAACAGATCGTATGGCTGCTATGTGGAGAACACACTGAGTCAGGCAAGGGTAGGAAAACGAGTCAGAGCCTGTCACAATAGACTGGGCCCAGGATGATAGTGACTTGGAATAGAGCGGTAATGATGGAGGAAGACAAAACTACGTAGATCCAGGATATAATCTGAAAGCAGATATGATAGGATTTGCTAATGGACTGGATGAGAAGCATGAAAGAATGAGAGAGGTCAAGAAGACTGTGCGGTTTTCAATTTGAGCAATGAGGTAAATAGAAGTGCTATTTGCTGAGATGAGGGAGAAGCAGGTTTTACTTGGGAGGGAGGAGGGAGCAGGATAAAATGTTTTGTGGAGTTTAAGATGTCTGTTGGCCATGCAAGTATTGACATTGAGAAGGCATTGGTCTTATTATTGGTCTCCAAGGTAGCATATTACACCTCGGGGTTCACAAAATGATCCACTGGGTGCGGACAAAGAATTTTCCCATCTATGCCTATTAATTTTTACCTAAAAAAAAAATAAGAAATAAAGAAAGGTTCACTGGTTTAGTGTAGGGTATAACATTGGTCCCACAGTCTGTCCACATCTCCATGAGTCAGAGACACATATGAAGTAACAAGGTCTCCAAGGAAAGGGAAAAACAGGCATCCACAGCTCTGAAGTTGGGAAGGTACTGACTGCTTTACTTCTTTTCAAAGTATTGAGAATTACAGTTTGCCTAGTTGAATAGATCTCTTGATTTTATTATCCAGTTTCAACCAAGCTAACTGGCACAAAATAGAGAGCAGCTTCATACAATCATACAGAAACCCTGGACTGAGCAGGTATGGGTAAACAGCAGGGAAGAGCCAGGTGGAAATGCCTTTCACTACCAAACTAGTTCTTTGTCAAACATCAAGAGATGGAAACAGTAATGATTTCATCAGACCTGACAAGAGTTGAGCCAAAACACTAGCAACTCACAAAAAGACTATTTGAAAGATGGCTTTATAACCACTACTGTTAGCAATGAACCTTTCCAAATTATAAATATGGCACCTTAAGATGCTGGCCAGTTATTTTTAAATTTTGTTTACTTAATCTGTAACTCATTCTTCTATCTTTTATGATAAGCATAATATGTTAGCCAATAGTATAAGTATGTGACTTTTACATAAACATTCATAAATTCAAAAATATTTCACTGTGTGTGTGTGTGTGTGTGTGTGTGTGTGTGTGTGTGGTAAACAACATTGAACACACCCTGAGATAAAGAAGTCCATAATTCAAAAGAGAGGTTAGAGCTGGAGAGGGCAGTTTGGCAGTCACCAGCACATGGTGGTATTTAAAGATCTGGCAGCGAATGAGGTCATGTAGGAGAGTGTGAAGATACAAGACGGGGGACAGAAGACTGAGCCTTGGGATATCTGATGTTTAGAGATCAAAAATTAGGGGAGAAGCAACATGTAAAATAAAAAGGGAGCAGCCATTGAGGTGGGAGGAGAGCCAGAAGAGTGTGGTGTCTGAAACTCAGGAGAAGAGAGTGCTTCCAGGAGGAGGGAGTGGAAATAAGTACCTGGATGAGAGTTGGCAACTGGACTTGGTAACATAAAAGTGGTTCAAAAAGCGTAATAGTGCTTTTCTTGGGAAAAGCAGTTTCAGTAGAGGGGTTGGGAACAAAAACCAGACTGACTAGAGTTGAGGAGAAAATGGGAGGGGAGGACGCAAAGACAGCAAGTTTAGATAACTCTTTCAAGGCGTTTGGCTCTCTGGGGGTGGGGGGTGGTCAAAGAAATGAGGCAGTATTTGGAGAGAGGCATGAAGTCAAAGGAGGGTTTGTTTGGTTTTTCAGACAAGAGATAGGTTTGTGTGCTGTTGGAAATGATCTAGCAGAGAGGAAGAATTCTGAGATGAGGGGTCACTGGGGACAATAACAGGAGCAATGTTTTTGAGAAGGTGAAAGCAAATGGGCTCCAGAGCCCAACTGGAGAAGCTGACCTTGGCAGGAGCATGGGCTATTCATCCATTTTTACAGGAAGTGGGTCAGAGTATGTGTGAACAGATGCAGGACAGGAGGGCTGGTCTGTACATGATAAGATAAAGTTATTTTCCTAGCTCCCAGAAGCTCATGGACATCGCTGCCTGGAAGTCTTGCTGCAACTCAAATTTAACTTGCTCAAAGGGAATGCTTCTCTTCCCTTCCCTGCCCAGTCCTTCCTATCCCTCTGGCTTTGCTCTTTATAAATGGCATCTCTACTCCCCCAGGCACCAAGACTCCAACTCTTGCAATCCCGCACGCAGTTATTATTCCAGACCTATTTCCTCCCTGCCCCATCAGTCAGCTGCAGCATTCTGCGGCTGTGTCCCTTTTGTCCATCTGCTAATCATCACCTCTGTGGCACTAGGGTCCTTTGATCCTCACCATCTCCTATCTAGAGATGAATAACCTCCCAACTACTTCCCTTGCCTTCTGTTCCTCCCTGCTTCAGCCCTGTCACAGCATAAAGTCATACTAAAGTACTTCTCGGACTGCTTCCCTCCCTGACTCCAAAACCTCCTTGACTTGACTCCCAGCACTCCTCTTAGCATCTTTGATTCAGAACTCAGCCTTTAGTCTCCTTTTCTGAGTTTTCTTTCTTTCTCATGCTCTCTCAAGAGCCTATTTTTTTCTGCTTTTCCTATAAATCTTTTCTGATTATTTCTTCCCCAGTGATCACATTCATCCAGCCATTCAACCAACCCACAGGCTTTTTCTTCGTGCCTCCTTGCATATGCAACAGGGCTGGGTGAGATTAAGGACCTATGGGAATGAAATGAAGGATCAAGGCCAAGTCAGAAACCTCTGAGCTCACACTGACTTTTCCTCTTCTCAATCCCTAATCCAATTTATTACCAAATGTTACTCACATTTCCTGCTAAGTATTTCTAGAATCCATCGCTTCTTTTCTACTCCATCTAGTGCCTTCATGTTCTCAACATCTCTCATGCAAAGCATTCAAAGCCTCCCAAGTTGGGTTTTCTGCCTCTGATCCTGACTCTCAATACAGTAAAAGAAATCTTTCTAAAATACAAATATGACCTGGACATTCCCTGATTACAAGCCCTCTAATGGCACCTTGTCACCTAGCTATAAAGTCAAGGCTCCTTAGCAACATATTCAAGGTCTCTCATGACCTGCATGCTTTTCCCACTAGCCTAGCTACCCACCACATCCTACCTTGTGCTCTTGGTTTGGTAATACTGAGGTGTCAACCACCCCCAGGGGCACATCTTGCTCAGTCTCATTCCCCAGCCGGAATACTCCTCCCCATTTACACGTCCTCTGTGCATCCTTTAAAATTCAGTGAAGGCTTCTCTTTGGGGAAGGCTTCTCTAACTCTTCCCTGGGAGGGCTAAGGGTGACTTGAGGGATTGTGTCTTATTTATCCAGGCCTCCTCAGCACCCACTGCAGAGCTGGCCCATTGTGGGTTCTCTATATGAGTGCTATAAGAGTTAGAGAATCACATGACACAGGCTGTACCTGGAAATGAGAGCATTCACACTGAGAGAGGAATACAGGCTCTTGAGACAGATCTGGATTTGAATGCTGGCTCTGCCACTTACTTGCTGAGTGACATTGGCAAAACTCCTTACCTCCCTATGTCTTAGTTTCCTTATCTGTAAAAAAGGCATGATGCAAAAGAGACTTGCAATGAGGACTGAAGGACATAATATATGTAAAGTGCTTAGCACACTGCTAAACACATTGTAAGTGCTCAATAAATGTCAACATTTTGCCAAATTCTGTTTTTTAAACTCTTTTAATGAAAAGAATTTCCTACTACTTGTTGGGATGAGCCCTGGGTGTTTGTATGTAAGCGATGAACCATGGGAATCTACCCCAAAAATAAAGAGCACACTTTTCACACTGTACGTTAGCCAATTTGACAATAAATTATATTTAAAAAAATAAATAAATAAAAAATAAAAGAATTTCCTACCAAGTCTGTGTGATAAGTATTGGTCTAATATTGGTCCATATTGCTAATATAAGCTTTATAATTTCCATGATTTAAAACAGATAAGAAAATTTCTGCATGTTCAATTCCAAATAATTTCTCAATTCTGAAATAATTAAGAAGAAAATGTCTGGCTCATTCCTGCCTCAGGCCATTTGCACTTGGTGATCCCTCCTCAGCCAGAACGTCCGTTGCTTCCATCAGAGCTTTACAAGGCTAGCTCCTTCTCATTTAGGTCTTAGATCAAACGTCACCTGCTCTGAAAGCCTTCTTGAACAACTGTGGAGAGTAATCCGTCCTCCCTTCTGTCCTCTGTATTATTATCTTCATAGCATTTTTAACTTCTGAAATTATTTTTTTCTTTACTTTTTTATTGTCCATGTCCTTCTGTTAGAATGTGAACTTCATAACAGCAAGCTCCTCACCCATTATGTTCACTGCTTCATCCTAAGTTCAGAGTGGTATCTCAATAAATATTGCTTGAATTAATTTTTCTCAATTGCTGCAGAGGAAAGTTACTGCTGTCGAAAGTTGAATTAAACCTTCTCAGTTCTCTCAAGAACTCAGGCACAAAATTATTCCCAGTTTGCCAGTTGCCTGAATTGTGTCTTCTAAAAATTTCCGCAAGTTTTCAGAATAATCAAATATAAAAATATATATTTTGGCAAGTATATTCCTTAAATAATTCATCCTTTATAAAACGATAAATGGCTATGAAAAAAAATAGAAATCCATGTCATCTTTATTTTTTCTTTAGGTATAAAGGGCTTTGTGAATTTTATGGAGTTTAAGGAATTTGTTCCTCAGAGAATGTAATCACTATTTTTTTTTTGACATCAAGCTAGAATTGATCACAGATGGTACAAAGGTCACCTGCAGCAGACTGTCCCCAAAGTTCTTAAATGCCAAATGAATGAGACCTTTCTATGCAAACATAAGTACAATAAATAAAGTGTTTTATTGGTCAGAAGTGATTATGTTCTTTGATGTAACTTAGGACTTTAACATTTATTTTTTAAGTGATATTGGAAAAGCAACAATTTGGTGGAAAAATAGGCAAAGAATGCAGATATTCCCAGAAGAAGAAATCCAAATGGCCACAGACGTATGATAGCATTCTCAGTTTTACTAATAATCTAAGAAAAACAAGTTAAACTTGGTAGAAGTAGACTTCTATGACATTTCAAACCTACAGGCCACGTGCACAAAAAAGGATATTCACTGCAGCATTTTTTGTTGTTAAAAAAATTAGGAACAACTTAATTAAGTGTTCACCAATGTGGGTATGGTTAATAAATACTAGTATCTTAGAACAAATACAGACTAGGAAGCTTTAAAAGAAATAAACTTAACTCCTCTATTAGCATGGAAGGATGTTAATGATCTACTCTATTTTTAGAAACAACCCAGCACTATTCAAATTGTATTGATACATTTTTTTAAAAATGTTTTTTTCATACATCAGCCTATAGCTGCCAGTTATCCTTTTAAGACATGAGTCAGAAACCCTGTTACTCCTCTGCTTAAAACTTTTCGCTGACTTTGTTTCTCACTCAGAATCAGAGTCAGAGCCCTCACCCAGATTTCCATCCCCACCTGGTCTGGCCCTTGGCTACTGCTCTGACGTCCCACCTTTACCCTCCCTCCCCCACCTATCTTCCTGGCCTGCTTTCCCTTACCTTGGGGTTTCAGTACTTGCTCTTTCCTTCATCTGGGACTCTTCCCCCAGATATCCCCATAGCTTGCTTCTTCCATCTCTCACATCTCTGTCCAAATGACACTTTGCAACAACCACAGTCCCTGACCATAGTCTACATTAGGGGAGAGTATGTTCTTCCTCAGCCCTCCCCCTTCCCTGCCACTTTCTATTCCACTTCCCTGCTTACCCTTCATACCCTTATCACCATCCACTACACCACGTATTTCCTTCTTTATTGGTTTGTGGTCTGTCTTCCTCTTCCAGAATTGTAAATGCTAGGAAGGCTAAGATTTTTGCCTTTTTGTGTCATTACTGGATTCCCAGCTCCTAGAATAGTACCTGACACACAGTAGGTGCTCAATAAATATTTACTAAATAAAATTTCATTTTTATATGTATATAACAACAGATATAGAAAAATACATAGCAACCTATCGACAGGGATTCTTTCCCAAGAGTAGGATTAGGAGAGCTTTTACCCTTACTGTATACATTTCTGTACCACTTGAAACATACGCTAATTTGGTAATGGAAAACTAAATAAAAAATATTTTAAAGGAAAAATGTAATGGTTCCATCTTTCCTCCCAGTGACTCAAAATGTTTTTGGGAGCTCCTTTCTGCTGACATTGAAAGTAATTTCCAAAAAGAACTATCCTAGGCATGTCTCCACTGTATATACCATCCAGAGTTCAGAAAATACCAGTAAGCTTGGGATTTATGATGTTCAAATAATCCAGGAATATAAGGAACATACGACAAGCTCCCCCTGTCCCCCCTCACTCACTCCCTGCCCCCTTGCCCATGGCATGTGTCTTCTGAGTAAAAAAAAAAAAAAAAAAAAAAAAAAACCTTTCTAATTAACATATGCAGCCCCTTCTTATACACACTTTCTCCCTTCACCAAGGAAGAAATTTCACTGATAATTCTTTGTGCTGTTTTCTCTACATGGTAAAATCTTCAACACTGCTGTCAGGGTGAACCTGATTTGGTTCCATGTGGGCTACAAAATTCATCCATTGCTAGAGGGAGCTCTTGAGACAAGACACATTGCCTCTCAACAACAAATTCAACCTAACTTAGCATGACAAGCATCTCAGGACACATTAATACACACAACAGTGACATAAACCCCGTACCAAATGTCTTTCACAAGTTGTCATGGTCATGAGGCCTCTGTTTAAGTAACTCTTGATCCTCGTTCTTGAGCCTTTTCCATGGGAGCACAGCCATGGTAGTATTAGTAATACTTTAGTTTTGCCTGATTTCTTCACTGGCCACAAAGCTCCCTGGCAAGCCCGTAAGGCCTCTCTCTACCAGAATAGCAAATGGGGAAAGGGGATGCAATTTAGCTCTCAGAGGCCAGCAGGAAGACTGGTCTGCCTGTCCCTGACAGTTTCTGCAACTCACTCCGTAAAGTAGGGCAGCAACAGCCAACTCTCATCACCATTTTGGTACGGAAACGAACTTCTAGAATTTTAAATGAGAACAAACCAACCAGCTGGGTTGTTTCTTAATTTTTTTTTTCTTTTTAAAAGAGTTAGCTAGAATCAAACTCAAGACTATTTGAAAACCAGCCCCTGGCGGACAATTACACTTGATTTTATACTTGATTTTTACTTCGTTTTGAGAAAGCAACAGAGTTGGGGTTATTGCCCACAACTCTTCTGAATGAGTGCCCTGGGCTCAGCTTTGCTTCTTGCAAAACACTGGCTTATTACTCCTTAGCACAAGCCTCATTTCTAGGGCTTTGTGATTCTAATGCCACTTGAGAAAGGACAGCAATTTTTCTGGAGGGGTCTGGTTATCAAAATGCACCTTACTTGAGACCAGACCACAGGCTTGGAGTCAGACCATCAGTGTGATCTAGAGCCAAAGAACCTGGCCTTCTGAGCTCCAGATTGTTCCTCTGTTCAGTGGAGATAATAAGACCTACCTGGTAAGATGACTGGGTTAAAGGAGATACTACAGATACCGTGCTTAACGTCGTACTTGTGTCAGATGAAAACTCAGTAAATCATTACCATGATTATTATAATGTGAGACTATAAAGTGATTACCTATAAAGCTAGACTCTCACATTATTGCCCAAAACAGCTCTTCTTCACCAACAAATCTCAAGACCGACCACCCTTAAACCTCCTGCCTAGAACTTCATCAGAGAAATAGAATTGGCGTAGTTCAAATGCTGGGTCTCAAACTTAATTCTGAAACACTCACACAGACACACCCATATATGGAACTGACACTACTAGGAGCCTTGGGCTGAAGCTCAGGGATCTCATTAGGCTGCCAAGTGCTCCCCACCCCCACCCCAGCCTTGCCTCTGCACAAAACTATGGTCAGGAGATTGTTCATTGCCAACACTGTTCATTGCCAACATCAGTCGAGCCAGAGGGAGACAATGGGGAACTGACAGTGGAGCGTGCAGAAGGCTCAAGGGTGCCTTACACCTATAGTCCTGCCCCTTGCCTGGGACCACAAGGCTCTGAAGATCGTCATCACTCAGACCCTTTAAGGTCAGCACTCCCTCTTGTCATCAACCCTACCTCTTCCTTTCCATCCCTCAATCCAGCATTTATTAAGTGCCGACCAACAAGCCAGACACTGTGCCAGGTGCTGGGGAGCTCCTGGTCCAGCAGGTACATCAGACACCAACATATAGATCCCAAGTAAGAGTGGTGTCTAGGGTGTTCTCTGGAGTGAGTCCAGAGAGGGAGAATAGGCCACACTTTGGGTTACCCTTAGTCTTCATGGAGATCGAAACAATTCTGTTAGCGAGAAGGTCCTGGCCAGCAGGTCACTCACCACATTGGTGTCCTGCATGGCCCTGGCCCACTCCGCAGGACTCTACTCGGTGTTCAGATGTTCTGGGAGACTTTTTTGCCACTTCAAGGTCCATGCCCGAGAGCTGGAGGTGAAACTGCTCCCTGTGGGCAGCCTTCCGGAGTGCGCGGATGGCTTTCCGGAGCCGCTTCTCAGTTCGCTTTATGATGCAGCTCAGGTCACAGGAAGCTACGGGAATGAGAGGGACAGCAGTGGGAAAGGAGGTCAGGCTGCAGGATATGAGGATGTCCAGACACCAGCTGCAGGACCCACCAACACCCGCTGTTCCCTGTGGACAGAGTGGGGGGACACCTGGGGCTGGGCACCTAGCAGGCTGGGCAGCATTTGATTCCAACAGAAATTTGTTGACCAAAACCGAAGCTTTGAGTTTTTATGGAGCAGATTAAATCATGAGGTTCCAAACCAATTCAGTCTAGTTTGGGAGTGAAAAAAACCAAAAAACAAAAAACAGGAGATACTTCAGTGGTTGCAGTACTTTTTTCCCCCAAGAATGATGAAAAGTGAAAGGCAAAAGAGTAAGGAGCAAGCTGTGAGCAGCCTGACACCAAAGACTGTGTTCAAACCAACCTGTCACCTCCTTTTGGTTAGTTTCAAGTTCAAACTCAACAGTGATAAACATTTCCTTAGTGGCGCTTGGTCGGCCAGGGGCTCCTGGGACTTGCTTGCCAGAGCTGCATGTAAGGTTTGCGTAGCGGAAGCTCTCTTTTACTGAGCTGTGCTTCTCTGTATGAAGAAACAAAATTATCGGAAGCCAGATCCTGGCAAAGCACTCAGTTGAACATTCGCTAGAGCTCAGTAAACATTTCATTAAAACAACTCTCAAGGGACTAAGTGATTAACTCCAGATGCCAAGACGTTGCAGCTAGGAGCACGATGACATTTTAAATTCAAAGAGCCAGTATTGCCTCCTATATAACTTAACAATTTAGCCCTTGAAAATTATTTGCATGGGTGAATGCTAGATGTTTCTGACTGACCAGCCACATATGTGGAAGACAGGACACCAGGGTTGCCTTGCATTCCTAACTGACAGTCTGCTAAGGTGTGCTCGTGTTCTCACGGTTGGTTTCCTTAGAGCTGGACTGTGATGTACCAAGCAGGGGCTGAGCCTTCAAACAGGGAACGAGCATAAAAGTAGAAAGAAAACCAACTCCTGCTTTCAGGCAAACTGACCTTGGAGTAATTCTAACCTGAAGAAGAAGCTGGAAAGCACATTAACAGTGAGGTCTCATTTTGAAATAACCAGGAGCAATATACGGCACAAAGCATCTAGAGAACCAAACAATATCATGAAGGCATCTAGGGTGGGAGGGAAAGTGCTGTGTAAGGCAAGGCTCTGCACGTCCCTATTCCAGACTCTGGCCATCTCTCCTCCTCCCCTCCCCATGGCTTCCAGTGTATATTTTAACTAATGGCTGTTAACCCAAACCACATTATCATCCACACAACTGATTTGTCTGATTTTTAAAATTTTAATGTTTATTTATTTTTGAGAGTGAGAGAGAGAGAGACAGAGCACAAGTGGGGGAGGGGCAGGGAGAGAGGGAGACAGAATCCGAAGCAGGCTCCAGACTCCGAGCCCAACATGGGGCCCGAACTCACCAACCGTGAGTGACCTGAGCTGAAGTCGGAGGCTTAACTGACTGAGCCACCCAGGTGCCCCTGATTTATCTATATTTTAAACTCTTACTTTACTCAACTGATGTATCATCTGTATCATATTTTTCTTCAACACTACAAGGATGTTCAAAGCAATGGGTGATCAGGAGCCAAAGGAAGGAGGAGGCAGATTAATTCTCCCTCACACCTAAATTTCCCCTAAAAATCCATCTTACCTTTTCAAAAGGCTAACTTCAAATCTCAAACTAAACAGTCATTTTGAATATTTCTCTCCTTCAATTTTCCCAAATCTATATTTTAAACTTTTTATTTTGAAATAAGTTTAGATTTACAGATAAATTGCTCAGATAGAACTGAGAGTTCCCGTATACACTTGGTTGTTTCCCCTAATGCTAACATCTTACATTAACATGTAACATGTATATGTATCAACACTAAGAAATTAACATAGTATAATACCATTAAAGAAACTAAAGACCAAGTCTCTTTTAAAATAATGCTTTTTCGGGGCGCCTGGGTGGTGCAGTCGGTTAAGCGTCCGACTTCAACCAGGTCACGATCTCACGGTCCGTGAGTTTGAGCCCCGCGTCAGGCTCTGGGCTGATGGCTCAGAGCCTGGAGCCTGTTTCCGATTCTGTGTCTCCCTCTCTCTCTGCCCCTCGCCCGTTCATGCTCTGTCTTTCTCTGTCCCAAAAATAAATAAACGTTGAAAAAAAAAATAAATAAAATAATGCTTTTTCCCTCTGATCTAAAAGTATAAATGCTCACTGTGGAGAATTTGGAAAATGCAAAAAAAAAAATTAAAAATTAAAATCTCCTGCATCCTCCCACCTAGTTATTACTACTACTGATGAAATGGTGAGTTTCCCTTCTTTTCCACCTAGTCCCACTTTTTCTTACATAGTTTGGGTTGTTTAGATACACAAAATCTTACTCTCTCCTTCTCCATCTTAGCATTTTATTATAAGAACATTTTCCTATGTCATTAAACATTCTTTGGAAACACATAATTAATAGCTGCATAATATCCCATCAAATGGGGGGCACCTGGGTGGCTCAGTCGGTTAATCTACTGATCTCAGTTTCAGCTCAGGTTATGATCTCATGGTTCATGAGATCGAGCCCCGTGTTGGGCTCTGTGCTGACAGCACAGAGCCTGCTTGGGATTCTCTCTCTCTCCCTCTCTCTCTGCCCCTCCCCTGCTCGCATGCACGCATGCACACATGCACTCTCTCTCTCAAAATTAAACAAATAAACTTAAAAAAAATCCCATCAAATGGAGGTACCAAAATTAATCTCAATTAGTTTCTTAAAAAAAAACAGGCAAAAGTGACTACAGTGAGCTTTGTTCATTTGTATGATTTATTAGACGTAAACTAAGGAAAGAAGCATCCCTAATCCATGAATCCTGATTTTTTTTTAATCTCTAAAATTATTCTATGAAATAATACTGGAAATGTGAGCTGCGGAAGGAGTGTTGCGTTCTGTTCTCTAAAAGGCCAGTTCTACTTGGATGGTGTTTGTTCTGCTGAAGCTAATGGAGACCCTGCCTCCAAAGACTGGATCCAGCAGGAAAGCTGGATATTACATCTTAGTTCATCAAAGATTATCCTGAGCCAAACCTCTTTCATTTCTTTGGCTTATATTCCAAGTGACTCTAAGATCTAGAAAATTTAACCCAATATGATCACAAATTGACAATGCATCTTAAAGTCCTTATTGATTCCTGTGAACTCATATGTTACCCCAGAGCTTTACCATCTGTACCTGGCAAAGGAAACCCTGAAGTATAACTCCAGAACTATACAGAGGTGCTAGGTTAGCTCCTCTTCTTCCTGCGAAGAGAGTCCTTGCAGATTCTGGACTGTTCAATCCCATCTGAAGGGCTCGGCTTGTTACAGGCCCTTTTCCCAACATGCAGGCAAGCTCCCTGCACCAGCCATCTGATTCCATACCTGGTAGTGCTGGCCGCAGACCCTCGGGAAACCGCTCAGCCTTTTTCAAACTACACTTGCCTTCATTTAGTTTAAAGGTTACACTTGTCCTGATGGTGGCGACATCTTCAGAAAGAAACAAGTGAAAGATGTTATCTTCAGAGACAAAGGAATGGAAATATCTGGTGGGTAGTGGCAAGCTATCCGTAGGCTATACACTGCACACCCTGAGCTCCTCTCTTACCCTGAGACCACAAAAGATTTGGATCATGGAGTGCCCGTTACCCTGAGGCTGGGGACACCAGGAGCCTCCTAAGAGTTACACTTATCCCTTCATCTGAAGTGAATCCTGTGTTCGAATATAATAAAGAGAGAACCTAAAACAACCTGAACGCTGAGATGAACCATGAAGTCACTTTTATGCCTTCCCAAGAAAGAAGACCAGAATCTCCTAGTTCAAATTTAAACAAGACTGCTGATGGAAATGGTGAAGGGCAGATTCTCCTGGATAAGTCTTTCCTGGGAGGACAAGGTTGAGGGAGCAGACAGGGATGGCACTCACTAAGTGTGGCTAGGATGTTCAGGGTCTGGGGAAAGCGACAGTCCCACTTTTAGGGCCTCTTGTGCAAAATTCTGCTCTCCCTCCCACAATCAGTCTTAATCATATGTCAAGTTCTGGAGCCAAAGACCAGGATTCATGCTTTAGCTCTTTGACTTATGATGAGAACTTAAGCAAGTTACTAAAGCTCCCTAAGCCTCAGTTTCCTCATTTGTAAAACAGACAAAATTGGGGTACTTACATGAGGATTATGTAATCCTTATGAGGATTAAATGAGATAATAAAAAAAAAAAGTTTATCCTACTGTCTGGCACAAAGTAAGAACTGAATGACTATTAACTATTTGCTTGCCCATCCTGGGGGTGGCCTAAATTTCCAAGTGCCCATCACTGAGGGATTTGGTGAAACAGACCATGATATCTGTTCTGACTGGATCCAAATGTTAGGCAAGAGAGGCAGTGAAGGATGATGCTTACGACTCTAGATCTAGACTTCTGGTTAAAATCCTGGCTCCACTATTTCCTATCTGAGTCACATTGGGCATATCATTTCACCTCTCTGAACCTCAGTTTCTTCATCTGGTTAATGAGGATAATAGCAAAATTGCGCCGAGGGTTGCAGTGTGGATTAGATCAGATAATACATGTAATACAGAGGCTGGTTATGTTTTAACTGCTCAATAAATATATTCGAGTATTATTACCAGCTAGCTCTGCTCATATATGTAATACAGACATCAGGAACTATTTGCTCATTCAAATATTCTCATGACATAATCATAGAGATATCTAAATCGAGGAGGACAAGGCTACTTAAAAGCTTTAAATTTCATTCTTTGTCTTTTGACAAATGAGAAAGTGTTCAGGCCTTTTTCTCTGGAGAGAATCCTTGCGCCCCGTCATGCCCATGTCTATCTCTACCAACTCCATGTGCTCCAGGCACACATTGCCTTCTGGGCCTTTGAGGTGCTCTGGGGTACAGGGAGTTTGAGAGACCCGAACCTCCAGATCTCAGAGTTCTGTGCACCTCTGCCCAAGATGACAACCCACCAGGGCTGAACACAGAGCATCCTAGCACACGGTGGACAGTCAGTAAGTATTTGTTACACAGTGAGTCAGTTTTCAGGCACCAAGGCTGTGGGCAAGAACATCCTGTAATGCACTCACAGCAATGAGGAGATTAAGAGAAAAGAAAATAAAGCCAATGCCCAGAACTGCACCTCAAGAATGAAGCCCATTTAACACAGTGAACCCCAGAGAGAACATGCAGATTTGGTAATTACCCCCGAAAGCAGAGTCATTGGATTTTTGCTGTTTGCTCCTGAGAGAAGAGGAAGAGCCGCAGGTGACAGAGTAGGCCTCTTGCAGTCCTGACAGACAGAATGTGGGTTGTCAACATGAAAGCAAGGTTACGGTCTCTCCTGGTAGGAGCTAAAATCACCCCCCACCTCCCATTCCACGTGGACCACTAGACAAATGCTCAGCATATGGGTGTCAAGGCATGGGCCTCTGGTGGTCAGGGGGCAGCTGGTCAAACACCTGGAAATCCTTTGAGGGTGTTTAACACCTAAATGCCAGGAAGGCCTGGTTCTGGCATGAGGACTTGCCCCAGGGACTGAGACCCACTCACCTGAAGAGAGGTGAATGCCAGAGTGACATCTGAGGAAGCATCTGTCTCCTCCACCACTCCTACCGCAATGCAGGGACACATGGGGTGATACACTAGTGGGCAGGACCCCCTTCACTTCTAGACAGGACAAAAAGCAGACACTTATAGAAAGAGAAGGACACTTCCAGGCATGATAAAGGCAGCTGAGTTCCAGACATCCAAGGCCCCAAGAAAAGAAGGTGGAACTGATACCCAGCACAGAACACAAGACACAGGGCGCCATGTCCCTCCAAGGTAAGGAAGCTATTTGTATGCTATTTTTTTCCATGCAGAAAAACAACCAGAAAAACAGAAGTGCTCCAACCTACACAGAAGCACAGAAGGAAACACCAAAGAGCCTGTAAAGTATCTCCTGTTTTTGAACTATTTAAAGAATGGCTGCTGCTGCTGAGGGGAGAAGAATCAGTGAAGGGATGGTCAAGTGCACTCCGGGCCCAGTTGGACATGGGAGAGAGCTGCCAGTGGCAGTGTGAGCCCGCTGACTGTGAGCCTCGGTACCCCTTACCCACACAGTCTTTTTTATTCCAGTGGAGCTTGTATGCAGAGTGGCATCGGCATTCATAGCTGCCCACAGTGTTCACACAGACCTGCTGACAGCCTCCGTTGTTGACGCTGCACTCGTTGGTGTCTGTGGAACAAAACACTCTCCTGTCACAGCAGCCCATGGATGACCGGGCTGGCGCTGTCCCTCCCTTGAGGAAGTCACATGGTTGAACTCACTAAACAAAGGGAAGGTGCTAACTGCCTTCAGGATGTGCACCTGGCACCAGCAGACCCCACTCCCCACTCAGTGGATTTCCTGGCATAGGCCTCGCCAGGATGGTCTCAAGTTCCGTTCTTGACCAAACATTTCCCCCATTCAGGATACTCAGAAGGGGGGCACACTCTACTTTCAGATGTCCAAGCTCAAGCACTGCATAGCCCATCCTCCTGGGCTACATACCAAGGGAGATAGAATTAGGATTCTTCACTTGACAGTTCACATTCAGTAGGTGGAATATAGAAAAGAAAAATGACTTGCACTAATTCCCATCAACCTGAGACTGAGTCTAGGCTGGAAGGTGGTCCATCAAAAACCCAGACACACATCCATATTCAGGGAATATTTTCTTGAATATATTCTTGGTGGACTGGAAAAGTACATTTTTAGCCATGCCAAGGATGTATCGAAAAGAGAGACAATACTATCTATACCAAATCCCACTACGCTCCATTCTTATTATGTATAGAACACAAGGATTGGGCAGGAAGTATTTAGGCCAGTAGTTCCCAAATATTCGGATACTCAGTAATACCTTTAAGAAGCCCAAGTCATTCAGAATTGTGGGGGGGAGTCATTTGATGTCAAATCTTATTTATGCCATAGTCTACATGAGAATAAGGACAAATGACATCAGAACATGCTGCTACATGGGCACAGCACAGAGAGATCAAGTCGACGGTCCCACTCCCAGCTCAAAGACCTGTCCAAAGACCAGCTCCAAGCTTTAAAAAGGTTTTTCAGCTAGTTCCTGTGCACAGTAAGGCTGTGGAATTGGTTGGTGCCCTCTCTGAGGACTGTGACTTTCCTATCCACTGGGAAGTTCCAACAGACAGGATATCAGCTCCTGAGAGACCCTTCCACTGAATACAACTATGTCAATAAAGTCAACAAAGAATTCACAGTTGATTAGCTCACTTCTTCTCTCTGCTCCATTTCACACTCAACACGTTAAAGGGATCAGTGTGATAGATTTCCCTTAGCAGATGTTTCCCTTGAGTTGATGAAGTCACTACGACTATACAGGGACTAAAACTTCCCATTCACTCCCCAATATAGGAAAATTGACCCTGATCTGGAGAAACCTTGGGAGCTAGGCCTCCCCTGCAGGCCCAGGTTCACCTGACTCTAGAGGGACATTCTGCTCACCTCCACAGTGGGTGAAGCCATAGAGGGTGTACCCTCTGTTGCAAGCACATGCAAATGTGCCAGGGTGGTTGATGCAGCTGTGGTCACAGGTCCTATCCAAAGAGCATTCATCCACATCTGTAATTGTCAAAGGGAGAGGGGAGCTGAAACCAACTCTGAGGGATGAGTGGAAAGAGCATTTGTAATTCCACCTATTGACTGACAACGAAAACAACATAAACAGAATTTTAAAAGTATCAGTTCTCTTGCTCACTTGTGTTTAGACAATGTTGGGCAGCCTATAATAAGTATACTCACAACCAGAATCCTTATTTCCAAATTCTGTTGCAAACTGCACTTGTCTTTAAGCTCAGTTGGTCTTTCTCACATGCCTATTTGCAGAGCTGAGTAATTTAAAATATTTAAATGAAGCTAAATGAGACAGCATACCTTAAAAGGGTTTGTAAACTATACGGTGCAACCCACACATTATTGTTGTTATATTACTATTAGTAAAACAGCAGTACTAATTATATAAGCTCTAGCAAATTGAAAGGAGAAAACAGCTGGGTTGGAGATAAATCTGGTTCCTGTCTTTCCAGAATTAGTCTTCTGGCCCCAGGAGTCCAATTTATCCTCGGTTTTAATGTCCTCTGCACTAAAAGAATGCATGAACACAAACATCCTCAGTGAGTTTCTATTTCAGACACGAAAACTTGGTGTTTAAGCTCCAAACTGGATCCTCTTGGCCAATCCCTTGGCTTTGTTCTTCTGCCATGGTCCAGCCCCACAAGGCCCCTCCTGTCCTGGTTCAATGTGGAGGCATTGCTGGCTTCAGCTGAGGTCCTGGAAACTAGCCTCAGGAGGCTGCCTTTGTCGATTTAATCATCTCTTCTTCCCTGGTCTGGTCTTCACATCTTTCCTGTAGACTAGAATTTCAGTGCTTCATTTCCTCAACTCTTTGGAGGGTTTTTTTTAAATAGAGTTATGACTTGTGTCTCCAAATGGATAAACCAGGACCAATACAGAACTCAGTGGAAGCCAATTAGCCCAGAGCTAGATCTCTTTTTCAACACCAAATGTGCCACAAGAAACTATGTTAATAAAAACCAAACATTTGGAAGGAACTGGAGGAATGAAAAAATTAAATTAGAAAGGGCAAATTCTTACAAAATCTCTTCATCATTTGCTTTTCCCAGAAATCTTGGCAATTTCCTCAGTAAATTTGTTCTGTGAAAATATTTGTTCTGATCAGTGAAAAATAGGAAAAAAGTCCATTTCTTCCCTAGTAATTGATGTCACTCTCTGAATTCTGTGATTAACATCAACCAGTTGTTGGGAATGTGGACTTGTTCAGTAGCTGGCTTTGGCTGCACATGATGGGCTGTTGCTTTGCCAAAAATAATGAGATCACTTTTCTAATTCCTTTTTAATGTGTTTACACAGCTTAAACAGTATTTCTTGCCCTATACATTAGGAAACATTATGTGCAACATCAAATTTGCTTTCCAAGTCAAATAGAAGAAAGCCATGCAATACTCATCTAGAATGATCTTGCTGAATTTAAAGGGGGCTATACTTGAAGTGCCTGACAAATTATGTATTAGGAGGAAAAAAAAAAAAAAAACCAAGAGAGAAACCTAATTCATACCATAAGGCTAAAAGAAGGTAATGTTCCATTTTTATTACCTAAAGTGAAATCAGATATTATTTTCTGATTTTAATTTAATTCTGGGATTTCTAACAAAATAAGTTAGGCTGTTCTTATTTCCAGAAATGGAACAAGAATACATGACAGCACATCTTTCCTGAAAGCTGCTTCCTATATATCCATAGGGCATAAAAGGTGCTCATCTGAAACTAGATATGATGCTTCTCACCCAACAAAGCTTACTCCCATCCATAAGAGTTATTAATATCAACAACTGCTCCCCAAAGATGCTCCCTTACCACACCTCTTGTGTGGGAGGAAAGCATGTAAGAGGGGGTCTGCAATCCTGCCCGAGGACCCACCAGCCTTGCCTCCACTCAATTCCCCTTCCCTCTCCACCGTCCCTCTCCCCAAGCACCAAAGGCTGGTCATTAAAACAAGGGCTATAAGGGGCGCCTGGGTGGCGCAGTCGGTTAAGCGTCCGACTTCAGCCAGGTCACGATCTCGCGGTCCGGGAGTTCGAGCCCTGCGTCAGGCTCTGGGCTGATGGCTCGGAGCCTGGAGCCTGTTTCCGATTCTGTGTCTCCCTCTCTCTCTGCCCCTCCCCCGTTCATGCTCTGTCTCTCTCTGTCCCAAAAATAAATAAATGTTAAAAAAAAAAAAAAAAAAAAAAAACAAAAAAAAAAACAAGGGCTATAAGGAAGAGATCAACTGGTACATGACCTTGATTATGGGTTGACCCCAACTTTTCGCTAGGAAAAGGTAAGGTATGTTAACTCAATCTACATACTTTTTCCACCAAGTTTTATTACAAAATCCTCAAAATTAAAGGAAATTTTTAGAAAAGAAAAATTCTTCATAATCTCAACACCCTA
Organism: Puma concolor; assembly: GCF_028749965.1. Taxonomy (NCBI): domain Eukaryota; kingdom Metazoa; phylum Chordata; class Mammalia; order Carnivora; family Felidae; genus Puma; species Puma concolor. Next base: position 50,128,475 of record NC_141676.1, on the reverse strand, counting down.
ATGCAACCCTGTTTACACTCTGTGATCCATTCCATTTCTAGCAGCCAGCTCTGCTGTAATCACACCAGATGGATTCTTTAAGGTGTTCTCTAATCGTTAATACTTGTGAGTTACATTGGTGTTTTTACTCTACCAACAGATGAAATAAGTGAAGCATGGACTGGAGGTTGGATTAATGACTCCATCAAAAAGCCCAATGAGCCAGTCTCTGCCAAAGTGGGGTTTCGTCTTCTCTGCTCCAACCAGCGGGCATTGCACAGCACAGCTATGTTTCAGCACATACCTTGGCAAGACTTCTCATCTGTTAATAATTTAAATCCCTTTCTGCAGCTGCAGTCAAAACTGCCCACGGTGTTTTTGCAGAAATGATCGCAACCTCCATTGCGGGTCTGGCACTCATCAATATCTGTAACAGGTAAGCATCGGCAAATCAGAGAGCGATACTTGCCTGGTTTTCCACAAATCCCTGAAGTGCTATTGTGTGCGTGCTTCATTACTCTCTGAAACAAAAACAGACCCATAAAAGCGTTTAAGGATGTTTGCTGATGTTTTAATCTTACACATGTTTTCTAGTCTGGCTTAACTGATTTGGAAAGACAAGTGTCTTGTCCCCTTGAGAACTCTGACTTGTGCTACCCTGGACTAGCATTAAGGACACATATTATGGGAAAGAATGGTGATGTCCTATTATAGTTTCATTCTTGCCCTGCTCTCTCAAGATAAGATGGCTCCCTTGGGCATACTTTCCATTCCAGTTTAATGCTTCAGTTTATAAGGAATTAGAACATTTGCTTTGGCAAATTACACAACAATCAAGTAGTCTCAATGCTTTTAAATGATTCCTGATACTCAAATTAATCTTATCTTCTCTCAGTTTCATCTGGTAACTGGTTGTCTACTTTTTAGCATGTTAAAGAACTAAGCCTTTGTACTCTTGCCCATGAAATGCTAGCAGGTCACTGAGGTATCTATTCATTAGTAAAAGCTAATTTTATAGTTATTCATTATGTTCTCTGGATAATAATCTTGGCTGTTATTTATAAATAGTCTCTAGATTGTTATTTATAAGATGTTGATATTATCACCTGCAAATGAATGTTTTCTTGAGCTTCCACCTTTTTCTAATAAGGCCCTACCTGAAATGGGTCATCTGATGCTTGCTGAAGCTGACCTTCTCAATAGTTAGTGTAATTAAGTTGGTTCTAATTAAGCTTACTCAATTATAACCTTCCACTAGTCCAGGGAAGAAAAGCTTCGATCAATATGAATCATAAGCAAATCCGGAATCACTCAGGAGATATGGAGGGGAAGAGCTTCCTTCATCCCCATACATTAGCAGCATGGAGAGGCACAGGCTACCTTTACAAGTCTTCCCATCCAACTGGAGGGTGAATCCAACGGGACAACTGCAATGAACACCTGTTGAAGTATCCTTACAGGTGCGATCGCAGCCTCCATTGTTGACAGCACACGTTTCTGACAAGGAGGTAAGAAAAAGACAGTTAGCTTGCTAAAGAAATGCTGATACAGCTGGGAGGAAAGGATATCGCTGCAGTATTAATAACTGGCAAAGTTCATGAAATCCAAGAAGCATGGTGGGGTACTCACAGTTGTATCCCAAGTCTCTACCACCTGCAGGTGAGCTAAAGAGACAGCAGGTGCAGCTCCTCTCTCCCGTCTAAATAAGTGACATCTCCCAAAGAAGCTTGATACAAGGCTAACAATGTCTCTCTCTCCAACTTGCTGAGCCTTCCCAATCCCCCACTGGCAGATTTGAAGCCACTAAAATTTCCTATTGATCCACAGCCAGTGACCTGCTAAGCATGGCTACATCTGGCAAGCTAGATGTGAATGCAGAACAGGGCAAAGGGGGATGTCCCTTCCTCAATCCTGAACCCTCTCCTTCAATATAAGTAATAGGAGAAGCAAGAGAGGGCAAGCTTCCCCTACCCCAACTATTCCCTTGCTGCAGAAGGGAAGTCATTGGACTTCATCCCTGCAACTGCCAATTAACTCAGATTAGAAGTTTACCTTTCGATGAAAGGAGAAAGACCTGTCAGAAGTACATGAAAAAATCAGCCAAAGTTGTTAAGTCACAACTAAAGAGATGAGGAACAACAAGCAAATGTCCTTCTAGTTTCACTTATTGCTTTTACTTCCATAGCTACCTCACTGTAGAGCCTTGGGGGGAGAAGCTTAGTTCTAATTAAATAGGACAGTAGAATAGGTATATCTGTTTCCTCTCAAAACCTAACATGAGAGTAAATAGATTTTTTTCAAGTATAAATCCTTGGGGCACCAGGCTGGCTCAGCTGGTTAAGCACCCAACTCTCAATATCAGCTTGAGTTGTGATCTTGCAGTGGTGAGATCAAGCCCTGAAAAGAGCCTGGTGTTGGGCTCTGCACTGTCAGTGAGAAGCCTGCTTGGAATTCTCCCTGTCTCTGTCCCTCTCTCTCTCTCTCTCTCACACACACACACACACACATACACACAACAAACAAAAAATAATAAAGTATAAATCCTTAAAAAATGGTGTAAAAGAGTATGGAGATTCCTCTAAAAGTTAAAAATAGAACTCCCCTACAATCCAGTAACCACACTAGTGGATATTTACCCAAAAAATACAAAAATACTAATTCAATGGGACACATACACCCCCATGTTTCTGGCAGCATTATTTACAATAGCCAAATTATGGAAACAGCCCAAGTGTCCATCGGTTGATGAATGAATGGATAAAGAAAACATGATACACATACACACACACACACACACACACACACACACACTGGAATATTATTCAGCCATAAAAAAGAATTAAATCCTGCCATTTGCAACAACACAGATGGAGTTACAATACTCTATACTCCGAAGACACTTAAAATTTTTTTTCATGCTAAGCTAAATTTGTCAGAGAAAGACAAATACCATATGAGTTCACTCATATGTGGAATTTAAGAAAGAAAACAAATGAGCAAAGGACAAAAAGAGAGAGACAAACCAAAAAACAGATTCCTAACTACAGAGAACAATGGATGGTAACCAGAGGAGAGGTAGGTGGGTGGATAGGTGAAACAGGGGATGGGGATTAAGGAGTGCACTTGTGATGGGCACCAGGTGTTGTATGGAAGTGCCAAATCACTATATTGTACACCTGAAACTAATATTACACTGTATGTTAACTATACTGAAATTAAAAAATTTTTTAAGTACAAATCCTTAAGGACAAAGAAAATGGAAGCCAAGACAATATAAATATCCTGGAAGTGGCATATCAGTGGAGGAGCAGTAATGGGCACAGCAGAAAGATAAACCCTAGTGGTCTGCAGAGGGGGTGCCAACAGGTGGTAAGCTCATATGAGCCACAGAACCCAGAAAGGCCTGGGAATTGGAGATACGAAGTTACTCTAGAGGCGGAGGTGAGGAAGTAGTTAAAAATAGGAAGATTGATTATAAGTCTGTGAAAGAAACAGATAAACCCTCAGATCCCCTCCTAAATTTCACAGCCAGGTGACTCCCCTTCCCGATTCGGGCTACAACAGAGAAATTTATCCTCTGGAGAAGTGGGACCAGAGAAGTACTGGGCTCCAGGGTACCAGGAATAACAGAGAGGGAGGAAGAGACACTGTTAGGTAAAAATCTATACCCTGAAAAGAGAGATCTCAAAGTCTTACCACCACCACCATCATCCCAGTTCTGGGAACACTGACAGGCAAGACTATGTCTGCTTGGCAGGAGACTGAACTGGCCTGCCCAAGTGAAAAGATGTATAGATATTAGCATTTGAAGATCTCCAGATGAAATGGCTAAGTCACTGCTAGTCATCCAAGTATAAAGCCTACCAGCTGATAGAATATCCAATTGGCTTTTTAGTATTTCACTATTAAATATGAAAACTCAACCTAGAATCACCAGACAGTTCAAGGAGGCCTTTAATATGAAACAAATGCACCAAATCAAACAAACAAAGAAGAGGGAACTTGGAAGAAACAAAGCTAATACAGGGGAAAAAAAATAAGTTTTGAAAATCTTGTAATTAATTTCCTCAGAGAGATAAGAAAAGCATTCACGAAACATGAATATGTACCTACAACAAAAGACCAAAGTAAAATTCTTGAAAAATTACAGTATGAAAACAGAAATTTAAAAAGAAATCCTGAAGAGGATTAGAAGAAAAAAATGGAAAATCTCCTAGAAATAGAACAAAAATTTAAGAAAAGAGAAGAAAATTAGAGGAGTTAAACAGCCAACTAACACAAGTTCCAGAGAGAAAGAACAGAGAATATGGAGTGAAGAAAATTATCAAAGAAAAAATATAAGGAACTGTCTCAGAACTAAAGGACTCAAATATCCATACTGAAAAGGCCAACTGAGTGGCCTTCAGCATAACAGGTGGGAAAAGTCCCATAGTGAGGGTCATTATTGTGAAATTTCACATCAACAGGGACAAGGATAAGACCCTGAAAACATCCAGACAGAAGCTTTCATAGATTCCATTCAAAGAATCAAAAATAAAAATGACTTTAGATTTCTTAAAACAACACTGAATGCCTGAAAAAAACAGAGCACTCACTACTCACAACTTGGAATTCTATACTGAGCTAAATTCTCAATAAAAGGAGAGTAGAAAGGCATTCTCAGGCGTGGAAGGCTTTTAAAAACCTATACCTACCCGTGTAAACTAACAAAAGAGAAGACATGAGGTCTACTGACACAGGAGCATGGTGAAGGGCATTCCCAGGCTGGTGCTAATGGGAAGGCCCAGAGGAGAAGTGTACAGCCAGCCTGAAGAATCAGGCCCCTCCACGGCAGGGAAGCCTCATAAGACACTTTAAAAACATTTTTTTTTCCAACTTTTTTTTTTTGGGGGGGGGGGACAGAGAGAGACAGAGCATGAACGGGGGAGGGGCAGAGAGAGAGGGAGACACAGAATCAGAAACAGGCTCTAGGCTCCGAGCCATCAGCCCAGAGCCTGACGCGGGGCTCGAACTCATGGGCCGTGAGATTGTGACCTGGCTGAAGTCGGACGCTTAACCGACTGCGCCACCCAGGCGCCCCTAAAAACATTTTTTTAATGTTTATTTATTTATTTTGAGCGGGGAAGGGGCAGAGACAGAGGGAGAGAGAGAATCCCAAGCAGGCTCCGCTCCATCAGCACAGAGCCCAACGTGGGGCTCGATCTCACAAACCGAGAGATCAGGACCTGAGCTGAAATCAAGAGTCAGAAGCTTAACTGGTTGAGCCACTCAGGCGCCCCGGAAGATACTTTTTAAGAAGGAAATGGAGGTGTTGTATGGAAACCAATTTGACAATACATTTCATATACTGAAAAAAAATAAAATAAAATAAAAAGAAGAAAATGGAATTGATAAGACAATTGTTGTATTTGAACACATTGAAAGGGTTTTAGAACTCTGCCTGAAATTTGCAAAAGAACTGCTAAGAGGTACTTAGAAAACTAAGCAGAGAAAATAATAATCATAGCACATTATGTGGTTCAGGTGAATCATATTTAGATATTCATAATCACAATGATGTAAATACATAATATTGATTTAAATAGTGATAAAACCACATTAAGGGTATGGGAGAGGGAGTGTATGCATTAGGGGAGAGGGCAGAAGAGAGCTAAAACTTGTTGTGTCCTGGAATAGGAAGTCAAAGTAAATATCTAAAATTGACACATCAAGAAATAAGTGTATAATGTCACAATATACGTGAGAAAAAGAGAAATAACTATATATACTTTTCAGAAATATGGTGGAGGGCAAGTTAGAAGAAGAAACAACTAGGAGAAATGAAAATTGTTGCCTTTGTCAAATGGGATGAGGGAAAGGGAAGTTTTGAGGCAAGGAAATGATGTATTTCATTACATGCCTAATAGCACTGATTAAAGTTTTTAAGGTTTTTTATACTACTCGTATGCAGTATTTTAATTTAACGCAATTAAAAATAATTTTAATCGGGTAGAAAAGAGCTCAGAAATGTCACCTGCCTGGTGGCCAATGTCTGCTCAATATATTACCTGTTAAATATAGAAGCTATCAAAAAACTGGTTTTGTTTAGGTCAAGCCAAGCTTTCTCCAGAATAATAATGTGCCAGAGGATCTGATTGCCACCCACACAGCCACTGCCTCTACTTCTGTTCCCGTCTCCAGCTCCGCTGGCAGATCTGCTGGCAGACCTTCTTATATCCCACAGCCAAGTGCCACTCTTCTCCATTCATCTCTTTTGCCATTAACATGGGCTGAAGTCAGAGAGAAGATGGCTCGGCTGACAAAAACCCAGACAAATCACCATGCTAAGCTAGGGGCTGCCTGCCCAAAGTGCCTCCCTGGTCAGTTAGTTACTCAGAAGGACAGGAACTGACATCCACTGACCACCCACTAAGTCCCAGGCATTGGACTATGGCCACTTTTGCATATTATTATCATAACTGAGCTTCCTGATAACCCTAAGAGGTAGGTTTTATTATATCCGTTTCAAAGAAAGACCAGGAGACCGAGGCTCAGGAGGATTTGCCCGAGTCTCACAGCCAGTTGGGGGCAGCGCTAGGAGGCTAACTTGCTTGTTCTGATTGCTGGGCCGGTGCCCTTCCCACAATTCTAGAGTCCTTGGATGGTGACTAAGTAACAGCAGTGGGTGAAGAACAGACACAATGTGGCTTGACAGGAGCTGCTGACCCAGGTCCAGCTGGTCTGAGGGTGTAGGGGCCCTGATGTAATAAGTTAGGCCCAGGTTCAGGCCTGATGTAATAAGGAGGGAAGGGGACAGGACAGTGGCCAAGGAAGAGGGGGCAGTGCCTACCCATGAGCAGCCGCCGTTTCACCCGTTTATCACTGTCCACCACTGATGTGGCATTGCTCTCTGTCACCTCCAAGGCAGCGTCCTCTTGCTCTATAAGAGACGCAAAACAGCACAGTTCTCAGACTGAATGAATCAGATTATTCATCCCCTGCACAACCCCTTCTGCCGAAACCCCAGACACGAGAACAATGTAAGATGTGCCACTCTGTTCCCTCAATAAAAACGTGTTGTAAAGAGGCTCTGCGGGAAACACAGTATGTTGAATGGCCGCAGAGCCTTAGTAAACATTAAATATGGAAAAGATTTTTGAAGCATATTGCAGTGACCAAAGAGACACTAGGGAATGTAAGCTTCAGATTCACTCCAGTACCCTCAGTCCAGGACAAAAAGAACCTGGGGCCTGGGAACCTCTAAAATGGAGCTAGCAAAGGACGGACCATGAAGTACAGGATAGCATCCTGACAGAAATAGGCAACATGGGCTTCTGCTGACCATAAGGGCCACTGTGTCATCACAAATGGCTAGCTTTAACTTCATGTCGCTCTGGACCTTTAGGATGTATTGTCCCAGTCTCCAGAGTACCATCTTCAGGAGCCCCCCTAGTCTAGGAGAAGAGAAAGGGCTTTCCATGGTGGCACAGGGAGAGAGGGGACACCCTCCCAGGACTAGACTACTCCCACCACCACATGTAAAGCATCACGGAACCCATCTGGAGGCAAATGCTCTGGAAATACCCTGAATCTGGTGCTAAACACCATTAACAGTTAGGTTCAGTTTTGGGGTTAGGGGTGGGCAGGCTGGGGCAGACCCTCACCAAGTGTAGGGGTCACTCACCGAGGCAGCTCCTTCCATCTGTGTGCATCTTGTACCCTGGGTGGCAGCTGCACTCCGGGCCTTCGGTGGTGTCCTCGCAGGAGTGCTGGCACCCACCATTCCCATGGTTACAGGTCACTAAGAGGAAACCCAAGCAACACACTGAGCACTGACTTTTCCACAACCAGGGATGGGTTTGCTTCAGAAGATCTCTGCTTGTCATTCAGCAAGTTTTGAACACCTACTGTGTGCTAGGCACAGCACATAAAAGAAGTAACCCTGACTCAGAGCCAGACGCTGTCTATGTAAACAGATAGTCACAGTATGAATTCAAGAAATGCTGGGGCACCTGGGTGGCTCAGTAGGTTAAGCATCTTGACTCTTGATTTCAGCTCAGGTCACAATCTCATAGTTCGTGAGTTCGAGACCCACATCGGGGTCTGCATTGTCAGTGCAGAGCCCACTGGAGATTCTCTCTCTTTCCCTTTCTCTCTGCCCCTCCCCTGCTCTCTCTTTCTCTCTCTCAAAATAAATAAATAAACTTAAAAAAACATTTTAAAAAAAGAAATGCTGAATGACAGATTTGAGCAGTTATACAGGAAAATGGCAACAGGAAGATAAGAGAGATTATCACTATTCCGGAGGAATTATGCCAAAAGATTCTAGACTACTGCTTTGTTCTATCAGGAGAAGTTTGCATATTAATACAGCTATACTGGGGCTTTAGAAAATGTTCTAGCACTTTACTCTGGAAGAAACAGATAATACTTATTTGTACAAATACGTTAGAATTTCTCTCATCAGATTCTATCTAGATTACTTAGAAGGGAGGGAATGTAGAGGAAATGATGACTGCACACATTTAATGCAACATTAACCAACGATTACGAAGACTGTGTATGAACTCACTGATGATAAGCCAAAAAAAAAAGCCAACTCAAAATGATCTATCATCAAACTGAACCGTGGTTACCTCTGGCAAGAGAAATGGGAAAGGGAAGGTTATAGATTTTCTTTACACACTTAGGGCTGTTGAAATTCTTACATAAGCATGTGTAATGTTTCCAATGTGACAGAACGAAATACATATTTGTGACGTGAGAAAGAAACTGTTCTGTGGTCACAGTGGTGTAAAAATTGAGTATGTCTGAGAACAACTAAATGGGAATATGGAAAAAGTGAAGGGACATGAGGGAAGAGCAAAAAACAAACAAACAAAAACAGTGAAACAGCTGGTTATGTGGTGGAATTCTTCTGTTTTTCTTTTTGTTCTTTCCTCAAATGTAATTATAATAATTTTTGAGGAAGTGACATCTCAAGAATATTTTAAAATTTAAATTCCAGGTATTCTACTAGCCCCTGAAAAACTGAACTGCCAAAGAGTCTCACTCCACAGGTGAGTCTCCTCTAGAGACATGGGTCCTCCTTGTGAAGGCACCTAGTGGAGCCACTTGGTTCAGCCCACTAGAAGCTCGCAGGGACAGCCTCACTTTTAGGAGTCCTAAGAGTCTGTCAGAATCTATTTCTGGTGGTGGCACCAGCCCTGGTTTGGCAGGTTTCAGAGCTGCACTCTGCTTTGTGATGGAGACAATGAAGAAAAGTCTCTCACCAGAGAAACTACCTCCTCATCTCTTAACCACTCAGGTCGACTCACTGTAAACAACCATCCTCCGCAAACTGCAGGGGAATTATAGAAAGTCCATGGCTTTGGGAAGAGTTGCTAAAGGAAAACCATCTGTCTCCTCTGGCATAGATAGTGGTTTAGGAACACCTTTAATGGCAGGTTGTTCCCTATTACCAGTTGGAGTTTCATTATTGTGTTTCATCGTTGTATGGCAGCTGTGTCCAGACTGGGTACACCATTGATCCATCCATTCATAAATAAATGTGTAGTGAGCACATCCTGTGGTAGGCACCAGGGGAAGACTAAGAAGCAAAAATAAGACAAGGTCCCTGACTGTGGGGGCTCACAGCTGGGGAGACAGACACATAAATACACAATTCAAGCCTGGTGTCGTGTGCTATAATTGAGGAATCAACAGTGCTGTGGGAGCCAAAATACAAAATGGCTGCCAGGTCTGTCAGGGCTTCTGGGGAAGTCTAGCAAAGTGCTAAAGAGCCTTCGAGCTAGATCGACACCCGAATCCTAATTGGCCATGTGCTCCCTGTGTGACCTTGTTGCTTTACCTTCTCCATAATTTTCTCAACTAAAAATGAGGATAATAATACTTAGCTCATAGGGTGGTGATATTAAGAATTCAATGGAATTGGTACATCTTTGGACAAGACTTTGCACACAGTAAATGTTCCCCAAAAGTAGCTATTATCATTATTAGGCATTAGGCAGAATATTAAAAATTGAGTGAGAATTCACCAAGCCAGGTGAGGAGGAGGGCTTGGAGAAGGCTTGGAGGCATGAAAGAACATGGGCTGTTCTCCAGCAGGCAAATAGATCGGTGTTTGGGAAAAGGAGGTGGATGTGGCTTGTACAAGAAGCAGGACCAGGTAGCAAAGAGCTGTGATTGCCAGATGACAACATTTGGTTTCATTCTGTGGGAACAGGGAGACTGGCCCCCAACATTCACAGTCCTCACTCCCAAATTTTATTTCCTTCTAATTGGTTCCCTTAAAAAGTATCATTTCCTTTCCCTATCAGAGACTACCCTTGCGCAGCAAACTTAGTCCTCAGTGAAGGTCAGTATCTTAAGATGGCTGCCTTTCCTGATGTGATTGCTCCACCATGAGGTGGCATTTCTGATCTGGGCTGCAGAAGACAACCTGTGGAGTAGGATGGTTCCCAGCACAGGCGTGTGCCAGTCTGTACTTACGGATGCAGTCTCTCTGATTCTTGGCCAGCTCAAAACCTGGCCTGCACTCGCAGGCGACACTGCCCTTCGGGGCCTCCTTGCAGATGTGACCACAGCCGTGATTCTGATTCATGCAGCTCAGACCCTCTGCAAAACAGCAGCATGCAGCCAGTGAGCAGGCTGTAGGCACAGTCCTGAGCCCCAGGGGCACTGCAAAAGGCTGGGGAGAGGGGGGACCTGCCTGCCTGGGTCTCCATCAGCCCCACATTTTAAACAAACCTGTCATCCGAATCCAGTCAGGTCAATTAACAGAGACATAAAAAATTTTTTATCTCACCCAAGAGATACAATGTCTGAAGTCTCCTAGAGGTAGGAGCCTTCCTAGTACACTGAAAAGAAAGCACAAGAGCTCTCTGGGGGGTGTGGAACCACAGCCTGCAGACCCCGGGAACTGCTACCTAGACTCTTACCTCTGCCAGGTTGTTACCCATGCTGACCAAGGATACAAAGAGGGGACAATCTCTCTAAGGAAATCTGCAGAGATGAAGATTCCCAACTGGTTCACATACTCTTGAAGATGATTTTCTGAAAATGTCAACTCCCCTCTCTACCCCAACCAAATCCACACTTTGGAGGGGACTCTGACTACTATCTTCTGGCATCAGCATGTGAACACCAGCCCAGGGGTCTCTCTTCTGTGACCACTCTCACCTAGTCCCTGGGCCCTCCCTCAGCAGGTTCAGAGCATAGCAACAACACAACAGAGAGAACAGAAAGAGACCTCACACATGTGCTGTAAAATCCTTTCCAGGTATACTATCATTTTCATTAGGTCCAATCTTGTGGTAACAGAGCTGGGAAGAAGATTCTTTTCCTGGCTAGTTTAATATGCATTTAAATGATGGGGTCATAACATAATGTATATCTGTGTGGTTTGCCAGAATCCTGCCTCTTCTCAAACCAATTCTTTGAGACCCTGCCACCTGCCAGAACTCTGGAGGAACTCTCATCACACCCAAGAGTATTCTCAAAACCTCTGCTCAGTTTGTACTGCATTATTATATTAAATACATGCCCATGTGATGCTTCTTTGCCTCTGTACAATAAGTGTCTTTGAGAGTAGGTTTTTTTGTTTTCAACCAACAAGACACTCTCTAACACTAGAAGTAGAAATTTAAAAAAAGTTTTTAACGTTTATTTATTATTGAGAGTCAGAGAGAGACCGAACATGAGCATGGGAGGGGAAGAGACAGGGGGAGACACAGAATCTGAAGCAAGCTCCAGGCCATCAGCACAGAGCCCGACGCAGGACTTGAACTCACAAACTGCGAGATCATGACCTGAGCCGAAGTCAGATGCTTAACCGACTGAGCCACCCAGGCACCCCAAAAGTAGCACTGTTTTAAACATGAGTACAAAAAGTTTTCATTCAACTTCTTTAGGATCCTACACTGTTCTGTATTGTGCCCCTAAAATCTTTTGACTTAATTAGAATCAGTTGGTCCTAATTAAGTCAAAAGTCACTTCTCGCTAATTCTCACCATAGAGTCATTGATCTATGCTTAACTGGAATAGCTGATTTAATACAAACAGATGTCATTCCTGTTCCAAAAGACAGCATAACTGTTAATACATCCCATATTCTCTTAAAGCCATTTTGTTTTTTATCTGACAGTTACAAGCTGTTTGAACTCCAGCACTCAGTCTGCTGGAAGTTGCTGAGATTCATTCACCCATGCCAAGGCTGCTGTCAGTTAACACAGAATGGGGCTTGTACTGGATCAGAGCAAAGCTCTCTCTTAGTTCTGGCTGGTGATTTTTGGAAATGTTATTTGCTCCCAATACTGAGACAGCACAGGAGGTGAGAGCTGTCTCCAGAAGCAGCGCCCTGTCCTCCTAGGAAGGCCCAGCAAGAATTACATTTGTTCATGGATCAAACAGAGCATTTGGAATGACAGGCACCAGGAGTACCAGGGCTAAACATAACAGTGCCCAAGAAAAGGCAGCAGGAATACCTGCAAAGTACGCTCCCCAAACAGGTCAGCTGCTGCTTCTCTTCACTCTGTTTTCAAGTCTAAGACATTTGCAAAGTGACCTTTACCACCTCAGAGGAGCAATTCACTTACACAAGAAATATTTCATAAGAATTGACTGTAAAAGAAAGAAAGAAAGAAAAGAAAAGAAAAGAAAAGAAAAGAAAAGAAAAGAAAAGAAAAGAAAAGAAAAGAAAAGAAAAAATAATTGGGGCACCTGGGTGGCTCAGTCAGTTAAGCATCCCATTCTTGGTTTCAGCTCAGGTCAGGATCTCATGATTCATGAGTTCAAGCCCCGCATTGGACTCTGCCAATAGCATGGAGTCTGCTTAGGATTCTCTCTCTCTCTTTCTCTCTCTCTCTCTCTCTCTCTCTCTCTCCCTCTCTCTGATCCCCCCCCCAACTTGCACTGTCTCTTTCTCAAAATAAATAAACTTTTTAAAAAGTTAAAAAAGAAAGAAAGAAAGAAAGAAAGAAAGAAAGAAAGAAAGAAAGAAAGAAAGAAAGAAAGAATTGACTGTGTCAGATGCCATGGGGATACACAAAAAGTTGCCCCCAATGTCCTATCATGTCAAGCCAGACCTAAACTTACCAGGAGGTAATAGAGGTTAAAATGACTCTGGAAATGCTGGGGGCTTTTCAAAAGGTGCCCCGAAAGCTGTTCATAGTACCCTGACACACACAAAAAAATGCCACTGCTAGGGGAAGCAGATGGGTCCGGTCCCAACTGGGAGGCCCAGCCAAGATTCTGGCTCCCCCCAGAAATTGGGCTGGCAGTCATGGTTAGGGTTGTTTAGTTTACCGGGAGGGAAATAGCTCACAAAAACATTAGAAATAGCCTATTGTGGTGGTCCCCAGCTCAGAGTCTCCCTGAAGAATATTTCTGGAAACTGAATTAATATATGCCTTGCGAACAGAGCAAGAAATGTTCTACAAAAGACAGAGACAGGCCCTGTTGAGAGCACAGCCCCTTCCTCACTACCCTGACACCTTCCCCCTACTCTGCAAGGGCAGCGGTGCAAGCATCGAAAAATATTCTCAGACCAGACAAAACAAAAGAGGAATGCTCATTTTGAGAGCCTGAGCACCCATGAATGGGGACAAAGGCCAGCCGGGGCAGTATGTCTCTCTCCAGCCTACCCCCATTACATGGGTGAAAACACACAGTCTCTTTATCAGAGCTTGGGGTCTCTAAGAATAATAATTTTAAAAAATCAATAGCTTAAGCTTTCCCTCAGAATCATCTATTATGATCCCCTAAATTGAAGAACATTTAGTAAATAATTATTAAAAGTAACCACAACACTAGAAAATACTAGCTTGTAATGTCACCTTCTTTTAACCAATTTTGGAGTATCAACAATGGGTTTTAAAGTCCATTTTAATAACAGGTTCTAAGGGTTTAATGTGCACATCAAGGAGGAAATCCTAAAGGAACACTGTTTACAGACTGATCTATTTGAAGAGTTAAAACCCTAGGATGGACAGGGTCTCAGTTACAGACTGCTATAATCTGTTGGCTTACACTGCCCTGAATTCACCAAGCAATCAGGTTGAAACACCACGGAAAATCACAGAGAGCACACTTAGACCACAACTCAAATTCTTGGATTTTGGCTTTAGCTCCAGACAAATAAGTTCATTTTAAATACTCTTCAGGGAATCCAAGAATGTCTGAATTGTAGAAAATTTAGAAAACACAGATTGCAAAAAGGAACTGCTTTTGTATTTACTTCTGTTATGAAGAGCCTGTGTCTGTAATCAGTCTGGAGGTCTCGCCAGAGGGGAGAAAGGGGCTGAGCTACTGCTTTGGAAGTGCAAGAGTAAGAGATAATCTTAATCACTGCAAACTGCTTTGTGACTGGGTAGGATCCATACTGTGTTCAAGCAATGGCATGACCTACAGGTCCCCACCCCATTCCCCACCACCTGTAGGGAAAGCCGAGTGACTTCCCAGGAAGCAGCTTTGAGCAACCAAAGAGGAGGTGCCCAGAGATCCAGATCGCTTTTAACTGCTGGAGTCTTAATCCTGCCTATTCCCAGATGCGGGGCTCACAGAAAAATCCAGAGCACCTACCAGGAGCTTTAAACCCAACTGCTCCTCTATCAAGTGCCATGCCTGCATGAGATAAGAGATCTGCCGGATTAGAACCAGTATTTGTCCATCCCACCCAAACCTTGAGAACTAGCAAGCTCAAGATGATAAGACTCCTCAAACCCACTGGCCCATGACCATTCTTCTTACTACCCAAACAGGCTTCCTAAGTCAGGTACAAGGAAGGAGCCATCATTCTTGGAAAATGAAGCAGAAATCATCCTCCAAAAAGACACCCTTGGAAAGTCACAAGAACCATGATTTAACAATAAATCTACAAATGTGTGATGAAATAGTAGAAGAACTTGAAATCACCTCATTCTTAAGTTATGACAATGAACAAGCAGCACCACATGCCAAAAGGAGTTAATAGTCTAATGTTTAGAGCATTTCCCTCAAAAACAGACTCAGGCAACCCCAGGAGAAATACAGCCACCAAAATGTGGTTCTTTGGCTTAAGAAAGTGCAGAGAATTAAAAACATGTCATTCAGTTAAAAGTGGCTGACTGGCCATGTGTTCCTAATGCCTCTCCCTCCTAAGAATCCACTGAACTAATAGAGGAATTTAAAAAAAGTATAGGCCCAAAGCAAAGAGAACAAAAGGGAGGCCATCAGAAGAGTTGTCTACAAATTTATGGAGGAATCATAAGCAGCCACACAGGAAAACCACAGCATAGAAAGCCCACTTGTTGGGAGGGGGTCCTAGAATGCCAGAGGCTCAGGGTTCAAAAATGGGAAACCCAGGGAAGGCCAGATCTGGGTCTGCAAGTCCTTATAAAAAGGCTCCAGCCCCTCCCTGCCCACCCAGAGCTCAGAGCAGGCTCGCGCTTGGGGCTGTGGTTTGCAGCACCGTTTTGAAAAACTTGGCAGATTGTCCATTACATTCTTCCTGAGACACCTAGTCATGTTTGAAATGTTCTCTATTTAAAGATTAGAATCAGGAATGTGAGAGTTTAAAGAGCTCTCAGAGCTCACCCAGCCCAACTCACTTATTTTGCCAGGTGAGGAAGTGGAAGCTAAAATAGCTTGCCCAGGGTTCACCCAGTAGCAGGGTCTAGATTCATCCACAAGCCTCCAGAATGTCTATACTCTGTACTTCCCCTCTAAACTCACTCAGGGTGAGGGGTTTCCTTGCCCCCCTGCACCCTCCCCCCCCTGCCCAGGCCCACAGCAGAGCAGAGGCACCTTCGGAGCGGTGAATGCATGTATGCTGATTGTCACTCAGGAAAAATCCCTCCTTGCAGCGGCACTCGTAGCTCCCCATGACGTTGACACAGGTGTGCTGGCAGCCGCCATTGTTCTCCAGGCACTCATCCACATCTGGAGGGAGAGGAGGATTAGCCTTTGCTTTTGTGACTGTTTCAAATGCCCACCCCTCCCAGCATCTCAGGACACCCGCTAAGCAGAGATGAGGTCCCTCTTCCTTCCCTGCATCACAGAAACTCTCAGAATTGACGCTAGCAGGGACCCAAGACCACAAAGTTCTGGGGCTCACTTAAGCAGGCCCTCCACATGAATACAAGATAATATATTACGTAAATATTTATTGAACACCTTCTCTTTCCAAAGTATGGTGCTAGAGGGGACAGTAAAACACAGATGAGTAGGATCAAATTCTTTTGCTCTAGGAGCATGGCCTTCAGCAAAGGGAAAGAGACAAACGTACAGGTAATTGTGAGATACAGTAAAAGATGGTACAAGGGAAAAAGAGGCTACCTGGTTGTGGGGTATCAGGTTGGGTTTTATGGAAAAGCTGATGGAAGATGGGATGTCTTCAGTTCTAAATCAGGAGAAGGGATTCTGGACAAAAGAAAGAGTATGAGCATAGCACAAATGCTGGGGAGCATGGAGCATGTTCAGATAAGGGTGAGTCATTCCTTTGGCTGGAGCATGGGTACATGCAGGGAAGTTATAGGAGATAAAGCTGGGAATAGATTGGGTCACTCTGTGGAGGACCTTGAATACCTGTCTCTTAATCTAAGAGGCAGTTGGAACCACTGTAGCAAGGGTGGCATGGCCAGATCCTGGAGTTAGGAAGAATAAGGTGATAGCCAAGGGTAGGACACAAGGAAGGAGAAGAATCAAAAGCCTGGCTTCACATGTGAACCTGAAATAGCCTCAGCTGGTGCTAGTCGGGGACAGGGCCTGGGGCCTGGCTGAGGGGATGCCTAGGAAGGAAAAAACAGAAGCACTGTGGGCAAGGTGCCTGCAGGGTGGAAAGCCACATGGGCATCGGGTAGGGTGGCCGAGAAACATGGTGAAGACCAGAGCTGGGTAGGGAAATGGGGATGGGGCTGTGGTTGGCCCCCACCACGGTAGGGAGGTGATATATGTGAGATGCTGACATTCAGGCCTTGGTCCAGTAGCAGAGGGAAACCTGAGTCTGGTGTTGTAAAGACACCTCTGAGAGTCATTTACTTGTGGTGGCCTTATAAAGTGGTGGATGTAGATAAGAAAGCACCAGGCAGGAGTGTGGGAAGGGACAGAAGGGTTGCAGAGAGCACATAGCCAGAGGTAGAATTCGGGAGAATACCAGCAGCAGGAGGTAGGTGAGACAGCAGAAGCCCCAGAAGAGGAGCCATCAGAAAGACAGAAAGGGAGTAAATCTTCCTCTGTCTTTCTGTGCCCCCCAGGATGGAGTTAGGGGACTTTCCTTCCACTGTGTCATGAATTACTCTGTGCATGGCTCTACCAATACACTTACCATAGTGTATTCTCAAAATCTTCTTTTTTTAAATTTGTACCTTGGACCCCTCAAAATCTTTTACCTATCCATCTCCGCTAGACTGTGAACTCCTTGAGGACAGAGACCTTTGTTTTATTTAGCATAGCCCTGGAACTTCAGGTGCACATTAATTGTTCAATGCATGAACAAAAAAGCAGGAGAGCACAGCATCACTAGAGCCAAATAAGAGGAAACTTCCCGAAAAATCTCAGACATGACAAAGACTCAAGGAGAAGGCTGATATAAAAGCAATTTATTTCTCTAGCCTGATTTCCCATGTGCCTATCATTAGCTTCTGGGCACATCCATAACAAGAAAATTCACATTTAAATATCTGTTATCTGGTTTCAAGTTTCTGATCTTACAGTCATGCATCCTCCCACACTACCAGGCAGATGCCTTTCTAAACTGATGGGACCCGAGCCATCCCCTTAAGCCTAACAAACTTGCCCTTCTCTATGCCAAAGGGTGAAGGGAGCACATTCCAAAGGATGAGCTACTCTGGAACACACCTGGCCAAGGTGTTCCATGGTGAGGACTCATGGTGAGCTGGAGAGATCTGTTTCCCTGAACACCAAATCCTGGATTGGTTTTGAATAAAGGTGTGCTCCCCTCTGAGCCATCACCCACCCACCCTCCATTTAACCCACTATTCCTTTCTCCAAAGCAATTAGAAATGTGCCATTGAGTGACACACTCTGACTGAATTAATACAAAAGTGTGTGTGTTCACATGCACAAAGAGGTATCACTAGCCTGGCAAGTTTCTCTAGACTGCAAAACAGTGGTTCTCCACCCTGGCTGCATGTTAGCACCCAGATGCTTGACCCACCTCCTGAGACACTGATATAACTAGTCTTGGATGAGACTTAGGCAGTGGTGTTGTTTTAAACTTCTCCAGTGATTCTAACGTGCAGCCAGAGTTGAGAACCACGGCCCCCACACTGAATAGCTACAATGCACCCCCAGACACTCAAAAAATGGAAACTGAATTCAGGCAGGTGAGCTATGTGGAAGAGCTACATTTTGTTTTTCAAGCTCAATGGCATTCAGGATCTTGGAGCAGTCTGGGTTTGGTGCCAGATTTAAGTAGTATTTGTACTGTGTATATTCTGGTATATTGTAGCTAGTATGTGGTAAGGGGCTGAGGAGAGGCAAGGGGTCATCCCAGAGAACACAGGAAAGTACTGCTCCTGAAAAGTTCTGGCTCTGAGCTTCCTTGTCACAAAATGCTTCAACCCTTTCAAGTCTAAATGGCAGAGAAATCTCTGTATCTGCTGGTCCTGCTCTTCTAACTATATCACTTTATTTCTCATGGCTTCCTTTAAAGAATCGTTTGCCCCTTTGGATACACTCAGTGGATACTCAGGCTCTTTCTGTCAGGAAGATCCTTGCTACCAAGTCCACAAAGAGACCCCAAAGAGGGGGAATGGAGAGAGGCTGCTGAAATATCTGTGTTAGCAGACAAGGCAAGGAAAAGACTCCTGGGCTGAGGATTTCTGAACTGGCCTTTCCTCACAACCACCTGACCCAACGCTGGCCCAGGTCCTTAAACCCTGCATAGTTTGGCCTGTTGCTCTTAAGAATCTCACACATTCTCCCAAGCACAACTTGGGGTTTAGGCAAAACTGTAATGACTAGATCTGCCATTAGATATAAATTCCCAAAATGCCACTTTTGGCAAACCAAAAGGACATGTGAGATTTACCCCAGATAATGGTAAAAAAACAAAGCCAAACCCTCCAAACATACTGCATGCTTCCCAAAATATTACACACTGAAAGTGACTTCATATTTTGTTCAGTTTTTAATTAATCTCAATTGATTATTGTTGTCATGATGGTCTCTCTAGTGTCTTTTTGAGGCCTGGCTGCCCTAGACAGTCTGCAAAGGGGTTAGTGAGCCCCCAGGCCTCAATCAAATCTTCCTGACAGCTACAGGCTTGGAGGACCAAGTGGTCTGACCCAAAGACTGACCTCTCACACAGCACAAATAGGAAGGGACAGAATCTATTTCAGGATGGGGTTCCAGGTGACAGTGAAGCGGGATAAACATCATACAAGGATTGATTCCCAGAATCAAAAGACTTTGGAAAGACTTTCCTTTTCTACCACTCAAAAAACAAGTTCTGTCTGTACTTATCTATGCTGATCTCAAAGCATTTAATCAAGTGGCCATTCCCCCTGTACTATAAGGGAGCATCTCAGTAGCTGTCCACTCTGTGTCAGGACCTGGTTCAAGTTACTCCTTGGTCAGCCAAGCAGATATCAGCAGGTTAACCGCATAAAAGGTCATCAGCATCAAAGGACCCTGATGCCATCTCTGTCCCATGATATCCTCCTGCACAACTGATAACACCAGCCTTAAAATGCAAACAGACCAGGAATACCTTTCTGCCAAGTGTGCTGCATCCTCTAAGACTATTCCACACCCAGTCCCATCCAGTTGCTTGCTATTTCTGAATTCTGTTTATTCCTGGCATAAGCAACCAATGTAAACAATGCTCTTTGCAGTCCGTAACTCAGGAACTAAAACTCCGACAGATGTTTCTGTTTTGTGGGATAATAGGATGATGTTAATGGAAGGTTTCTGTTTGAACCCCTTTGCCTTTCAAGAAAAAAGGAGGTGGGGTTACCTGGCTGAAATCCAATCACATATTTGGAATTTTCAGAATAAGTAGTTTTACCTAATTCTAGAATAGAGATACTTATAGCATTAAATCAAAGATCTTAAAGGTGACAAGTCAATGCTAGAAAGTCAATACGTAGTAACAATGATGTTGTCCATCTCCTTAGACTAATGGAGAATTTACATTATGAATGATCACATATAAACCAAAGCACTTTACCTGGTTTTCTCTCAGGGACTATGATTTTGAGGGGGCCAGAAAACACAAGTCTCTGATCCCCTTTTTGTTTTAATGAGTATGTTTTCATCAAAGGAAAGAAAAGGGTGGGGTGCCAGAGGGTAGGTACAGTAGAATTGCGATTTCCAACTGTTTTCCTTACCAAGACAATTATGACCATCATGAGCCAACATGAAGCCATCAAAACAAGTACAGCGATAATTGCCTGGAATATTCAAACAGTCATGGACACAGCCTCCGTTGAATTCATTTTCACATTCATCAATGTCTGAGGAATAAAACAGAAGCCAGACAGGTGGCATCTCTTTAGTATGGAGATATAATGTATTTACCTTCCAACCAGCCATCCCACTTCTAGGACTCTATCCTCAAGATACATCTCCAACAACAGGAAAATAAATATGCACAAGGTAATTCACTGCAGTACTGTTTGTAATCACAAAATACTAGAAACAACCGAAATGCCCATACATAGGAGAGAGTAGTTGAAGAACTACAGTACATTTATTCGATCCAATACTGTGCAGCAGTTAAAAATTAATTAATTAAAAAAATAAAGAATGAGAAATATTTCTATGAACTGATTTAGGGTGATTTCTAGGATATACTACTAAGTTAAAAAATCAAAATGTGAGAGTACCCATAGTTTATTATCAGGGAAAAAAAATAAGGGAATATGAAAAAACACACACATGAAATTCCAGCATGTTTTTTGACAGAACTTGACAAGCTTATCCAATTTATATAGAAACGCAAAAGACTCAGAAGAACCAAAACAATTTTGAAGAAGGAGAACAGATTTGGAGGACTTTCACTTACCAAGAATCTATAGTTATCAAGACAGTGTGATACAGGCATAAAGAAAAACAGATCAATGGAACAGAATAGAGTCCAGAAATAAACCATTATATTTACGGTCACTTGATTTTAGATAAGAGTGCTTTAGCACTCTTGTCTAATTTGTTGGGACAAATGATCGTCTTGTCCAATTTGTTGGGAGAAATGATAGTCTTTTCAACAAATGGTGCTTAGACAATTAATATCCATCAGCAAAAGATGAATTTGGACCCTTACCTCATATCTCCACAAAAATCAACTCAAAATGGATCAGAGACCCAAATATAAGAGCTTAAACTATAAAACTTTAAAGAGAAAACATAAAACTTTTATGAGAAAATCTTGAGACCTTGGATTAGGTAAAGATTTCTTAGATACAACACCAAACACACAATTCATAAATTTTAAAATTAATAAGTTGGACTTTATCAAAATTTACAACTTTTATACTTATGAAAATAAAGACAAGCCACAGATTGGTGGAAAATATTTGCAAATCACATACGTTATAAAGGACTTACAAAGGACTCTTACAACAAAGAAGACAAACAATCCAATTTTCGAATGGGCAAAGATTTGAATAGACATGTCACCCAAAGATGATATACAAATGGGTAAAAAACATATGAAAAGACGGCCGACATCATTAATTATTAGGGGAATTCAAATTAAAACTGCAGTGAGATACCATTTCACACTCACAGGAACAGTTATGATAAAAAAAAAGACAGACAATAGGGGAGGCTGGGTGGCTCAGTCAGTTAAACAAGCGCCTGACTTCGGCTCAGGTCAGGATCTCACAGTTCATGAGTTTGAGCCCTGCATGGATCGGGCCCTGTGCTGTCAGTGCCAAGCCCACTTCAGATCCTTCTCTGGCCTGCCTCCACTTGCACTCTCTCTCTCTCTCTCTTTCAAAAATAAATAAATAGTTATTTTTTTAAAAAGACAAACAATAGGATGTGGAGAAATGGGAACCGTTATATACTGCTGATGCCAATGTAAGATGGCACCACTTTGGACACAGTATAGCAGTTTCTTAAAAGGTTAAACATAACTTTACCATGTGTGATCTAGAAAGTTCACTCCTAGGTATATATTCAAGAGAAATGAAAAATTATGTCCATAACAAAGACTTTGCAGGTAAATGTTCATAGCAACATTACTTATAATAGCCCAAAAGTAGAAACAAGCCAAATGTCCATCAACTAGTGAATGGATAAACAAAATATAGTATGTCCATACAACAGAATGCTAGTTAACAATTAAAAAATAAAATAAAATGCCAGTACAGGCTACAACATGGATGAACCTCAAAAACATGCTGGGTGAGGCGCGTCTAGGTAGCTCAGTCGGTTAAGCAGCCAACTTCAGCTCAGGTCGTGATCTTGTGGTTCACGAGTTCGAGCCCCACGTTGGGCTGTGCTGACAGCTTGGAGCCTGGAGCCTGCTTCAGATTCCGTGTTTCCGTCTCTCTCTGCCCCTCCCCTACTCACGCTCTGTCTCTCTCTCTCAAAAATAAATTAAAAAATAGCATTTAAAAAAAAATTTTTTTTAAAAAGCCAAAAACAAAAGACCACATATTGTATGATTCTATTTATATGAAATATCCAGAAAGGCCAATCTATAGAGACAGAAAGTAGACTAGAGGTTGCCTGGAGCTGGGGCTGGGAATAAGGATTAACTGTACCTGGGCATAAGGGATCTTACTGAGACAAGGAAAATGTCTGAAAAGCGGATTATGTGATGGCTGCACAACTCAGCTAATTTACTCAAAATCATTGATTTTTATACTTATTTAGAATTGGTGTCTTTTATGGTATACAAATTAGAATTCACTAAAGTAGTTAAAAGGAAAATTACACATTTGCTGCAAAAGAAATCTAGGAGGCAGGAGAATAAATCAGAAACTAAAAAAGATTGGTAATCAATCCATGGTATGTGGGAAAAGGATGAAAAGAAGGAATGAGGAACACCTGGGTGGCTCAGTCGGTTTAAGCATTGGACTCTTGATTTTGGTTCAGGTCACAATCTCACAGTTTGTGAGATTGAGCCCCACGTCTGGCTCTGCCCCAACAGTCCCTCCCCTGCTCTCTCTCTGCCCCTCTCCTGCTCACATGAATGGTCTCTTTCTCTGTCTTTCTAAATAAATAAATAAATAAACATTAAAAAAGAGAGAGAGAGGAGGAATGAGGAACAGAGGAACAAGAATAGGGAGAAGGAGTAATACTTCTCTGAGTATGCCTTTTAATTTAATTTAATTTTATTTTATTCTATTTTGTGTTTAAAGTTTATTTAAACTTTAAATAGAGAGAGAGAAAGAGAGAGAGAGAGAGAGAGAGAGAGAGAGAGAGAGAGAATCTCAAGCAGACTACACACTGTCAGCACAGAGCCCAATGTGGGGCTTAATGACACAAACTGTGAGATCATGACCTGAACCAAGACCAAGAGTCAGACGCTTAACCGACTGAGCCACCCAGGCGCCCCTGAGTATGCCTTTTTATATAGTTTTGACTCTCAGCACCATAGTGATACATAGATGAATACATACATATATACATAAGTAAATACACATCTTCTTATGTACATACATATATAATCTAGTATACAGAGGTGGGGGAAGAACACATAAAAAATAGGATACAAACAGAAACAAATGAACTCAACTGTATTACAAATGAATAACAACCACACTGAAGGAAATGTAGAAAAAAAAAAGTACTAACACCAAGTGACTCTGAAAACCAATATATTAACTGAATGTTGTAAGGCTAAAAATAAAGATAGCTACAAACAGATACTGTACTCTCGTGAATCTGTTTTACTTGCAAGGCTATAGATTAATAGTGTTGTAAATTATTTATGTGTACACTTGGATTCAACAAACAAGTAACTATCTTGCAGAAAATGAGAGCCACCTTTCTCACTGTTGGAAAAAGAAGTTATGAATAACCAAAGAGGGAGATTCAATGAATCTTGTGGCATTGTTTTGGAATCCAAAGCATCATCAGTGTAAGTCATTGTTTTTAATATATATACAAATGGATAAATATAAGCAATAAATATAGATAAATGTGTATATGTGGGTTAGAATACATACATATGTTTCCTAGTTTTGTGCAGTGAGATAGCCTAGGAGCAGTGACATCCCAGTAACAGTAAGAACACCAAGCATTCAGATCTTGGTTTCTATATACCATTTTCCAATAAAAGAAACCAGGGCTCCTTAAAGAAGTGGTTGGTTCCAGGGCTGGGAAGGGAAAATACAAGATGAGTCTGTGGTATCTTATGGTACCAGAAAACAAAGAATTGCCCCCAAAAAGGATGGGGGCATGTCAAAAGGACACAGGAAACAATGTGAAGGAGCTCCCAATGGCTAAAGCTGAAACAATTTGAGCCCAAAACAAATAACTATATATATAATTAAATATCTACCAGTCCATACTGGCATAAATACATAAATCAATGCATAAATAAATGGGGGAGAAGCAACAAGTCTTCCTTACAGAAGAATCTCAGTTAATAGATGTATATGGAATGAGGGAAATACAAAATTACCAATTATTACATCATAGTAATAATTGTTGCAGACAAGATCCACAGTTGGTTGCCAAAATCAGTGGGCAAAGACTTGAGAAGAGGGGCTCCTGGTGACTCAGTTGGCTAAGCTCAGCTCAGATCATGATCTCATGGTTTGTAGGTTGGGGCCCTGCATCTGGTTCTGCTCTGACAGCTCAGAGCCTGGAGCCTACTTCGGATTCTGTGTCTCCCTCTCACTCTGCCCCTCCCCTGCTTGTGCTCTCTCTCTCTCTCAAAAATAAACAAACATTTTTTAAAAAGATTTAAAAAAAATACTTGAGAAGTAACAGAGTATTAGCACAGGCTGAATGTATCTACCCTAAGATATGTGTTATTGCAAAAAGAAAAAATAGTAATTTTGCAACAGAGAAACCCAGGATGCACCATCTTTTTTTTTTTTTTTAAATAATTTATTGCCAAGTTAGCTAATACACAGTGTATACAGTGTGCTCTTGGCTTCAGGAGCAGATTCCCATGATTCATCACTTACATACGGCACCCAGTGCTCATCCCAACAAGTGCTCTCCTCAATGCCTATCACCCATTTTCCCTGCCCTCCCCACCCATCAACCCTCAGTTTGTTCTCTGTATTTAAGAGTCTCTTACGGTTTGCCTCCATCTCTGTTTGTAACTTTTTTCCCCTCAGGATGCACCATCTTAACCAGGTGATCAAGGTTAATATCACCAGTAGTGGGACATATTAACATCATGTGTCTCCTCCCCATGTAATGCACTAAAAAGTGTATAATAGCACTTCCATAGTAGCCTTGACAAAAGCTTCTTTTACTTTTTACTTTTACTTTGTGTATTACTACAAATGCATAACCTTAATTTTATTGTGAGGAAACACAAGACATTCACTTATTGTGTCAATTCCTACCATATCAATTCTTATAATGAAAAAACATAACTTCATATGTATTCAAAAGTATTACAAGCATTTAAAAGATCAAACCCCTCTAGGGGCTCGTGGGTTGCTCAGTTGGTTAAGCATCAGACTCTTGATTTCTGCTCAGGTCGCGATCTCATGGTTTGTGAGATTGAGCCCTGAGACAGTCCTGAGATCAAGCCCTTCAATCAAGCCCTTCAATCAGTCCCTGGTAGGATGCAGTGCTGACAGCAGGGAGCTTGCTTGGGATTCTTTCTCCCTCTCTCTCTCTTTCCCTCCCCCACTCATGGCATGCTCTCTCACTCTCTCTTTCAAAATAAATAAGTAAACTTAAAAATAAATAAATAAAAGATACTATTTCATACATTTTCTGTATTGTTTGACTTTTATACCAATAATACATATTATCATTTTAGAGCCAATTTAAATATATAAAAGCAACAATTCCAGTCAATCATTTTAGTTATTTTAAGCTAAATAGTAGGCTTTTCAGCTATAAACTGTCAGCAATTCAATTCCATGTGTCATACGTCAAGCCCAACAGCTAAGAATAAGGAAATTCCTGCCACTTGTCATTCAACATCACTTACTAAATATGTATTCTAACTCAAAGAAACCATAGCACAGTTTCTGCCCATCTCCACCCCCAGAGAGTATACAGTGACTGGAAAACCAGTGAAAGAGTGAACATTTTTCCCCCAAGCAGGGTACCAACATGTGTGAATTCCAGTACTGTAAATAGAATATTTAATACAGTGAGAGTGTGGTATGGAGGAACCTGCAGAGAGATGTCTCAGGGAGAGGTAGTCTTTTGGTGAGAGATGGCTGCCTATCTCTGGGAAAACACGAACTTGAAGAAACACAAGGGCTTTAAGGATAGACTACCAACCCCATTTGCTACGAACCTGACCAGGAGCATGTCTCCTCTGATAGGAGAGGCAAGTTTTGCTCCTCATGCACAAAGTATAAATATCAGGATTTCTCACCAAAGAAGGACATCAGGAGGCTGAGTGAATACAAGAGATATGGGTCCAGGGACAGAGATAGGGTAGACGTCTGACTTTCTTTCACTTTTCTTTTTTTATTTTTTTTTAATTTTTTTTTTCAACGTTTATTTATTTTTGGGACAGAGAGAGACAGAGCATGAACGGGGGAGGGGCAGAGAGAGAGGGAGACACAGAATCGGAAACAGGCTCCAGGCTCTGAGCCATCAGCCCAGAGCCTGACGCGGGGCTCGAACTCCCGGACCACGAGATCGTGACCTGGCTGAAGTCGGACGTTTAACCGACTGCGCCACCCAGGTGCCCCTCTTTCACTTTTCTTTTAACTGTGTTATTATGGCCACAAGCCCCCCTCTCAATTCCCCAGGGGCCTCAGGGTCTCACATCTGAGGGATAGGAATGTCAGAGCTCCCCTGAAGAGCCCTGCCAGTTCCAACATGCCATGATTACCATCCCCAGGAATAGCCTCCTCCTTTCAGTACCCAGTCTCTGGCTAGTTCTGAATTTCAGAATTCATGACACTGGCCCAGAACACAGGATGACAGAGATCAGACTTTAGCTCAAAGATCTGGAACTCCAAGGGCTCAAGGTATCCCTCTGCCTACATCTTTCCAGGGTGAACATGCAGCTTCAAATAAGGCTGGCGCTTGGTGTACCTCTAAAGTTTGGGAGGTCACAACGCCAGCCTGAAGCCAAGAACAAGATGGAGCCTCCAGAGCCAGCAGTGGAGGGCAAGACTCCTGCACTCAGACTCCTGGGCGAGGGTGTAAACTGCCCCAGGGAGGCGCAGGATCAGCCCTTCCCTGGCAGGCACGGCTCTCCTGATTGGGGCTTTCTGCTCCCAAACTGATAGGCACCAAAAATACTAAAGCACTTCTTTTCTTTTTCACAAGCCAGATAAAAGGACATTTCGGAACCACATAAAACTGTATGATCAGCTCTAGGAAAGACCTGATGTTCCTAGTGCTTTAAGGGTCTGAAATGGATTTTGGGGGTGGGTGGTATGACCTGGGGGGGCAGAGGAGCAGCACTTTTACCAACATGAGTGGTCACTACAAGTGCTGAGGAGGTAGGGAGCTTCACCTGCTGGCCCACTCACCACAGGTACCCCAGTCACTTACCCTCACACTGCCTGCCGTCCCCTCGGTAGCCAGGCTTGCAGGAGCACTTGTAGGAGGTGAGTGTATTCTGACAGAGGGCATTGGTGTGGCAGTCATCTAGCCCTTGGGCACACTCGTCCACATCTGCAAAAGAGCATAGCAAGCACTTGGTATGGTGCCCCAAGCCCTCTGTGATCCGGCCTTGGTCCTCTGGTAACTTCACCTCCCACCAGAACGCCCCCCTTCACTCCTCATCAGCTAAACTCTTTGGGAACCCCGGGATGAACCATACCACTTCCAGGCTCCTTTCCCAGGCACAGCCTGTTCCCTTTGACTAGAATACACCCCCACACACACACACCCACACACCCTTTTCACTCACCTTCTCCAAGAAGCCTACCATGATCCCCCAGTGTAGGTGGGTGTCCTCCACGACCTGCTCCCATATTTATCTCCTTTCATAGCACATATCACACAGAATTGTCACTCTCTGTTTTCCTGCCTGACCTCCCCTCTAAATGGTGTCTTGATTACAGACTGAGTGGGTGTCCCTGATGCCAAGCACAGTGCCTGGCACATGAGTAGGCAATAACAAATGCCTGTTGAAGGAAAGACCAGTTTGGCAACAAAACAAAACAAAGCACTGTGAAAACCAGGCAATGTCAGCTTTCTCAGGGTTTGGGGGATGGGGGAGTAGCTTGCCCTGGGCTCTGACCACACCATCCCCAGCCCTCAGATGGAGGTGCAAAGTGGGAATGGTTCCCACACCCCATCAACCAGCTGCTCACCCTGTCAACCTGGAAACCGGCCTTGGTGGAAGTATTTCCTGGGTTGACACCACTCCAGGATGTTAATTAAAAACAAAAGTTTTGAAAATATTACGAGTCCTGTTAATACAGAACGTCCAGAGTACTTTTCTCTGTCAGCAGAAAACAAAACAAAACGAAACAAAACAAAAAACCCAGGTTTGTTGCGGCTTACGGGGTATTCCCGGATGGATCCTCAACCAGCAGAAAACTCTCCGGAGCCAACCCTGAAGCCGGCCGAACTTCCCGGCCCCAGAAGAAAAGAAGGAGCAAAGCTGCAGAGACCTCACGGACGTACCCCGCCCGGGGCCCTCAGTTTCCCCATCTACACAATGAGGAGCCGGACCCCGGTGACTCCGGGGCCCTCCGTCTTTCTCAGCGGGTGAGAGTCTGACTAGCAGGCGCTCTCCAGGGACCCCGGGCGGCGGGACCGGGCTGGGAACTGTCATTACCCCCGTGTCCGAGGCCGGGCCGCAGCACTCAGGCCCTGGGCCTCTAGCCCAAGCGGTGGTGGTTCCGTGGCCTGGCCCGCGGGTGAGGCCCCAGGGGAGCGGGGGCCACGCGGAGCTTCCGCAGACGAGCCCGGGGCGGGCCAGCGCGGCGCGACCCCACCAGGGGGCCCGGGACCCCTTTCCGCCGCCAGCTCCGCATGCCCCTGCCAGGTGCGTCCCCGAGGCTCCGGAGGTGCGGACACTCACCCTCAGGCGGCCCTGGGGCGCGGCTCCGGCCGGGCGGGACGGCCGCGGTCAGCAGCAGCGGCAGCAGCAGCGGCAGCAGCGCCCCGGCCGTCCCGGGGCAGCCGCGGCCCAAGACCCCCATGGATGGCGCGGCGGCTGCGGGCAGAGGCGGCGAGCGTGGCGGCGGCTCCGGGAGGTGTGTGCGGGCGCCCTGCCCGCCGCGCTCTGACACCCCCAGCCCGGCCCCGCCCGGCCCCCGAGCCCCGGCCTCATTTTCACACGGTCCTCCCCGGGCCGGGGCGGGCGGCGCGGGGGGCAGTGCCTCCCCTCCCGTCCCCCTCCCTTCCCCCTCCGGGCTCGGGGTGGAGGGGGCGCGGCCGTGGTGGCCGGAGGGCGGCTGTCAGCGTCCCCAGTGCAGGCCCCGTCGCCAAACCCGCTGCTCCTGCACCCCCGCTGCTCCGTTCCAGCCCTCAGAGCCTCGTGCTCTGCCCGTTTGCAGTGCCCTACAACTTGACCCAGTCCCTCTTTGTGAGGACAAATAGCACTCTGGCCTGAAATATTCAGACTCGAGGCTCCCAGAAAGTGTCCTGTGTAGCTCAAAATCCTATACTCCCTGAACTCCAAGGCCACCTGTAGGGCTTTCCCACCTCTCCACTTGGGGTGAGTAATGTGGTTGAACCCTCAGGAGATTCAGGGGAGACAACCCCAGCTTCCCTGCTCACCTTCACACACACTCTGCACCCTTCTCCATTCTGTCCAGCCCAAGCCTTCTGTGATCCCCAGCCCCAGGCAGTGTCCCACCTGTCCCACTGAGGCACTTGCTTAGACTGTGCCTCTCTGGTGCACTAATGGGCCAGGAATCACAGCAGAAGATGCTCATCTCACTGAACACTAGTTCAATGTGTATGTACAGGGCAGCCAAAACGTGAAGGGAAAGGGGGCTAGAGGTCAAAGGTGAGCACCAAGGACAAGAAACCACCAATTTTGCCTGAGGCACAGATGGTATCTATGACCACCTGAACTCATAATGTCAGATTGGGCCAGCTGCAGATGCAGGTGGCAAACGTGAGCTGGCCCTCCAAGCAAGACAGTCCTTACAAGGGAACCCATGTATACAGGGACTTCCCATACCCCCCTTGCCACGGATGACAGAGCCCACTACACTCAGCATCACTCCAGGAATAAATGCCGCTACAATTTCGAGATGCAAGAAAATACTGAGTGGTTTTAATCAGAGCTCCTCTTTATCCAATTTTCTCCTGTAAATATACATACATACATACATACATACATACATACATACATACATATGTATGTGTATGTGTGTATATATTTACAGGAGAAAATTCAATAATGAATATATATGAATAGTGTATATATAGATCTATCTATTCACACACACAAACACACCTTTGGTAATCAGAAAAAAAATAAACATCACAAAAAATACCCACCTAACTCATGCACAAAAACATGTCTTCCTGGGGTCCATGCCCTTCCCAGAGCTCTCCACTCTGTAGCACTACGCCCCGACTGCGGCCCCTGTCCTTCCCATGCCCATGGGCCTAGGTGAAGACTGCCTCTTTGGGCCTTCATTGTTAGTGCTGCTGCCTGATGGAGAATCTGAGAAAATAACTTTTCTGTGGTTGTTTTTCTTTTGACCTTTTCATCCCCAGTGAAGGCAGGCAGGTTGCATCCCTCTTTCTGTCTTTGCCCCTCCCTCCTATCCCCTTTTGTTTGGTACCGAGAGACACTCCGCTATTTTTAGTCATAAGGATGGTTTTTACACATTTGTAAATCTTCACTTAGTGAAATGTTCCCTCCGCCTTTGTCTTTGTGTCCTTAATGGTAGCCATAAATTACCGCTTTCTTTTCTCTTCGCTGCATCAGGCTTCATTGCTTTTGAAATGATCAAAGTTATTTTCTTTTAAAATCCAACTAGAAACTGCCCATTGTGTGGCACAGACCTCTTTAGCTCCAGTCAAAGCATAGAAATACATAAAGCTGCCCATTAAACTCTATGGGAGCCTCCTCCAGCCCCTTGTGCCTGGTAAAGAAATAAGACATGTGCTGTTCTTTCCCTTCACCATTTCCCCAAGTTTATGTTTCAGGAAGAATACAAATTAATTATGATAAGACCCAGTGTTTTGCTTAAGAGGGTCAGTTTTGTCATGTTTCCTGGAAAAGTTCACCACTGGCGCAAATCTCAAAAAATGTTCTGAATCCTATTTTGTTTGCCCCGACTTCCACACAAATGTGCTTTCAGCTGGTTGGCTCCCAGACTCCTGGGCAACCTTTCTGACACTTCAGATTAAAGTCAGTATGGTTTACAACTGGAAATTTCCATAGGGGAAAGGCTCCAGGGGAAATTTGTGTTCAAATGTCAATGTTTTCAGTGTTCCAATGTCAGGAGGGACTTGGTGAGCCCTGCACTAGCTGCCATCTGCCCTCTATTGTCCAGCTGAGGTCTCCACAAACTTCTCTGAGAGGCCACAGCCACTGTCCCTAGACTGAGGCTGTATCTCCCTCCTCCTCTCCTTCTCCCTTGCCTCAGGCTGAGAGGCCAGTGAACAAGACCTGAGAGGGAAGATAGCCCCAATCAGCCCATCTCGCCCGTGTGGGCTTCTAGCACAGAAAGACTGTGGAGACAGAAGACCCTGGGTGCCTCTGCACCATGTATGGCTAGGTTAAACTCTGTATTCACTGGACCCCTTTCAATGCCCATCTTTTTTTATTTCTCAGCAGCTTTTGGAAACTCTTTTTGCAAACTCCTTTTCCCTGGATTTTCATCACAGCAGGCCAAGCTCCTGATTTTTCTCCTACCTCTCAGGAAATGCCTTCTCAATCATCTTTCTGGGATCCTCTTTCTACACCCCCTTCCTGAAAGTTCACCCATTCCCTTGTTTCCATAACAGAAATCTCCAGCTTGGATCTCTTCCCATAACTTCAGTTCCATGTATCCAATTGCTTACTGGATACCTCCACCTTGATCTCACATAGGTCTCTCAGATTCAAGATGTTCAAAAAAGAGCTCATCTTCTGCCTCAAACCTGCTCCTTTCTAAGTGCTCCCTCTCTCAGAGAAGGGTGCCACCATTCTGCCAACACCAAGTCAGAGACCTGGCGGCCATCCTAGACTCCATTCCCTCCCTACTACATGCAAACAACTGTGTCAAGTCTATCTTCTTATCATCTCTCAGAACCATCCTCTCCCTCCATGCAAGCCTCCAGAACTCAGGGCCTCATCATCCCTCACCTGGTCTATTACTCCTAGTCTGTGATTCCTTACTAGTCTGTCTACAGTCTCACCCATCTTCCATAGGGGATGCCAGAGTAAAATGGAAATTTCATCCCACTGTTTCCAGTCTTCCTCAGGCTAAAGTCAAAACTCCCTTGATGCAACCACTCTGGAGAACTGTTGGGTGGTAGCTACTAAGACAAAAACGTGCCTACACACTTCTAGGTATATACCCAAGAGAAATGAGTACACATGTTCACCAAAAGACATGTACAAGAATGTTCATAATAGCTATAGTCACACTAGCACAAAACTGGAAATAACCCCAATGGCCGTCAACTAGAAAATGCATAAGCAGATTGCTGGATATTCATTCAATGGAATACTATGGAGCAATAAAATGAACAAAATCTCAGACGTTCAACAACACAGAGATATCTCATGACCATCACATTGAGTAAAAGAAGCCAAACACAAAAATGCTAAAATTGTACAAGTCCACTTCTCTGAAGTTTAAGAACAGACAGAACTAATAAACAGCAACTGAGGCCAGAATAGTAGTTCCCTCTGAGGATGGGGATTGACTGGGAAAGGCAGGAAGGAAACTTCTGGAATGCTGGAAATGTTTTAGGTCTTGATCTGGGTGGTGATTGTATGGATTTATATACATATGTAAAAATTGAGATGTTGGCTTAAACTTAATGCACTTTACTGTGTTTTACCTAAGTAAGCTGAAACAAGAACTGCCTAGTCAAAGACTTTTATGATCTGATCCCATTCTACTTTCCAGCTTCTCTCCTATCATTCTCTCACAGGCTATGCTCCAGAGACATCAAACTACTTATACCAGTAGTTTATCATTTTTCCTTCATACATCTTTTCTTTTGCCCACACTCTTCCCTGGCCTAAAAAACATGGAAGTGGGTCTCAAATATTTAGGGGTGCCTGAGTGGCTCAGTCAGTTAAGCATCTGACTTCAGCTCAGGTCATGATCTCACAGTTCATGAGTTCAAGCCCTGCATTGGGCTCTCTGCTGTCAGCATGGAGCCCGCTTCAGATCCTCTGTCCCTCCTCTCTCTCTGCCCCTCCCCTGCTCACATGTGTGTACGCACTCTCTCCCTCTCTCAAACATAAACAAAAATAAAACTTTAAAAACTAAATATTTAGCAAATGAAATGATACATCTTATCCAGTAATATGAATATTACTATACCTCAGAGAAAAAGGTGTTTGCTGAGATGTCCCCCCAAAAGCAATGAGGTATGGATGAAAGTTCCGAAGTCTGCAGGTTAGCAGTTCCTAAGAATTAATGCTAAAAGGAAAACCTATCTATTCTTGTTCACCTGTTAATTTCTCCTCCATGGATGGCTTTCACATTTCCTGAAAAACTTTTTCAATATGTCTGAGCTGGATGTGAGGTAGCAAATGTTTCTAGTTGCCTACTCATCCCCATCTATTCCTTTCTCTTTCCTAACAGTTAGTCATCCCTTCCTAAGGCAGGCCACGTTCCTGAGGGAAGCTGCCCCATCCTCAACTTCAGGCTCTGGACTTGGCTGAGACAGTATCTTTCATTCTATTCCCCTTGCAACAGTCATGGGTTCAGGGATAAGCATATGACAGTACTCTAATCAGAGTGAAGCTCAGTCCCTTTGCTTGAAAGGCTGGAATGGAAGTGTTCTCTTTTCTTCCGGGGATGTGGATGCAGTGAGTGAGAAACTGTAGTAGCCATCTTGGTACCAACCTGAAGAGGGTAAACCAAGGGAAACACTAGAGCCAACCCAGAGGCACTCCCCACCTCAGGGTCTCTAGTTCTATGTGCCGGTGCACATTCTTATTGTTTGAATTGGGCCTGTTTCTTTGTTTTCAAATTGTGGTAAAATATATGCAACATAAAATTTACCATTTTAACCATTTTTAAGTGTACAATTTAGCAGCATTGTGCAACTATCAACACCATCCACATTCAGATCTTTTCTCATCTGCAAAACTGAAACTGTTCCCATTATACAATAACTGCTCATCCCCCTACCCCAACCCACTCCAGCTCCTGGCAACCACAATTCCACTTTCTGTTTCTATGAATTTGACTACTCCAAGTTTCCTTATATGAATGGAATCATGCATTATATGTGGCTGGCTGGTTTCACCAAGCATAAAGTCTTCAAGGTTCCTCTATACTGTAGCCTGTGTCAGAATTTCCTTTTTTGTTTTTAAAAGTAAATGCACAATTTTTTAAAGTTTATTTATTTATTTTTGAGAGAGAAAGTGTGTGTGCACGTGTGCGTGCAAGTGGGGGAAGAGCAAAGAGAAAGAGGGAGAGAATCCCAAGCAGGCTCTGCACAGCAGCATGGAGCCCGATGTGGGGCTCGAACTCACGAACTGTGAGAACATGACCTGAGCTGAAATCAAGAGTCAGGATGCTTAACCGACTGAGCCACCCAGGTGTCCCTTTCCTCTCTTTTAAAGTCTGAATAATATGCCACTGTATGTGTATTTCACATTGTGTTTATTCACTCATCAGTGGGTTGCTTCCACCCTTTGGCTATTGTGAATAATATGATTATGAGTATGGGTGTACAAGTATCTTTTTATGTCTCTGCTTTCAATTCTTCTGAGTATATATCCAGAATTGGAATTGTTGGATCATAATAGCAATTCTATTTTTAATTTTTTTAAGAACTTCAATACTGTTTACCATATCAGCTACACCATTTTTCATTCCTACCAGCAACGCACAAGAATTCCAATTTCTCCATATCCTCGCCAAAACTTAGTCTGTTTTGTTTTCATTTTTTTTTTAATGTTTATTCATTTTTGAGGGAGAAAGAGTGTGAGCAGGGGAGGGGCACAGAGAGAGGGAGACACAGAACTTGAAGCAACTCCAGGCCCTGCATTGTCAGCACAGAGCCAGATGTGGGGCTCGAACCCACAAACCATGAGGTCATGACAGGAGCCAAAGTCAGCTGCTTAACAGACTGAGCCACCCAGGCACCCCTGTTTTGTTTTGTTTTGTTTTGTTTTGTTTTGTTTTAAATAATAGTCATCCTAATGGATGTGAAGGGGTAGTTCAGTGGGTTTTTTTTTTTTTTAATTAGGTTTTCTGTTATTTACAGCCCCCAAATATTCCTATTCAGTTCCATAGAAGCCTCCACTGGGAAACTTTGGCTGAGTAGCAGGTGATCCTCTCAATGAAGTGGAAGAAAGATAGTTGGGTAGAATTGAATCCTCTTAGGAGCCTAAGAGATAAATGACTGTTTTATTTACAAGGTTGATGTTATCTTGGTGTAAATGCCAGGACTCCATTTATTTTATTCAATGGTTCTAAAAACCACATCAACATTCTCTTTTGCTTAGAGAGGGTTACAAATCCTTCCAGTAAATACTTACTTAAAAATGATAATACTTAACATTTGAGTGAATACAAAATGTCAGATGCTATTCTAAGTACTTCATGTGCATTAGCTCATTTTATCCTCATAGAAACTCTGTGAAGTGGATATCACCATTATCTTTATTTTACAGATGTAGAATTTGAAGTGAAGAGAGGTTAAGTAACTTGCTAGAAAGTGGCAGATCAGGACGCAATGCCAAAATGTCTGCCATCAGATCCTTCTTCTTAACCACTGCTCTGTACAGCCCACATGTGCCAGGCATTGTGTTAGGCATTATACAAGACACAAAGATGAATCAGAGGCAAATCCTGCCCTCAAAGACCTAAAAGTCCATTCTCAATACCTCTTCCAAAATATACAGTGACGATTCCTGCTTATGGGGCACCTGGGTGGCTCAGTAGGTTAAGTGTCTGACTTCAGCTCAGGTCATGGTCTCACAGTTTGTGAATCTGACGCCCTCATCGGGCTCTGTGCTGAAGCTCAGAGCCTGGAGCCTAATTCAGATTCTTTGTCTTCCTCTCTCTCTGCACCTCTCCCACTTGCACTGTCTCTCTAGCTCTCAAATAAACATTAAAAAAATTTTTTTTAATCTTTAGTGAAATCAACTAGAAAAAATAAATTAGAGGTATAAAAATTAGAAGAGAGGCATATTGTAGGAAATATAATTGTATATCTAGAAAATCTATGAAAATCAACTGAAAAACTGCTACAAGCAATAAGAAATGCAGTAAACTAGTAAGGAACAACATCAAAATACAGAAATCAAGTTTTCTCAATATAAATGATGTGATATAAAAATACCCTATTTATAATAACAACAACAAAAAATTAAATACCTTGGAATGAATACAGAGAGAAATATTCAAGCCTATGTGAAGAAAGAATTTTAAATACTACTAAAACACCATCCAAAAGAAAACTTGAACAAGTAGAAATATAACATGCTATTGGACAGGAATACTTGACATCATAAAAATGTCAGTTTTCTATAACTTAATTCAAACTTTTAGTGTAATCCAAGAGGTTTCTTTTTAACTAGATAAATTAATTCTAAAGTTTACACACAAAAATAAAAGAGCAAGAATAATGAAAAAGTGTGAAAAAGAAGAGCAATGGTGGGAGAGGTGGATCCATACTACCACATATTAAAAGATGTTACGAAACTCAGTAAGCAGACAGTGTAATGTTCGCATAAACAGAGATGGAGTGCTAATGGAGTAGGATATAATATCCAGAAATAGCCACAAAATTATACACAGATACAATATAATAAAGCTGACATCTCATTGGAGAAAATATACACCACTAAATAAATGGTATTGGGACAAATGAGTAGCCACTTAGACAAAAATGAGGTTGAATCCATTCCTCATGTCTCCCTGAGTTAATTTCAAATGCATAAAAGACTTAACTTTTCTAAAAATTCCAAAAGTACAGAAAGAAAAATGGGAAAATACCTTCATCGGAAAGTCTATCACCCAAAATCCAGAAACCATAAAAGATTAAGAAGTTCAACCATTCAGGGGCACCTTGGTGGCTCAGTTGATTAAGCATCCAACTCTGGATCTCCACTCACGTCATGATCTCACAGTTCACGGGATCAAGCCCTGCATTGGGCTCTGCGCTGGCAGCCGAAGCCTGCTTGGGATTCTCTGTCTCTCCCTCTTTCTCTGCCCCTCCCCAACTTGTGCTCACTTTCTCTCTCTCTCAAAATAAATAAACTTTTAAAAAGGTTCAACCTTCCAAAAATATACTCTGATTTTTTTAATGTTTATTTATTTGAGAGAGAGAGAGAGAGCGGGAGCATGAGTGGGGAGGGGCAGGCAGGGCAGGAGAGAGAGACTCCCAAGCAGGTTCCACACTGCCAGCACAGAGCCCAACACAGGGCTTGATCTCACCAACCATGAGATCACAACCTGAGCCAACGTTAAGAGCCGGATGCTTGGGGTGCCTGGGTGGCTCAGTCGGTTATGCACCCGACTTCAGCTCAGGTTATGATCTCCCGGTTCTTGAGTTCAAGCCTGCATTGGGCTCTGTGCTGACAGCTCAGAGCCTGGAGCCTGCTTCCGATTCTGTGTCTCCCTTTCTCTCTGCCTGTTCCCTGGTTGCACTCTGTATCTCTCTCTCTCTCCCCCCAAAATAAATAAAAACTAAAAAAAAAAGTCACTTAAACCTACTGAGCCACCGAGGCACTCCACTCTGATGTTTTAAAAACATTATAAGTAAGGTCAAAAAATCAATAATAAACTGGGAGAAATATCTTCATATCAGGTCACAAAGGAGTAATATCCCTCATACATAAAGAGCCATTAGATATCAATAAGACCAGAAATCCAAAAGGAAATAGGCAAAGGGTATGAATTAAAAGAAATATAAGTGAATCTTAAACATATGAAACAAGAATCCAAAGTTTGATTATACACTCTCCTTGCAAGACTAGGGAAATGGGTATTTCAAACATTAGTGGTAAGAGTGTATATGGACATAAATTCTACAAAAAACAATCTTAAAATATTGATTTAAATAAATACATGTATATATAATATGGATTGACTCTCATGTCTAAAAAAAATGACATCTGGACAAAGCCATTCATTATAGCCTGTTTGTGGCAGCAAAAGATTAGAAGCAACTCAAATGTCCATCAATAAGTGGCTGGAAATAGAAATTATGTGACATCCATAAAATAGAACATTATGCAGCTGCAGAAAGGAATGAGGAAGCTCTATACATTTTAATAGGGGTTTTTTTAATGTTTATTTTTTGAGAGAGAGATAGAATGCAAGCAGGGGAGGCACAAAGAGAGAGGGAGACAGAATCGGAAGCAGGCTCCAGGCTCTGAGCTGTCAGTACAGACCCCGATGCAGGGTTTGAACCCACAAGCCGTGAGATCATGACCCGAGCCAAAGTCAGATGCTTAACCAACTGAGCCACCCAGGAACCCCCATTTTAACAGTTTTAATACGGAACGATCTCCAAAATATACTTTTTTTTTAAAAGTAGGTTCCACACCCAGTGTGGAGCCCAACACAGGCTTGAACTCACCACCCTGAGATCAAGACCTGAGCTGAGATCAAGAGTTGGACACTTAACCAACTGAGCCACTCAGGAGCCCCTGCAAGATATACTTTTAAATGAGAAAAACAGGGGCACCTGGGTGGCTCTGTTGGTGGAGCATCAGATTTCGTTCAGGTCATGATCTCACTGCTTGTGAGTTCAAGCTCCACATCAAGCTTGCTACTGTCAGCACAGAGCCCACTTTCGACTTTCTGACTCCTCTCTTTGCCCCTTCCCCACTTACACTCTCTCTCTCAAAAAAAAAAAAAAATCTTAAAAAAAAATAAATGAGAAAAACAAAGTGCAGAATAATGTAGATATTCTGCCACCTTCTGTGTAAAGAAGAAAAACAAGAATCTGTATTTGTATTTGTTTACATATACATAAA
Source organism: Puma concolor (assembly GCF_028749965.1). Lineage (NCBI taxonomy): Eukaryota > Metazoa > Chordata > Mammalia > Carnivora > Felidae > Puma > Puma concolor. The sequence continues at coordinate 50,089,369 of NC_141676.1, read as the reverse complement.
GAATCTAGAAAGATATACAAGAAATTAAGGAAATGGCTGGATCGATGGAGGTGGAGGATGGGAGGGAGGTTTCCAGTGATTATCTCTTTATATGTTTAGGTTATTGAGTCATGTGACTATATTGCCATAGAAGAAGAAGGAAGAGAAGAACTAGAGTGGAGGTGGTTTTTATTATCATGACCACCAAAGTAACTGAAAATTGAATGAAGTCTAGATCCCAACAATTTTTGAAAATCATGAAAATTTTCAGTGTGAGGTTTGTTTGTAGTCCATTTTCAGCCATAAAATATAAGTGAATTTTTCCTGCTGCCCTAGAATTGTTGACACCTGACTATGGTAAGTTATCATCCTGGACCAATTTAGACGAAAGAGGCAACAGGTAACATTTTTTTAATTCTTGTGCAACATTGCTAACTATTGCCCAAAGCCTGTGGGAAGAGAATGGGAAATCAAAATACACACACACACACACACACACAACAGTGAGGTCATGAACTGAGCTGAAATCAAGAGTTGGCCACTTAACCAACTAAGCCACCCAGGCGCCCCAATTATTTCTTATTTCTAAAACACTATTCATGCCAATATTCAAGAAAAAAAGAAAAGAAAAAAATAGAGTTCATATATCGTATATCAAAAACTGGGGCAGCATATGTAATAGAAGAAACAGGGACTTACAGTTAGGTAAATACATTTGTAGAAAAAGTAGCCCTTATTTCCGTCTTGCTACCATGACACCAAAGGGATGACGATGAAGTTTCTACAATGAACATGTATTACTTTTATAATTAAGAAGACAGCTCAGGTCATGACCTCTCAGTTCGTGAGTTCAAGCCTGCATCAGGCTCTGTGCTGATAACTCAGAGCCTGGAGCCTGCTTCTGATTCTCTCTCTGTCTCTTTCTGCCCCACCCTCACTCGCGCATGCTCTCTCTCTCTCTCTCTCTCTCAAAAATAAACATTAAAAAAATTTAAAAAAATAAAGGAGAAGATTTTTTTCTAATGTAAATGAGTATAGGTTGAGTGTGCAGACAGCCCTGAATGTTAATTCTGATCCTGTCATTATTATCTGTGAGATCTTGGTCAGAGTCTCAGTTTTCCAATAGATAAACTATAGATACCTGCTTTGCTGGGTCAAAGTTACGGATGACACTGTGTTTGTGAAGCACTGAGTACAGGTTCTGGCACAGAGTGGGCACACAGTGAAAGAGAGTCTCATCCCCCACACACCCAATAGAGGTAAGACCCATGGAAGCCAAGGCTGGCTGGTACCATATTCCTAAGTTCTTCTATTTGGGCTATTCTATGGCTATGACAAAGCACAGGTACTTGCCCCTGCCTGTTGCAAGAAACCTGATTATTAATCCATACCCGTGGCATGACTGTAATTAGGAAACTTGGAATTTCTGGAGATAAGCTAGCTCTGTTCAGATCCCAGAGGGTGTTTTGCTTTTTCGTGCTAATGAGGTTTCAATGCAGAAAACTGAATGGCTCTAAAATTACCTAATATATGAAATCATGAAATGCTTGGAAAAGCAAGAGGGCTAGGCTTCAGGGATGATTCCCAAAGACACCAGAACTCATCTGCAGGGAAGCCACCATTTCTGCACAACCAGGGCAAACCTCAAGAACTCTCCAAGTAGCTGTGAATTCAGATACCTGAGCTTGAACTCTGTCACTTGTTATCTATGTAACTTTGGGCAAGTTACTTAACCTCTCAAGAATCAAGATAAGGAAGTTGCCATCGTAGTATCTGCTTCTCAACACCTATGGAATTATTTCTACAACTTTGTTTATGAGCAAAAACAAATAAAGCCAAAAGCTAATGGAAAATAGCCTCTGTCTCACCCCAACTTTTCAAATCTCGCATGAGTACATTTCACTAGCAGAATATAGGTCACATCCAGGACCCTAGCTGCAAGGGAGCCTAGAAGAGCTGTTTATGCTGGTTTGTTTTCTGGGTTTTTTTTTTTTTTTTAGCTTGGCAGACTATGCAGTGCTGGAAGGAATACTAGAGGGACTTGGAAGTCAGTGCTGACGACCAAATAAACAAATCTATCACAGAAAGAGTTATTTAGTTCCTACTAAACCGGGGCAACTTCTGTCAATAGGGGGATCCAAAAGTAGTCAAGGCCAAAGCTCATTGTACTCACTGGAAAATGTAGCAAGACATTTTTTTGGTTGCCTCTCAAGCCTCCATAACCCATTATCTACTCCTAACAATGCACAGATTTTCATTCATTCATTTCATTCAGGTATCCATCCACCTCTCCCCTAAGTAACTCATGTGCTTTGGAAAACTGACCCAAATTCCATCTCCAGGAGTTGGCCCTAATTGGTTTATATAAATTAGCACATTCCATCTTCTTGGCCACAGTCATTGGTACATGGACTAGTTTCTCCCAAAAAAAATGATTTAAATTTCACATTCCCTCTCCACACAGGATCCAAGTGGTGAGAGTATAATTTACAATTCATTGTTTTCAACTATAGATTTCTTTGCTGTTTCTTGTTCATCTTCATCCATTCCTGCATCCATTTCTTCTTCTTCATCTTGTTCTGTGTCTTCTGTTGTGTCTTCTGTATATACATAGAAAATGAAATATTATTCAGCCCTAAGAAACAAGAAGATCCTGCAATTTGTGACAACACTGATAAACCTGGAGGACATTATGCTAAGTGAAATAAGCCAGATAAAGAAATAAAAATACTATGTGATCCCACTTGTATATAGAATCTAAAAAGCTTATATAGTATCAAAGTATATATAGTATATATAGTTAAAAAGTATATATAGAAGTAGAGAGTAAAATGGTAGGTTACCAGGGGAAGGCGCATAGAAGAAATGGAGAGATGGTTAAAGAGTACAGAGTTACAGTTATGTAGGATGAATTAGTCTAAAGATCTAATGTACAGCATGATGGTTATAGTTGACAACACTGTATTTTATACTGGAAATTTGCTAAAAGAGTAGAATTCAGGTGCTGTCACCACACACACAAAACTCAAAATTTTCTGTTTATCAAAATTCACCATTAACAGAATAAAGGTAAATCACAGAAGGGAAGAAGATATTGCAATATCTATTAATAACTAATTGGTCATATCCAGAATATACAAAGAACCATTACAAGTCAATAAGAAAAAGAGAGACAAATCAATTTTTAAAAATGAGCAAGAAACTTGAACAGGCACTTCATCAGAAAGGATAGCCAAGTAGCCAAAACACAAATGAAAATGTACTCAATATCACCAGTCATTTTAGGAATGCAAATTAAAACCACAATAAGATACCACAGTACTCCTATCGGAATGGCTAAAAATAAAAGAAGATTGACAATATTAAGCGTTATCTAGTATGCACAGCAAGGAGAGTACTCCCACCCTGATGGTGGAGTGAAAATTGATACAATCACTTTGGAAGAGTTTGACACATGTAGCCTACCAGCAATTCCCCTTCTGCATATATATATATATAAATCCATATCCAGTAGAAATATATGCACATTTTCACTCAGAGACTTTAAAGGAACTTCCTTAGCACCATTATTCATAGTAACCAAATCCTGGGAACAGCCCAAGTGACCATCAATAGCAGAATGGATAAATAACTTCATACTACACAGTGTACTGTTACTATCAGCAATTAAAATGAATGAACTTCAGCTACACTAAGAAAAAAAAAAAGAAGATAACCCTCACAAAGTTAACATTGAACAAAGGAAACCATACACAAAAGAAGAGGACACATTGTATGATTCCATTTGTCATCAGTTAAAGAATAGGCCAGCAGTTCTCAAAGAGCTGTCCCAGCTCAGCAGCATCAGCATCATCTGGTAACTTGTTAGGAGGGAAAACTCTCCACCTTCAGTACACACTGAATCAGAAATTCTGAGGATGAGTTCCAGAAATCTGTTTTAACAAATCTTCCAGCTGATTCTCATGTACACTGCAGTCTGAAAACCACCGGAAACAATAAAATTGATCTATGGTGTTAGAAGTTAGGATAGTGATTGCTTGAGGGTGTGGGGAGGAGGGAGGGCCACGTGAGGATTGAGAGCAGCAGTAATGTTGCATTCCTTGGCCTGGGTGGGAGTTACACAAGTGTTTTCAGTTTCAGTGGTGGTAATTTGCTGATCCAAATGCACACTTATGATCTGTGCACATTGTCATTTGTGTGTTATATTTCATTTACAAAACCTACTAAGTATTACATGATAAAACTGAGGAAATCTTCCCCAAAACAAAGACAAAATGATGGGAAAATGAGTGAGTAGGAAGATGAGGTACAGGGCGTATAGTATCTCAGTAACAGACATTCCAGAAAGAGAAAACAGAAAAAGAAGAGGAGGAAAACATCCAAGGAATAATTTAAGAAAATTCCCTGGAGGGGCAGCTGGGTGGCTCAGTCAGTTAAGCGCCCAACTTTTGCTCAGGTCATGATCTTGCAGTTCGTGGGTTCGAGCCCTTTGTTGGGCTCTGTGCTGACAGCTCAGAGCCTGGAGCCTGATTTGGACTCTGTATGTGTGTGTCTCTCTCTCTGCCCCTCCCCTGCTAACACTCTGTCTTTGTCTCTCAAAAATAAGTAAACATTAAAAAAAGAAAAAAGAAAGAAAGAAAAAGAAAAAGAAAATTCCTGGAAATGAAGCCCATTAATCCAAATTAATTGAAAGGGCCTATTAAGTGCCTAATAATGGATGAAAACACACACACACCTAGGCAAATTTCATCATCAGAAATAAAAAAAAAGACACCACAAGCTCCCAGAAGGAAAACACAGGTCACATACAAAGGGTCAGTCGTCAGAATGGCTTTGGACTTCTGAGTAGTGACCCTGGAAATTAGAAGGCATGAGGCAATGCATCTTAAATTAAGAAAAAGTATTTCCAAGCTAGAAGTCTATACACAGGTGCTGATCCTAAGGGTACTTTCCCTAATAAATATCCTACACACTAAGCTCCGTCTCACAGTATGCTTTCTGGACACACCAACCTATGATGCAAGACAACTCCAGAGTAAAGAAAATTTGGGGAGGGAAGGACAATCATCATATTTTACTATACTATGCATCTATCAATAAAATTTATATAACTATAGTAATGTAAACTTTACCTATTGATCTACCCAAAACTACCATATCATTTTATCAAGAGATTAGGAGAATGGGGAAATGTGCATATGACTTGGAAGTATAGGAGGAAAGAGATAAATCCCCAATTTCTGTAGCAAAAAATCATAGCAACCTATCAAGAAATAAAACCTAAGATAAAAAATCAATAAGAGCAATTGTAGGCAGTTATTTAGAACCACAGGGGTAAATACCAAAATAATTGGCTAAAAAGGAGATGCAAGTGGTTACATTTGCTCCCAGGCAGAGGGAGAGTAGGTAAGGGATTGATTGCTATTTTTCACAGCAAATTTTACAGAATTAGTTGGTTCTTCAAACTTTGAGCATGTCTAACTATCATAAAAACACAGCTAAAATTGTGGATAAAAAGGAACCCTTGTGCACTTTGCACTTTTAGTGGGAATGCAAACTGGTGAAGCCACTCTGGAAAACAGTATGGAGGGTCCTCAAAAACTTAAAAATAGAATTATCATATGATCCATAATTCCACTACTGAATATTTACCCAATGAAAACAAAAACACTAATTCAAAAGATACATACACCCTTATGTTTATTATAGCATTATTTATAATAACCAATATATGGAAGCAAACCAAGTGTTCATCCATAAATGAATGGATATAGAAGTGGTACATATATACACACATAGTGGAATACTACTCAGCCACGAAAAGAACGAAATTCTGTTATTTGCAACAACATAGACAGATCTAGAGAGTATTATGCTAAGTGCAATAAGCCAGAGAAAGACAAATACCATATGATTTCACTCATATGTGGAATTTAAAAAACAAAACAAAGAAAAAAAAAAAGAAAAAAACCTTTTTTTTCTTTTTTTGAGAGAGAATGCTAAGTGTGGAACCTGACCTGAAGCTTGATCCCACAACCATGAGATCATGACTTGAGCTGAAATAAAGAGTCAGATGCTTAACCCACTGAGCCACCCAGGTGCTCCTAGACTCTTAAGCATACAGAACAAACTGGTGGATGCCAGAGGTGGGTGGGGGGATGGGTGAAATAGGTGAAGGGGATTAAGAGTACACTTATTGTGATGAGCACTGAGTTATGTACAGAATTACTGAATCACTATATTGAATACCTGAAACCAATATAGCACCGTATGTTAATTATATTTGAATTTTAAAAATTTTAAATAAAGTAAGGGGCACCTGGGTGGCTCAGTCAGTTGAGCAGCTGACTTCAGCTCAGGTCATGATCTCACAGCTCATGATTTCGAGCCCCATGTCGGGCTCTGTACTGACAGCTCAGAGCCTAAAGCCCGCTTCAGATTGTGTCTCCGTCTCTCTGCCTCCCCACTGCCCCTGCTCACACTCTGTCTCTCTCTCTCAAAAATAAAAAAATAAACATTTAAAAATAAACTTAGGGGCGCCTGGGTGGCGCAGTCGGTTAAGCGTCGGACTTCAGCCAGGTCACGATCTCGCGGTCCGTGAGTTCGAGCCCCGCGTCGGGCTCTGGGCTGATGGCTCAGAGCCTGGAGCCTGTTTCCGATTCTGTGTCTCCCTCTCTCTCTGCCCCTCCCCCGTTCATGCTCTGTCTCTCTCTGCCCCAAAAATAAATAAACGTTGAAAAAAAAAATTTAAAAATAAACTTAAAAAAAATTTAATAAATAAAATGGATGAAAATAAAACACATGTAGCTAAAATCAAAATATCAAGACTTGACTGTGTGATCAGGTATGTCAACTATGGTATCTCCATACAAGATACCTAGAAATGATGCCAAGATGAATATTATTGAAATGGAAGGATGTTAAGTGGTAAAAGCAGACTTCAAGATGACACGCACAGACATCTCCCATCTCTGTATCCCCAAGTCTTCTGGCTTCACAGGATTACCCTTTAACATTTAAATAAAAATGGCTGAGGGGCGCCTGGGTGGCTCAGTTCATTGGGCAACCGACTCTTGATTTCAGCTCAGGTCATCTCACAGTTCATGGGATCAAGCCCCACATTGGGCTCTGAACTGACAGCACAGAGCCTGCTTGGGATTCTCTCTCCCCCACACTCTCTCTGCCTCTCCCCCACTCACACTCTCACTCTTTCAAAATAAACAAACAAACATTTAACAAATGGCTGAAATCTTCATCCTATATACTGAGGAAAGTATATAGCAAATATACTTAAATGTAAGCAAATATATATAAGCAAATTCTGATGCCTTCCCCCAACACCAGTGCAAATATCCAGGTGCTTAGTTCTTATGTTTACTACGATTTCCTCTTCCTGCCACTCTCAGTTACCCTGGCATCCCACTTTCTGCAGCTGTTCCCTTTTCTATGTCCCTAGTAAACAAATATGGAACACTGACCCTTTTCCTTGATTTCCCCAAAGACTGTCTTACATGAGGCACTGCTGAGGGGGCTAAAGTTCTACATGGCACAGGAGACAACTTAAAATCAGCAGGAGGGGGGCACCTGGGTGGCTCAGTTGGTTAAGCATCCAACTGAGGCTCAGGTCATGATCTCACGGCTTGTGGTTTAAGCCCCACATCGGGTTTTGCACTGACAGTGCAGAGCCTGCGTCAGATTCTCTGTCTCCCTCTCTCTCTGCCACTCCACTGCTCATGCTCTCACTCTCTCTCTAAAATAAACATTAATATCAGCAGGAGGATTCCTGTTCCTACATGTCCTGGCTGACCCTGCTTCTTGGGGATTCTCACTGGACATTCTTCTGCCATCCCTGCCTTTCACCAAGTGGCTGGAACCCTCTCTAGAGGTCCTTACTTGCTACCAAACTACCAAATCTTTCAAGTCCTTTGTTTTCTTATACAGAGTATGAGGCCTCCTTTGGGCAATCTACTTTTCCCAGCAGAAAAATCTTGACCTTTCATATGCACAAGATGATCAAGAACCCTTTTGGGGTGCCTGGGTGGCTCAGTAGGTTAAATGTCTGACCCTTGATTTTGGCTCAGGTCATGATTCCAGGGTCATGGGATCAAGCCCCTAATCAGGCTCCATGCTGCTTGAGATTCTCTCCCTCTCTGCCCTTCCCCTGCTTGCATACATGCTCTTTCAAAAATAAAATAAAATCTTAAAAAAAAAAAAAAAAAAGAACTCTTTTAAGAGTCATTTCCTCCAACCTGAAAAAGCGACCAGAGCCAGTTCTTCTGTTTGCCTTCCCATTACATGCGTAATGACTGTGCATTTTCTATAACAACTTTATGTATCATTTTGTAATTGTTTTGCAGGCTGAGCAAACTTCACAACCAGGTGAGCTACTGTGGTGGGCTACGCTCACTCAATTCCAGCTCTCACCACAATTTCCTCCAATCCTCAAACCTGAAACAAGAGGCACAAATTATTTTCTATAGGAGAGATACCACAGAAGTCAGGAGTTCAGCCCATGAGTAAGTATAAATGTCAAGTCCCATGACTGCAGCAACCACCCACAACTCCATGCCAGGCTGAGGAGACGCTCATTAGCGCAGTGTGGAATGTGGAGGCCAAGGGAGGTCCAGAGTTCCTTAAGGCTGCTGAGCGCAGCGTGAACAGGTCAGCAACAGAATTCCAAGGACACATTTGGCCTGTGCAAACAAGCTGAGACCTTGCCCCGGAGGACCATGATGCCTTCCCCTTTCCTCTCTATTGATACCTGCCCAGGCCTGGCTCAGATGCTGTCCCCTTCCCTGGAAGCCTTCCCTGAAAGTCCTCTCTCTCACTAGCTCTGGTACAGCTGTGTGTCAAGTTAGTCCACCTTCCCCACAGTTTCCTCTCTCTCACCAGCTCTGGTACAGCTGTGTGTCAAGTTTAGTCCACCTTCCCCACAGTTTCCTCATCTGTAAAATGGGGGATAATAATATTTGTGAGAATCAAAGGAAAAAGACTTATAAAGTAGTTAGAATGGTGCTTGTTTCAGGAATTAGTGCTCCATAATGTTAGTGAGCATCACCATCATCATCATTATTATTGTCACTATGTCCACAGACTTTGTCCTTGACCAAGGCATCTTATAGTCATATGTGGGAAGCTCTCCAGGCCCAGGGCAGGGCCTGGTATGATTTATCTCTATTCATCACATCCAGCCCAGGTGCCAGCACAGAACTTGTGCTCAATGCCGACTTGATTAAAACTTTGCAGAGAAGAAATAGGCCAACTAAGAAATTACACATGGGCATTACCTGCCCTGAAACTCAATTTGAATTAATTTTTGTATGTGATGCAAGGTAGGCATCCAACTTTATTCCTTTGCATGTAGATATCATTGTCTCGGCACCATTTGTTGAGACTATTCTTTTCCCATTGAATTATCTTGGCACTCTTGTCAAAAATCAATTGACTGTGAATGTTAAGGATTTATTTCTGGACTCAATTCTACTTCACTGATCTACATGTCTGTCCTTCTGCCAACACCACACTGTCTTGATTACTGTGGTTTTGTAGTAAGTTTTAAAATTGGGAAGTGTGAGTTCTTCAACTTTGTTCTTCTTTTTCAAGCTTGTTTTGGCTATTTTGGATCCCTTGAATTTCCATATGAATTTTAGAATCAGTGTATCAATTCCTGCAAAGTCAAATGGAATAGTGATAGAAACTGCAGTGAACTATATAGGTCAATTTAGGGAGTACTGCCATCTTACCAATATTGTCTTCCAATCCATGAACGGGGATTTCATTCTATTTACTTCGGTCTTCATTAATTTCCTTCAGTGATGTTTGGAAGTTGTCAGAGTATGTGATTTCTTTCATTAAAGATTCCTAAGTATTTTATTCTTTTTGGTACTATTGAACATAAAATTGTGTTAATTTAATTATCAGTTTGTTTACTGCTCCTTTATAGAAATATAATTTATTTTTGTATATTGATCCTCTGTCTTGAAACCTTACTAAGCTCATTTATTAGTTCTTTTTTTTTTTTAATTTTTTTTTTCAAGGTTTATTTATTTTTGGGACAGAGAGAGACAGAGCATGAACAGGGGAGGGGCAGAGAGAGAGGGAGACACAGAATCGGAAACAGGCTCCAGGCTCTGAGCCATCAGCCCAGAGACCGACGCGGGGCTCGAACTCACGGACCGCGAGATCGTGACCTGGCTGAAGTCGGACGCTTAACCGACTACGCCACCCAGGCGCCCCAGCTCATTTATTAGTTCTAATAGCTTTTAGTAGACTCCTTAGGATTTTCTAAATACAAGATCATGTCATCTGCAGATACAGTTTTACTTCTTCCTTTCCAATTTGGAAGCATTTTGTTTAGTCTTCTTGCCTAATTGCTAGTGACTTGTTTTGGAAAACCATTTACTTCCTAGGTCTTTTAATCTTCAGCACACACCAGTAACAGGAGGCTAATGTGCTCATTTTACATATGAGGAAACTGAGAACAGGAAGATACTCTACTTGAGTTTGTGGGACCCACAGTATTTTAAGACTGCAACATAGCTGCTTCAGCTTCCCAGATTAAAGTCTGCATTTGGGATTCAGCAACCTTATTCTTTTTTTTTTTTTAATATATGAAATTTATTGTCAAACTGGTTTCCATACAACACCCAATGCTCATCCCAAAAGATGCCCTCCTCAATACCCATCACCCACCCTCCCCTCCCTCCCACCCCCCCATCAACCCTCAGTTTGTTCTCAGTTTTTAAGAGTCTCGTATGCTTTGGCTCTCTCCCACTCTAACCTCATTTTTTTTTTCCTTCCCCTCCCCCATGGGTTTCTGTTAAGTTTCTCAGGATCCACATAAGAGTGAAACCATATGGTATCTGTCTTTCTCTGTATGGCTTATTTCACTTAGCATCACACTCTCCAGTTCCATCCACGTTGCTACAAAAGGCCATATTTCGTTCTTTCTCATTGCCACGTAGTACTCCATTGTGTATATAAACCACAATTTCTTTATCCATTCATCAGTTGATGGACATTTAGGCTTTTTCCACAATTTGGCTATTGTTGATAGTGCTGCTATAAACATTGGGGTACAAGTTCCCCTGTGCATCATCAGCAACCTTATTCTAAATAAAGAAATATCTAAGAGAATCACCTTTGTGAATTCAGTAAATTGAAATATGTTGCAAATAAAACCAAGCACCAATGTAATTCAAACTTCTGGTTGCTTTTTGCTACAAAACTGTATAAATCCATGTTGTCTCATCATGCTAGAGGGTTAAGCTTAGCAAACTGAACAATTAGGTGAGCAACTGTGGTGGGCTAAGGTCATGCAACTCCAGTTCTCACCGGTGTTTTCTCCAATTCCCAAAACGGAAATAAAGAGGCACAAACATAAGACCAGGAAGCTTTTACAAAGTCTTACAAGATCTTACTTAAAGGTTTCTTTATTAGGAGGCCTAACCCTGGGGCACCTGGATGGCTCAGTCAGTTGAGCGACCAACTTCAGCTCAGGTCATGATCTCACGGTTTGTGAGTTTGAGCCTTGCATTAGGCTCTATGCTGACAGCTCAGAGCCTGGAGCCTGCTTTGGATTCTGTGCCTCTGTTTCTCTGCCCCTCCCCTGCTTGCACTCTTTCTCTCTCAAAAATAAATAAATAAATAAATAAATAAATAAATAAATAAATAAACTTTAAAATAATAGTAATAATAAACAAACATTTTTTAAAAAAAGAATAAGACCTATCCCTAATGTGTTCAATGTTTTTGGTTCTCAGTTGTAACATCAATGGGAACAGCAACATTTTGGAAAGTAGAACATTAAGATTCAAAGAGTTGTCTGGCCCAGGACTGCCCACAGAGGAAGGGAAGGTATTATTTGCCCCCAAAGCCAGAACTTACCAAAGATGGAGCCAGAGATTAGGAACCAAGAGTTGGACCAAGATGAAAAGTAACATACAGTTTGGTCAGTTTGGTCTAGGAATGGCTCTTGGTCAAGCACTGAGGTCAGCAATCAAGCAATTGAAACCAACCTTTCAGCAATTAATCCTGTAGTTCCAAGGTTGCCGTGCAGCTCGAGTTAAAGGTCAGACCCTACAATAAGCCTCTTTTGAAAGTTGAGATCACTGCAACCCCAGTCTGAGGACAAAAGCAGAAATGTTCAGGGCCTGCCTTACCCTGGAGGAAACAGTAGCGTGAGGGAAAGGCAGGGAGGAACCTCAAATTCCAAGGATTCTCGAGTGCTCAGCCAGCCCCACCTCCCTCAGAATCAATATGAGCAAAAGAAGTTCAAAGAGCTTCAGGGTGTCCCATGGGTGACTGGGTCAGTAAGCACGGATATACACACCAACCCATACATTTTAATTTGGCTAAAAGCACAAGTCTGCACAGTGAACTGAAGTGTAGACTATGCACGCCTAAGGCCTAGGAGATACCCTTGACAACTCTTCTTTCTCAGCCTGTACCCAATCCATCACCAGGTCCTTTCAGTCTTGCCTCTGAAACAACTCTAGACTCCCTTCCCTTTAATTCCACCATTCCTAGTCCAAGCTTCCATCATCTCCCCTTTGGCCACTAACTGGGATCCTCACATCCCTTCCTCAAAATGAAAATCTGAACATGTCACCCACCTCCAGGAAACCTTTGCATGACTTCTTAGAGCACAAATAGTAAACATAAAAGTCCTTCAGGTGGTCTCCATAGCCCTGCATAGCTGGCCTCCCGCTCTCTCTCAGCCTCAGCCCCACAACACTCCCCATCATCTTCTGCTCCAGTTGTGCAAGCCAGCCTTTGGAATTGTACGCTCTATGCTCCTTCCCAGCACATACAGTTGGTATAACGTTGCTTCGTCTACCTAGACAGTCTTCCCTTCCTCCCCACTTGCCCAGTCAATTTCAGCCTTCAACCTCAGGGAAGTCCTCCTGACCTCACTGAGTAGGCCAAATCCCCTAGGTTCTCATAGCATTGGGTGTCTTCATAGAATTTATCACAGTTGCAACTTAACATTTGAGTGATTTTTTAAAAATTGATATCTTTTTGTTAGACTACAAACTCCATAAAGGCAAGAACCGTATTTATTAAAAAAAAAATTTTAATACAAAATTTAATGATGGGAATGCAAGCTGGTGCAGCCACTCTGGAAAACAGTATGGAGGTTCCTCAAAAAACTAAGAACTACCCTACAACTGAGCAATTGCACTACTAGGCATTTATCCAAGGGATACAGGTGTGCTGTTTCAAAGGGACAAATGCACCCCCATGTTTATAGCAGCACTATCAACAATAGCCAAAGGATGGAAAGAGTCCAAATGTCCATTGATGGATGAAAGGATAAAGAAGATGTGGTGTGTGTGTGTGTGTGTGTGTGTGTGTGTGTGTGTGTATACATACATACATACAATGGAGTACTCCTCGGCCATCAAAAGGAATGAAATCTTGCCATTTGCAACTATGTGGATGGAACTGGAGGGTATTATGCTAAGTGAAATTAGTCAGAGAAAGACAAAGATCATATGACTTCACTCATATGAGGACTTTAAGAGGCAAAACAGATGAACATAAGAAAAGGGCAACAAAAATAATATAAAAACAGGGAGGGGGACAAAAGAGAAGAGACTCATAAATATGGAGAACAAACTGAGGGTTACGGGAAGGGTTGTGGGAGGGGGCATGGGCTAAATGGGTAAGGGGCATTAAGGAATCTACTCCTGAAATCATTGTTGCACTATATGCTAACTAATTTGGATGTAAATTTTTAAAAATTAAAAATGAAATTAAAAAAAATATTTAATGAGTTTCCGTGTACTTCATCCAGCTTCAACAATTAGAAAGTATCACAAAGTAGGCCCCTGGGATTCTGGAGCAAAACCATGCCACATGCAACAGAGAATTATATACCTTTTGTGAAACAGCTCTTGGCACATGACTGGGCCCTGGTTTAGATGAAATTCTTGACCATGAGCATCAAGTGACAATACATCAAGAACTTCCCATTATGAACTGGGTTCTATCAAACCATAAAGTCGGGTAGTTCACTGTAAATGGAATAGTAGTTCACTGTAAAATGGACATGGTAACCAAGCTTGATTAGCTGATGGTCAGCTTGGTATGTGGGTGGAAAATAGAAATGGATAGTGGCTACATGACAATCACATTCAGGGACTGCCTTGAAAGACAGTGGGAAGCAAAGAAAAGCAAGGGGAAATCTTCCCAACAAGCAGAGCTGCAAACGGTACACCTGGTTATGGAAAGAGGGTTATATACAGGAGACTACATGTACATTCCTTAGCAGTGGCCAATGGTCTAGCTGGCTAGTCAGGGGACTGGAAGAAAAACATCAAGAAGACTGGAGACAAGAAGGTCTGGGGAATAGGCATGTGGCTGGACATTTAGGAGTAGGCACAAAGTATGAAGATTTTTGTATCACACGTCAGTACACACCAGAGAGCATCTACCACCAAAAAGAACAACTGAGTAGATTAAATGACTCAGCCACTTTGTCATTGGCCATCCTGGAACTGGCACAACAGGCATATGAATGGAGTTGGTTATAGTGGCAGAGATGGAGGTCACACATAGGCGCAACAGCACAGACTCCCACGTTCCAAAACTAATCTAGCTACTGCTGTCTCTGCATGTCCAATCTGTCAGCAAAAGAGACCAATGCTCAGCCCAGATACAGCACTATTCCTTGAGGAAACAGCCAGCCACTTGTTGGTAAATCAACTACATCAGGCCCCTTCCATTCTGGGAGGGCCAGCAGTTCCTCTTCACAGGGATAGAGATATATTCTGGGAATAGGTTTGCTTTTTCTGTCCATAGAATCTCAGCCAGCACCGATATCCAAAAGCTTAGAGAATACCTAATCCTCAGGTACGGAATTCCATCCAGCATAGCATCCGACCAGCATACTCATTAGACAGTAAAGGAAGTTAGGGAGTGGGCCATAGCATTAAGTCATATATACCATACAGGTCATATAATACACTGCACCATCCAGATTCTGTCAATCTCAAAGAGAGCTGGAAGGGCCTACTGAAGGCACAAGTGAAGCAGTGGCTTCGATCATCTGAGGCAATAATCTGTAAGAATGGGGTGCCATCTTTCAGAATCTAGTATTTGCATTACATCAGAGACTTTTATGTGGGGCTAAGTCCCTAAGGAAGAATACTCAAGTCTAGGAACCAAGAGGCAGAAGAAAGAGTGACCACACTTACCATTACTTCCGAGGACTCACTGAAGGACATTGTGCCTTGTATATCTGCAAGTTACATATAAGTTCTGCAAAGATGGAAGTACTGGTCCCCAGAGGAGTCACAATCTTGTCAGGGGACACAGAGCTACATTCTGTAGGTCCCAGTGCATTGAACCACAAGTGTCAGCTGCCACCATGGTACTTCGGACTTCTTGCAGCAGAAGACAAGAGTCACCATCTTGGCAGAAACCATTGGGCCTGAACAACAGGAGGTGGCAGGGCTGCCTTTATACATGGGGGATGGGTAAAATACATGTGAAACCCAGAGAAATTGCTTCATAAATAACTGATTTGAATCCTGGGACAGAAAATGTACAAGATGAGTCTAGGTCATCTTGAAATTTCAGAAAGCAACTGCCAGAGTCATGTCAACCAACTCAGAAGGCAATTTGAAGAGGCTCCCAACAGGCAAGACAGGACAATAAACACAGTAATTGCAATGGAATGAAACCCATGAAATACACTTAAGTCTGTGAGTTCACAACATTATTTTTAAAAATAGCCACCTTTTGGGGCACCTGGGTGGCTCAGTTAGTTAAGCATCCGACTTTGGCTCAGGTCATGATCTTGCAGTTCATGAGTTCGAGCCCCACGTGAGGCTCTGCACTGGTGGTGCAGAGCCTGCTTGGGATTCTTTCTCCCCTCTCTCTTCCTGCCCCTTCCCACTTGTGCTCTCTCTCTCAAAATAAATAAATAAACTTAAAAAAAAAAGTCACCTTCCAGGGTGCCTGGTGGCTCAGTCAGTGAAGCGTCCAACTCTTGATTTTAGCTCAGGTCATGATCTCATGGTTCATGGGATTGAGTCCTGTATTGGGTGCTGCACTGACAGCATGGAGCCCGCTTGGGATTCTTTGTCTCTCTCCCTCTCTGCCCCTCCCCTGCTTGTTCTCTCTCTCTCAAAAGAAATAAACTTTTTTTAAAAACCCTAAAAAATAATAATTAAAAAAATAGCCACCTTCTGATGATAGCAGGGAACCAGTCCACTACATTATCTTAAAAGTTAATAAAAAGAAAGAATTAAGTAAGTAAGCACTTACCCCGCCTTTCCTATACACTCTACTGAGAAATCAAATACATGAAGGGCAGCATCTCCTTATAAAATTATTCCACCTAATAAATGAAACAAAATGATAGATTAGAATATCCCCATATTGCAACCCCCCAGGGAATTACTTACAGGATGACAGCTGCTAATATCAAAAAAAGGGAACACTGGGGCACCTCGGTGGCTCAGTCAGTTGAGCATCTGATTCTTGATTTCAGCTCAGGTCATGATCCCAAGGTAGTGGGATCGAGTCCAGGGCTCCACAGTGAGCATGGAGCCTGCTTAAGATTCTCTCTCTCCCCTTCTGCCCCTCTCCCTGGCTCATACCCTCATTCTTTCTCTCTAAAATAAAATAAGAAAATAAGAAGAAATTTAAAAAGTGGACACCAGATATGATATGCTTTCTGATGAATGAGTATACCACCACCTATAGGGTCTCATCAAAGGGATCAAACCTGAGGCAAATCAGGTCCCTGGATCTAGCCGCTGATTCACAGGAAATGCAGAGAATGAAGGAGCACATTGAACTGCACCACCAGCATGAAATTAGCAAAATTCAAGCTGTGGGACTACATATCAAATAGCCCAGGTTCTTCCAGAGACAAACTGTAAGGAAAATAAAGGGGTAGAGGGGACCCCTTCGATTAAAAGAGACTTTAAAGATGTATCAAGTTAAAAACCGGTATGACTGCTATAGCATGTAGGGGTGTACACTTGAGTTACACAACAATAAACTTGAGGAAGTGGTTATTATAAAGGTCAAGAAGTTGGAAGGAAGGAGTGAGCTGAGACTGGGAACAAGGAGGACTCCGGGAAGGCTGATAAAGCTCTATTCTTGACCTGGGTGGTGGTTACAAGGGTGCTCACTCTGCAATAATTCACTGAGCTCATTTGTGTGCTTGTTTATTTATCAGTCTCTAAAATCTTAGAATCTGAGAAGCATTGAATTAGAGCAGGTGCAAATGCCGAAGCAGGCAGCACTTCAACTGAATGCATTGATCTACCCAGAGCTACTGGAGAGGCAATTGACTCAAGCATCCTTGAAATACTGAGCTACTGAACACGTCTGCTCTCTTCAATCACACATCATTTCAAAAAGGATTTGCAGATTATAAAACAAAATGCAGGAGAAAGTGAGACATTCACAGCAGAATCAGCTGTTAGAAGGAATAGAGAGATAGATGGTCCCAGAAGAGTCTTGATTATAAAACATGATTCACACTCACTCTCTCAGCAATGACTGCTGGAAAAGGTGTTGCTCCTGCACTGTTTTGGCTGCCTGAGGCCACTAGCACCCTCCACTAAAGCACATATCCAAGTGCTGGGTGCTGTACAGCCACCATACAGAACCATGAATGACTGGATAGTTCTATAAGTTAGACTCATCCCCACATACAGTGTCATCTACCTTTGACTGGCATGAGCACCTAAAAGCTGGAAGACAAAGAAGTACTCCTAGGTTGCCTAAAAGAGACTCCCTCCCCTTATCCCCTAAGATGCAGGGACCTATTGTGGGTGAGTCTGTTGTGTGTTGTAACTTTTTAGGTCACACACTGCACCGGAGATACACAGTTGCCATGCCTCAACCCAGCAGTTGTGCTCTGACCACAGGTTTCCTCACGTCACACAGGAGGGCCCAAAGCGGCAGAAATATTCTTCACAGGTGGAAGTGTGCACAGGGAATGCCACATGCAGGTGACATGGCTCTGGTTTTTGGGTCGGCAGCATGTGGTCTTTCATTCAGCCCACATCTACTGAGCACAAGCAAAGTTCAAGGCTGTGGGATACCGTCAGCCTTTTCCTTGTCTCCTACTTTGTGGGTGTGGAGCCCCCAGATCTGCTCCCCTCCCCATCTCAGACTTGACTCTAGCACTAGACTTCCCCAAACTTCTTAATCGCCATGCCTTTGCTCACACTGTTCTGTCAATATTCAACATCCACTCCTTCTGACAATCCCCTACCCTGAGCACAACTCATCATGGTCAATACCCTCCCTGGTGTCATACTCCCCCACAGCACTTGCCTCTGAGTTCCTTTAGGACAGGGGGTCTGGGTCTCAGGAACGACAACAGGGTTTGATACAATAGGGTAGTAAGAACAACCAATATTCATCTAGCACTTACTACACATTTGACCCTGTTCCAGACATATGTATAGTCAACTAGTAACCACAACAACTCTAGTAGATGCAGGCACTATTATTATCATCATTCCCATTTTACAGATGGGAGTAAATGGAAGTTCAGGAATTAAGTAGCTTGTTCTAGGACACATTAGCAGTGCAGGGATTTAACTGAAGGACTTTTGGCTCCATAGTCTGTCATCTTAACCACTGCCAATGAATTCATTTATTCCACAGATACTTACTGGGTACTTACTATGTGCCAGTTGCTACTTTGTGTCCTTCCCTCATAAAACTAACATTAGAATTAGCAAATAATTAGTACAATGATTGTAGGTGTTCACAAGGAAAATAAAGCAGAATAAGGGGATAAAAGTGACTGATGGGATCTGTTAGTATTTTAGAGTGGTCAGGATGGGTCTCTCTGAGGACATCTGAGCAGAGACCTGAATCAAGCAAAGTAGTTGTCAGTGCAAAAGCCACAAGCTTGGAGACATTTCTGGTAACTGCAAACTATTTATTGGATGTGTGGCCTTGGGCAAGTAAGTATACTTCCCTGACACTCAATTTCCTCACTTATAAACCAGCAATAATCTATACTTGCCTTACAGAGTTGTGAGGAAAAGGGGTAAGTCTGTGTGTAAAGCACCTAGCTTAAAGTCATCTCTGGCCTAGGCCCACAACAGACATACATTCAGTGAGTTCCATGCTGCCCCTCTTGTCCAGCCAGGAATCTCCCTTCCCACTCCAGAAATGCTGCCTACCTCCCCAACTTCCAAAACACTGGACTCCCATGGCCCGTTCACACCACCTGCTGGCAGGATATTGCACTGCAGCTGTCCTCAAAACCAGTCCCTTTCCTCATCTCTTTAAAGGCCTTAGGTAGGCACTCACCACCACCAGCCAGTCACCAGGGAGGGAGATGAAGGACAGACTTTCTCTGGCCCCTCCAGGAGCTCACAGCCTAGGGAGGTAGGCCCAACATGAAAGCAGCAATGATAATCCAGATAGGAGGTGCCAGCATCTAAGCAACTACAGGAACACAATGACAGAATGATTAACTGCGCCCAGGGAAGATTAGGGAAGGCTTCAAAGTGGGTGACTCCTAAAGTGACCTTGAACAATGAACAGGAAGTAGGCACCAGGGGAGGCATTCCAGGCAGAGAGAATAGTACAGGCAAAATCACAGAAGCAGAAAAGAGGATATGAACTGGTTTGAGCCCGCTACCTACCTGACCATGCTACATTTCTGGAACTTCCTGCAAAAGCAGCTTGGTTGAAGAATAAAACTGAAGGAAGCTGGTTTCCAGGACCCTCATAAAGCTCCTACCACCTATCATCCTGGGAAAAACAAATCCTTCTCTCAAGAAAAACCTTTTTTTTCCCCCTGAGGGCAGATACGGTCTCATGTGCCTTATGTTTCCACCCCTGGTCTTCCTTACCCAAGAAATACCCACTCTTGTCTCAGTCAAGTGACAACCTTTGAAACCTTGGCCAGGTCTTTCCCCCTCTGTGCCTCAGCCTCCTCCTCTGTGGAGTGGGAAAATAACCCTTATTTGCATCCTTCTCAAACAGCCATTTGAGTTGACAACTATAAAAGCTCATGGTGCTGCAGTGGGAAGGACCCAGACCCAGGAGACGCCAGGTCCTGAGGGACACCCTGGGCAGCTGCGGAGGGAGGAGCTCGCACTGGTCCTCTCACACAGACCAAACCGTAGCCCCCCACCACCCATTGCTCACAAACCCCCATTAAAGTCAGGGATCCATGCAGTTTTGTTTCAGGTGTTTTATTAAGTGGGCCATACTGTAGCTGGTTTCTAGGTTGCAAAACAACATAAATTTAACAATAATAACATAGCCAGTTAGACTGTGACAAGCTTTTTCCTTCTTTAAAAAAAGAAAAAAGAAAAGGAAAAGAAAGACTTAAAACACACAATGGAGGGTTAAATAAATAATAGGAAAAAAAAGAAAAAGAAACCCTGTTAAGACATGCTTATGTTTACTTCTGTGCAGCTGTGTGCCAAGAGGAAGCATGATCTTCTGCATGATGGTGCATCCCGGCATGTCTCCGTTCCAAATAATACTGACAGAAACAGAAAAGATGTGGGACTGACTCATCAGTGCTTACAGAGGCACTACTAAAAATCCCTTTGATTGGAGCTTGGGGCTTCCCACCCAGCACACCTGTGTGTGGCCGGTGAAAGCCAAATATCCGTAACAATGTTAATCTAGAAAACATTAGTTTAAAAACAATGTGGAATGGCCTCATAACCAGCGCAGTGAGGAAGCAGAACTGCCTCGCCCACGACGCAGGCTCAGTCTGGGGAGGCCGCAGGCTCCCAGCAGCGGCCACGGCGAGGGAGGGCACCAGCTTCAAAATAAGCGGCACCAACCTCGTCTCCCTCTCCCTATCACTCTTTCACATGAAAGTGTGTAAAAAGCAAATCAGCAAATAAACTCTAAAATAGATTATTTATTCCAAAAATCCTCTACTTTTCTTTTTACAGTGAGTGTACATCTCCTCTCCGTCTCCTGCTCAACTCGCTTAAATCCCTTTGGGTAGAAGGGTCAGAGCTGCAGGGTGAGTCTCTCTCAGTCCTACTGCTAGCTGGTGCTGGGAGGTCAGATGTCGATGCCTTTGACAAGGGACGTCTCCAGCGTGATGTTGAACTCCTGCAATGTCTGCAGCACGCGGATCAAGGAATTGACAAGTGTGTGGTCTTTGATGAGCGCCACATCTTCATACATGTGTGCGGTGATGGGACAGTCGGCCAGCAGGGCAATCCAGTGGTGTAGGAGGTGATCTCTGGCAGAGAAGGGTCAGTCCAGATGGGTCAGAAGGGAAGTGGAAGGGAGACAGTTAGTACAAGGCCAAGGAGGAAACTTGCTCCATCACTCCTTGAACAAAGTCTAAAGCTGGAGAAGTGGATAGCTTCCTCAACCCCCTTTCCCTCCCTTAATAGCTCTTGGCAAAGAGGCCTTACATCGCTTTAAAAGGCTCCTATTAGGGACTACTCAGTCCCAGGGACACCAACCCAATCTGAGCCAAATCAACCCAGTTACCTGCCACAAGGCCCACACCTCCTCTCCTGTCTCCCCCTGCCTCCCTAGACCAGCCCACCACCAACCAGACTCCAGGACCAATCAACACCACCTCCTCCATCTCAACAGCCCATCTGTCCCAGAGCACTACTCCTCCCCAGAGCTATCACCACCAGGAATAATCCTAAGAGCTCACATCCACATAGCATTTGGCATGTGCCAGACAATGTTTTAAGAGATTTAACCTTCATAACAACCCTGTGATATGAGGCAGGTGCTATTAGTGCTATTACTAGCCCCACTTTATAGATGAAGAAATTGACAAAGGTTAAGTAGCTTGTCCAAGATCATATGGCTAGGAAATGGCTGATCTGAGAATATGAACCTAGTGAATCTGGTTCCAGAGTCCGTTTTTAAGTACAACGCCAACTCCCTCTCTTCCCTGGCCCAAATAAACTACTGCCTTAAATTTATTTGGCTTTCACACCCTCATGTCACCCACTGGAATAGTCCCTCACAATCTTATCCACTCTGATGCATACCACCCATGGTATCAAATTCATATCATTTCAGTCGCCTGTTTAAACAACTCTGTTCTAATATGGAAGGGTTCCCTGTCCCAGCTCCCCAAGGCCCCCATCCTTTCAACTGTTTCCTACAACTGCCCTTCCCAAGTTTACCTGTTATTTCCTAACCCCACACTCTTTGCTTCCTTTAGGGCCTCTCTGCTAGTTCTGTCTGCTTCAAACTCTCTCCCCACTTCTACCCTTCCATTAAGGCTCAACTCAAATACCACCTCCTCCCCTCTCTGATCTTTCTCCTCTACAGTTTCAGCATACCTTATGAATGCTCCTTTTGGGACTCTCACAACCTTCTGCCTTATACTGTACTTAATTAGGACAAGTAAGCTTCTAAATGGTAGGGACCATGTTTTATTCAGCTCATTCCCACTGTCTTCCATCAGGCCTGAAACATTTGAATGGTTGTTGGAAGGAATGACTAGATATACTCTACTTCAAATTTCACCAGTGGGATGGTTTTACTCCTTCCCATCAAAATGGGCCTCCACCCAGTTACACACACCCTCATTGCCACCCCTACACATCCCCACACATAGGCTTGGTACATGAAGGAAATTAAGGGTTTCGAAGGTCTCACCTGCTGGGCGGCATCTGGTCATTAGCCGCTCCCACCCCCTGCACCACACTAGGCTCCCAGCACCACCTCCAAGGTGGCGCCGTGCACTCTGGGCCATGAGGCTGCAGTACCTGGCTCCCAAGCACACCAGCATCTGAAACTTGCCGTCCTTGCCAATGTTCCGGGGAGTATTATTGATTGCAGTGACAAATCGGCAGAAGTTCCGGGCCCTTGTATGCCAGTTTTCCTCAGGGACAAGTTCGTTCTGCTCCAAAGTCTCATAATAGGTTTGTGCTTTTTCTGTGAAGAGCAGAAAAGTTTGCAAGTGACAAAGGCTCTCAAAACCAACCCATCCATGACTGCCCTGCAGGCCACTAGCCATGGGCCTCTCCATGTTGATGCTAGGTAACTTAATGTGAATAACATGAACATTTTGACATCATTGGTCACATTTCAAAATGTAAAGTCCCTGTTCTTAGGTTTTAAATTTCTTTATGTGGCCCTTGATAGAAAATGGTCCTTTCTCTACTCTGAAGATAAAAAAGAAAAAAAAAGAAAAAAGAAACCCTTAAGGGAGAAACTTCTTGTATAAAAATTCTTCAAGTGGGTACAACACAGTGTTTGGGCTCCAAATGCTATCAACTGGCCTTTTGGACCTACAAGGAGAAAGTGTGAGGACTGAGTAACTTCAAGAAAAGTCAAGGCAAACAAACAACAGATCTAATTTGAGAGTCACCTGGTTGGACTTCTGCCTCTCAGATTCCAGTGTTCAGCACCCACATTATGTTGGTGAGTTCCCATGTCTCTGCATGCTTTCCCACCCTCAGACCCTGGTCCAACTCACCCAAGAAATCCCAAATGAAGACATTTTTGAAGAGCCGGGGGGATTTAAATCCATGTTGGAAAGCCTG
Source organism: Puma concolor (assembly GCF_028749965.1). Lineage (NCBI taxonomy): Eukaryota > Metazoa > Chordata > Mammalia > Carnivora > Felidae > Puma > Puma concolor. The sequence continues at coordinate 50,065,895 of NC_141676.1, read as the reverse complement.
TTCCAGGGCCGAGACAAGGCCACATTCTCCACAGAGCAACAGCGTCAGACTGCCTCGCTATGGAAGGAAACAGGAGAGAGTGCCAGGCTTGCCTCAGCCAAACTGCCTTCCCACCACTGCTTCCCCAAACCCATAGCCCACAGCTGGGAGGGCAGCAAAAGATAGGCTGGATCTTGTCTATTTCCCCAGTACCCGGCACAGTGAATGACACAGAGCAGCTGTCAGTGAATAGCTAATGAACAGATGATGGATCTGGGTCCTCAGAAGTGGGACAAAGTCAGAGTGACCTCCGTTCAGCGAGGCTCAGACAAATCCAGAAGAAGACAGGAACACACACTGTTCATTAGGGGCCCAGGGACTCTGTTGGGTCATCAGTGTATAGTGAAAACAGGGTAACCTAAGGCAGAGGCCCCTGAGGAAACAATCTGCTCAATGTCAAACTGAGACACACACTCTAGACTCCGCGTTGCCCATAGTACATGGCCCTGGAAAAAGATCATTCTCTGTTATTCAATATAAAGCCCAGGTTTGGAGGGCAGAAAGGCTCACCTCTTTCTCAGGCTTATGGAAGTGCTTCACAATTCCATTGACTGCCTCCCCGATGGACTCCTGGATCTGCCCAGTGTTCAGCTCTGATAAAAAGAAGACATCCCTAACCAATCTCAGAGGCTAATAGTGCTTAGCTGATTGAGCACAAGACTGAGGACATAGGAAGGGCTCATGGGAGAAGCAGGACACTGGGAAGCCGGACCCTGGAAACAGTGGCTCTTGCCTATGCAACTTTGCTAAGCTAGCCCTTCCTAAAATCTTGGGGGGAAAGCAAAAGCTAATACCTTAGAGTTCCGTCTCTAAAAGATACAGGTAAAGTTTATTTCCCATTTCACCCTGGAATCTTTGGCAACCAAAAGAGGTCCACAACTTGACTGCGAGGCCCAGGAATCATGAAGGACAAGGCCAGAAAGTAGATCCCTCTCCTTTCTAGAATCATAAACAAAATGGTACAGAGGACCAGGGCAGGCTGTATGAACTCTCCCTTCTCCTTCCAGACCTCTAAGGAGTGTGACACCCCCTCAGCCTGACACACACACACTGATTCTTGAGAGGAAGGTGACAAATGCCTAAGGCTACTTTGCTAGAACAGCTGGTTCCTGAGGCAGCTGCATAGGCTGGGATCTGGACACCCATATTAGGGCTTCCAGAGATGTGCCCACATCCCCCACCTGGGTAGCACAAGGGCCCAGCCCTCCTCCCACTTACTGGGCTTGTTGTTGGGTGAGATGGTAACGAGCCTCCGGATGACACTAGGGGACTGCTGCAGGGGCGGGGTCCGGCACGGTCTCTCATCCACCTCAGGCTGGGACGTGAGCAGCTCCCCAACCAGGACCCGCTCCAGGCTCCCGTCGTCTATGCCCTTTCCCAACCACCGGCCACATGGGAACCTAAAGGTCAGGCAATGGCCTGTCAGAGCTGCCAGTTCCTCCAGTGTCCTTTCTCCTTGCTGCTCAGCAAAAGCCATCAAAAAGCCAAACCTTGGAGACAGACTCTGAAACCAGGCTAGGGATCCCTCAAGACCCTGCCCATTCATCCCACTGTGCATCATCGAGAAGCCACCTGAATGATGGGTGGCCTGGAACCTGTGTACAGCAACATCATATATCTTTGCTTGGAAATCTCTCCTAATTCTTTTCAGGCACATAAGACAGGGCCAAACAGGAAGTTACCTCAGTCCACCACAACCTAAAGAGTCTTCTTGAGAACTCCACATACCCACAGATCAAACACAGCCCCTGGCACCTGGCAGTACACCTTGCCCCACTATCTTAGATATCTTAGCCGAGGGAACACTTACTTGTAGGTATGTCCTGTGATCTCATTCCTGACCATCACATATTCCACCAACCATTTGGCATACAGTCCAGAGTTGTCATGGCCTATCTGTACCGTAGTGAGCTTCCCCAAGTTCTGGCACTGTGAAAGAACAGTCAGATAAAGAAGGCGCGTAGGTCAAGAAAATAAGAGAAAAGAAAGGCATTGCTCAGAGGCACAGATCTGACTGGTTGCCTGCAATCTGGCCCCTCAGCATCTGCAGAGGAAGAACTCATGGCTCCACCTACCACTAAGGCTGGTAGTACAGCACTGTCTCATGAGGGGGAAATGACTGAGAAAGAAGGTGCTACTACCTAGAGGAAGAATAGGGCCTAAGAGCAGAAGCAGTCTGAGATTCAGAGCTGTCTGTGACACAGGCTCAGCAGCTGAAAGAATTCTTGGGGATTTCTCAATACACCGTGGGCAGGGAGACACACAAGTCCAGATGAGTAAGTGCCTTCCAGCCAGAGACCACTTAGACAGGGTGGGCTCCCTCGTTCTTGGGCCAATCCTTGACTCCGGCCTCTGATCATCTCAGGACAGGTCAACTGTGTTGATGCATAATACTATAAGGGCAAGACCACCATAAAACCCTGCAGAAAACTTCTGTAGGCAGCTGTTACAAACTCAGATCCCCACTGAGCCTAGGGTTGTGGTCCCTGGATAACACATACCTCAAAAGTCATCTCTAACACGTTCCTGGGAATCTGCAGGATCTGTGTTTCACCCAGTTCTCCAGAGATGCAGATCCATGGGTTGGCGGTGAACATGGAGCCCCCCAGCTTCTTGCTCGGTACAATCAGGATATGGTACGGGATCACTGTTTTGGGGAAGCCACAAAGGCATTGAGAAGGATCAGGAATCCCTCCCATACCTGAAAGGGCCCTGACCTGTCCAGGTGTGCTGGCATGACTGTGGCCCCTATTGTACTGGCCCCAGCGGAGCTGGGAGCAGCAGGTCCCAGGACCTAATCTCTGGCTGGCTTAGAATATTAGCCAATCCTACCCTCAGTCTCACTCCTCTTAGGGTTACTACCCAAACATCAAAGATCCAAACCCATCTTCAGGCCCAGAGCTAAGTGAACTTGTTCCCCTAAATAGTATCACCAACTCCATGTGGTATTGAATTGCTTTGGAGAGCACTTTTCAGTCTATAACCTCATGAACTCTAATAACAATCTCCAGAGAGGCCATACCGGTCTTACAATGCCTTTTCTGAGGTACCGAGAGGGAAATCGTTCCCCTGAATCTCCTAAGCTCCAGTACAGTGCTGTTTCTCCTGTAGCCTATAAACCCTCATCTCTGAGAGGGAGGATGGGTGTCATGTAGAAACAAGATTCCACACTGCTGAAGCTGCTGAGTCACTGGCCACACAATGAGCCATGGGGCAAATTCAGAGACTACCTCCTACCGAACAGGGCATCCTGGCACCAAAGAAAGGTAAGGCTTCAAGGCCCTTCCTTAGACCATACTGAACCCTCTTCCTCACTCTGTAAACAGAGACTTAGGCCCACAGCAGAGATCGACTCTGCTCACAGAAATATAGTGAGTTAGGACACAGCAAGGCCTGGACCCAAATCTCCCACCACAACCTAGATTTTTTTTCTGCTACTTCAGGAAGAGTTGTCTTTCCCTGTGGGCTGGTCTGAAACCCAGGATGCTGAATGATTCCCTCAGCCCAAAACAAAAGGGAGATTTCTTTACAGGTGTACAAACAGGGCAGTGAACTTCACCAACCGCCTGACTCCACTCCACCTTCATTGCCTTAGGTCCCCAGAGCCGTACTAGGACAACAGTAACAACACGATGGCCAAAAAGACTGAACTTCCCAGTTAAGAACAAGAATAAGAAGCTTTGGAGAAAAAACAACCTCCAAGGAGGGCTAATGCACCTCTCTGCCACAGAAGCAAAATGTAAGTAGAAAGTGCAAGTGGCAATCTTCTTTCTTTAAAAAGGGGACAGCGAGTTAGCCTCCAGCAAGCTCATGAAGATTGGCATTGAGAAGGCTAGTTGGGGAACACAGGGCTACTCACGGATAGTTGTGAAGACATTGGTGAAGCAAAAGTAATCAACGGCATTGAAAGAGAGGAGGTGATAGAGGAACTGCTCCTTCTCGTCGTCACAGCGCAGGAAGGCATAGCGCTTGTACAACTTTCTGTCGGAGAGGAGGCAATACATCAGTCCCCCAGCCAAAAGGAGGGGAAAGAGACTAGAATTATTCAGTTCTGGAAGGAGACAGCTAAGGGAAGAGTAAGATGTCAAACTTCAAGTTCCTTAGAGCCACCTAAAAAATGGAACAAAGCCGGCTTCTCCATTGAAATGAGGGCTAGAGGGAAAGTGGCTGAAACTACAGCAGGAACAATAAAAACCAAACTCTACCTGTGTCTAAGGGTTGATGCTACTATAATGCGGTGTCAGAGGTCATGGGACCTCCTTTCCTAAACTGGGGGCTGGAACTATCACCCCTCAGGGATGACACAGGCCTTCTCAGGCTTCTAGCTACGGCATCACTAGCTAGTGTGTGCTGTGGGAATAGCAATGGCAGAAGGTCTGTGACTGCCATTCATTACCAGAGCCAGCCTCACACCCTCAGCAGACCTAAGACCCCTGAATCAGAAAACTGTTCTGAATGTGAATGTAAGCACAGGACAGTTTCAGAGTTAATAAAGGGAATGACCCAGGTCACAGGCAAGGAAGAGCTGCACACATCATGTCCTTCCCCTCTTTTCAAATTTTCTCCTATCCCCATCCCCATCCTCACTTATTTATCAAAGGCCAACTCCTTTGCCTGACATTGTAGACACTTTGCAACAGTAATGATACCTTCCCCAAATAGAGGGGACATAAATAGCCATGTGCACAGGCCTTCAGCACAGAGAAACACACAGAGAATCCAAGAAGGTAACCATCTTGGCTGCCAAGACTGCAATCACCATGGCCAAAGAGGTAGAGATTTAGTAAACCTGTGAGGTTCTATTTATAAGGCACACCCAAGAGATTAATTCACCAGCCAGGGCCTACTATATGCAGGTGCTGGAGAGAGAAACACCGATCCTCAAATACAGTCCAGGTGAATAAATTAGGTAAAGGCCATGGTATAACACTGCCCATAATGAGGTGCAAATGAAAGGCTCTCTCTGGGAATTTAAAGAGCAATAAGCTTCAGTGGTCCTAGAAAAGGAGAGGCCTAAAGGACAGCATGAATTTAGACAGGTGTTGCAGAAGAAAGAGGACGGGGTGTGAAAACCAGTTTGGCTGGAGTTGAGGACCCAGGGAGGTGATCAGTTAGCAATGAGGCTGAAAGGTTAGGCCACAGTCAAATGAAGAAAGACTCTAAATATTCAGGCTAAAGAGTTTGCAACTTGCCCTACAAGTAGTCAGTTTTGGCAATTTACCTTAGAAGTAGAAAGCCACAACCAGTTTCAGATAATTTCATTTTAGTGTAGCTGAGGGGTGAAAGGGCATACGAGTAAAACTAAGACAGCAGCACCAGATAAGAAAACAGGTGGAGGCAGAAGTTAAGGACCTGAAATGTGCATGTGGAAGGTAAAGCAAAGCAAGGAGTCAAACTAGACCCCAAATTTCAAAGCAGATTCAGAGAGAAGAGTGGTGACATTAACAAAAAAAAATTTGAAAGGTGGTTATGGTGAAGACTCTGTGGAACTTGGTTTTGTTCTCTCTGAGCTAAAGGTAAGATATCTGAATGGAAATAAATGCAGGACTGGAGCTCAGAAGAAAAGTCAAAGCTTGAGCTTCAGATGTGGAAGTCACCGGATAGGTAACAGAAGTCATGAGAATAGGTGAGATCACTAAGTGAGAGAAAAAGCGTGAAAAGAATGTGTGTGCATGCAGAGAACTGAGGAATGTGGAAGCCAACACCCTGGAAAGAGTAGGGGGAGAAAAAGAACAGGATGGTATAAGGTCACGGCAGTCATGCAAAGTGAGTGTCAAGGTAGAGCAGCTACCACACAGCATCACTGTAGGGAGGTCAAGGAGAAACCACGTGAGCTCACTGTATAGGAGCTAACTTTTCCCCCTAAACTATACAGCTCCCTTATCCTGCCTCAACCTTACCCCCTTCTCCAAGCTGCCAACAGTGTTGGAGGGTACCTGGAAATCGCAGAGTCAGGACCATTCTATCAAGATACACTCTCCAAGGCTACCTCCTCCTGTCTGTGCAGTTATGCACACATTTTATATGCCCAATTTAATACCTTCTAGGTGCTAGGCAGCATGCTCATTCATGCCCTCAATGAAAGCAAACTGTAATAAGCAGCAAGCAACTAGATAATAATACAGCCCATCAGTGGTGAAGCAGGTTTGAACAAATACTGTGACAAATGCTATGGGTGCCTGGAGGAAGAAGAGACCAAGTCTCTGGAGCATCTAGGCAAACTCTGGCAAAGAAAACTGACCAGGCCCTGAAAGGACTAAAGACATCCTGAGAAGGGTGAGTGGTATGATGTGGCTAAAACTTTAAGTCGACTGAAGAGAAAGATAAGAGAGAACAGGATAGGGAGAAGGAGTAAGCAGGTTTTGATGAAAGGCCCCTTTTTTCTCCCCATACCCCATCCAAAATACAATCTGTGGCAGCAAAACTCATTTTCCATTCACTGGAGCAGCACTGGGGCCAGGATATCAGATGGAAAGTTTCTAGGACTGAGTAACTTCTGAGCTTATTTCCTCTAATAGGGCTATGGTTTAAAGAAACCAAAATTTAAAAAAGAAAGAAAGAAAAAGAAGAGAAAAAGAGAAAAAGAGAAAAGAGAAAAAGAGAAAAGAAGAGAAAAGAAGAGAAAGAGAAAGAAAAATTAGCCTCCTGACCAAGGTCTGTGCCTTACTTGTTATTGCCTAGGCCTTTAAGATCAAACATACCCTAGAGACCTATACACTGCCCCAGACTTCACAAAGTTCTTATGCTTGACCCCCTCTCAGATGTCTCTCTGTCCTCCTGATGACGACGCCCACACTGGCCAGCAGGAAAGACTTGCTGCCCTGTCCTGCTACACTGATTTTTTTTCTTTTTTTTTTAACCACGCACAATTGTCCCCAGAAGCTGGAATTCAAACACGTCCATTCCAAATTCCACACTTACATGTTCACTTGTTCTCTTTTAGTTGTTCTCCCAATCTCCAAATTTTATTCCTAAACCCTTATGTATCTATAGGCAATCAAATTTAAGTGCTTTAATGGGGCGCCTGGGTGGCTCAGTCAGTTAAGCGTCTGACTTCATCTCAGGTCATGATCTCATCGTTCTTGAGTTCAAGCCCCCGCATCAGGCACTATGCTGACAGCTCAGATCCAGGAGCCTGTTTTGGATTCTGTGTCTCCCCTCTCTCTCTGCCCTTCTTCTGCTTGTGTTCTGTCTCCTTCTCTCTCAAAAATAAACATTAAAAACATTTTTCTTTAATTTTTAAGTTCTGTAAGAATTGCTGTTTTAAAACCTCTCAAGGTAAGCACTCTAACCTATCAAAGTTTTAAACCTAATTCTTGCTTGTTATTTATACACAATAAACAATCTAAAAAATTTTATTTTCACTTTGAATAAAAATAGATTCTGCAGGTTTAATCAACTGGCTACACTAAATTTCACCAAGGTCCACTCCTCTGCTTTATCATCCTTGGAGAAGTCAATAATAAAGGACACCATGAAAAGATGTCTACGGAAATGTTAAACAAAAGTGCCCAACAGGTTTGCCAATGAAGAAAGAGCCAAACACAGAAAAAGGTAGAGAGGTGGTAGTCCAAGAGGCAGAGAAGAACAGCCCTCCTTCCTGCTCCTCCCCTGGTAACTAGGGTACAGAAAGTATACAAGGAATATCAAATCCAGAGAAGGGAACTGTAGGCTAATGGCCCCTGCGAGTGTGAGTGTGATGGAATCTCTCCCCTTCCTCTTTCTAGGTGGAAAGCGTGGAGAGAGAGGGCCTAGGAAGGTTAACTGAAAGCCCTTTTGAGCTCTAGGGAGACTCAGACAGGGTGGAAAGAGAAAGAGCAAGGACTTGGGCTGGCCCTGAGCTCAGGAGAGAACAAAACAGATAAGGGGAGCTCTTAGAAGTTTTCTTTTCATTCTCTAATCCTTTCCTCCCTAGGACAGGAAAGAGACCAAAAAATGCCCTGTGCCTAAGAGGCATACAAATCATCTGGGTGCAGTAAGGAGAAGGGAGCCCCAAAACTCTCAAGTACCCAATAAGGACCCCATCCTTCTCATTATCTCTTTAAGAAAGCTATTTGGGGACATGCAGATTAAAAAAGGTAGGAAGAACAAACATAGAATTTTTCCTCTATAGATAAAGAGGGAGAAGAGGAAAAGCTACAAAACCTTCATATGCAATTTGAGTTCAGCTGAATACAACAGAAATGATGTAGTGAATATTCTCCCTTCCCACACAAGAGTTTCCAATCTCTCCCCACCATTCCTGGGAGCCTGGTTCTAATCTAGGTGGAATGGCCTTACTTGGTGAGCTCATGGTCCGAGAGAAGCTGCTTCAGGTGTCTGGAAAGTAACTTTTTTTCCATTGACAATCGCACCCACGCTCTAGCCTTTCCCACATCAGTCTTGATTTCCCCGATGTTCTGGATGTGCCTGAAGGGAGAATAGAAAAAAGGAGATGGGGAGTGGGGTAGAAAATGAACTGACTACTAATACCTCCCCTGTAAAGTCCAGGAAGCCTGGTGAGAGCCCATCTCTCTTGTTTTCTAAATCCTCAGCTTCCATGTAGCTTTGCAGATAGGCTCACTACAATTTGGGGGGCTGAGGGGGAATAACACAGTTCTCAAAAAGCCAAGCTAACCCTGGAACTCTAAGGTCTTGTGGTATACTTACTCTGGTATAATTCGCCAAAACTGTCAGGAAACCCAACTGCTTGTATAGCTCTACAACAGCATCATGAAGCACAAGACCAATAAGGAGGGCTTCCTGGTTAACAGAGAGGCTATAGAAGCCCAAGTCACTGAGACCCTGCTATTTAAAGTAGACACCTGGGGTGCCCGGGTGGCTCAGTCCGACTCCAGCTCAGGTCATGATCTCATCGTTCATGAGTTTGAGCCCCACATCGGGCTCTGTGCTGACAGCTCAGAGCCTGGAGCCTGTTTTGGATTCTGTGTCTCCCTCTCTCTGTATTCTACCCCCACTCACACTCTGTCTCTCCCTCTCTCAAAAGTAAATAAAGATTTAAAAAAATTTTTTTAATTAAAAAAAATAAAGTAGACACCTAAGGAGTAACTGAAAACAGGCTTTTAGTGGCTTATTATATATGAACCCAGACTGACCTCATATCCTGAATGAGGGAGACTCGCAGGGGAGACATGACTGAGCTGGCATCAGACTTCCTCCGTTCTGAATCAAGAAGTATTCCTAGAACAAAAAAGTTGTTCATGTCTCAAGAGACAGGATTATCCAAAGAGCTGATTACCCAAATTTGTACAGGAAATGGTTACTTTGGTAACACTTAGCATTTCATGAATATTTATTAAGTACCTACTAGGTATCAGATGTTATACTCTTACCCGTATTATCTCATTTAACCCTCTAATGTTAGATAGCCAAGGAAAGTATCACAGAGAAGGGAACTGATTCAGAGAACACTGCTTTGCCTCAGTCACCAAGTGGCAAAATCAGGACTGGAGGGAACACAGATCTTCTAGCTCCTAATCCAGCATGTTCTCATCACTAACCTATGGAAGCACTATTTCCATTTGGAGCTACTACTCATGTACTTGGTCTTGCCTCAAAATGTGCTACAAAAGAGCCAAGCAAATGCGTAAAGAACATGTTCCAGAATGCTTAGGATCTCTAGACACAAGCATACCTCATTCTATTATGCTTTGCTTTACTGTGCTTCACAGATACTGTGTTTTTTGCAAATTGAAGGTCTGTGGCAACGCTGTGTCAAGCAAGTCTAGTGGCACCATTTTTATTATCATTATTGTTATTTAATGTTTTTATTTATTTTTAAAAGAGAAAGGGAGAGAGCGGGGGAAGGGCAGGAAGAGATGGGGACAGAGGATCCTAAGCAGGCTCTGTGCTGACAGCAGAGTACCTGATGTGGGGCTCAAACTTGTGAACCATGAGATCATGACCTGAGCCAAAGTCGGGTGCTTAACCAACTGAGCCACCCAGGCACCCCTATTATTATTATTTTAGAGAGAGAGAGAGCGCACATGAGTGGGAAAGAGGGGCAGAGGGAGAGAGAGAATCCCAAGTAGGCTCCATGCTTAGTGCAGAGCCTGACACAGGGCTCAATCCCACAACCCTGGGATCATGACCTGCACCAAAATCAAGAGACTCAAGACACTAACCAACTGAGCCACCCAGGTGCCCTGGCACCATTTTTCTAACAGCATTTGCTCACTTCATGTCTTTGTGTCACACTCTGGTAATTCTCACAATATGTCAAAAATTTTCATTGTCATTATATTTGTTATGGTGATCTGTGATCCATGACTATGACTTGCTGATAGCTCCAACTGATGGTTAGCATTGTTTTTAGCTATATTTTTAAATCAAGGTATATACATTTTTTAGACATAATGTTATTGCACACTTAACAGACTTCAGTGTAGCATTAATATAACTTTTATATGCAATGGGAAACCAAATAATTCACCTGACTCACTTCCTTATAATATTCAGTTTTTTTGTGGTAGTCTAGAACCAAACCCACGATATTTCTGAGGTATGCTTGTATATTTATATCCATATGTCTGGTCCAATACATAAAATATAGTATCTTCATCATTTAACTGTCGAGAATTTTTGGCTATATAGTCTATCCCTCAGCAGTAACTTCTATAGCCTTCCTGAGAAGAATTTTTGTTCTAATATCCAGAGAATAGATGAAAGAACTCCTCATCAAGCTGCTTAGGAAGCTCTTGTACCTGGTTTCCAGCCAACTATTCTCCCCACTTTCAGTGCTAGCTGAAGTCAATTAGCTCAAGAGGAAAGAAACCACGGAATTCATGCCTATCTCTTTACTTCCATTTGAACTGATCTTTACCATTAGGATAAGAACACCCAAGAAAAGTAAACAAACTTCCTGGCAGAGAGAAGAAAATGAAGGATGATGCAAAGGGGAGATGCTGCCAAGAAGTAAAGGAAGGAGTATTGTCTTGGAAGGGGCACTACAGAATGAACACCACACCAGGAGACAAGAGGCCTGGCTCCTAATCTGGCCTCTTCCATGAATGCCCTGTGTGATCCTGAAAAAATTCAATTCCTCCTGGATCCCGGTTTCCTCCTCTTGTAAAATAAAGGGGCTGGACTAGATAATCTCTGGGGTCCCTGCCAACTCTAATATTTTTATTAAATTAGAAATGGAAAAAGAAGTGTTTAAGGGATCATTCACATCAGGCCTTGACTCTGAGGAACTCCAAGGTAGAACACATTGACAAACAGGCTCTCTTAACTGATAGATCATCTCAATGCCCATTTCAGAGAAATAAAACAAAAACCTATGAAGACAACCTATTCCAAACACAGGACACCAGTAACACACAAATTCACTGAAAACCTAAATTCATTTAAACACTGGCCTTGGGCGCCTGGGTGGCTCAGTCGGTTAAGCGGCCAACTTCGACTCAGGTCATGATCTTGCAGTCCATGAGTTCTAGCCCCGTGTCGGGCTCTGTGCTGACAGCTCAGAGCCTGAAGCCTGCTTCAGATTCTGTGTCTCCCTCTCTCTGACCCTCCCCTGTTCATGCTCTGTCTCTCCCTGTCTCAAAAATAAATAAACGTTAAAAAAGAAAATTTATAAACACTGGCCTTTTGCTGATATAAGTCACCTATCTCACTCATCAAAAGGGTATAGAGACAGGGACGCCTGGCTGGCTCAGTCAGTAGAGCATGCGACTCTCGATCTTAGGGTCACAAGTTTAAGCATCATGTTCGGTGTAGAATTTACTCAAAAAAAAAAAAAAAAAGTATAGAAACACAGCATGAAAGCAAACCCCACTGCTTTGGCATACTCTGTGGTCAGAGAGCCAAGTAGCTTAATATTTAAAAAAGAAAACATTCCAGACAAAGGCTTCATTGACCTGGAATAGTCTACCGCAAATGATCACTCCAGTGGGAGATGGGAAAATGGATGAAGGGGGCTCTCCCCAATGCTACAGAGACCAACTTACCTGAGGTACTGAGGCTTCCTGATGTGAGTTTTCTCTGCCGGTTTTCCTGATAATGTAACAGGTGGGACCACAAGGCTGATTTCCCCTGGAACCAACACAAGGGAGAAGAAACTCCTGTCAGTTAAAAAAATTTTTCTCTAATATTTATTTATTTTTAAGAGAGAGAGAGAGAGAAAGACAGAGAGCGCATGAGCAGGCAAGGGGTAAAGAGAGGGAGACATAGAATCCAAAGCAGGCTCCAGGCTCTGAGCTCTCAGCACAGAACCCACGTAGGGCTCGAACCCATGAACTGTGAGGCCATGACCCGAACGAAGTTGGGTGCTGAACCGACTGAGCCACCCAGGTGCCCCAAAACTCCTGTCAGTTTAGATTTCAGAGACCAAGGCATCCAGTGAACAGAGTCATAGATAAAACATATAGATATGGGCTTTTAGTAAAAAATATCTGTACTATGTCTTATCTTGATGTACACCTAGTGCAACATATACAAATATATCCCCCTACTAAAATGCAGAGGAAATATAAAGAAGAATGGAAGGGAGAAAAGAGAAGTGGCCCACCACTTGAAACAGGAAGAAGGACATGGCCACACAGAATCTGTGAATGGGCCAGTTTATAAGAAAGAAAAAAAGCAAATAACCTATCAACTTCTGAGTTGGTTAAAGGCCAGCTTGGGTAGAGCATGATGGCTTTTGTACATAGGAGCTAATACCCAGTCTATAGGATTCCATGACAACTCCTGAGTTTCCTTAAATATTTAAAGGCATTATTGTCTTTAGTGTAGGCTGAGGAGAAGCTGTCACTAAGATGAAGATTTACTCTTGAAGGTAAAGTTGAAGAAGGCTGCAGGTACTTAACTACAGTCAGTGTAACAGAACCTTAGCATTTGGAAATGTAAAAGTTGCAGTTTAAACTAAGACATGTAGCAATTTGTCATTTTACCAAGGCACAGATTTGATTAGCATTTGCAAGCCTGATGTGAGGGAGCAATTTGCCTAGGTGGTGAGTGAGCCCAGCTGGTCATCCAGTAACTGTTTTGTCTTTTTCTAGCCATCCTGCAGTACACAGTGACCCTTGTATGTGACTTAAAAAAAAACTTTATATCAGATTCATGGTAAATGTTTCTATATAGCTGACATAATATAAATGTAGTATTATGTTTGTTTTAGTAGTAGGATTTATTATAATAATTTTATAAATGACTTTAGTTCTGTATTTTAAAGAATAGTAATAATAATAGAAGTTACCATGTCTTGAGGCTTGCTATAAACTAAGTACTACATTAAATGTTCAAAATATATTTTATTCAATGTTCTCAACAATACTACAAGATAGGTAGCTCTATCCTCATTTTCTTTAGACAAGGTCAAATTGGGGATCAAAGATTAAGTAACATGTAAAAGATCACAGAGCTAGTAAGCAGAGTGTTGGGATTCAAGCTTCAATCTATCTAATATCAGAACCACTGCTATCAATAATGATGCTATACAGACTGTCTAAAAGAGATTTAACTTTTGAAGTTATACTTTCTGAAGAAAGTTTTATGCTCTCAAATGAATGCGAAGATTTTAAGGTCTCAAGATTTGTCCCTTGAGAATACTGAGTATTTATTTTGTTTCCATCCACCAACTTGATCTATCTTAGGAGAAAAAAGCAAGCATCTGAATGGAAGAAAAACCCTCATCTATAAATCAGCAAGTTGGTGACATAAACTTGCTGTATGTTTGGATATCCTACAAGATTTAACCAGCTTTAAAAAAAAAAGAAAAGGAAAAAGATTTAGACAGCTTAAAACAAAACCGAATAATCATCATGGCATTTTTTTAAAAAACACAAGTTAAAACTAGAAACGACTATTTTTTTATTCATCAAAAAAACAAATATTTGGGGAAAAAATAATGTTTAACAACATCAGTGAGACTTACAACCCCTATACACTAACTGGTATATTAATACAATAAATATGAAAGACAATGCAAGAGCTTAAAATACTCACACTCTTTGATTTAATAATTCAACTTCTAGAAATCCATCCACTTATCCACCAAAACCATTAAAGCAGGCTCCTGAAAGGGACTTTGGCTTGTCACTTGTATCTCAGAATCTAGGAAGACCAGGAAGGCAGCCTCCCTTAACAGAATTGTGTGAATGTGACACACACTAAATATAGCTGGTCACCAGAGAGGCAATGATACTGAAGAGCCAAAGGCTAGAGCAACACCAGGCTGCCATGCCAGGAGGATGCCCTGGCTCACAGTGATTTTACTCACGAGGAGGGAGAGCAAAGGCAGGAGTGAGAGAGCAGCAGCTGGGCTGACGGGTCTTTCCAGTTCAGGAGACATGGATTATTCTTTTTCCTCTTTTAAAGAGGCTGATTGAGACTGCAAGGTTCAATTTAGCCTAACTACCCATTTGGGGTAGTTATATAGAGATAGCAAGATCTAAGTAGCACCAGATTCTCCAGAGATGTCATACACATGGAAGGTACGAAACAACCCCTTCTCACTTACCCCAAGGGCAGCAGTTACAAAACCAGTATGAAAAACCAAACCTCACCTCTTATTGTCAGAAGAATATACTAGAGAAGGATACACATCTCCTTGAAAAATGTCACTGAAAGCCAAAGAGAGCTGTGAAGATAACAGAGCTTAAGAGGACTTGCTGAAGGCAGCCCTGCGTGTAGACAGTTGTACGGCTAATAACAAAATTTAGAAAGCTAGCAGCAAAACCTGCTGTTTGGATTCTCTCTACTTTCTAAGTAGATAAAATAGTTAATTGATCAGTAAGGTGCCCTCAGAAGGGGGCAGTAAAATCACCTTCTGAGAGTAAATTTGGTCACTGCATGATCATGCATAATCTGCATGATGGAGACCAGGTAACCAGGTTACAGCTTTTGGATTAGGACATAACCAAAGAATGTCTCAGCAGGAGAGAAACGCTCTACACACAAGCTAGCAAAGTAGAGGCCTAAGGAGGACATGCTGTAGAAACCCAACATAGATAGTCTTGGTCAATCCTCAGCTGAACATCCATGTGTCTTTGAGGGTATAAATGACCTGCCAAAAAAGCACATACCCTTGCTTCCCTCTGGTGACACTGTTAGTGCTTTACTTCTAGCACTCCAAATGCAGACTTCAGAACAAAATGGGACCTCAACTGAAAAGTCCCCATTATTCTGAACTAGTTTCTCACTAAACAAGTAGCCCCTATCCATCCAAACTGAGAAGGGAATCAAATTGGCTCCAAAAGATATTCCTTATACTATGGGAATTTTTGCAGAATATGGCTACAAAGCCTCAGAGGACAGGTTTAGAACATGGTATGGTTATTAGTTCTTAAACTGCAGGAGAAGTCTCACTAATGCTCTAGAAATTTTCATGGCAAATATTAAAAAGTTTTGGTGGCGTATGTTTTACCAAAAAACTGAAGAGCTCAACTATAGTGCCAGGCTCGCTCAACTTCAAGGAAATTGATAAAATGATTATTTATATTCTATTCATTTGTTATAAAGAAAAGTAAAGAAACAAATTCTTCATGTAGAACCTAGCATAATAGCTTTCATATGTTATATACCTACCACACGCCAGGTTATTTGTATTATATCTAATTATCATAACCCTCAAAGGTAGACTTGATTAACTCTGTAGTATTGATAAAAAAAATGAAACTCAAAAATCACAAGTTACTGGAAGTCATCCAGTGGAGCTAAGATTCAAAAATCCCAGGCCTCCTGACTCCAAAGCCCATGGTGTTGCTATTATACTACAGGAATCTCAAAATTTTAGGAATTTGGTGATGCACAATTTTTAGCATTTAAAAAATTTTATAATCACATTATTGTTTATAATATTAAAAAATCAGAAATAATCTAAATGACTGGTAATAAAGGATTGATTCAAATATGGAAAATGTATACAGTGGATACAGTAACTAAAACTGAGATCTGAGAAGAGTAATGACCATAAACATTTACAAAGCACCTCCCACATTCCAGGCTCTGAGTTCAGTGCTTCACATGAACTATCTTAAATCCTCACAAGAATCCTATGGAGGTGGGTACTTTAAAAATTCCATCATATATAGGAAGAAACAGAAGCCTGGAAAAGCTACATATCTTGATCAGTCTTATAAAGTTATTAACTGGGAATCAAACCCATGTCTATCTGATTCCTAGTTTGAACTCTTAAACATTACAGTATCACCTAAAAATTAGATAAGGACACAGAAAAAATATTCTGAGGTTAAAAAAAGAAAAAGCAAGTTACAAAACATTATGTACAGTATGATCCCATCTAGATTTTTGTAAAAACAGTTTTACTGAGATATAATTCACGTTACCGTAAAATTCACACGTATAAAGTTATACAATTTTCTGTAAAAAAAAAATCCAGTTTTTAGTACATTCACAGAGTTGTGCAACCATCACCACTACCTAATTTCAGAACACTGTCATCACCCAAAAAGAATTATCAGTCACTCCCTATTCCTCCTTCCCTCCTGCCTCTGACATCTCCTAATCTACTTTCTGACTACGAATTTGTCTATTCTGGACATTTTATTTTATTTTATTTATTTATTTTTTCTTAATTTTTTTTTTCAATGTTTATTTATTTTTGGGACAGGGAGAGACAGAGCATGAACGGGGGAGGGGCAGAGAGAGAGGGAGACACAGAATCGGAAACAGGCTCCAGGCTCTGAGCCATCAGCCCAGAGCCCGACGCGGGGCTCGAACTCACGGACCGCGAGATCGTGACCTGGCTGAAGTCGGACGCTTAACCGACTGCGCCACCCAGGCGCCCCTATTCTGGACATTTTATATAAACAGGATCATACAATATGTGGTCTTTTGTGACTGACTTCTTTCACTTAGTATGTTGAACCATCTATCATCCTTCATTCCTTTTACTACTGAATTAAATTCCATTGTACAGACATACCACATTTAGTGTATCTATTCATCAACTGATGGACATTTGAATTGTTCTACTTCTGGTCTATTAGGAATAAGGCTGCTATGAACATTTGAGTACATGTTTTTATATGGACGTCATATTTCCATTTCTCTTGAGTACACAGCTAGAAATGAACTTGCTGTATCATATGATAACACCATGTTTAACATTTTGAGGAACTGCCAGACTATGTTCCAAAGTGGCTGCACCATTCTACATTCCCACCAGCAATGTGTGAAGGTTCTAATTTTTCCACATCCTTACTAAACTTGTTTTGTCTGTCTTTTTTTAGTTATCCTAGCGGATGTGAAAAGGTATCTCACTGTAGTTGAATTTTTAAATATACACTGTATATGGGTATATGTGCGTAGAAAAATGTCTTGAAGAACAGATGTAGTAAACTGTCTCTATACCCATAACAATGACAACTCCAGAAGGGCAGAGATCTTGGTCTGTTTTGTTCACTTAGGTATCTCAAGTGCCTACAACAGTGCCGGACACTGTTGGCTCTCAAAAAAATAGTTGCAAAATACTTACATATATTTTCTAATTTATCCATGTTAAAACTGCTTTTGAAAAGATTTCAAGTTCTTTTCAAATTTAAAAATGTATAAAAATAAAAGTTGTCCATCTTAACCAAATACTCATTGTAGAGTATTCTGAAATAAGGAAATTCTCTGGTATTCAGCAGTAAAAATCAAACTTAGTGTCATTCAGTCCTTTCTCAAATCCTTAGATAGTTAAGCTATCTGCATATAAAAGAAATGTTAATGACAGACCTTTTTCCACTGGGAATGTACAGTGAAGGACCTTTAGAGGACATCTGGTACTTAGGAGCTCCAAGTTCTCTCTTTTGTGTTCCATTTCCAGACTAGGGCCAGATGCCAAAAAGGATCTATCAATTTGGCCTTCAGCTCTATTCACAAAAAGGAAGATGCCACTCTAAAAATGTCTTCACAAACACACAGGTTTATGAAGCAAATTAAAAAAAAAAAAAATAGCTTGGATCATATTTATTTACTTATTAGTTTGTTTAGCTATTTCAAGTCTCACTCTACCATGCCATGCACCATTCTTCAAAGCCAGCCAGCTGGAGAAGTATGGGAAAGCTAGTCAGTGAAAACAGAAAGACAGTTTGCTCAGCAGGGAGTCTACACATTCCTTACCTGCTTTACTTGTAGCCCATGACTCCAGATCCTCTCTAGGAGGTCACAAAGGCTGGCAATCAAGGTGTTCTCCTCCACCCCTGTGATGTTCACCTCCCCGTGCCCTAGCTCCACAGCCTCTCGGCCCATTTTCTCCACCAGCATCCTCTTGGTCTACAAGGAATCAGTCAGCAGGATTAGATAACCCAGTGAGCAGGATCATGTGCAACTAGAGAGGGTTGTGGCCACCTGCACAGCACATCTGCTGGGCTGGGAAGGGCAAGATGAACAAGACCAAGAGACACAGTATATTTATTCTCCACCATGTACGTCAGGTTATGGTACATTCTTTAAAAGTTTAGTTATAGGGGCACCTGGGTAGCTCAGTTGGTTAAGCATCCAACTCCTGATTTTGACTCAGGTCATGATCTCACAGTTCAGGAGATTGAGCGCCAGGTTGGGCTCTGCACTGACAGCACAGATCCTGCTTGGGATTCTCTCTTCCTCTCACAGTAAATAAATAAATATATATATTTTTTTTTAATTTTTTTTTTAACGTTTATTTATTTTTGAGACAGAGAGAGGCAGAGCATGAATGGGGGAGGGTCAGAGAGAGAGGGAGACACAGAATTGGAAGCAGGCTCCAGGCTCTGGGCCATCATCAGCTCAGAGCCCGACGCGGGGCTCGAACTCACAGACCGTGAGATCGTGACCTGAGCTGAAGTCGGACGCTTAACCGACTGAGCCACCCAGGCGCCCTTATATTTTTAAAGTTTAGTTTCAAAGATAAGAAAACAGCAATCACTGTATGATCCTGGGCCTACTTCTTTCTGTGATGTCCTCACTCTGGATTAAGTTTTTTCATTTATGAACTGAAAAAAGTTAAATAAAATTGGTCATGCTCACTTCTGAGATTCTCTGATTCTCATTGTTTAACTGATCTTACCAAACAAACCTTCAAGTATTTAATGCTAGAAATACATCTGAAGTACCTGTCAAAGGGATCAAAAATTAAGGACAAATGATTTACTTTTAAATAAAATTTCCAAATGCTTATTATAAGAAAACCAAAAAACACACACTGTGTAATGATCATTGCAACCTTTATTACTGTGTACCAGGCACTGTATTAAGCACTACAACTCTATGAGTAAGTATTATTATTGTTCCCAATTTACTAATAAGGAAACTGAGGTCAGAGAACTTAAGGAACTTGCCAAAATCACACAGCAAAGAAAGAGAAGATCTGGCCTCTGAATCTAACTCCGCATGAATACTGAGTTCAAGTCCTTAACTAACACTTACTTAGTTATGTTATAAATTTGTGACATACAAAAATCTAAAGAACAGGAAGAAAATCACCCCTAATTCTGCCTTTCAGAAGCAACAATTCTTAATACTTTGGCATATTTCTTTCCAGTGTTGTTATTTTTAATACCTTTTCTGTAAAATATATCTCATATACCTGTATTATGTGTGTATGTATATGTATGCATGTGTATGTGTGTTATATATCACACACACTATTACAACCATCACCCAAATTAAGAAATGAAACACTGCCCATCCATATCTGAAGCGTTCCATGTGTCCTCTCTCATCACCTTCCCACTCTGGAAGTGCCTACTATCCTGACCTACACAACAGAACTATACAGAAAAGCAAAGAAATGCTTATCACCTATATTTGCATTGCTAAACAATGTAGTTTAGTTTTGCCTATATGTTTTCTTTTGTGATCTGCTTTTTCATTAAACTTTGTTTGTAAAATTCACACGCATTGATGGGTATAGCTGTTGTCCATTTCCATCACTGTATAGCATTCCAACATATGAATATACTCACAATTTATTAATTCTCTTACTGATTAGCATTTGGATTGTTTCCTGTTTGGGGATACTACAAAGAATGTTGTAAACTACTTGTACATACCTCCTGGGTTACACTGTTCTTTAGGGAAAAGATCTAGGAGAAGAATACTAGATAATGTTACACCGTTTTCCAAAGTGGTCACACTAATTTATACGTCCAACAGTATGAGAACTCCTGTTGCTCCACATGCTAACCAACATTTGGCACTGCTAGACGAATTATGTACATTTTTCTCTGCATGTTAACATCTCTGAAATTGGGATGTATTTCATAGTCATTGTGGACCAGACAGTGGACATAAGAAAGGTGTCACTGGCTAGGCAGGCACCTCAAAACTTGAGAATAAATGTCCTCAACTTGGAAAACAAAACTCAGAGACAAGAGAAAAGGCTTCTTTCAAGAAAGGTGGCATCACCTATGCTCTTAATAGCAGAGAAGACAACATTGTATGGAAAATAATGGATACCAATGGCTCAGAGTGAGCTGATTGAAGCTGTTTTTTTAAATACCTGAATTCAAAATATCAGTACTGATATATCCATCTAATTTGTGACTGCAATAATGTCTTCTGTAAAAGAAAGTATATTTGATTTCATTCTATAAATGACCGCCATTAACAAACTGAAGATGCAGGAAAATCTTTTTTCTACTGATGAATAAACAAGATGTAGTAGAGACCAAGCTGGTTGAATTGTCCTAAAAAGTATGGTACACCGACTTGGTTGAAAGTCTATTTTTATTAGAAACTACATTCATAACTAAAACATTAAAAACTAAGAATGATTATATTTTAATCCAACAATCCTTCTTCTGAGTATATATCCAAAAGAACTGAAATCAGAATCTCAAAGAGGTATCTGTACCTTATGATCATTGCCACATTATTCACAATAGCCAAGATATGGAAACAATTCAAGTGCTCAAGAACGAAATCCTGTCATTTGCAGCAACCTGGATGAACCAGGAGGACATTATGCTAAGTGAAACAGGCCAGTCACAAAAAGACAAATACTACATGATTCTACTTATATGAGGTAGCTAAAATAGTCAAACTCACAGAAGCAAACAGAATGGTGGTTGCCAGAGGGGGAAAAGGGGGAAATAGGGAATTGTTGCTCTGTAGGTATAAAATTTCAGTATGTGAGATGAGTAAATTTTAGAGGTCTGCTGCACAACATAGCATCTATTATTTTTTTTTATTCCAGTATAGTTAACAGTATTATATTAATTTCAGGTGTGCAGTATAGTGATTCAACAATTCTACACATTACTCAGTGCTTGCTCATCATGGTAAGTATACTCTTAATTCACTTCACCTGTTTCACCTGTTCCCCCCCACCCACCTTCCCTCTGGTAACCACCAGTTTGTTCTCCATAGTTATGAGTCTGTTTTTTGATTTGTCTTTTTTCTTTGTTCGTTTCTTTCTTAAGTTCAACATATGAGTGAAATCATATGGTATTTGTCTTTCTCTGACTTCTTTCACTTAGCATTATACCCTCTAGATCCATTCATGTTATTGCAAATGGCAAGATTTCATTCTTTTTTATGGCTGAGTAATATTCTATTGTGTGTGTGTGTGTGTGTGTGTGTGTGTGTGTGTGTATATACACACACACACACACACACACACACATATATATATATATATATATATATATATATATATATATATATACACACACACACCATTTCCTTATCCATTCATCTATTAATGAACCTTTGGGTTGCTTCCATAATTTGGCTATTGTAAATAATGCAGCTATGAACATAGAGGTACATATATCTTTTCGAATGAGTATGTTTTGAGTAAATACCCAGTAGTACAATTGCTGGATTATAGGGTAATTCTATTTTTAATTTTTTGAGAAACTTCCGTACTGTTTTCCACAGTGGCTGCACCAGTTTGCATTCCCACCAAGAGGGCATTCCTTTTTTTCCACATCCTTGCCAACACTTGGGTGTTTCTTGAGTTTTTTATTTTAGCCATTCTAACAGGTATGAGGTGATATCTCATTGTGGTTTTGATTTGTATTTCCCTGATGATGAGTGATGTTGAGCATCTTTTCATATGTCTGTTGGCCATCTGTATGTTTTCTTTGGAAAAATGTCTGTTTATGCCTTCTGCCCATTTTTAATTGAATTATTTGTTTTATTGGTGTTGAGTTGTATATGTTCTTTACATATTCTAGCCCTGTATCAGATGTCACTTGCAAATTATCTTCTCCCATTCAGTATGTTGTTACCTTTCAGTTTTGTTAACTGTTTCCTTTATTGTACAGAAGATTTTTATTTTGATGTAGTCCCAATAGTATTTTTGCTTTTGTTTCCCTTGCTTCAAGAAATATATCTAGAAAGATGTTGCTATGGCCAATGCCAGAGAAATTTCTGCCTGTGCTCTCTTTCAGTTTTATGGTTTCAGGTTTCACATTTTGATACTTAATCCATTTTGAGTTTATTTTTGTGTATAGTGTAAGAAAGTAGTCTAGTTTCATTCTTTTGCATATAGCTGTCCAATTTTCCCAATAGCATTTGTTGAAGAGACTTTTTCCCATTCCATATTCATGCCTCCTTTGTCAAAGATTAGTTGACCATATAGTCATGGGTTTATTTCTGGGCTCTCTATTCTGTTCCATTTACCTATATGTCTATTTTTTTTTAACACAGTACCTATTATTAACAATAGATTATTGGGCACTTCACAATATGTTAAGAGACAGATCTCATGTTAAGTATACTTACCCACAGAAACAAACAAAAACCAAAAAAATAACACAAGGAAATTTTTGGAAATGATAGATAAGTTTAGCATCTTGACTGTGGTTGATATTATCATGGGTGTATACGTATGTCTAAACTTGTCAAAATGTATACATTAAAATATGTGTGTAATTTTTTTGTGTATCAAGTATACCTCAAAAAAACCTTTAAAAAATTACTGTCTGTAGAATTGAGAAAAATATCCCAACAACACACTTTGGCCTGGCACACAGTAGGCACTCAGTAAATTCTTGTATCTAAATAATGAGACCACTTCTATCAAATTAAAACAGAGAGGCAAAAACATTTTCATGTGTGTAAGACTAATCAGTTGAAGACAATTCAACTATAAGGGTTTTATATAAATAGTATAAGATGTCTAAAATTGAAAACTGTATCTATCTTTCAGTTTTAAAAAATACATGTTAATATCAAGCAAAGTGTGCTTGCTCTCTATTAATGGTATATTTATTTAAAGCAAATACACCTAATTCTAAGTTAACAGAATCTCAACATCAGTAGTATCCCATTATATTAACAATATTTTTAAAGCCAAGAAAGAGTGATCAGGGCCAAGATGTGTCTCCCCGTGGCTGCCAAGGGAAACCACACACACACACACACACACACACACACACACACACACACACACACACAAAACCATGGCTCACCTTGTTGCGGCACTCCTTCAGCAGGCCCTCTACAAACTTCCAGTTGGTTTGAGCAATCACTGACGGGGAGAGGTTGGACAATTTGGGCTGGCGGATGGTGCTGCCCATATTTCTGGCTTCCTGGATGTACTTCTACAGCAAACGGAAAAATCAAAAGCTCTTTGTGTCTACGCACACAAACCATGGGTGACCAGTGCTAATGAGAGCCTGAAGAGGGCACTATTACCACCTGCACTTTCTTATTGTCTCTTTCCTATGCTCAAAGTTGGGAGTGGCAAGTTTAAAACACAACTCTTGCAGCAAAGAGAAAAACAGACAACATGAGTTCTGTTTTCTTTGATGTAAGGCATTCCATGAGTACTGTAATTACCTTTGCTTTAATGATAGAAGAGGTAAAAAAAAAAACACATGGTTAACACAGAGCTAACACATGGCTGCAACATATATAGTTCAATGTACAAACCCACCCAAATTTCAGAGTACTACTGAGAAAATCATTTTCTCCAACAAGCTGAGAGGAATTTAACTCCTCTGCCCATTTCAAAGGTATCTACCCTTACTATCATAAAGTATAGCCTTGCTAAATTAGAGCCTAGAAAAGAAGACTGCACATTTAATAGAAGACTGCACATTTAAAATAATAACTGCATTTTTCACTTTTCTACAATGTGCTGGTGATTTTCCATATACTATTTTTTTAAGCTTATTTATTTATTTTGAGAGAGAGAGAACAGGGGACGGGCAGAGAGACAGAGGGAGAGAGAGAAAATCCCAAGCAGGCTCTGCGCTGCCAGTGCAGAGCCCAACACAGGGCTCAAACTCACAAATGATGAGATCATGACCTGAGCCGAAATCAAGAGTCCAATCTTAACCAACTGAGCCACCCAGAGGCCCCACTATTTGTTTTAACATAGAACCCACTGACATCCTCTCAGTATCTCAAGTTCACAACCAATATTTTTACCCCAGACTTTATTCCAGTAGTACAATTGTGTCCATTCTACCTTCTGGTCCCTCAATCTGCTCCTACTACCAACCCCCAAGGTTAGGCTTCAATTCTCTCACCTGGACTACCTGCCTCCTAGTTTGTTACCTACCTCCTGTACCTCCTTACTCCAAAATATTCAGCCTACAGCCTCCATTACAAGACAAATACCAAGTGTTTGATCCTGCATTTATTTCTTCCACTTGACTGCTCTTTGTCTCTCAAAACCCTATCATCCTCCCAGACTTAAAGAGATGATGGCTCTATCAGTCTTGTTGAATAATACCCCAGGTAGAACTGACCTCTGCTTTCTCTAATCAGTGATCAAACACTGACTTGCCTCTCATAGGATCCTTCCAAAAGACTATTCTACTAAAGTTATTTGTGTATCTGACTTTGTTCCCTAATAAACTGGTATCCCTGAGGACAAGTCTATCTCCTTCTCATCTTTATACTTCAAAGTGCTTATTACAACGATCGGACCAAGTAAACATGCTCAATAAACACTGTTGAAAGAATATGGAGGTGAGATGGAAGACCCAGGGGACACTTCTAAAATAACACCAATACTCAACACTTCATTTCCACCCTCACACAAACAAAAACTCTAAGCACAAGGATGCCTGCGTGGCTCAGTCGGTTGAGCACCTGACTCTTGATTTTGGCTCAGGTCATGATTTCACAGTTTGTGAGATCCAGCCCTGTGTTGGGCTCTGCACTGCCAGTGCAAAGCCTGCCTGGGTCTCTCTCTCTCCCTCCCCATCTTTTCTGCCCCTCCCCCCACCCAAAAGAAACCAATAAACATTAAAAAAAACAACAACAACAACAATGCTAAGCACAATCATATCCTATAAATCAGCAGTTAAAAATTCATAGCCAGGGTTGCCTGGGTGACTCAGTCAGTTAAGCGTCCAACACTTGATTTCAGTTCAAAACATAACCTCACAGTTTGTGAGTTCAAGCCCCACATAGGGCTCTGCACTGAGCACAGAGCCTGCTTGGGATTCTGTCTCCCACTCTCTGCCCTCCCCCAACCCCCTTTCTCTCAAAAATAAATAAGCCTTTTTTAAAACTTCATCGCCATACCTTGCAATTCTAATTTATTCCTTTAAAAAACAGCAAAGACAAAATAGTATTTATTTTCCAATTCACTGAGGTGTCAGACTAATATGAAAACAATATGCTTTAATAGGTTTTAAATGTATAAAATGCAAATTGCAGGTTCTTTTCTCAAAGAGAAGTTCCTGAAATAGGTTTCTGAAGGTGAAGCCCCATTTTTACAACTTCTCTGCAACTAAGGCAGAGTCTCCATCCTGAGGTTTAGAAGTAGAAACTTCACTGGGAACGAGTTATAGGAGAGCTGAGAAACTCAGCTGGTAAACTCAGGTCAATTCAGGAATCCCCAATCCCCAGGCACCTAATGATAACATTCCTCTCTTTTGCTTCTCTAAGAAAAAAAGTCAAGATTATTGGTTTTAGGGGTGCCTGGATGGCTCAGTCGGTTAAGCGACCAACTTTGGCTCAGGTCATGATCTTGGTCCGTGAGTTTGAGCCCCCTGTCGTGCTCTATGCTGACAGCTCAGAGCCTGTAGCCTGCTTCAGATTCTGTGCCTCTCTCTCTCTGCCCCCCTCATATGCTCGTTCTCTCTCTCAAAAAATGAATAAACATTTAAAAAAATTTTAAAGAAAAGATTATCTGTTTTAAATTAATATACACAAAAAATAGAAGAAAAGTCCCCCATACCTGTTTCAGAAATTCACAGCATTAACCCAAGTTCAGCTTTTCTTCCTTCTCACTTTAATAGAATTAACTTTTTTCTACCATATTACACACACACACACACACACAAAGTCTCACAAATTTTAAAAGAATTTCTTCCAAATCTCAGACTCTTATCTTCTGAGTTTTCCTGTCACACTCCCCAGGGAGCATATGCATGACTGAGTACTGAAAGGACAGTGAAAGCCTGGACATTACTCCTGATAGGGCTGCAAACAGGGCCTGGCTCAGGGAGAGGACCTACTAGCGGTCACTTGCAAAACATCATATATCCTAGATTTGTCATAACCAAGGCCCAGTATCAGGTATCGGGAACTAACCCTAGTATTAACCCATCTTTATGGGAGAGATCACTACTAAGACATTTGAATCAGATCAGAGGTCATGAAAATGGGAAAGAGAAGTAGAGTGTAGAATAGTCAAGAGCCACTGTTTGTCACCCTTAAGATGTCTTACCTCTCTCTGGTCATTATCTAAACGCAGGTGTTCTGTGTGCTGCTTCTGCCTATCTTTCCGCCTCCACTGAGCAGGGGCATTCCTTTTTGTCCACCTGACAGAATCCAAGCAGGCAATTATGAACATTGCACTAAGAAAGTAAGGTCAGGTTATGTCTAGGGAATAACGCTGGGCATGGGAAAAATACCTAACAGTCAATAGAGATAGCTCAGAGACCTTGAGGAAAAGTAGCTGAGAGCTCAGTGACTGGGCAAGAAAAATTCCCCAGGGGAACATAGACATATCTCTCTTAAAACACATGTAAAAACTTCACATGCAGACCCAAAACTATACTCCTTCTCTGTCTGGGCTTGACACACTCATCTCCAAAAGTAACTAAAAAAGAGCAACCCCACTAAGGTATCTACTTTTGGTTCAGACTCCAATTATTTCAACCACCACTTATTAAAGACACAATGCTAGCTAGCTAGGTGTGGTATGGGATTTAGTTGAGAGATGACTGCAAGCTATCTGTAGTCTGGCTTTTTGTAGCTTCTGGGCATGTGGAGCTATCCCAATTTGCAGAGTAGAGACAGGAGCGAATTATACTTTGTCACCTGTATTCTTGTTCAAACAAATGAACAACCTGGATGGTCTGGGTCATCTTCATATTTACTTTACAAAATTCCAGGGATCTTCCACAAGCTCAGGCCCTGATATGGGAGAACCCTCATCACTGTGGTTAGGGAGCTGGGGTTGACTCACTTGTTGCTGGCTGGCCCAGTGGAAAGCACATCAGACTGCAACTTAGGGAAAAAGCCTGGCTCATATTTCCCTTGTCCAATCTTCATGTCAAGTAAATGGGGGTGAATCGCAGTATGGTCAATTTTTGCCAGACGCAGTTCAATTGCTTTCTCTGAATGAGAACAACAAAAAATAAGTCAAACATTTTCTAAAATATGCCATATTCTGAACCATAAGTTTCAATACATTTAAGATAATTTGAATCATACAATTATGTCCTCTAACCACAATTATCAATAATAGCATCTTGAAACTAAATAGCATGCTTCTATATAACTCATGGGTTAAAAAAGAAACCAAAAGAGAAATAAAGTTTGAAACTGAAGAAATACGAAAACACAAAATATCAGAATACGTAATTAAAATATTATTTGAGAGGAGATTTACAGCAATTAATGTCTATTTTAGAAAAGAAAGTTCTCAAAACTACTGACCTCAGCTTCCACCTTAAGAAACCAGAAAAGGACATGGACATTAAATCCAGAGTAAATACAAGAAAGGAAACAATAAAGGCCAGAGTAAAGTCAATGAAAGAGAGAGAAAATTAATAAATCCAAACAATGGTTCTTTTAGAAGATCAGTAAAACTAATGTAAAATGTTGGACTAATTAGCATAAAAAGAAAAAGACACAAATTAACAGTGTCAGGAATGAGAGAGGTAACATTGTTACAGATTCTATAGATATTAACAACAGAATATTACAAATAATTTAATGTCAACAAATTTAACAATAGGTTAAATGGAGAAATTCCTAGAAAAACACAAACCACAAAAGCTCACTCAAGAAGAAATAGATAATCTGAATAGCCCTATATATGTTTTAAAAATTGAATTTGCTGCTGCTCGGGATTCTCTCTCTTCCTCTCTCTCTGCCCCTCCTTCTCTATCTCTCTCTCTCAAAATAAATAAATAAACATTTCTTAAAAATCTTGTGGCAACTGGGTGGCTCAATCAGTTGAGCATCCAACTCCTGATTTCAGCTCAGGTCTGATCTCACATTTTGTGAGATTGAGCCCCACACTGGGCTCTGTGCTGACAGTATGCAGCCGGCTTGGGATTCTCTTTCTCCCTCTTTCTGCCCCTCCCCTTGCTTGTGCTCTCTCTCCCTGAATGAATAAACAATAAATAAATAAATAAATAAATAAATAAATAAATAAATAAACAAACACAAACAAACAAACAAACAAATAGCTTTATAAAGCCTTCCCACAAAAAAACTCTGGGTCCAGATGACTTCAGTGATGAATTCTACCAAATCTCTAAAGAAGAAATAATCCAAGAAACTGAAGAGAAGAAAAATAATAGTTCCCAACTTATTCTTGGAAGCCAGCATTATCCTGATACAAAATCAGACCAAGACATGTACCAATAGCCCTCATGAACACAGATGCAAAAATTCTATAAACAAATTTTTGGTAAATCTAATCCAATAATATACAAAAAGGATAATATGTCATGACCAAATACAGTTTCTCTCAGGAATGTAAGTTGATTTACATATTCAAAAATCAATGCATATCACTCACCAAATTAAAAAACCAATTCTAATAACCATATAATTACCTCAATAGGTGCACAAAAAGCATCTGACAACATACAACATCCACTTCTGATAAAAACTCTCAGCAAACTAGTAACAGAAGCAAACACCAACCAATAAAAGATATCCCTTGAAAAACTTACAGCTAACATCATACTTAACGGCGAATACTTTCCCCCCAAATCAAGAATAGACAACACTGCCCATTATCACCATATCTGTCTCACACTATAGTAAAGGTTCTAGCCAGTGCAATAAGACAAGATAAACAAATAAAAGGTATCTGGATTGGAAAGGAAAAAGTAAAACTATCATTATTTGCAGGCAATATTATCTATGTATAAAATTGGCTAGATGTACAGAAAGCAATTAGAAAAAAGTATGGTATGGTTGCAAGGCACACATCAACATACAAAACTCTATTGTGTTTCTATCTATTTGCAATGAACAATGAGAAATTAAAATTTTACAATACCATTTAAAATAACATCTCAAAAAATGATACACTTAAAAAATAAATCTGACAAAAGATATGCAAAACTTGCACACCGAAAACTATATAACACTCTTGAAAGAAACTAAAGGTCTAAATAAATGGAGAGGTATGCTGTGTTCATGGAACATAAGACTCAGTAATGTTAAGGCATCAATTCTCCCTAAATTCGTCTACAGATTCAAGGCAATTTCAATAGAAAGAAAGAAAGAAAAAGAAAGAAAGAAAGAAAGAAAGAAAGAAAGAAAGAAAGAAAGAAAGAAAGAAAGAAAGAAAGAAAGAAAAGAAAGAAAGAGAAAGAAAGAAAGAAAAGAAAGAAAGAAAGAAAGAAAGAAAGAAAGAAAGAAAGAAAGAAAGAAAGAAAGAAAGAGAAAGAGAGAAAGAAAGATGGAAAGAATGAATTTGGATCCTTAGCTTACACTATCTAAAAAAATTAACTTGAAGTAGATTATAGGGGTGGCTTGGGTGGACCAGTTGGTTAAGTGTTCAACTCTTGATTTTGGCTTGGGTCATGATCTCCCAGTTCATGTGATCAAGCCCCACACTGGGCTCCACGTTGAGAGCTTGGAGCCTGCTTGGGATCATCTCTTGATCTCGGTCTCTGCCCAACCCCTGCTCATGCTCTCTCTCTCAAAATAAACTTAAAACA
This sequence comes from Puma concolor, assembly GCF_028749965.1. Taxonomy (NCBI): domain Eukaryota; kingdom Metazoa; phylum Chordata; class Mammalia; order Carnivora; family Felidae; genus Puma; species Puma concolor. The sequence goes on along the minus strand of NC_141676.1, from coordinate 50,035,824 downwards.
AAACAAGAAATGGATCATAGACCTAAATATAAAGCCTGAAAATATAAAACTTCTGGAAAGAAATACAGAGGGGGAAAAAAATCTGTGGGGCACCTGGGTAGCTCAGTCAGTTAAGCATCCGACTCTTGGTTTCCATTCAGATCATGATCTCACAGTTTGTGAGATGGAGCCCCGCCCTGGGCTCTGCACTGAGGTCATGAAGCCTGCTTGGGATTCTCTCTCCCTCCCTCTTTGACTCTCCCATATGCACATGCGAACATGCACAATCTCTGTCTCTCTCTCAAAATAAACACTAAAAAAAAAAAAAAAAATCTGTGACCTTGGATAGGCAAAAATTTCTTACATATAACAGCAAAAGTATAATCCTTTTTTAAAATGTTTGTTTGAGAGTGAGAGAGAGTGTGTGAGTAGGGAAGGTCAGAGAGAGAGGAAAGAAAGAATCCCAAGCAGGCAACACATTGTCAGTGCAGAGCCCAATGTGAGCCTCGATCTCATGAATCATGAGATTATGACCTGAGCTAAAATCAACAGTTGGATACTTAACCAACTGAGCCACCCAGGGACCCCATTCTTTTTTTTAAGATTTCTCTTAAAGTTTATTTATTTATTTTGAGAGAGACAGAAAGAGTCCGAGTCAGGAAGGGGCAGAGAGAGAGGCAGAATCCCAAGCAGGTTCCATGTAGTCAGTGCACAGTGCCCAACTTAGGGCTTGAACTCATGGAACTATGAGATCATGACCTAAGCCAAAATCAAGAGTCAGAGGCTTAACTGAATGAGCCACCAAGGTGCCCCTAAGATTTTATTTTTAAGTATTCTCTACACACAAGGTGGGGCTTGAACTCATAACCCTGAGATCAAGAGTTACATGCTCTATCAACTGAGCCAACCAGGCATCTCATTTATTTTTTTAAAGATTTGATCCATTTTTTCTTAAAACGATAAATCAGACCTCATCAACATTTTAAAAGCACTGTTTTTCTTAAACACTGCTCTTCAGAAAACAGTTAAGAGAATGAAAAGACAAGCCACAGAGTAGGGGAAATATTTGCAAATTATGTATCTGATAAGGTACTTGTATGAAGAATGTATAAAAAACTTGGAAAATTCAACAATAAGAAAACAACCTCCAAAAAGGGGAGAAATATTTAAATAAGCATTTCACCAGAAAAGATGAATGAATGAATGAATGAATGAATGCCAAATAAGCAGACCAAGAAATGTTCAACATCATTAATCATCAGGAAGACCCAAATCAACACATTCTAATAGGTTTGTAGTGATATCTCATTGTGACACCACAATGAGATATCACTACAAACCTATTAGAAGGGTTAAAATCAAAAAGACTGACCATAAAAAAATGTTAGCAACAATGTAGAGGAACTATAATTCTTATGCACTGCTAGCAGGAATATAAAATGTGCTATGAAAGACAATTTGTCAGTTTCTTTAAAAAAGTCAACATACAGGGGCACCTGGGTGACTCGGTTGAGCGTCCGACTTCAGCTCAGGTCATGATCTCACTGTTCGTGAGTTTGAGCCCCATGTCAGGCTCTGTGCTGACAGCTGCCCCTCCCCCACTGGCACCCTGTCATACATGATCTAGTCACTCCACTCCTAGGTATTTATTCAAGGGAAAAGAAAACATGTAAAAAAAAACAAAAACAAAAACAAAAAAACAAACAAAAAAAACTGTTCATAGCCCAAACGTCCACCAACAGGAAAAGAAATAAATTGCAGTAATATCCATATAATGGAATAGTACTCAGCAATAAACAGAATATAAATGAACTTCAAAGTAATTATGCTGAGTAAAAGAAGCAAGACAAAAAAGAAAAGAAAGAAAGAAAGAAAACAATGTATGATTCCATTTATATAAAATTCCAGGGGCTCCTGGGTGGCTCAGTCAGTTAAGTGTCCGACTCTTGATTTTGGCTCAGGTCATGATCTCAGGGTTGTGTAGTATTTCAGGGTTGTAAGACCAAGCCCTGCATCAGGCTAAGTGATGGGCGTGGAGCCTGGTTAAGATTCTATCTCTCCCTATCTCTCACTGCCCCTCCCCATTTCTTTCTCAAAAAAAAAAAAAAAAAAAAGTGCCAGGTGCTACTCTAGGCCCTGCAGATATAGTGGTGAATCAAAGGAAATGTCTTTATCTATAAAATTAGTGGGTGAGTAGAATTGATTGCCATCAAGATCCCCCTATTTTAGTTATTTATTTAATTTAAATCTGACCTAGTTAACATATAGTATAATAATGACTTCAGGAATAGAATTTAGTGATTGATCACTTACATGTAACACCCAGTGCTATCCCAACAAGTGTCCACCTTAATGCCCCTTGCCCATTTAGCCCATCCCCCCACACAACACCCCTCCAGCAACCTTCACTTTGTTCTCCATATGTAAGAATCTCTTATGGTTTATCTCCCTCTCTGTTTTTATATTATTTTTACTTCCTTTCCCTTATATTCATCTGTTTTATATCTCATATGTGGAATTTATATTATATGATATATATATGTCATATGATATTTGTCTTTCTCTAATTTCTCTTAGATTAATACTTTCTAGTTCCATCCACATTGTTGCAAATGGCAAGATTTCATTCTTTTCGATCGCCAAGTAATATTCCATTATATATATATATATATATATATATATATATATATATAATATATATATATATATATATATATATATATATATATATATACACACCACATCTTCTTTATCCATTCATCAGTCAACGGACATGTGGGCTTTTTCCATACTTTGGCTACTGTCAATAGCACTGTTATAAACACTGGGGTGCATGGGCCCCTTCAAAAGAGCACTCTTGTATCCTCTGGATAAATACCTAGTAGTAAAATTGCTGGGTTGTAGGGTAGTTCTATTTTTAATTTTTTGAGGAACCTCCATACTGTTTTCCAGAGTGGCTGCTGCACCAGTTTGCATTCCCACCAGCACTGCAGAAGGGTTCCCCTTTCTCCACATCCTTGCCAACATCTGCCATTGCCTGAGTTGTTAATGTTAGCCATTCTGACAAGTATGGTATCCCATTGTGGTTTTGATATGTATTTCCCTGATGATCAGTGATGTTGAGCATTTTTTCATGTGTCTGTTAGCCATCTGGATATCTTCTTTGGAGAAGTGTCTATTCATGTCTTTTGCTCACTTCTTCACTGGGTCATTTGTTTTTTGGGTGCTGAGTTTGATAAGTTCTTTATAGATCTTGGATACTAACCCTTTACCCTATGTCATTTGCAAATATCTTCTCCTATTCCATCGGTTGCCTTTTAGTTTTGCTGATTGTTTCCTTTGCTGTGCAGAAGCTTTTTCTCTTGATGAGGTCCCAATAGTTCATTTTTGCTTTTGTTTCCCTTACCTCCAGAGACATGTCAAGTAAGAAGTTGCCGAGGCTAAGGTCAAAGAGGGTGTTTCCTGTCTTCTCCCCTAGGATTTTAATGGCTTCCTGTCTTACATTTAGATCTTTCATCCATTTTGAGTTTATTTTTGTGTATGGTGTAAGAAAGTGGTCCAGGTTCATTCTTCTGCATGTTGCTGTCCAGTTTTCCCAACACAATTTTTTCCATTGGATATTTTTTCCCGCTTTGTCAAAAATTAGCTGACCATGTAGTTATGGGATCATTTCTGGGTTCTCTATTCTGTTCCACTGATCGATGTGTCTGTTTTTGTGCCAGCAGCATACTGTCTTGATGATTACAGCTTTGTAATACAGCTTGAAGTCCAGAATTATGATGCCTCCAGCTTTGGTTTTCTTTTTCAGGACTGCTTTGGTTATTCGGGGTCTTTTCTGGTTCCATACAAATTTAGCATTCTTTGTTCTATCTCTGTGAAGAATGCTGGTATTCTGTGAAGAATGCTGGTATTATTTTGATAGAAATTGCATTGAATATGTAGATTACTTTGGGTAGATTGACATTTTTACAATATTTGTTCTTCCTATTCGGGAGCATGGAATGTTTCTCCTTTTTTGTGTGTGTCTTCTTCAATTTCTTTCATAAGCTTTCTATAGTTTTCAGTGCATAGATTTTTCACCTTTTTGGTTAAGTTTATTCTATGTATTTTATGGGTTTTGAAGCAATTGTAAATGGGCTTGATTCCTTGATTTCCTTTCTGCTGCTTCATTAATGGTGTATAGAAATGCAACCAATTTCTGTACAGATTTTATTATCCTACAACGTTGCTGAATTCATGGATCAGTTCTAGCAGCTTTTTGGTGGAATCTTTTGGGTTTTCCATATAGAGTATCATGTCATCTGCAAAGAGTGAAAGTTTGACTTCCTCCCTGCCAATTTGGATACCTTTCATTTCTTTGTGTTTTCTGATTGGTGAGGCTAGGACTTCCAATACTATGTTGAGTAACAGTGGAGAGAGTGGACATCCCTGTCATGTTCCTGACCTTAGGGGGAAAGCTCTCAGTTTTTCTCCAACAAGGATGATATTAATGGTGGGTCTTTTGTATATGGCTTTTATGATCTGAGTTATGATCCTTCTATCCCTACTTTCTTGAGGGTTTTTATCGAGAAAGGATGCTGTATTTTGTCAAATGCTTTCTCTCCATGTACTAAGAGGATCATGTGGTTCTTATCCTTTCTTTTATTAATGTGATGTATCACATTGATTGATTTGCAAATACTGAACCAGCCCTACATCCCAAGAATAAGCCCCAATGATCGCAGTGAACAATTCTTTTAATGCATTGTTGGATCTAATTTGCTAGTATCTGGTTGAGAATTTTTGCATCCATGTTCATCAGGGAAATTGGCTCTGTAGTTCTCCTTTTTAGTGGGGTTTTTGTCTGATCTTAGAATAAAGGTAATGTTGGCCTCGTAGAATGAGTATGGAAGCTTTCCTTCCATTTCTATTTTTTGGAACAGCTTCAAAAGAATAGGTGTTAACTCTTCTTTAAATGTTTGGTAAAATTCCCCTGGAAAACCTTCCAGCCCTGACTTTTGTTTGTTTGGAGATTTTTAATTACTGATTCAATTTGTTTACTGGTTATGGGTCTGTTCAAAATTTCTATTTACTCCTGTTTCAGTTTTGGTAGTATATGTTTCTAGGAATTCGTCCATTTCTTCCAGACTGCCCAATTTATTGGCATATAATTCCTCCTAAGTCAGTTAATCACAAACATAAAGAAACTCATTGATAATAATACCATAATAGTAAGGACTTCAACACCCAACTTAAAGTAATGGACAGATAATCTAAGCAGAAAATCAACAAGGAAATGATGGGTTTCCCATTATTGTTTGTATTTCTGTGGTGTTGGTTATATCTCTCCTCTTTCATTTGTAATTTTACTTATTTGGGTCCTTTCCTTTTTCTTTTTGACCAATCTGGATAGGGGTTTATCAATTCTGTTAATTCTTTCCAAGAATTAACAAGCTGCTGGTTTCATTGATGTGTTCTACCAGGGTTTTATTTTTTTTTTTAATTTCAATATCATTGATTTCTGCTCCAATCTTTATTTCTCTTCTTCTGGTTGTAGGCTTTATTTGCTGTTCTTTTTCTACCTCTTTTAGGTTTAAGGTTAGGTTGTGTATTTGAGACCTTTCTTCCCTCTTTAGGAAGGCCTGGATTGCTATATGCTTCCCTCTTATGACTGTCTTTGCTGCATCCCAGAGGTTTTGGGCTGTCATGTTTTCATTTTCATTGGTTTCCATGTACTTTTTAATTTCCTCTTTAATTTCTTGGTTAACCATTCATTTTTTATAAGGATGTTCTTTAATCTCCAAGTATTCAGGGTCTTTCCAAATTTTTTCCTGTGGTTGATTTTGAGTTTCATAGTGTTGTGGTCTGAAAATATGCAATGTATGATCTCTATTTTTTTGTACTTGTTGAGGGCTGATTTGTGTCCCAGTACGTGATCTATTCTGGAGAATGTTCCAAGTGCACTCAAAAAGAATGTGTATTCTGTTGCTTTAGGATGAAATGTTCTGAAAGTGTCTTAAGTCCATCTGGTCCAGTATGTCATTCAAACCCATCGTTTCCTTGTTGATTTTCTGCTTAGATTATCTGTCCATTACTTTAAGTTGGGTGTTGAAGTCCTTACTATTATGGTATTATTATCAATGAGTTTCTTTATGTTTGTGATTAACTGACTTACATATTTGGGTGCTTCGACTTTGGGGGCATAAATGTTTACAATTGTTAAGCCTTCTTGATGGACAGACCCCTTAATTATAATGCCCTTCTTCATCCCTTGTCACAGGCTTTATTTTAAAATCTAGCTTGTCTTGGGGCGCCTGAGTGGCTCAGTTGGTTAAGCGTCCAACTTTGGCTCAGGTCATGATCTCATGGTTTGTGAGTTCAAGCCCTGCATCCGGCTCTGGGCTGACAGCTCAGAGCCTGAAGCCCACTTCAGATTCTGTGTCTCCCTCTGTCCGCCCCTCTGCTGTTTGCACTCTGTCTCTCGCATTGTCTCAAAAATAAATAAACATTAAAAAACATTTTTTTGGGGCGCCTGGGTGGCGCAGTCGGTTAAGCGTCCGACTTCAGCCAGGTCACGATCTCGCGGTCCGTGAGTTCGAGCCCCGCGTCGGGCTCTGGGCTGATGGCTCGGAGCCTGGAGCCTGTTTCCGATTCTGTGTCTCCCTCTCTCTCTGCCCCTCCCCCGTTCATGCTCTGTCTCTCTCTGTCCCAAAAATAAATAAACGTTGAAAAAAAAAAATTAAAAAAAAAACAAACAAACAAACATTTTTTTAATAAAAATAAAAAAATAAAATCTAGCTTGTCTGATATAAGTATGGCTACTCTGCCTTTCTTTTGGTGACCATTAGCATGATAGATGGTTCTACATCCCCTTACCTTTTTAAAAAATTTTTTTAATGTTTATTTATTTTTAAGAGAGAGAGAGAGCATGAATGCACAAGGGGCAGAGAGAGAGAGAGGAAGACCCCAAATCTGAAGCAGGCTCCAGGCTCCAAGCTGTCAGCACAGAGCCCAATGCGAGGCTCGAACTCAGGAATCATGAGATCATGACCTGAGCTGAAGTCGGACGCTTAACCGACTGAGCCACCCAGGCACCCCGTATCCCCTTACTTTCGATCTGCAGGTGCCTTTAAGTCTAAAATGGGTCTCTTGTAAGCAGCATATAGATGGGTTTGGTTTTCTTATCCATTCTGATACCCTATGTCTTTTGACTGGAGCATTTAGTACATTGACATTTAGAGTGAGTACTGAAAGATACAAATTCAGTGCCATTGTGTTGCCTGTAGAGTTGGAGTTTCTGGTGATGTTCTCTGGTCCTTCTAGTCTTTGTTGCTTTTTGGTCTTTTTGGGTTTTTTTGTCTTTTCTCCACTCAGAGAGTCCCCCTTAAAATTCCTTGCAGGGCTGGTTTCATCATCATGAACTCCTTTAGTTTTTGTTTGTCTGGGAAACTCTTTATCGCTCTATTTTGTTTTTTGGGTTTTTAAAAATTTTTTTTAAATGTTTATTTATTTTTTAGAGAGAGAGACAGAGTGCAAGCCAGGGAGGAGCAGAGAGAGGAAGACACACAATCCGAAACAGGTTCCAGGCTCTGAGCTGTCAGCACAGAGCTTGACACAAGGCTCAAACCCACAGACTGGGAGATCATGACCTGAGCCAAAGTCATACACTCAACTGACTGAGCCACCCAGGCGCCCTTTTATCACTCTATTTTGAATGACAGCATTGCTGGATAAAGAATTCTTGGCTGTATATTTTTCCAATTCCGCACGTTGAATATATCTTGCCACTCATTTCTGGCCTGCCAAGTTTCTGTGGATAGGTCTGCTGCGAACCTGATCTGTCTTCCCTTATAGGTTAAGGACTTTTGTTTTCCCTTGCTGCTTTCTTAAATTCTTTCCTTGTCTGTGTATTTTGTGAATTTGACTATATGCCTTGCTGATGGCAGGTTTTTGCTGAATCTAATGGGAGTTATCTGTGCTTCTTGGATTTTGACGTCTGTGTCCTTCCCCAGATTAAGAACGTTTTCCACTATAATTTGCTCACATAACCTTCTGACCCTTTTTTTCTCTCTTCATCTTCTGGGACTCCTATGATTCAGATGTTATTCCTTTTTAATGTGTCACTGAGTTCTCTAAGTCTTGTATCATGCTCTTTTCCCTTTGTTTCCCTTTTTGTTTCATTATTCTCCATAATTTTGTCTTCTATATTGTTGATTTGCTACTCTGCTTTATCTATCCTTGGCATCATGGCATCCATTTGAGATTGCATCTCACTTATAGCATTTTTAATTTTGTCCTGATGATTTTATTTCTTTTATCTCTGCAGAAAGGGATTCTATGCTTTTTTTCAACCCCAAGTAGTATTCTTATTATCGTGGTTCTAAATTCTAGTTCAGATATATCTGTGTTGAGTAAGCCCCTGGCTGTTATTTCTTCCTGTTCTTTCTTTAGGGGTGAATTCCTTCATTTTATAATTTTAGAGGAAGAAAAAAAATTAACAAAATTAAAATTAAAAAATTAAAAACAAAACAAAAAAATCAAATAAAGGAAGCTAGATCCTAGGTGTATTTTCGGCTGCTTGTTGAAGGAAGCTTGACAGAATAGAGAAAAAAGGGAAAGAAACAAAAAAGGTAAGAAAAAATTTCAAAAGTAAATATATATATATAATGAAATAGATTAAATGAAATAGAATTTAAAAAATTTAATTAAAAATGTAGTAAAAATTTTTAAATTTTAATTTTCAAAAAAGAAAATAAATTTTTTTCTTTTTCTAAGAAAAAAAAGAAAAATTTAAACAAAGACAGAAGCAAAGAAAAAAACAGCACAAATAAATGAACCAGCAAACAGAATGAAACCTGAATGAAGTTATATCCAGTTTCCTCTAAAACTTAAACTATGAAGCACTCTATAGTCCATACACTAAGCAGGCAGAGAGATTTGTGCTGGTCTTCTAGGGGATGTGCTTAGAGGGTGCAGTTGGGCAGGGCGTGGTGTAATGGCTCCATTCTCCAGTAGATAGCGCTGCTTAGCTTACTGGGATTGATCAGTGTGGCGCACATGCACTTGCATGCACCTGAGAGATGAAAATGGCTTCACCCAGCTCCCTAGTCTCTGGCACAGGAACTCTGCACTCTCACCAACCTGTGATCAAGCACCCTTCCTTTTTCTCAGGCCTCTGTCCACTCCCCACCTTTACCCTGTCCATGTCCAAGCCATCAGCCTACTAGGCAGCACCTCCCTCCAGAGTTTTACCTCAGATGGGGATGCATTTCAAACCCCTCATTTCAGAGACCCCTACAACTTGGGGAGGGTCTCACTGAGCAATGGCTGGGTGCCGGCTTGCCCCAGAGAATGTTTGTGCAATCACACAACAGCAAGGTTCAGAGATTATGGCAAATCACAACAAACAGCTGGCACCAGGTTTCACCACACGCTGGTGTCTTTGTCCCAATACCAGCAAATGTGACTGCTCTCCGGGGTCCACTGGGACCTTTGTCTGTGTGGAGGCTGTATGGAGTGAAAGCCAAATGCTCTACATATATGGGAACCGCTTCTTCCGCTGTGGCAAATGGACCCCTCGGACCCCACTGCCTGCTCCTGGGGATTCGCCTGCTTCCTCACCAGAACACTGCCAGGCACTGAGCTCCAGAATTTCAGACTCTGTACTCCACTGTTTATAGAATCCTAATGGTATTGAAACCCTCTCCTTTCTCCCCATCAATGGTTCTGGGGAACAGATTTCTTGTTCAGTCCCCTGCAAGTGCTTTCACTCTTTCTCTCTCTCTCTCCAACTACTTTCAGGGGAGTGCTTTTCTTGCATGATCCCAAATTGTCGCACTCTCCCCATTGCTCTTTCTCTGCCCTCTCTCCGCAAAAACAGCTTCTTACCTTCCACAGCTTTTCTCTCCCCCAGTTCACCTCTCCACACTGGGAACTTGTTGAGTTCTGTGGCTCAAATTATGCAGATTGTTGTGTTAATCCTCAGATCAATTTCCTAGGTGTGCAAAATGGTTTGGTGCGATCTAGCTGTGTTTTAGGGACAAGAAAACCTGAGTCTCCATGCTGCTCTGCCATCTTCCCATTTCCTCCCCTTTTAAAAATATTTATTTATTTTTGGGAGAGCAAAAGCAGGGGAGGGGCAAAGAGAGGGGGACAGATGATTCAAAGCAGGCTCCATGCTGACAGGCTGACAGCAGCAAGTCTGATGTGGGACTTGAACTCACGAACTGTGAGATCATGACCTGAGCCAAAGTCAGACGCTCAACCGAGTCACCCAGGTGCCCCAAGATCCCTTTTAAATGTAGCATTTTAAAGGATCTCCAAAAATATCCCCTTATTTATGTGTTTACCATTTTCCAATAAGCCTGCTTCAAGATGCTAAAGTGTAAGATGGAATGAGGTGACTGAACTAGTCCTCCAGGCTAGAGATCTGAGGCCAGTGGCAAGAACCCTGCTCTAGAATGTTTAGAGTACAGGGGCACCTGGGTGGCTCAGTCAGTTAAGCATCTGACTTCAGCTCAGGTCAGGATCTCATGGTCCATGAGTTCAAGCCCTGTGTTGGGCTCTGTGTTGACAGCTCAGAGCCTGGAACCTGCTTCAAGTTCTGTGTCTCCCTCTCTCTGCCTCTCACCTGCTCACGCCTATCTCTCTCTCTCTCTCTCAAAAGTAAATAAACATTAAAAAAAAGTTTAGACTATTTGGAGTACATAGAGTTGCCTAAGGGTCTGTGACACCAATTTTGCTGAAATTAATCATATGAATGAGGGTTAGTTGACCCTCCTTCCATATTCCATGAGAACAGACACAAGTCCTGGTCACAACTGAGACCAGAGTAATTCAAATCAGCATGCTTCAGTGTTTGGTGTTCAACAAATGGATTAGAGATGGGCTGAGAACTGATTGCCTAGACACCTGTGACAGATGGGCAAGGCCTCAAGTGACTAGAGCTGCTAGCTCCATAGCCTCTATCTATAAGCAAACTTCTCCCTTTATTCCAGTGAGTCATATACAAATATTATCATTTTCAAAGGTAGCAAAATATGAAAAGATCAGGAAGTCCTGATTTAAGCTGATGGCCTGGGAGATGTTTCTCTAAATGTTTCCACATTCTTGTAAAAATCTGTCAAGCTTCCCAGGACCAAAACCTTAGGCAGGGCTCAGGAATATGAAGCCTGATGTGTTCCAGAAAGCAAGAACGATTGTGTTAGAGCAGTCCACTTGCATAGGCAACATGTCCTCATTAGCCAAGAGGACTGTCATCTTAATGAAAGGCTTAGAACAAGAGCTACAAGGTAAAGACAGAAGGCTAGAGAATGTAAGGTGGATGAAGGCAGGACTTTGTCCAAATTGTCACCAGTTTTATCTTCAAAACCTAGAAAAATGCCAGGCACATTCATTCACTCAGTAAATATTTGCTGAGCACTTACCATATGTTGAACGTGTAATAGGTATTATGCAATTTGTTAAGTGAATGAACAAAATACACAAAAAGGCTACAACAAGGACACTTAACAACCCACAAAGAAGTGAACACATGACTTAATATGATACCTCAGATGAGACTATTTTCTACCTGAACTGATCTAGACAGGGACTCTGAACAAAAAGGTCTTTTCAATCATGCATGTAGCAAACAACTTTTAACATCTATATGTGCTCGCAGATTAGGGGCAAGAAAATGAGTAAATAGTCTCTGCTCTCAAACTGTTCCCATAATAGCTCAAATGAATAGAGATTATAGAGAAGAGGCAACAACAAAGCCCCACAGGAGCACTGAGGAGGAATTCACTGACTCAGTCTGAGGTCATCAGAGAAGACTCCACAGAGGAAGAGACATTTCAGCTAAGTTTTTGTGGCAAACACCAACTAGTGCCTAATCACAACTCATTCACTGCTTCTTTCTCGCTAATACAGCCCCGATATCATTCAGGGTAATATTACACCCAGTTCAATACTCACTTTCACAGCCTCCCTTGCACTTAAGGATGGTCATAGAACATGGTTGTAGCCTATGAGACAACAGAAGTTGTTGGGAATTTCTGGGAAAGCTTTTGTTTTCTGATACAAGAGGGAAAATACCGCTGGCATCAACCTTCCCCTCTTCTTGCCCTGAATGTAAACATAGAAAGCCTCTTGTAACCATGAGGCAACAAGTATGAATATAAAAGTCAATATGCTATGGATAACTGAGTAAAAAGTAGAATCTCAGTTCTTGATTACATTGTTGAGCAACTGAGCTAACACCAAAAACCACCAATTCTGCACTCCTTGCTAATTTGAGAAAAATAACCCCCATCTGTCTAACCCAAAGTTGATTAGATTCTCTATTACAGCAGGACCCATTCCTAACTGACACAGTGTTAAAGGAGACGTTTGCCAGGCAAAACAAAAGGAAAGAGTATTTCAGGCAATGGGAATAATTTATGTAAAGCAGAAAAAGGGAAAGAAGTTGGCATATTTAGAAACAGGGACACTTTAGTGACATAATCCAAGAGGAGAGTACAGCAACAAGAAGGCCTCACCTGCTTCATCCACAGTGGTACACTTCTGGTACATGGATGTACGAAGAGTAGGTGTCCGAACATTCAATAGCCTGATTTTGTCTACTCGAGAATCAAATACACGGAGTACAGGGTCTTTATCATCATCATCATGACACATGATTTTGTTGTCAATGAAAGAAGCAAACATCTGGGTCTCTAGGAATCTTGAGAGGAAGGGCAGATATGGCTCAGGCTGGTCTGACAGAAAAGATGCCTGATTGGACCAAAAGGAAATACACAGTCATTGACAGCCTTGACCAGCAAAGGCAACACACCGAAGGGATCCGGTAGGTTAAATTTTCTCTCAAGTTTCCTAGGTCTTTATGAAAAGCAAACAGCAAAATCTCTTCATTTTTTTTAACACTCATATAATTTCAGATATCCTGAAATTTTGACACACTAGCCCAAACTTACTCAGGTAACCTACTGTGGCAACCAATCTTCCCAGAATCCTGATGTTCAACCTGCACGTGCACCTTAACCTAAGAGAGCTCTGTTTCCAGCATATATGTATAATGAAAGAAAAACTCATCTTCAGTTAAATCTTCAGGAGGGTCTGGCATATTCTCATTTCTCACCACCTCGCCAGCAGGATTACTCACTTTATCAAAGTTTTGCATCTGCTCCCTGTTGGTAAACCAGGACTCCTTATCCTGGCTGGGCTGAATAACAAACACCTCATAATCTGCAAACATCTGAGTGAAACGATTTGCAAAAACTTCCCGGATCTGAATGTTTAGCTGGTAAATCCTCAGTTCTTCTTCATCACATTGAACCTTCAGGTCCTTATTGCTGCTGGGGTCTTCACGTACTTCCAGCTACCAAAAATCAAACAACAGTTGAAAATATAAGCTTTTCCTTTATCCTCCCCAAAATGCAACTCATCCATTCCACCCCCACCCCCCTTCCAGTGGTCACTTACTTCACAGCAAATGGAGAAAAGAAACAAAAGAGAAAAACATCAGAAGGAAAAAAAGAAAGAGATTCTGACATGCAGAAGAGAAAAATGAGGGTGTTCCACTTGCAGGTACCCAGGAACTTAATGAAAATAGAGATTAAGATTACAGGCAGAGAGAGATTCAGCAATAGAAGAAAAGCTGCTACTTATCTCGGGAGGGTCAGAGAAAGAAGGGAATCTGGGAAGTCAATGAGAAAATGATAATGCAAAGCAACAGAGTAAGACTCTGGCTCTCCCTTCATCTCTTTGATTTTCTCCCCCACATCACTGTCCTTATCTTTCTCCCTAAGAATTTTTCCTTACTGTGTCCAACCTCTCTAAATATTTCCCTGCTCCTCTTTAGCCACAATTTAAAAAAAAAAAAAAAAAAAAGTCTGCTCTACTACCTAAATAGAACAAGAAAATGAAATGTTTCACACTTCACTACAAAAAAAAAAAAAAAGCCAAAGTGATTACATTGTCCCATTTGCTTATACATAATTTATAAAAATAATTTAACGGTGAGAATGGAGGAGGGTGAAGAGATGAGTAAAAAACTACAGAAAGCTGATAGTCTCATCAAAGTCAAGAAATGAAAAACTAACTTCATCCCCAAAAGAGCATAGGACTAACATTCAAGAGTGATGAGGGAGCTAGGGGCAGGCTGAGAGCAAAATGTACGCTAACAGCATTCCCCACCCCCCAGGTGGGACATGTATATATAATATTTCTTGGACACTCCAAGCTACCCCAAAACAGGAAAGGACAAAAAACCCAAATGGTTAAACTGATAAGAGTCTCCACCAGTTTATCAGAAAAAGGCAATCCCATCATAGCCTAAAGTCTAAGAACTCCCAACTGTCTTAATGTTAATGCTTTGCTAGAGGGAAAAACAACCTTAGCTTGACAATAGTAGGCCTCCAGTACGTCTTTAGCATGTGAAAGTCTCTTTGGAAACTCCTATCTCCTCCCCTCCCCCCTCCATAAACCAGTCAACCCCCCCCCCACCACCACCACCCACACCCACACCCACACCCACACCCACCCACACACACACACACACACACACACACACACACACACACACTTATAGTACAGCTCTTTCTGCTCACAGGTCCTGTCCCCGTGCTTTAATAAAATCACTTTTTTGTACCAAAGACATCTTCAAGAATTCTATCCTGGCTGATGGCTCTGGACCACCCCACCATTACCCCAAAATTTAATCATAAGGCACCCAGTGTGTGGGGCGATGAGTCTTTTCATCTGGACTCTGAGTTTTGGTGTAAATCTGGTGAGCCCTTTCTCTTTTCCTCCTTTACTCTCATGGTCTTTTGGAACACTTTCATGTTGGCTGCAATCCTCTAGCCTGTGGCTACTCTATGGGGTAGCCTGCCTTCTGACTGTTAAGTTAGTACTCTGGCTGGAATGGTAATAAGACCCAGAAACTTGATGCCCTCTCTTTATTCCTGTCCTTATACAAAGTTGTCTCTCTTGGGCACAAGACAGCCACCTAAATCACCAAGATGGCTACCAATCTTAAGACTCCCGTGTGAGGTTCCCTCCTCAAGGTCTCTGGTCAAGCAGCTTCTGGCCTTGAGATCTCCACTGGCCAAAACCAGTACCCAAATGAATTAAAACCCTACCATTTCTGGGGCGCCTGGGTGGCGCAGTCGGTTAAGCGTCCGACTTCAGCCAGGTCACGATCTCGCGGTCTGTGAGTTCGAGCCCCGCGTCGGGCTCTGGGCTGATGGCTCGGAGCCTGGAGCCTGTTTCCGATTCTGTGTCTCCCTCTCTCTCTGCCCCTCCCCCGTTCATGCTCTGTCTCTCTCTGTCCCAAAATAAATAAACGTTGAAAAAAAAAAAATTAAAAAAAAAAAAAAAAAAAAACCCTACCATTTCCTAAGGAAGTTGGCTATAAAGACTGTGTGTTGGAACCTTACTAAGATCATAATGGATTTCTATCTGTGCTGCTTTCCATCAATGTCCTCTATCAACTACTACTTAAATTACAAAATTGGGGAATTCCCCCTTGTAAAACTTTTCCAGTGTTTTCCATGGGTTACAAAATGGTGGTTTCTTGGCCTTCTCAGCAAGGCAAACTTGGTCCAAACGCCAGGCACCCATCTGTAGCCTAGGATGCAATGTGCAAGCAGGGGGATGCTAGCATCCCTCCTTCAGGAGCCCTTAATCGACTGATTGGTGGTCATAGTGGTTTCGTTCGAGGGACACTTGGGGTTGCTTTGACACCAGGAACCTCTGACATATCCTGCGCATGGGATACCACCCAGGAGTCAGGGGGATTCTCAGGGGTAATGGACCTTCTTTCTACTTTCTCTCTACTTTTCTGTGTAGGAACAGGGGAGCTTCTCCTCAGTCCCCAAGGACTCTCTCTTGGGATGCCTTTTAACCCAATGGAAATAATTTGGTTTGCAAAATGTAGAAAAGAACTGATCTCCTATAACACTGCATGGCCTTAGTAAACAGGGCAAATGGATGGAGGTACCCTAGGTCCAGGCCTTCATGGCTCTACCCGGACCCAAGAGCCTCTTGCACAATGTGTTTGGTCAGTAACCAGGCCAGTAAACTCCCTCCTGATATACTGGATGATAATTGTCTAAACGGGCCTCCTCCTGATAGTACCCAGGTTGCTGGAGGAAACACAGGCCATCCCTGACAAAGGGGATGCTCTTTCTCTTTTTATTTTTAGTTGTTTTAATGTTTATTTATTTTTGAGAGAGAGACAGAGACAGAGACAGAGTACAAGCAGGGAGGGACAGAGAGAGAGTGAAACACAGAATCCAAGGCAGGTTCCAGGCTCCAAGCTGTCAGTACACAGCTCAACGCAAGGCTTGAACCCACGAACCGTGAGATCATGACCTGAGCCAAAGTCAGACTCTTAACTGACTAACCCACCCAGGCGCCCTGGGATGCTCTTTCTCTTAAGTGGACACATATGAAACAACTCAGCGTTTATTTAAACTAATTTAAGTGTGCTGGTTTAATTAAGATAGACATGTCTTCAGAGTTATCAGCATTAAATATGAAACTTGTATTCTACCAAGGTTTACTAAAGGTCAAATAAGCTCATGTTATCTCTGTTGCAATTTGTTAGCAAAAAGATGACTTAAAATGATGGTTAATTTTGTCTGTTTCAAAGTTTTCATGGGTAATTGTTAGGAGCTTTCAAAGTCTTTGGTAACCTGAAACTTTGAAGTTTTGCTTGCACAATAAACGAGATTAAATTCATTGGACATCTAGGTCTTTTCCAAACAGGATAGAGTGCTAAAACTTTGATTACTGAACATAGGTTTGTGCTTTTAACTCCTTATTGCAGAGAAACTAAGGCTATTTGGGTCTATTGGAAAACATGCTTTGTGCTTAACTGGTTCATGAATTTGCCCTCTAAAGAACTCTGGTGTAACGGTTTATGATTGGTTACTAAGTTTTCATTGGAGACTAAGGTTTCCAAGAGTTAAAATTCTGCTAAATGTACTTAAGACTGATGGAAATAAGAAAAGCAACTCCATATGTAGGAAAGTAGGAGATAATATAAGAAATATATAAGGAATGGAAATATATTTTTTGTTGAAGGTAAAAGAAAATAATTTTGTCCTAAATGAGATTGGTTGGAGAGAAATGGCTTGGGACAAAATTTGAAGGCAAAGGAAAGCTGTAGAAGGTTCATGAAGGAAAATCTTGAAAAGGAATTTATGTGTAGTCAGGATGGACTAAGGTTGAGATTAATATAGTTTAAAAGTACACTGGGGGGCACCCTAGTGGCTCAATCAGTTGAGCGTCCAACTTCAGCTCAGGTCATAGTCTCACAGTTCATGGGTTTGAGCCCCGAGTTGGGCTCAGTGTTGACAGCTCAGAGCCTGGAGCCTGCTTCGGATTCATTCTCTCTCTCTCTCTCTCTCTCTCTCTCTCTCTCTGTCCCTTCCCCTACTCATGCTCTGTCTCTCTCTCAAAAATAAACATTAAAAAAAAATAAAAATTTTTTAAAAATTTAAACAGTACACTGGTATAAGGTTGAAATTCTGTTTTTCTCTCTTTTCAAAAGACAAAGTTTTCTTAGATTGTTGATCTGCTCTCATTAAGAAAATGTAAACAAAGGTTACATTAGGTGATATTACGTTTCATCTTTATCAGGTCTTTGATTACTTAAAATTGCTCAATATTAAAGGAGCTAGGTTTTGCTAACAACTGTATAATACTACCTATTTGCCTTTAGGATTTCTTATTGCCAGCTTGGGTAAAGAAATAAGATTTGTAATGATCTGTAATCCTATTTAGGATGTGCTTTATAACTTTCTAAATTTTAACAAACTTCCCAGGATTTAAAGGGTAAATGAAGTCTTTTTGACCAATTAGGCCTTTTTATTTTATATGCTAAGTTACTTGGAAAAGCATTGTCAAATAATGGTTAACCTTAGGTTGTATTGCATGTGTAAATGCTATAACTGCTCAAATATATATGAAATTCCTAAAGTTTTAATGCTTTATCACTTGATATTCTGATTATTGAAATGTGTTACAGAAATAACCGAATTTCCTTGTCAACTGCATCATAATGAACTCTCATCAGATCTTTAACAATGTCCATTTCTGATATTTTGTCACTTATAATTGTTCTTATTCTCTCACAAAACTATTTCATTTTCAAGGAGATTCATAAAAGGGACTTTTAGGACAAATATTTGACATCTTTAAGATTAATACTAACATGGGTAAGAACTTCCAGAACTAAAAAACTGCATTCAAACTGAACAAGAATTAGGAACATGGGACTAAATAAACTAAAGAAGATTACAGTTTTTGTGACTCGTTCGAAATATTGCTGGTTGTCTAATGTTTGCTCTTCCAGATTAAGTAAACTTCCTCTTGAGATATGTGTAACACACAGAGATGTCATAAAGTATTCATTTGTAAACTGAAGCATTTATCTTTTCTCTCTACCTAAACCCTCTGAAATTCAAAAACTCTCAGTATTCTTTCTTTCATGGCAATTACAATTGTTTGCATAAGTTCAATAGGAATCTGTTCATCTTGTAACAGGACACCACTGGAAATACTGGTTATTTTACCAAGGCTTTAACTAGAATGTCCTATTTGAATGACATGCATAGACTCAGATATGACCCTAAAGCTTTAAGGAACCAAGGTTGAACTTATGAAACAGAACGATAAAGCCCCTTGGAAATGTTGGCCTGTCACCTTGTTTACAGAGTTCCCAACAGCCTTACCACGTGAGTAAAGAATGTCACTTCCTGGCATGTGCAGGAACCTCAGGATATCTTGGGGACCTTGTGAAGAGGAATTCTCCCAAATCTACAGGTATTGCAGGCATGTCTGATGGCAAGTACTTCACTTGGCTTCTGGCCTAGAGAGGCAACTAAAAGTTCAATCTGGAGATTTCTTATAAAAAGGCTCCAGCAAAACAAACTTTAAAAGATCCTTACGTCCGACTCTGGGCTGATGGCTCAGAGCCTGGAGCCTGTTTCTGATTCTGTGTCTCCCTCTCTCTCTGCTCCTCCCCCATTCATGCTCTGTCTCTCTCTGTCCCAAAAATAAATAAACGTTGAAAAAAAAAAAATTAAAAAAAAAAAAAAGATCCTTATGATCAATTGCTATTCTTGCTGAGTTTATGTAAATAATTAGGCCAAGTTTGTTAAAACTGAACTTGTACTACAAACAAACTAAGTCTTGATTTGGCTGTTTCTGGAAATGAAGGTTTTTTGAGAGAAAAACGATGTTTCAAAAACGCACCGTTATGGATGTTAAATTCTAGTTCTGATGGTCTTTAAATGTTTGTTGTTTGCCTAAACTAGACAACTTGAGGTAAAATTCAGAAAAACTGTCACAATAGCACAGGTATGGACAATCTCCTTGCTTGTCATTCTGTGAGAAAAAAGACCCCACGGACATATTATTTAAACAACTAGAAAATGGGATGGATTCCCTCAACAACTACATATAAAAAGACTTTTCTCACTGTAAACCTATCAATAGATAAAGACTATAGTATTTTACTAAATTATTCACTTGAGGCCAGGTTAATTCATAAATCTCTAAATATTGCAAAACATATCCTTTCCAAACCCGACCTGACAGTTACTAGAAACCCACCCCATATAAATCCAAAAGACCTGGTTTAGTTAAAGGATTAAAAGTCTAATACAGCAGGGGGCTTAACTCCAAAATGAAAAGGCCCCTATTGGGTCATATTATATACTCCCAATGCAGTAAAATTAGAGAGGCATTCTTCATAGGTTCCCATATCTAAATAAAATCTATACCCCCTTTACAGGGAATCAATAAGGAAACTAATGTGCCTTCTTATTCCTGCGAACCTGTGGAAAAGCTCAAATTTCTCTTATGATGGTTGTACCTTTCTTTTGCATTCTCCTTTCCCCAATTTCTACTAACAATTCCTTCTTACAATGAGCCACAGACATGTGAGTTACAAACCAGAAAGACCAATTAGATTCCTGCTGCCTGTTCCCACTCCCATCTGAGGATGGTTCAAGTCTCACATCTAAAAATCTCACTGGCAGCACTGGCAGACACAGGGTTTGTAATGTGCTCTAACCATTAACCTGTATTTTTCTTGTTTCTATAAAAGTACATCTTATTAATTACCTAATTGCTTACTAAACAAGAGTCTATAGGATGGCTGTTTACCACCTACTACACAGTTAAAGCCTTAAATGACTCTCAAAATAACATTATATTAAATACTAAAATAACTCAAATGCCTAAAACAGTTCTACAAAACAGAATGGCATTTAGATGTTTTAATTGCTGCACAAGGTAGAACTTATACTTTTATAAAAACAAAATGCTGGGGTGCTGGGTGGCTCAGTCAGTTAAGCATCCGACTTCGGCTCAGGTCATGATCTCACAGTTCGTGAGTTCAAGCCCCACATCGGGCTCTGTGCTGACAGCTCAGAGCCTGAAGCTTGCTTCTGATTCTGTGTCTCCCTCTCTCTCTGCCCCTCCCCTACTCACATTCTGTCTCTCTCAAAAATGAATAAACATTAAAAAAATTAAAAACAAAACAAAATGCTGTGTATACATTCCAAATTACCACAAAAATATTTCTGGATTTCTAACTGACATGAATACTCAAATTGGTGCTTTAAACATCCTTCTCTTTCCTTTAATGATTGGTTAAACTCTTGGACTGGATGATTTCTGTCAGCTACCAAAGGACTTTCATTTGGGCCAATCTTTCTAGTTATTCTAATTATGTTTCGCTATTTTCTCCCATGCCTCTCTGCCTGGTGCCAAGACTCTATCACTGCAATAACTTCAAGCTAACAGATGATCCTTTCTACTCAAGGAGGTTCATACATGTTGCCCACGTTGGATTCAGCTGCCTCTATGTTTTTGTAACCCTCCCTACATGTTCCCCAAGTGACCAACATTGACCCATACAGGTAGGGACAACTCTACGCCCCTACTCAATAGGAAGAAGCTACAGAAGATGAGGCCTTCCACCTTCAGCAACTTTAAAGATGTAATGGTCAAAATTGTTCAGGGGGGATATGATGACAGAGTGTCAGGCAAGCTGAGGGCAAAATACAGGCTGGTACCACCACCACCGCCCCCCTCCCCCGCCAAGGTGGAATATGTGTGATATTCCTCAGACACTCCTGGCTACCCAAGAACAAAGGAAAGGGTTTTAAGTGCTTGCCATGGTAATGTGGGAAATTAAGGCAAATGAAAAATTAAATTCCCTTACTGCCTACAGCCCATTGACAAGTCCTTGAGACTGGCATAGTGACCTCCCTCTAAGAACTCAGCTGCCTCAAGGATGACACTCTGCTGGGGTGTAAAAGACAACCTTGGCTTAACATTATCCCAATCTCAAGGATCCTGTAAGTCTACTTACTTTATCTCAACTGCCCCAAGATATATGCCAGCAATCATACTCCAAGCTTCTGACCCCTCAGTATACATCTGAAGGGTCTCATGACTGAGGTTTTATTAAATGGTAACAAATGGTATTTCCCTCACAACAGCTAGGCCCTCAAGTTCCTGGAAACCTTGCTTCCAAAATTCCTTGGAGACTTACTCTATCCCTGACCCCCTTCCAACCTGATGATACATAATGAGTTACCCATCATGACCCCAGTGCAGCTCTTCCTGCCCACAAGTCCTGTCCCTGTGTTTTAATAAAATCACCATTTTGCACCAATGATGCCTTCAAGAATTCTTTCTTGGTTGTCAGCTCCAGACCCCATGAACCCCCCATCACCCTCAAAACTTCATCAAGAGGACCAGGATCTAGCCTCAGCTAAGCCACTTACCAGGCATTTAATCTTGGGCCACTCAGGCTCTCTAAGCCTTGGTTTCTTGAGCTATAAAGGAGTTAACAATATCTGCCCTGTATGCTATAGGTTGCCATGAAATTCACAGGGCAATGGATTTTAAAGAGGTCTGAACACAAAGATTACCACTGTCATCCCTCCAAGTCACTCTGCTGTCGTGTTCACAAAGAATGACAGTAGGCTCTCCTTGATGTCCAGGTGAGAAGCTACCCAAATTTAGATCTATATAGCATTTACTAAGATAATATATGCAAGAGCTAAATCCAGTCTCCCACACAAGAGCATTCTTTCACTGCTCGAAAATAAGCCTTGCCCTGAACTAGGTGCTTTCTCATCTACACTTTATTTCAGCAGGACAGCCCCCTAGCACAGACCAAGCCTGTCACAAACTCATATACAGCATCTTACCTTTTCCAGACTCACACCAGTCCTCTTAACCAAGGCTTGCAGCCGGGCAATAGTTTCATTCTCCTTGAGGAGCTCGTAGGAATGCAAAGGGGAGCCTGCGATGTTCCCATTCCTCTTGTCAGAGACAAGCTCAGAGGCCCGAAGCCTCTTCAGCTTGGAGGCACTCTCACTGCAATGAAGATTTCCTTCAGGGGGAATGCCAAATGCCATGAGAATCTCAGAGACTTCCTGGACAAACTCCAATTTGTTGGGAAACTGAGGCAGGTCCTCTGGCAGCTCGATGAAGTGGTTGTCAATGTCCACAAAGCAGAGGTTAGCCTGGCAGTCAAAACAGGATGAGTGTGAACAACTCCAGAGCATTAAGAAGAAGCTTTAGAAAGGATAATAAACAGGAGAGGGAAGAGGAAATATTTGAAATAGGCATATATGAGATATGATATAAAGAAGGTGGGGCTCAGGAAGGAAATAGACCTAGGTTCCAATCTTCCCCTGCCACTTTCTAGGGAAAGTTACTTAATCTTCTGATTCTGTCTCCTCAGTTATGAATGTTATAAAGAGATAAAAACACTTATGTTAGAGAGGGGTAGGGATTCTGTGATGACACAGATGTTGAGCATCTAGTGCAAAATCCACACATACAGTAAATGCTCATAAAATGTTTGATGAATTCATGAATTCTTATAATAGTAAAAAGAACACCAGGAGTGAGTCAAAAAGTCTAGGTTCCATATCTCACTCCATCACTATCTCCCTTTATGACCCTTAGCATAACATCATCCTTTTCTGAGCCTTAGTCCTAATTTGTAAGATTTGGTGGCTGCTCTTACTGATTTCTGTGATTCCTTCTGGTTTTAAGGTTGCTTTTGAGAGGACCTACAGAGACAGCACTCATACACTCCTAGTGAGGTAGGTAATCTAGATTAACATAGAACAGTTTGGTAATATCCATCTATCCTCATTTTATAGACAAAACTGACATAAAGAGTTTAAGTAACTTGTTCAAAGTCACACAGCTAGTAAGTAGCAGAACTGAGATCCAAACTCCTCTAGCCTGACTTCAGACATACACTCAAGCTCTTAACCATCCACCCTTCTCCTTAGAAGTCTTACGCATTTCTTATTCAATTTAACTTAAATATATTATAGTTCCTATTCCCGTTGGAATTTCTTTGTAGCAATACATTAGAAAAGGCTTTTTAAAAAATTTGTCTCGGGATGCCTGGTGGGTTCAGTTGGTTGAGCGTCTGACTTCAGCTTAGGTCATGATCTTGCGGTTCCTGAGTTTGAGCCCCCCATCAGGCTCTCTGCTGTTAGCACGGAGCCCATTTTGAATTCTTTGTCCCCCTCTCCCTGCCCTTCACCTGCTGGTGCTCTCACACACTCTCTCTCTCAGAAATAAACATTAAAAATATATACATATTTATCTTATAACCATGAACCTGTCTAGCTAACCAAGACAACTATTATTTCCTCCATTGCAGTGTTTAAATGCTTAAGAGTATTTCTGTTTTGTTCATAACAGAAATGATAATATTACCTATACCATAAATTTGAGGATTATGAGACAATAAATGTTGAGATTTATAGCTAGGCTCAAAGTACATAACAAATGCCAATTAACATTGTTATTATCACTGTGGAATAACTTCAATCAATGGATATCATAACAATATTACTAGGTAGGAAAATTCCATATTGAAAAGATGCTAATAATGGCCCTACTTATTTGTAAGTTTAATGTAATTTTTTTCAAAATCCCAGATTTTTGTTTTAAAAGGAGTGTCTGATGAACTGATTCTGAATTTTGCCTGAAAAAATAAAACAGCCAAGAAAATTTTAAGAAAACACTTGCCTTACTGGATTCTAATATAAACATAAAACAGTAATCTGTTGGAAAAAGAGAACCTTGGGGTACCTGGGTGGCTCAGTCAGTTAAGCGTCTGACTTCGGCTCAGGTCATGATCTCACAGTTTGTGAGTTCGAGCCCCGCATCGGGTCCTGTGCTGACAGCTCAGAGCCTGGAGCCTGCTTCAGACTCTGTGTTTCCCTCTTTCTTTCTGCCCCTTCCCCACTCACGTTCTGTCTCTCTCCAAAATAAATAAACATTAAAAAAAAAAAAAAAAAAAAAGGAGAATCTTGAACAGACCCATTTATTGTGGATGGATTGTTGAATAAATGTTTCGGGGACAATGGCTGTACATTTAGAAATGTTAAAATAGAATACCATACTCAAAAATAAATTTAAGACTGAAGCTCTAAATATAAAAAACAGGGGCGCCTATGTGGCTCAGTTGGTTAAGCGTCCAACTTTGACCCAGGTCTTGCTCTCACAGTTTGTGAGTTTGAACCCTGTGTCAGGCTCTGTGCTGAGAGCTCAGAGCCTGGAGCCTGCTTCAGATTCTGTGTCTCCCTCTCTCTCTGCCCCTTTCCCACTCACGTTCTGTCTCTCTCTCTCAAAAATAAACATTTAAAAATAATTTTTAAAAAAATCTACCTTATTTTCTTAAAAAAAGTATCTTTTAGAGATACAAACTAAATATATTTCAATAACATAATAATGCTGTGTGAGATCTGTTTCAAAATAATCAAGTAAGGTGAGTGGGGAGGAGGAGGGTAGAGAAAGAAAAGTGGCCATGAGTTGATGATTATCATAAAACAATGGATGCTAGTCCCTTTACTCTTACACGTGTTCAACATTTTCCATTAAAAAAGTTTTAAAAAAGTTAAATAAATCTATAAGGCGTGCCTGGGTGGCTTAGTCGGTTGAGTGTCCGACTTCGGCTCAGGTCATGATCTCGCAGTCCGTGAGTTTGGGCCCCACGTCGGGCTCTGTGCTGACAGCTCAGAGCCTGGAGCCTGCTTTAAATTCTGGGTCTCCCTCTCTCTCTGCCCCTCCCCCACTCATGCTCTGTCTCTGTCTCTCTCTCTCTCTCTCTCTCTCTCTCTCTCTGTCAAAAATAAATAAACATTAAAAAAAATTAAATAAACCCACAAAAGCATTAAAAGAAACTATAAAAAGTTACTATTCTATCTTAAGGTGGAATGGGCTTTCTAAACTTTATATAGAGCTAAAAACCATAAAGGTAAATACTGCCATAAAAAAATTAAAAGATAAGCAATCTAGGAAACAGTAATTGTTATGTATAACATGTAAAAGGTTAATAGCCAAAGAAATCATTAAGATAAAAATAAATTCGCCCAACTGAAAAGTAGAAATTGGTTATGGAAGGCAAACACAGAAGAACTTTCTTTCACCTGATTAACATCAAATATATGAAAAGATGTTCAATTTTGCTAATAATCTAAGAAATAAAAACAAAATACTTTTCATCTACTGTGCTGACAAAGATTTACAAGATTTATAATGTCCAATGCCAGCCAAATAATAGGAAAACAAACATCTCAAACACTGTTATTAGGAACGTAAACTGGTGGCACCTGGGTGGCTCAATGAGTGAAGCATCCAACTTCGGCTCAGGTCATGATCTCGCAGTTCTTGAGTTCGAGCCCCACATCAGGCTCTGTGCTGACAGCTCAAGAGCCTGGAGCCTGCTTTGGATTCTGTGTCTCCCTCTCTCTCTCTGCCCCTGCCCTGCTCTCATTCTGTCTCTCTCTCAAAAATAAACATTAAAAAAACTTAAAAAACAAACCAAAAAAAAGGAATGTAAATGGAAAACTTAACTGAGGACAATCTTAAAGACATTCTTTTCCTGCCCAATCCAAGAACTAGAACATTACCAGATACTTTATCTATCTAATCCTCCCCAATACCATCCCCAACCTATACATTCCCATTCCCCAGGTAACCACTATCCAGAATTCTCTATTACCTTTTTGGCTTTTGTTTTATAATTTATATATGCCTTTAAGTTTTTGCTTGTTTTTTAAATTTATGAAAAGATTACCACTCCTTAAGGAATGTTATGGTACTACTTTTCTTCACTCAACAGGAGGCTACTAAAATTCAGCCATTTTGTTGTATGTAGCTATGTTATTCATTTTCACTCTTATATAATATTCCACACTATGTGGATATAACACAATTTATCAATTTTCCCAATGAAGGGCATTTAAGTTCTTTCCTGTTTACTGCTTTGACATTTTTACACGTTTTCTTGGACACGGATGCAAGATCTTCTCTTGGGTGTACCCTAGGAATGGAACTGCTGTCTGGTAAGCTATGCAAATGTTCAACTTTATAAGATAAGGCCTAGCTGTGTCCAAAGTGGTTATAACAGTTTATATTTTTACCAGCAATCTAAAGTGATCCTATTGATCCAAATCCTTCCAAAACTTGGTATCATCATATTTCCTAATTTTGCCACTGATTTGGGTGCATTTAATTTACACTTCTCCGGTTGCTAGTGAAAAAATGTGTATTTTTTGTGCAATACCTGTTCATGTCTTTAGCCCATTTTTCTACTGGGTTGCTTATCATTTTACTGGTTTGTACAAGTTCTTTACAATCTCCTAATGCTGACTTTTGTAGGTTATATATGTTACACGTATCTTCCAGTTTTTATCATATCTTTTCAAGATGTCTTTCTCTTAATTTAAAAAATCAAATTTATCAATCTTTTTTTAATTTTTAATTTTTAATTTTTTATTTTTTGAGAGAGCGGGAGAGAGGGGCAGAAGTTGGGGGGGGGGGGAGAGAGAGAATCTCAAGCAGGGTCCACACTCAATGCAGAACCCAGTGACGGGCGCAATCTCACAACCCTTGGATCATGACCTGAGCTGAAATCAAGAGTCAGACACTCAACCAACTGAGCCACCTAGGCTCCCTTCAATCTTTTATTTTATGGATAGTGCTTTCTGTATCTTGTTTATAAAGTCCCTACTCAGAGGTTAGAAATACATTTATTAATATTATCTTTAGAAGATTTTAAACTTTTGCTTGTGACATTTATCACTTCTTAATCCATCTCAAGTTGATTTTTGTTACAGTGGAATGTGGGGATCCTTTTTTATTTTTTCTCCTTATGGACAAGCAATTTTTCCAGCTCCATTATTAAATAGTCCCTCCTTCAGGATGGCACCTCTATGTTATATCAAAGTGCCGATCCATTGGTCCTTCTATTTTTCCCCATACCAATAAGTCTTGCATCCTAAAAGAAGAGGCAGGAGGGTAACATAAGTCTAGCTAAATACAACTATTCCACAAGCTCTCAATCTATTAAAACTGCATGTTTTAACATGTCCATGCATAAACATCTGCTGGGTGCATGAAACTATTCAATTTACCAATCTATAATCAAAAAGGAGAACTTTTGGGGTCCTTGAGTGGCTCAGTCAGTAAACGTCCAGACTCTTGGTTTCGACTCAGGTCATATCTCACAGTTAATGGATTCAACCCTCATGTCTGGCTCCACACTAAAGTAGAGCCTGCTTGTGATTTTCCCTCCCTCTCTCAGCCCCTCCCCGGCTTGCTCTTTCTCTCTCTCAAAATAAATAAAGTTAAAAAAGAGAGAGGGAGAACTTTCTCTTATCTAAGATACAAAGATTAAAAGAAGAATCACTTTAAAATTCACTTTTTGTAATTCCTCCACTGAATAACAAGTTTGAGCCCGGCTTAGAAAAAGGGCCAGTAAGTGTTTAACACCTAAAAATTGGCTTTTTGTTTTTCCTGTTAAGATTTTAAAATTATAGGGGTGACTGGGTGACTCAGTAGACTAAGCGTCTACTTCGGCTCAGGTCAGGATCTTGTGGTTTACCAGTTTGAGTCCCGTGTTGGGCTCTGTGCTGACAGCTCAGAGCCTGGAGCCTGCTTCATATTCCTTGCCTCCCTCTCTATCTGCCCCTCCCCGACACATGCTCTGTCTCTCTCTCTCAAAAAAAAAAAATAAAACATTTTTTTAAAAAAGATTTATTTAAAATTATAAATGCTTTCACATCAAGCCATTAAAAAAGATAGTAAAACAATTAAATCTAGTCATGAAGATCACCTGCCTCATAAGCCCCGTCAGAATAAAGCTCTGTAACCCACCACAGGCAAACAATGCAATCATTTACCCCACTGGTTCTCCTCTTTTTATAGAAAAAAAGCATTTTGTCCAATTGGAAACACAGAAGCATCTAAAAATAACTGCATCCACTCAACAATGCTTGGTTGGCTTTTCTCCCACTGATGTGAGCCAAATACAGAATGTCTGTAAAGAATTTTATGAACTCCACATGCTATGTCCCTATATTATAGATACACTCCTGGTAGGAGGTAGCTAGAGGGGAGAATACAACTCAGGCACACTTTAGAGATGGGCTAGATTAGATAGGCACCTCTGAGTAGACACCAGTATAGCCATTCTTTGCAGTGTTGGGCTGAAGAAGGTAGGAATGAAAAGGTAAAGTGAAATAGGACGTCATTCAAATACTAAACTCATACATAGCCTCACACTGTTTCCTCACAGCACACTGAGGACTCTGGCAAACAGAAGTAATTTGCAAACCTACCTCAAACTCCTCATGCACCCCTTTCCTCAGCTAAGAGGACAAGTCCTACAAAACAGCTTGAGGGACAAGAAGCCTAAAAGAGGCACTGAACCCACATGATCAGTTTTCCTCAGTTAATTAACCTCCTGTGTTGTTTGGAAGAAGCCATGAGAAGACTTAGCTGCTCTGGGTAATAACCACATGGATCCCCCAAATCCCAGAAAGTCTCCCAAATCTTTTCCTGCAGGAGGTCACAATGCCCCTTCCCACCCTGAGTTCCCAACACCAAATCACAGCCAGCCTCACCTCTAGTCTATTCCCATGTTATTCACTGAGGGGGAGGAGCTCAACACACACACATTATTGGGAAAAAAGCTATTGAAGGAGTGTCCTGAGAAAGGAGAAAAACCATCAGGAAAGACAGAAAGACCCAAGACATAAAGAAGTAACACACACACACCCTTTATTCTAATATCCTCTGCCTGCTTCCCCTGACATATGGACAACATGACTCCTTCCTGGACTCACACAATAGCACCCAAAAGAGAAGCACAGGACAAAGAATGCCTCACAAAGGCAGCTCAGCACTTTTCCTTGCTCAGGGACAACTGAACTCATGTGTTGGTATAAAAAGAAACAAAGGGTTTTTTCACAGACTTCTGATGCCCCAAGATGAGGCAGCGACTGATGAATTCTGATTTAGGGATCCAGGAAATGTACAGTCTCCATCCCTCTGGAGAAAGTCCCTTTTATAAATCAAGCTTGCTCCACTACCCTGATGATGCACCCTTGCACAGGCCCATTAGTTCTGCCTCAAAGTCCCTCCAGTAGTGTAAAGATACCTCAGGATGTCCACCAAAATGTTAAAAGTAGTTATCTCTGGGTGAAAAAATTCGAAGTAATTTTTACTTTATTCTTTTTTTAAAAGGAAGGTTTTTTCAGTGTTTATTTAGAGAGAGGGAAGGAGAGTAAGCTCACAAGTGTGAGCGGGGGAGGGGCAGAGAAAGAAGAGGAGAGAAATAATTCAAAGCAGGCTCCACGATCAGCAGGGATCTCATGACCACCAAGATCACAACCTAAGCCAATATCAAGAGTTGGATGCCTAACCGACTGAGCCACCCAATAAAGTCACCCTTTATTCTTCATAGGGGCACTGTTAGAATTTTTTACTATAAACATATCATTCAGGGTGCCTGGGTGGCTAAGTCGATTAAGCATCTAACTTCGGCTCAGGTCATGATCTCACAGTTCGTGAGTCTGAGCCCCACATCAGACTCTGTGCTGACAGCTCAGAGCCTGGAGCCTGCTTCCGGTTCTGTGTCTCCCTCTCTCTGCCTCTCCCCTGTTCACACTCTCTCTCAAAAATAAACACTAAAAACATTTTTTTTTTAATATATCATTTATGGGGCACCTGGCTGTCTCAGTCCATAGAGCACGTGACTCTTAATCTCCAACTTTATAAGTCTGAGTCCCATGTTGGGTGTATGGACTACCTAAAAATAAAATCTTAAAAAAAAACAAAAACAAAAACCCACCATATATCATTTGTGAGACATCCCCAAGTTGTCTTACTATAACCGTGTATCATTTGTGAGACATCCCAAAGTTGTCTTTCAGAGATATTATTTATTAGTCTTCATTCATTATGTATACCTTTCATGGTGCTTTACTCCATGAGAAAGTCAGTTCTCCCCAACTTAAAGTTCCCCATGGGGAACTATCCAGGCTCAAATATTCTAGAGGTTATCTGCTAAAAATCAAGGTAAATATCCAGCTATCAAACACCCCACACAAATATGTCACCCTCAGAGGGCCAGTCTGGATGAAGTGGGACTCTGAAATCCTAGAACTACTTATTAAGTATGCACAGGTATTCCACATGCCTCCCCTTCCCAAGCAGACCACAAGGAAAGGCAAAGGATGTAGCAATGATGGGGAATACTGCAAAAGTGGAAGCAGCAGCAACATCAGAACAGAGTGAACTTTTGGGTTTCTCAAACAACACTTGGTTTCTCAGTCTCACCGAATCCCCCAGTTAAGAAAATTGCTGGGCTCCTAGCAGCCTCTTCATATACCCATATACATGAGGCACCCAAAAAATGATGCTGAGGGATCCCACAGGGAACAGAACTTGCCCCAAACATATGTCAAGTTGATGCCAAAGATAAAAATAAAACTGAGAAAAGTGGCTTCTTGCCTAGAGTCCTACTCATTAGACTGGTAGGTAGCACACCTCTTTAGGTTTCCCACCTTCTACCATTTTTTGTTCTTATTCTTATTTTGACTTTACAAAATTATAATTAGGTTTACTATGAAGAGGTGTCAATTTAAATTATGCCTTTGTTTAAACCATCAAGAAGGAGCACCTGGGTGGCTCAGTTAAGCATCCTAACCAACTCTCAATTTCAGCTCAGGTCATGATCTCATGGTTCAGGGGTTCAAGCCCCACATTGGGCTCTCTGTTAACAGTGCAGAGCCTGCTCAGGTTTCTCTCTCTCTCTCTCTGTCTCTCTCTCTCTCTCTCTGCCTCTCCCCTACTGGAGAGCATGCTCTCTCTCTCAAAATAAATAAATAAACTTAAAAAAATAAAACAAAGCAAACAGAAACTCCCCAATCTCCAGTCTTTGATAACTACTCTTCATGTGTATTTACCAGTAAAACAGACAAACATACATAAAAACCTAATACCCCAACTCAATGATTTTCTCTATCATTTAGATCTTTTCTTCCTTAATCAATCTTGTCCTACTCCAAACAACACAAAGCTCTATAAAACCAAAGAAGCAAAGGGGGTGGAAACAGAAGCAGCTACGAGGAAGACATTTTGATTGTAAAACCAAAGGAGAGAGAAAAAAAAGAGATGCATTTGACTATAATTTAAATATTACAGGTGTGATCTAATTATCAGGGTTTCATCAAGGATGCTGCCCAGACATGCCCAATGACATGAATGAAGCTCAGAAACAAGTCCGTGCGACTGTTCTCTTCTTTGGAGGTCTCCTTACTAATACTAATATTACTCAATTATGCAAAAATCTCCCTCCAAAAACATTTTGATGAAGTGAGGAAATAAAGCCATGTTAACACCAGTGTATGTATCCTCCAAAGTCTTGTTCCCAGGCCTTTCTAATGACTGAGAAATTCAGTGTACGAAAGCCCTTTCCCCAAGTAGTTTCATACCAGCCACAAAATGACATAAAAAGGTAGACCAGTTCTATGGATAATTCCAGAAAAATAAGGGGCACCTGGGTGGCTCAGTCAGTTGAGCATCCGACTTCAGCTCAGGTCATGATCTTACAGTTTGTGAGTTCGAGCCCCACGTCGGGCTCTGTGCTTGACAGCTCAAAGCCTGCTTCAGATTCTGTGGCTCTCTCTCTCTCGCTCTCTCTGCCCCTCCTCTGCTCACATACACACACTCTCTCTCTCTCAAAAATAAACATACATTAAAAAAAGAAAAATAAATAAAAAAAATAAAACAATCTTATTTTAATCATGCTTTAAATATATTTTGAATAAAGTAGAAAATAAACAAGTAAATACATATTTTTAATTAATTCTTTGGTATTTGAAACAATAGGAAAGAGGAGGAGACCATCGTCATAGAAAGAGAGGAAAAGCATTCTCTCAAGGTCTTCCTTATCTTGAAAGGAAAGCTTTCAAAGCTGGTTCAGCACCACAAGAATCACTATGATCAGGTCAACTATTACATATAAACTTGGCCTATAAAAGAAACTCACTGATTTATTAATACTTGGTGTAATGAAGTAATTATGAAATTATATTATGTGGGATTTCCTTAAAATAATAAGGGAATGAGAAGTATAGAATTAAAATGCAATTTAGGGGCACCTGGGTGGCTCAGTCGAGTGGCTGACTCATGATTTGGGCTCAGGTCACGATCCTGGCGTCATGGGATCAAGCCACACTCAGCATGGAGCCTGCTTAAGATTCTTTCTTTCTTTCTTTCTTTCTTTCTTTCTTTCTTTCTTTCTCTCTCTCTCTCTCTCTCTCTCTGCCTGCCCTTCTCCCCACTCAAGCTCTGTCTCTCTCTAAAATAAAAAATTTCTTAAATATAATTTAATATGTATAACTGCTGAAGCTAGGTGTTAAGAACACAAGAATTCATTATGCATTGTGTATATTTAAAAGTTTTACATAATAAAATGATTTTCTAATAAACGTCTTGAAAAGTATGTAAAATACTGGCTTGAAAAACTACATATGGAGTGCCTGGGTGGCCTGGTCAGTTAAACATCCGACTCTTGATTTTGGCTCAGGTCATGATCTCACAGTTTGTGAGATGGAGCCCTATGTCAGGCTCTGTGCCAACAGCATGGAGCCTGCTTAGGATTCTCTTTCTCCCTCTCGCTCTGCCCCTCCCCCACTGGTGCACACGTGCACTCTCTCTCAAAATAAAAATAAACTTAGGGGCGCCTGGGTGGCTCAGACGGTTGAGCGGCCGACTTCGGCTCAGGTCATGATCTCATGATCCGTGAGTTCGAGCCCCGCGTCAGGCTCTGTGCTGACAGCTCAGAGCCTGGAGCCTGTTTCAGATCCTGTGTCTCCCTCTCTCTGACCCTCCCCCGTTCATGCTCTGTCTCTCTCTGTCTCAAAAATAAATAAACGTTAAAAAAAAAAAATTTTTTTTAAATAAATAAATAAACTTAAAAAAAAAGAAAAACTGCAAATGAAAAAGGCAATTCACGATAGTATAAACACAAGGATTACAATGTATGTATGCCATATAATAAAGATGACAAGTGTTTCTGGAACAACATAAACTAAGCTAAATGTTCATCATTTTTACTTATTTCCTGGAAAGTAATTTATGTTCCTCAAAATAAAATAAAATAAACTTGGAGACACCACCCTGGGCTCATCCCAAAGCCATCCTCCCTCCAATCCTGGATTGGGACCAAAGGCACCAGCACTCAAGCTCCGCATTCCTCTTACCTCTTGAGGCAGCTCCAGCTTTGACCGGTCATCCAAGCCATTGGAATGCAAGCCCATCAGGTATGGAACAGGAGCATCTAAAAAATGTAGGAGAGAAGCCGGGAGAATAGGGACATAGACATGCTGCCACTGGAAAGGAAACATGAGAGCTGTAATTGTCTCCGCCACAGTCATCAGTCTCTGGTAATCTAGGTAAAAACAAAAAACAAAAAACAAACCAGTCAAAAACAAAGCACCTGCTTGCCAAATAACAAGTTAAAAACTTCAATACAATTTCACATTTAGAAACAGTCAGGATAAACTTCAGCAAGGGTATGCTCAGAGTGTGATTCCCTTGTGGGTACCCAGAAAGACAACCCAGAGACCTCAGTGGACCACAACCTGAAATTTAACCCTCACATACAGGTTCTCGCAAGTGATAAAATTTAGTGTGGAAATACAGTAGAAATCCTAAATACCACCTTGCTCCAAACACTAAACCAGAATGTTAAGTAGATTCTCTTAAGTAGAAAGGGGTTGGGGAACTGAAACAACAAAAAAAAAGGGTCTTCATTCAGCATGGAAGCCAAAACAGGCTCTTTTACCACTCAGATATGTCTGCATCCTGTAAGGAACTAATGTGAGCTCTGCCTTCAAGATCAAGACCAAAGAACCACACAGCATGCAGCAGCTGGTTTTCTACACTAGCCAAGTCTGTCTTTCACCTGGAACTTTTCCTCAATGGGAACAGCACAAATATGTTATTTTAACAGATCAATGAAAAGCTTCCCGAGGATGAAAGACTCAAAACATTGACTTTCAGGCCTCAAAACTCTTAACTCTAGGTCAGGGATCTTAGTTTGGGAGGGAAGGCTTGTGTTCAAAGTTTTGCTTTCCTTTAGAACACAATTTCTGGACGTGTTTTACAAAACAATAAGTAATAAATACACTGGCAAAGCCAATAAAATGGACCAGTTACAAGTGAAATTTTAAAAATTATTCTTCACAGGGGCACCTGGGAGGCTCAGTCAGTTGGGCAGCCGACTTCGGCCCAGGTCATGATCCTGCGCTTCATTGGTTAGAGCCCCGCATTGGGCTCTGTGCTGACGACTCGGAGTCTGCTTTGGATTCTGTGTCTCCCTCTCTCTCTGCCCTTCCCCCACTCGCACTCTGTCCCTATTTCTCTCAAAAATAAACAAACATTAAAAAAACTTTTTTTTAAATTACTCTTCACAAATGGTAAAATGGTTTCAGGCATTTAAGGACAAAGCAGGAACATAAATTTTAAAATCATATGAGTAATATCCTTTGGAATGGTTGATTTCAAATGAGCTTTCATTAGGGTTAAAGTGGTTTCATATACTAAAAACCCACCCCATCATTTAAACAAATCACATCTTGGTTCATAAAAGAGTTGTAAGTAACAAAAAGCTTTCCAGAAAATGAGGAAGGTTGAGTAAAAATGAACAAAAGCTGATATGTACCAACTATGTAGAAGTTCAGTAAAGTACCCTACATTTGCTCACTAATAAAGCTTTGAAAACTGCCTATCACCTTACTCTCAGCTAAGCAAAAAAGAACATGACCTACAAATAGTCTTTTAACTAGTAATTCAAATAAATAGAGATTAATGACTAAAATTTCATTATCTTGAACATTTTAAAGGTACAACAGGAAAATGCCTCATATGCTTCTTTGGGGAAACTAAGGCACTTGACAAATGAGTGATATAACCAATCAGTGCATAAAAGTAAACTCAGAGATTTGATCATCAATAAAAAAAAAAACAGTTTAGCAGAAGGACAAAAGAACATGAGCTTCTCATATTCACTAAAGATCAGGGCAAACTAATAAGAGTTCAAGGAGAGAGTCTGTCTCATTTTTCATTGTGCCCACACAAAGCATGGTCATTCCTGTATTAAAAACTATTTAGTAAAAGGGTGCCTAAGTGGTTTAGTCGGTTAAGCATCCGACTTCGGCTCAGGTCATGATCTCACAGTTTGTGAGTTCAAGCCCCAGGCCAGGCTCTGTGCTAACAGCTCAGAGCCTGGAGACTGCTTCAAATTCTGTCTCCCTCTCTCTCTGCCCCTCCCCCACTTATGTTCTGTATCTCAAAAATAAATATTGAAAAAAATTTTTTCTAATATTTAGTAAATAAACTTTTTTTAAAAAAACTACTTTGTGAAGATTCCCCACCTCATTCAAGCAACAACAAAAACATTTCCCAAATTAAAAAAAAAAAAACAATCTTTGAAGAATTAAATTAGGTTTTATATAAATAATATAAATAATTTCAGAAAAAGTATTTAGTCCCACATGAAAGTAAACAAAAACTGAGTAACAAAATTTACACCATTGCAAGCTCTATCCTCAGTCTCTTCTTCACCTGATACCCCAATTCCATGGGACACCATACAACTTACTATTTTATCTTTCTGCTGAAATTCTTCTGCTCAATTACTCCAACAATCATTATTTTTTTAATGTTTATTTATCTTTGAGAGAAAGAACGTGAGCAGGAGAGGTGAAGTGAGAGAGGGGGATAGAGGATCCAAAGCAGGCTCCACCCTGTCAGCACAGAGCCCAATGTGGGGCTAGAACCCACGAACCACGAGACTGCAACCTGAGCCAAAGTCAGACGCTCAACCAACTGAGCCACCCAGGCACCCCAATAATCGTTATTAAGACAAATTCTCATGATTCTCCATATGAGACTTCAATTCCTATATTCTTCTACATGTGAATGTCTGTAAATAATCTACTCAAGAGCAACAATCTTGAGAATCTCAGACATCCTAAGAATTTATTTTAAAATTCAAAATTAAGATGAATCAAAAGAATGTAAAAGCGTGGGAGAAAACCTTCAAGTGGTATTTAAAGCTGGTTTAGTCTTACTACTATGTCTGAACACTGGCTCTCAAACACGTATTCTGAATAAATATTCACTGAAATATCCCACCCCCATTTTCAGTGTGTATACACACACACACACACACACACACACACACACACACACACACACCTGAATCTTAGGGGGTGGGGGTCAGAGGTACCAGAGGTCTTTTTAATCATGAGAAAACCAAACAACTTCCTCCTTCCTTTACCCAAAGTCAGTAAAGCAGGTGTTTTATGTGGCTGGCATTTCTGGCATGTCTGCTCAGGGACAGTAACATCTCACAGAAGGCCAACAGACAGTCTAAGTAAAGGAGTCCCAAAAATGCCTCTGTCATGAGACTTCCTGGCACTGGACTACTATGTATGGTTCCTAGCTGCAGGTCTGGGAACATCTGCTCTATAACCATA
Source organism: Puma concolor (assembly GCF_028749965.1). Classification (NCBI taxonomy): domain Eukaryota; kingdom Metazoa; phylum Chordata; class Mammalia; order Carnivora; family Felidae; genus Puma; species Puma concolor. The sequence goes on along the minus strand of NC_141676.1, from coordinate 49,998,982 downwards.
ACACAGAGCATGCTAGAGTCTGAAGAAAGAGGCCTTCTCTGCTCCATCAAAGCAAGTTTTTCAGTATCACAGAAATCTAGTTCTGGTTTTTCCCTACTCTTCAGGATAAATGTAATCTAGCATCTAAAACTCAGACCACTTATTTTTGTAAAAGTGGATAACTTTATTTGCTTCAGATTGAAATCTCTGAAGAATTCCTTGTGATGCACTTGAAATTATGGGATTCTTAGAAACAAAACACTTTTTGAGGTCAGACATAATCTCCTCTCAAGACTAAGCTGCTTTCCATCTATGTGGCTTAACTTTACTGATACTAGAAACGTGGAATTGTATGGCCTTTCTGGTCTATGTGAGTTCTGAATTTCTTTTTCTCTCTGTATTTATATTTTTAAAAAGCAACATCCGGGGCGCCTGGGTGGCGCAGTCGGTTAAGCGTCCGACTTCAGCCAGGTCACGATCTTGCGGTCCGTGAGTTCGAGCCCCGCGTCGGGCTCTGGGCTGATGGCTCAGAGCCTGGAGCCTGTTTCCGATTCTGTGTCTCCCTCTCTCTCTGCCCCTCCCCCGTTCGTGCTCTGTCTCTCTCTGTCCCAAAAATAAATAAACGTTGAAAAAAAAAAAAAAATTTGAAAAAAAAAAAAAAAAAAAAAAAAAGCAACATCCCACCTGAAGGATGGCCTAGCAAACAATACCTCAGGGTTCCAGTAATCTGTGGTACCCACACTAGGATGCTGACCTCCAAGAGCTGTATGCAATAGCAAAAACCCGTTTGTGTACACAACACAAATGATCAAATCAGCACTTCCTTTGCCATTGCCTGTGTCTGTGCTCATCATTCCAAGAAGGCAAAACCAATAAATAGGATGCAGCTGAAGGTCATGTGCATCCAAACCATTTCAAACAATCAAATCAACTGGAAACACTTCAGCTCTAGACAACTGTGTTCTCTTATGGCTCCCCTAACATTAACTGAGCAATTACTTTTAACAAAAAGAGGTAATAATGGGGGCGCCTGGGTGGCGCAGTCGGTTAAGCGTCCGACTTCAGCCGGGTCACGATCTCACGGTCCGTGGGTTCGAGCCCCGCGTCGGGCTCTGGGCAGATGGCTCAGAGCCTGGAGCCTGTTTCCGATTCTGTGTCTCCCTCTCTCTCTGCCCCTCCCCCGTTCATGCTCTGTCTCTCTCTGTCCCCAAAATAAATAAACGTTGAAAAAAAAAATTTTTTTTTTAAAATAAAAAAAAATTAAAAAAGAGGTAATAATGCAAAGCATAGTGGGATTACAATGACCACTGCTTCGTGGTGAGGAAGGAGGGAGGAATCTGCTTGTCTTTATGACTTGTCTCTGTGCAGAGAAAGATAATAGCCTTGGGAACACTCTACAGATAAGTCCACTCCTAAACAATCTACAGGGCAAGTCCTGCACATTAGAAACCGAATCATAAACTGCCCTTGCATACTCACACTTCTGTGAAAACTGTATGAACAAGGATGTTTCTTGTGTATTCTTTGTTCTTAGGAAATAAACTAATCTCTATGTCCAATATCTCCAAGATCCATTATTAAAGAAAGTGCAAAACAATGATTAGCATGCTCCCATTTGTGTTGTTTCTAAAAAGCATATATGCATGATTATGTCTGGAAGGAAAGAGACAGTGGTAATCTCTCTAAAGGATAACCAGGGGTACACTTCATTATATAACCTTTAGCAATGTGTTAAAATTCCTATCACATAACTGAAAGGCTTTTTTCTAAGTTTTAATATACCATATTTAAAACATATACATATGTATATTAAATTTTAGCATCAATTTTTAATATACCATGCATGTATCATAATGTATATGAATACTTTAAAGAACATTACAATTAATACATATGTACTCAACACTTAACATAAAAATAGTTAATTGCTTAAAAAAATCTGGGGGGGTGGAAGGCACTAAGAAATTAAGAAGTCACTTCATAGAAATAGAATTCTAGGTGAAAAAGGGAAATTTTCAATGTTCTTTGCCTTGTTTGCCCATACATTATTTATTTGTTTTTTAAAAACTATTATTTATGGGGCACCTGGGTGGCTCAGTTGGTTAAACATGATTCTTAATCTTGGCTCAGGTCATGATCTCAGTTTGTGAGATCGAACCCCGTGTCAGGCTCTGCGCTGGTGGCGCGGAACCTGCTTGGGATTCTCTCTCTCTCTCTCTCTCTCTCTCTCTCTCTCTCTCTCTGCCCCTCCGCCGCTCTTTCTCACACACACACACGCACTCTCTCTGTCTCTCAAAATAAATAAATAAATAAATAAATAAATAAATAAATAGACATTTTTAAAAAACGATTATTTTCACTAGGGATATACAAGAAACTTGATCTCTTGCTAGCACCAGTGGGAGAGAGGAAAGGAGAGTTCATTGTATTCCCTTTGGAATTGTTTTGATTGTATGCCTTAAGCAGCATGCATTACTTTTGCAGTAAAAACTAATGTATGCTTATCAAAAATCAGTTACATTTGTTACAAGACCACGTAACGTATCTGTGTACACAGATAAATTATATAATTTAACCAAATATTATGTAAATAAATGGTGAAATGAGGACAAAAAAAAGAATTTTCTCTGAAAACAAAATTAAATGCTTTAAAAAGACTGAATAATGCAAAGTGGCTAAAACATACTATAATTGAATTAGGCATATCATGAGGCAATTAAGCGCAAAAAACTAGGGAAAACTACAAAAATCTACAGGTAGTCTCCATTCCAGTTCTTTTGTAAAGTTCATTAAGTTCTCACTCCCCTTTAAAAAAAATGTATCTGGAAAACCTAGTTAATGAATTATAGGTGTGGTTTATGCAAGAAAAACAGTGCAGACATTAGATTAGTGGACCCATAATCCAAGGAAATAGCTAGACCCTTCATCAAAAGACTAGTGACTATACAATCATGTTTTACACTAAAATACAATGTTTAATGGATATATGTATCATTTTTAGGATTCTCAGACTGAAATGACTTTTCCAATTATCCAATCTACTACCCTACTAACTCAGATAAAAAAACTTCTGCTCTATGTACAATTTTGCACCAACCAGTGAATAATATGCTATTAAAGGGGCACCTGGGTAGCTCAGTCAGTTAAGTGCCCAACTCTTGATTTTGGCTCAGGTCATGATCTTGCAGTTCGTGACATCAAGCTCCACGTCAGGCTTGGCAATGACAGCAGCATGGAGCCTGCTTGGGATTCGCTTTCCCCCTCTATGTCTTCCCCTCCCCAGCTTGTGCTGTCTCCCTTTCTCTCAAAATAAATAAATAAACATTTAAATATTTTTTAAAAATAAGTTATTTTAAAAAGCTATATATGGACCAAAGAACAAATATCCAGGAGTAGGTAAAATGATCTGTACAAGTTAAAAATTCCTAAAAATGTCACTTCAGTCACCCAGTGGATTATATTTTGAGATTCTTACAATTTTGCCTGCATTCTTTTTCCTTAAGTAATGCTTATTTTCTATTCAGAAGGCAGGACAAGCAGTGGTCAAAACTAACTGAGTGGTGATGACATGTTTTTGGAAGTCCAGAGTGATTTTCATCTACCTAAGGCCTTTGAATCATAAATAAAAACTATTTCAAGAAATCCAACCTGAATTGTTTAAAGTACTCTATTAATACAGAACATAACCTACAGCCAATAGAAGGCCACTGCATTTTATGGTCAGCCATGCTCAACAATGTCCAGGAATTTTTTGGAAAAAGCTTTTTTCTTGACCTTACTGTAAACATGACTTTGGATCCTGAATTCCATTTGATTCTATACACAAATCTTCTCAACTGCCTTCAAACCTCTTTAAAATTCTTATTATGGATACAATAACCCATATTCTTGGAAAATAAGAAGAAACTCTGATGGAAAAATGTCACCTATCATATTTCTGGTTTTAATCCTCCTTTTTCCACCTCTATAACATTCGCACTTCATTACAGGTATCTACGCTACTGAATAAAATAAAAATCTAGGGCGCCTGGGTGGTTCACTCAGTCAGTTAAGCATCCGACTTCAGCTCAGGTCATGATCTCGAGCTTTGTGCATTCAAGCCTCACATCAGGCTCTGTGCTGACAGTTCAGAGCCTGGAGCCTGCTTCAAATTCTCCGTCTCTCTCTCTGCCCCTCCCCTGCTTGTACTCTGTCTCTCTCAAAAATAAGTAAATAAACATTAAGTATATATATATATGTAAAATAAGATAAAATAAAAATCTATGAGCCCATTTAATAATAAACAAAGGAGAATGAATGTTATTCCCTGTAGTAAAATGCCAACCAATAAATATAGATGTAGCTAGAAAAATCACCATTTTGTAATCATCATGGTAATAACTAATTCAGACTAGAATCATTAATGGATGTTAAATCTACTGGGCAAACTTCAAAGTGGAGTCGTATGCTTACAGAGTTTCAAATTAACTCCCCACAAAGTACTTATTAATTACAAAGGGAAAAAGGGTAACTTTCCAGTTAAGAAACTTGGCAGGGGCGCCCGGGTAGCTCAGTCAGTGAAGCGTCCGACTTCAGCTCAGGTCAGGATCTCATGGTTCGTGGGTTCTAGCCCTGTGTCGGGCTCTGTGCTGACAGCCCGGAGCCTGCTTTGGATTCTGTCGCCCTCTCTCTCTGCCCCTCCTCTCCACTTGTGCTATGTCCTCTGTCTCTCAAAAATAAATAAATGTTAAAAGAAAAAAAAGAAAGAAAGAAAGAAAGAAAGAAAGAAAGAAAGAAAGAAAGAAAGAAAGAAAGAAAGAAAGAAACTTGGCAGACATAACCTTAACCAAGTGATCAAATTAACGTTACCAAAGATGGGCAAACTGACATCAAGTGCCTCCTGATGTAACGCACTGAGAAAATCACAACATCACTTTTGTGTATTACAGCCAAAAATTATATAACCTGAGTCTAATCATGAAGAAACATCAGACAAACCCAAATTGAGGGACATTCTACAGAATGCCTTGCTACACTCTTCAAAAATGTCCATGTCATGAAAGACATGAAGAACTAACAAGTAAAAGCAATGCATGTTACTCAACTAGATCCTGGATCAGGAATTTTAAAAAAAGAAAAAATTATCAAAGCAGACATTATTGGACAATGGTAGAACCTGAATAACAATATTGTAACAATGTTATGTTTCCTAAATGTGATAATCAGACTATGGTTATGTAAGAAAACGTTCCTGTTCTTATGAAATGAAAGCCGAAGCATTTAGGAGTCAAGGGCCATGGTGTCTGCAATGATTCTCAAGGGTTCAGTTATGTGCACACATATACAGAGAGAGAATGATAAAACAAATGTGGCCAACAAAAGTTAACAATTGGTGAATTGTGGGAGAGCATACAAGAGTTCTTTGAACACTTCTTGCAACTCTTCCATAGCTGGAAACTACTTCAAAATAAAAAGTCAAAAAACTTAAAACCTACAATGACTATGCATCTCAGAGTAACAAAGTCCTTATGAGACCATAAAATCTAGGGGCACCTGGGTGGCTCAGTCAGTTGGGTGTCCGACTTCAGCTCAGGTCATGATCTTACAGCTCATGAGTTTGAGCCCCACGTCAGGCTCTGTGCTGACAGCTCAGAGCCTGGATGGAGCCTGCTTCGGATTCTGTGTCTCCCTCTCTCTCTCCACCCTCCTCTGCTCATGCTCTGTCTCTCTCTGTCTCAAAAATAAACATTAAAAAAATTAAAAAAAAAAAATCTAGGCTGCTGTTAAGTCTCTAACATCTGCTTCTATATCCCTGCTCTCTCACTCCATTCCATCCACCCATTTTTCTCACTGTTCTTGAACATAACAAGCACATTCTTGTCTCAAAACCTTTATATGTCCTATGCCCTTTGCTTAGAATATTTTTCTTACAGATATGACATGGGTCACTCGGAGAAGGCTTGAACTAATCACTCTGTTAAAATTGGAACTTCCCTGGCACAAAAGCAGACACATAGACAATGGAATAGAATAGAAACCCCAGAACTAGACCCACAAACGTATGGCCAACTAATCTTTGACAAAGCAGGAAAGAACATCCAATGGAAAAAAGACAGTCTCTTTAACAAATGGTGCTGGGAGAACTGGAGAGCAACATGCAGAAGGTTGAAACTAGACCACTTTCTCACACCATTCACAAAAATAAACTCAAAATGGATAAAGGACCTGAATGTGAGACAGGAAACCATCAAAACCTTAGAGGAGAAAGCAGGAAAAGACCTCTCTGACCTCAGCCGTAGCAATCTCTTACTCGACACATCCCCAAAGGCAAGGGAATTAAAAGCAAAAGTGAATTATTGGGACCTTATGAAGATAAAAAGCTTCTGCACAGCAAAGGAAACAACCAACAAAACTAAAAGGCAACCAACGGAATGGGAAAAGATATTTGCAAATGACATATCGGACAAAGGGCTAGTATCCAAAATCTATAAAGAGCTCACCAAACTCCACACCCGAAAAGCAAATAACCCAGTGAAGAAATGGGCAGAAAACATGAATAGACACTTCTCTAAAGAAGACATCCGGATGGCCAACAGGCACATGAAAAGATGTTCAGCGTCGCTCCTTATCAGGGAAATACAAATCAAAACCACACCCAGGTATCACCTCACGCCAGTCAGAGTGGCCAAAATGAACAAATCAGGAGACTATAGATGCTGGAGAGGATGTGGAGAAACGGGAACCCTCTTGCACTGTTGGTGGGAATGCAAATTGGTGCAGCCGCTCCGGAAAGCAGTGTGGAGGTTCCTCAGAAAATTAAAAATAGACCTACCCTATGACCCAGCAATAGCACTGCTAGGAATTTATCCAAGGGACACAGGAGTACTGATGCATAGGGGCACTTGTACCCCAATGTTCATAGCAGCACTCTCAACAATAGCCAAATTATGGAAAGAGCCTAAATGTCCATCAACTGATGAATGGATAAAGAAATTGTGGTTTATATACACTATGGAATACTACGTGGCAATGAGAAAAAATGAAATATGGCCTTTTGTAGCAACATGGATGGAACTGGAGAGTGTGATGCTAAGTGAAATAAGCCATACAGAGAAAGACAGATACCATATGGTTTCACTCTTATGTGGATCCTGAGAAACTTAACAGGAACCCATGGGGGAGGGGAAGGAAAAAAAAAAAAAAAAGAGGTTAGAGTGGGAGAGAGCCAAAGCATAAGAGACTGTTGAGAACTGAGAGCAAACTGAGGGTTGATGGGGGGTGGGAGGGAGGAGAGGGTGGGTGATGGGTATTGAGGAGGGCACCTTTTGGGATGAGCACTGGGTGTTGTGTGGAAACCAATTTGACAATAAATTTCATATAAAAATAAAAATAAAAAATAAAAATAAAAAGAATTAAAAAAAAAAATTGGAACTTCCCTTCTCCAAATACCATCCTCTTTCCTGTTTTACTTTTCTCCACAGACCTTATTAACACCTTACACACTATAAGCTTTATTTATTTATATAATCACCTCTCCTTCCCCACTAAAATATCAGTTCCATTATAGGAAGGGTTTTTATCTGTTCTGTCCATCACTGTGTCTCTAGACCCTGAAACAATGCCTGGCACACACTAGGCTCTCAATAAATAAGTACTGAATGAATACATTTTATGTTACTTTTCTGGTTCATTTAATAAACATCTGTTTCCTTCTGATCTACTTTACTATTTTGTCCAAATCTGCTGCTCACATTCAGTTCACTTCTCATTTATAAAAAACAATTCAGTTATAACAAACAACAGAAAGAAGAAGCAACACATTCTCCTTTTATCAAATATATTTTTTTCAAATATATGAAGGATCATTGTTTGTGAATCCTCAGTTTTACTGTCAGGCTGTGGAAGGGGCAGAAATAACTCTGCAGAATGTTGGAAAGTGAGCTTCCCAGAACCATCACCTCCTACCCCTCTTTTCAGCATCAACTAGAAGGGATGTCAGGAAGCAGGAATCCCCTCCTAGACTGAAGTGTCCAGCAAAAGGCCATGGTGATGATAGCCAAGTAAAAACTGTGACCCTCTTGTGTTCTATCGGTTTTCCATCTACCACCTACCTGCAAAAGATCTGAGTTTTGCTCAAATTTTAACAGCCCTGGACCTTTACCATCAGCGCCACTGCATTTGATACGGAAAGAAGGGAGGCCCTGTGCAGGGAGAGAACTCTAGTAAGCACTGACTTACGCTGTGAGTAGAGCAGGATTTGAAACTCCAGAAGAGCACAAGTAAAAAGCTGAAACACATTTTCCACCCCAAGCAGTTCAAAGACCTCTCTGACAGGAAAGTCAAATAAGGGAAGCTCATTAGTACTTGGTCTCTGGCAGATTATTGGCCCATAAACTCCAGAAAATTTCAAGGACCGGCCAGGAGGTGGAAGTGGCACCTCGTAGAGTACATTGTATATGTAGCTCTCAAGGGGCAGTGGAGGGGGCTGAGGTGAAGTGACTGCCTGGTGAAGTTGTTCCAGCACACTCCGGCATGCTTTCATGAAGGACATGGGTGTTATGAGGCAAATGCACTTAGAGACGTAGAGCGTGTCCCGGCTAATGTCGTAAGAGTTGAAGCGCTGAAGCTTAGTCCCAGGAGTGCCTTCACCATCGTCCATGCCACTGTCATCTTGGCCATCAGCAGACGGAGAATGTAGGATATCATACTCAGCATTATGCATGTGGTAGAGGGTCTGCATTGCACTGCAGATCTGTTTGCTAGTCACCTCCTCATAAAACGTGAGGGCAAACCCAAATGTCCGAGAGCCATCCTCCCTTGTGATAATAAAGGCATGGAACTGGGGCTCCCTGGGATCAGCCTGGGTCTTGAATGCCAGCCCTTTGGGCATGCATAGCTGTAAAAGACAACAAGGAAACAAGTGGTGAGAACTCACTGTTGGTCCTCTTCAGAATACCATCGCTGTTGATTTACTCACAGAGTACCTATTATGCTAGGTGTTTGAGAGATCAAGATCAATACAGGAAAAGATCTGTCCTCAAGATCGTCAATTCTAAGACGTGCAAGTAAATATAATTACAATGCAGTTATCAGGGCTATCCAGTAACATAGTGCTAGGGTAACACAGAATGGACAACCCAACCCAAAAACATCAGAAAAGGCTTGTTGATGAGGTTATGTTAGAATTCATGAGGTAGACAAGGGAGAGAAGGGTATTTCAGGGACAGGGAGAAAATGCCCAAAGATAAGGAGGTAAGAGAAAGCTTGGAGAATTTAAGTAGGTGGTTAAGCATGACAGCATTTATTGGGAAAGGATGCTAGAAATATACCTAAAAACTAGACAGATAAAATTTTGCACCTAAAAATAAACATAAAGTTTTAGATTCTTATCAGCTCACAAAATTCTGCCATCAAGAGAACCTTCTCTTTTCACAGAAAAAAGGGAGCATTGCACATAAAAGAGATGACATAATCAGGATAAAGATGCAGTTTTTTTCACTTTAACTCAGATGGGTTATATAAAGAAACTTAGATAGCTAATCAAACTGACCTACATCAATTGGTCCCCATTTTCCAGGCTTACAAAAACCAGGCTATACAAATGATCTACCAGCAGCCTGGGTTAACAAATAAAAGGATATAACATATTACCTTATGGTATATCCATTACCTTTGGACTTGACTTCCCAAAACCTAGATGTTTCTAGAATACAGCATGTCAAAAATAAAATAAGCACTGAACCAGGAGTCAAAAAACTTGAGGTTAATACTCAGTTTCCTCATCTGTGAAATGAAGATAATACAGTCTACTCTGCCTACTTCACAGGGTTATTATGTGCATCAAACAAGATCATCCTCTAAAAAAGTACAGAAAGCTATTAAGAATTAATACAGGCAGTACAAAGATGTGATGAAAAGCATAGCACTGGAACCAGACTATGGCATAGTGATCAAATTGTAGCTCAACTGCTTCTTAGTCATGTGACTTTAAACACATCACTCTTTGGATCTTAGTTTCTTCATGTATAAATGTGTGTGTGTGTGTGTGTGTGTGTGTGTGTGTGTGTGTGTGTGTGTGTATTTAATATCATCTACGTAAGGGGTATTATGAAGATTACGTGAGTTAATTCATGTAAAATGCTTATCACACTGCCTAGCACAAGGTGAATACTCAATAAAAGTTAGATTATTCACAGTAGTATTCTTCTACATGAGATTTAAAATGTTGTCCTATCTAAAATTATGATGAAACAAAATACCCATTTCTGCAGTATCACTCAGACATATATACAACCCAGATTGAGAGAAAACTCCTTTAAATCGGACTCACTGTGCAATCTCAATGCTATAAGCAACCAGTAGCTCAGTACCACAAAGTTCAATGACCCAGTACTATGTATTTGTCTGACATAACAGAAACACACTGTGACTTTTCAGTGTATTTCATACATCCTGAATATCTGATTTGTTGATCAAAATGTACAATCATAAATAATAATCATATAACCCCTTCTTCAAAAGTTCCTGGTAGTTAGTGGAATCACTGCTACCACACCCTGGACTCACAATTCCACTATAAATTACTTTGTAAATTACTTCATACTTGTAGCTAACAAATACTAACCATTCCCACTGCATCTTGGTCAAAGGGATTCCATTCTACATTCTCAGGGTATCGGGCAAGGACCTTGGACTTGAATGTTCGTCTCAGCGGTGTCTGCTCAAAATTTTCTCCTGCAAGAAAAAGAATGAAGCAAATCATCTCTACAAAGTCCCTTGAAATCACAATGTTATGAATGTCTGAGCTTGGTAGTCCAGCAAGGTACAGAAGTAAAGGCAAAGAGGTTAGGTTAGTATGCCAACCATCTAAGAACAGGAAAGGTATTAAAGTCATTATTAGGTAAGCAAGAAGCTGAAAAGGTTTAGCATGGTTAATACTGGACACAACTATCTTTTCTTTTCTTGAAAATGAATTATTACTACAAACCCAATGGTTAACCTTCCTGGGAGAGTGGAGAAAGTGCAAGGAATGACAAAGGATTATATCCATCCTTTTTCCTCCCCAAAAAACCACAATTTAGTGTGCTTTAAGTCAACTGATAACATAGAAGCATAAATGATTTTAAATTCACAATCAAGTATGCATTTCTATGATCTCAGAAAAAAACACAAAGGGACTAAAAGATTCAAGAACATTAAGAAAGCAGATTTCAGGGTAAATCTAATGAGCCATTTTGTCAATTCAGAATCATTTGAAATTCTGAAATTCTCCTTTGTTCCTCCTTTCCCCCTAAAAACAGAGTATACTGAAATAAAGAACATTAAAGTGAAAAAAGGAAGAACCAAAGAACCCACCACCTAGAGGGACACAAATATGAAAAACCTACTGGTCAAAAAAGGTACAAGAAAGTTAGAAGGTCAAAGGGTACAAAATGCCACTGTAGAGACATATGTAAGAGCCACCAGAAAGCTTCGGGTATTCTCAATTTTGTTTTGTTTTTACCTTCAGTCGTACTGGAAATGAAAGGGCTGGCACCATCCCTGGCTTTAGAAGCCTGTATGTACTGGCATAATGCTATATGATAAATGAAATAACAGAGTATTACAATAAAGCAATGTTATTCAAACTTTTTTGACCATGACTCCAGTATGAAACAAGCTTCACATCATGGAGCAATAAATACATACATGATGCGTGCATATAAATTTGTCTAAAACAAATTTCGCAAAATAATACTTACCTTACTTTGTGGGATGCACTCTCATAATTTCTACTCTATATCATTAAAACCAAATATACTAATTGCAGACCTACTAACACAATTCATGGTTTGAAAAAACATTACAATACAGCATAATAAGATGAAGCGCTCAACAGATATAAAATTACTATAAAGTCACTGGTACTTTATCCAAAAGTATCCTGTCCCAAATACTGCTTTTCCAAAGGAGTTAAGGAGTAGGGGGCAAATTAAATGCACCTAAATATTTCAAATAAATAAATTTAGTAGGACTCATGGAAAAATAAGTGGAAAACATGATCAAAAACAATTCAACTGAATTCTATACCTGTTTATTGAGTAATTATGTCATACAAGGGCCCGAGGTACTGTGGGAGATAGCAATGAACCAAATCAAGTACCCATCCTCAGGACCTTATACTCTTAACTGTATAGGAAAAAGAACATACACAAATAACCACTTCAGAGAGGTTACTGTCTGGCAGCCTCCAGATTTTTAGTCTATGTGGTCCAACCATTCAGAGCACGCTTGTAGAGGACCCTGTTTACATGTTCTAGTTGATAATATAAATTCTATTCCAACTACAGTTTTTCTAAGTTGGTTTGGAACACAAAGGACCTGGTGATTAAGGAAGACATATTGTCCACAAACACAGGGCTGGGATAAATGTAAAGTCAGATAGTCCTTCACTCTAAATCGTCCCAGAGGCATCTCAAGTTTCTAAAGAATTTATAACAATTCTGAAGTGCCTGTTCCAGAAATTAATAATGATTCCAGTCAGAAAGTTATCACTTTTATAACTAAAACCTTCACTTCCACTTTCTCTCAGGTTTTGTCCATCATCAGAAGTCCACTTATTCATAATTTTCAACTTCTGACAAGACTCAACCTTCCTTCTATTAATAAAGCCAGTAGAGCAATTTCAATACTTCCCATTTCCTGATCCTTCTTCCAAACTTAGTTTTCTGAAGCTCTTCTCCAGCAAATTTCATCTCTCAAAATACATCTGGTAATCTTCACTAAAGAAGAGTGGCAAAATCAGCAGGCAGCTGGTAACAGGGGTAGTAACAAAGCCCTATAGCTATATACAGCTAATCTCAAGCTTTCGGTAATACCTGCGAAGAGCCCACCATGGCAAGCCTGCACTTACTGTACAAAAAAATTAAACAGCAAGCAGCTGACATAATGATCTTGTCTATAGTCTGAGAGTCTCAGAATGTTTATTTAAACTATATTCAGTTCTAAGAAGATAACTATGTCTTTCTTCCAAGCTTCATTACTTTTAGTTGTCAGTTTGCTCATTTCTTCCTTACTAGGCCAGAAAATCCCCTCACTAAAAACCACAAAATATTTTAACATAAACAGGAATCAGGGCAGTTACCACTGTCCCTAATGAAAGCCTTTAGAGAAAGATATTTTTCTAAGATGGCTGTGCCCCTTAAGACATGATGAACATTCAAAAGATGGAACAGGGGACTATTTTAAACAGCAGAGAGATGAAGCCAGAGGTAAAAATGATGAGCTGACCTGGAGTACAAAGAGGAGGAAGAAGCTAAGAATCACAAGGAGAAATGGTCTTCAGATCCTCTGTCCCCATCACCTCTCTACCTCCTGCCCCTTCTTCAAACAAGCTAAGTAAAAATTTCTTATTAAAGAGTCAGGTTCTGAGTAAAGGCACCAAAGAGAGTGCCAATCTTAGACATAAGTCTTTCTGTGTATTAGACTGGACCAGTATCAGGAACCTAGTGTTTTCACTGCAGGGGGAAAGGGGATGTATAAAGAGGTATGAGAACCCTGAGATCAAATTATGTTTATTAAAGAATCCTATGAAGAGCATTAGAAAAGTCGCAGGGTAAAAGGATTCACAAACCTAAGATATTTTTATTAAAACAATTCAGTCTTTCATAATATAGTGAGGGATGAGTTTTGAGAATAAGTGGCAGGGACTTAATGCCACAGAAACACCTACATACCCCACCTCCTGAGACCTGTACATATGTCACAGGTCCCTTAAATCCTCAATTATTCAGACCTTTGGAAATTCAAACAATATTAGGAATAAGATATCACAACCACAACCGTCCTATTGTCCTGAAACCGTAACTACTTATTTGCCCAACACATACAGAGTCCACAAATGTCAGCAATTCTGGATACCAAGAACTAAGGCCCATTTCTAACAGCAACTTAAAAATTAGTCAACTAGGTATAGATTTATCTTTGTGAATCTGTCCCTGGGGAAGTACAATTCAAATAAATCATAACAGATTTTTTTTTTAATTTTTTTTTTTTCTTTTCAACGTTTTTATTTATTTTTGGGACAGAGAGAGACAGAGCATGAACGGGGGAGGGGCAGAGAGAGAGGGAGACACAGAATCGGAAACAGGCTCCAGGCTCCGAGCCATCAGCCCAGAGCCTGACGCGGGGCTCGAACTCACGGACTGCGAGATCGTGACCTGGCTGAAGTCGGACGCTCAACCGACTGCGCCACCCAGGCGCCCCCAACAGATTTTTTTTTTTAAGACTGCACGCCTTACAAGGACTTCTATTAGGTTCTTTGTTTACTTGTTCTGCTTTGACCAAGTCAGAAACAAACTGACATTTGTATTGCTATTAGCCTGTTGGTACTAGGTTGATTTGAATAACCCTAAATGTAGGATGCTTACAAATGAGAAGCTTCAAAGGAGCCCCTAAACTCTGAAATTATTTACAGAATTTTGTATGAAAATATGTGCATTCTTCTCAAGAGAAAACACAATTTTCATCAGATTCTCAAAGGGTTCCATGACCCAAAAAAATCAGAAACCACAGCTCCAAGTGTTTCTATTTTGGGCAGGAAACATTTGACCACTTACAGATTAACCTAAATGGGTAGGTTTACATACAGTCTAAAATAAAATATATTCACTACTAAATAACTGCTTTCTGGGTTGATGTTGACTCAAAACAGGACATTATTTTCTCCTTTTTTATCATAAGAAGACTATGGATGCAAATTTCTCTCTTTAAATATACACATATATGTGAACAAGTTAAAAAAATATTATCCTCAAAACTTCTGTCTGAAGTCATCTGAAAAATCATCAGAAAATGTCCACCAAGTTTCAATCTGTGGGGAAAGCAACAGTTTTGAAATGGTAGAGCAGATATAAAAAGGCATGTCCCAAACAACAACGTGAGAAAGACCCAATACAGTCAAATCTCCATCTGGTTTATGTTAAATTACACAAAACTTCTCCAGAACACAGTGTTAGCTTAAATTCAAGCAAAACAAAAGTAACCATCAGTTCCTAGGAAAGTGTCTACAGGACACATTTGTTATACCTACATCTTGGATTAATATACCAAATAAAAGGAGTATTTCAATTTCTAAACCTAACAGTAATCAGAGTTGACATACACTTAAGAAACTTTCCATAAAATTTGAAGTCTAAAAAAAAAAGAGAAAACAGAGCAAGAGCTAAGGGCATTTTTGTATCTCATCCCTTAAAAGAGATGGGAAGGATAATACAAATATCTGTGAAACTACAACTGAAAAAAAGATGACTCTGTCAACAGAATAATTAATATCTAGCATGATGGAGGTTCTGCTTCCAGTCATAGAAGAGTAGCTCCTATGAGACCAAATCTCTTGCAGATAACTATGAATTCTAGACAGAAAATAAAAAAAAACAACTACTTGAAGATACTAGGGAACAAAAGGCAGGCAGATCATGAGGGAAAGAGAGGGTCAAAATTTGGAAGAAGGTAATGACACCAAGTGTCCCTTCTTATAGCTTTTGGCTGGGCAGGTCCCAGTCTGTGCCATGAAAGATGGCTAAAATTCAGATAAAAATTCACAGTCTTACTAGCTTCACAAACCAGAAGACAAACTGTAAGGCAACCAACACAGATAAGTGAGGGAGGGAAATTCCAAAGAGAACCCGAAAAAGGTGCCTCAAACTCTGTGTATAAATTCTGCTGAAATCTCTGGCTAATCCCCAAACTATGCATGCATGGAACAGACCTCAGGCAAGTTAGGGCTAAAAGAACTGAACTGAGATTTAAACTGCCATTCACTGCAGGGGACAAAACAAACAAAATTCAGTGTTCTTTGGAGGAAGGTAATGGAATCCAGACTGTCTACAACATGTCATACTCAATAACAAGGACAAAACCCAACGAAACTATTCAGCATATAAAGAAATAGAAAAAAAAAAAAAAAAAAAAAAAGAAAGAAAGAAAGAAAGAAAGAAGGAAAGAAAGAAGAAAAATTGACCCATTCTCAAAAGAAGAGTCAGTCAACAGGAACTGATCCTGACTTGATCCAAATACTGGGATTAACAGACAAGGATTTGAAAACAGCTATGATCATAATAAATGAACAAATAGTAGATCTCAACAGCAAAAATAGACTATAATTCAGAAGATGGGCTTAACAATCTGCTGATTGGGAATGCAGAAGAGTTAGTGAACTTAAAAAGAGCAAAAAAAGTATCCAATCTGAAAAACAAAGAGAAAAAAAGATTAAGGAGAAAAGGAGAGTGGGGGAGAGGACCCCAGAGATCTCTGGGGCAACAAGCCTGATATACATATAATTGAAGCCCCGGAAAAAAAGGAGAGCAAATGAGGTTTTAAAAGAAGTTTTTTTAATTGAAGAAATAATAATAAAAAATTTCCCAAATTGGGTAAAAGACACAGATTTACAGATTCAAAAAGCTCAATGGATTCTAAGCAGGATACATACCAAGAAAATAAAAACTGTACATCACAAACTTTAAAAAAAAGGAAGAAAGAAAGAAAGAAAGAAAGAAAGAAAGAAAGAAAGAAAGAAAGAAAGAAAGAAAGAGAAAGAAAGAAGAAAACTATTAAGGAGAAAATCTTGAAAGGAGACAGAGAAAAATGATACATTAAGGAAAAGAAATGATTGAAATTACCATGGCTTTCTTACCAGAAACAATAGAGATCAGAAGACCTGGAACACCATCATACAAGTACTGAAACAAACAAATAAAAACCTGTCAACCCAGGGGCGCCTGGGTGGCGCAGTCGGTTAAGCGTCCGACTTCAGCCAGGTCACGATCTCGCGGTCCGTGAGTTCGAGCCCCGCGTCGGGCTCTGGGCTGATGGCTCGGAGCCTGGAGCCTGTTTCCGATTCTGTGTCTCCCTCTCTCTCTGCCCCTCCCCCGTTCATGCTCTGTCTCTCTCTGTCCCAAAAATAAATAAACGTTGAAAAAAAAAAAATTTAAAAAAAAAAAAAAACCTGTCAACCCAGAATTCTATTAGCAGAAAAAAATCTTTCAAAAATGAAGGAAAAATCAAAACATTTTCAAGTAAAACAAAACTAAGAGAATTCACTGCTACCATGCAGTGTACTGCTACAAGAAAAGCCCATCCCAGTAAGTTATATACTATATGATTCCACATACATAACATTTTGAAATTACATTTTAGAAATGAAGAACACATTGGTGATTGCCAAAGGTCAGAAATGGGGAGTAGGGGGTGTCTATAAAAGGGCAACCCACAAGAATCCTTGTGGTGATGGAATTATTCTGTGTCTTGAGTACAGTAATGTCAATATCCTGGTTGTGAGAGCATCCAATAGCATTGCAAGATGTTACTACTTGGTAGAGGGTA
The DNA here is from genome assembly GCF_028749965.1 of Puma concolor. Classification (NCBI taxonomy): domain Eukaryota; kingdom Metazoa; phylum Chordata; class Mammalia; order Carnivora; family Felidae; genus Puma; species Puma concolor. Next base: position 49,981,663 of record NC_141676.1, on the reverse strand, counting down.
GAGAGTCGTCTCTGTATTATTTCTTACAACTGCATATGAATCTAAAATTACCTCAAAAAAAAGTTTAATGTCTTTAAAAACTACATTCTTTAATTTAAAAAAAAATTTTTACGGGTGCCTGGGTGGCTTAGTCAGTCCGACTTCGGCTCAGGTCATGATCTCCTGATTCGTGGGTTCGGGCCCCATGTTGGTCTCTGTGCTGACAGCTCTGAGCCTAGAGCCTGCTTCAGATTCTGTCTCCCTCTCTTTCTGCCCCTCCCCTGATCGCACTCTGTCTCTGTCTTTCAACAAGAAATAAATGTTAAAAAAAATTTCAAAAAAAAAATTCTCTTAGGGACGCTTGAGTGGCTGAGTTGGTTAAACACCCGACTTCAGCTCAGGTCATGATCTCATGGTTTGTGGGTTCAAGCCCCACGTCAGGCTCTGTGCTGACAGTTGGGAGTCTTGAGCCTACTTCGGTCTGTCTGTCTCTGTCTCCGTCTCTCTCTCTGCCCTCCCCCGCTTGCGCTCCCTCTCTCTCTCTCTCTCATAAAATAAAAAAACTTTTAATGATTTTAACAACCTGTCAAGGTTTTAAAGCAGAGGCTTCAAGCAATACAATTCAAGCATTCAAAGGTATACCTTGGACTGAGCTCTTCAAAGACAGCTGAACTCTATCTTTCCCTTCAGGCCCAAAACAGAAGTGTCACATGGGCTGCCTCATCTCACCACATCCACACCAATCCTATAAGGTCTAATTCACATTATCTACAGCAAGAGTAGTAGAATTTTTTTCCTCTGGGAATGGATACAACCAGGTTATTATGCCTTCATTTGCATACTGGCATTCTGGGATGTCCTAAAACTGATCATTTTGGTGACAATGGTGACCAATTCAGGGCCACTCGTGCTATAAAGTTTACTTCCTGCACTAAAAGATGTCACTATATTTTTCCTGTTAGAAACATTTCTAAAACAGACTGCCCATGAAAATTGTATTACTACCAACCTACACTTGGTTTCTTGTGCATGCTGAAAAACCAGCTTGTGTTTCACCTTTAATTCACTTGCTGCCTCAGCATTCTCCTTATCTTCCAGATAATTTTCTGAACCCCTGTAAATCAGAAATCGTTTCCTGCCATCTTTGACTGATGGGACACAGTGCAGTAAGAGAAGGGAATGCAAATTTCTACCTAAACAAAAATTAACATTGCTATTCCTTTTAGATGGCCATTTATTACTATCAGCACTTTTTAAATGGAGATAGCTTAAAAAACACAGTAAGGGGGCGCCTGGGTGGCTCAGTCTGTTAAGCATCTGACTTTTGATTTTGGCTCAGGTCATGATCTCACGATTTGGGAGATTGAGCCCTGTGCTGAGCCCTGCATTGAGCTCTGTGCTGAGCATGGAGCCTGCTTGGGATTATCTCTCTCCCCTTCTCTCTTTGCCCCTCCTCCGCTCACCTGCATGCATTCTTTTTCTCTCTCAAAATAAATAAATAAACATTTTTAAAAAACACAGTAAGACTAGGTATGTTTTGGTAGCTACAGAAAACCATTTAACACTATACTCATCGCTCTCCCTCACGTCTTCTACATATGAAATTGAGGCAAATTTACAGCTTCTGCAGCAGAAAGAGGGTAACTGCTCCTTGAAGAGACAGGCTGTACCCTGGCCCACATGACCAGGTGACTTGTGCTCAAGAGTCAGACATTTACAAATACCCAAAATGCAGGGAGTGAGCTGCCCCCCACTTTGGACACACCACAAGGCCTCTTCTAAGGCAATAACCCAGAAAAGCTGCTCACCAGACTTTTCAATAAAAGCAACAGAAACCATCTGTTACCCCTTTGTGTTCCCCTTGAGGTACATTTGTTCACTTTCTTTCTCAACATATTTTCTTTGTCAGATAACTTTCGATTTAGGTATACAGCCATTACTTTTTTTGATGCTTTACCTCCTGCTTGACATCTTCCAGGCACCATACCTAGTCCAACTCCTGCATCTAATATTTCTAAAATGGCTGAACTTCTCAGGTACCCAGTTTTTTTTTTTTTTTAGTTTATTTCTTTATTTTGAGAGAAAAAGAGAGAGAGAGAGAGAGAGAGAGAGAGAGAACAGGGGAGGGGCAGAGAGAGAGGGAAACACAGAATCCCAAGCAGGATCCCAAGCAGGCTCCATGCTCAGCACAGAGCCCAAAGCAGGGCTTGAACTGTGAGATTATGACGAGCCAAAATCAAGAGTCAGTTACCCAACCAACTGAGCCACCTAGGAGCCCCTGATGTACCCAGTTTTAACAAGAGTCTGAGGTTTAAAAAACAAAAAACAAAAAAAACAAGAGTCAGAGGTTTGAGAACCGATCCAGACAGGACTGCTCCAAACAACAGGTAGGACAAAACTTTGGTAACAAGGTGTCAAGTATAGGCATTGCCTCCCTTTTAGCCCAGCCAAAAACCCTACAGGGCACACATCCATTGGGCTAACATCTGTAACTTAGATAATCTGTTCTGTTTTGTATGGGAAGCAACAAGCTATCAAATTCATGGTCTTTCAGAGCAGTCTAACCAACCCCTCTTGTGAGCTGGATATACATATACTGTACTGAATTACATACAGTACATACTATACTGAATTACTAAAATAGAGTAAGAACTCCCAGAGGCTATACATATGCTATAGGCACTTTTCTCTAAAAGCTAGCCCCTCCAGTAAAACAGGCTTAGGCAAACCCAGTGAACTGGGATCTCTAAGTAAGAAATGGCAAAGGACAAATATGAGCAATCTTCATGCTCTCCTTAACACCAAACTGTAAACTAATCAGCCTAAATTAACTGTAAGCAACAACCCAGAACGCAGGAGACAGAGTTAAGATCCCACCTTGGCTACTCACTAGTTGTGTGACCTAAACAATTTACTGAGTCTTGTGGGTCTCACTTTCCTCACCTAAAAGATAAAGAAGTAGAGGACGATCTATAAAGGTTTTCCTAGCTTCATCATTTCATGACTTAATGACTGTTGGGCCTCAAGTCTGACCCAGCATGGAAATTGTCCCCTTTGAATTATGAGAAGGCATGCTTTAGTTCTCCCTCTGCTGCCTCTCTCCCCAAAACCCCATGAGAACAACATAAGGGTAGGGGTCAGGGTGGCATAGCCACAGAATGAAAATGAAGGTGAGAGCAGCAAAATTTTAGAAGCTGAAAAGGAGATGGATGAGTGGTTCCTGACAACAGACTAGAGAAAGCTAAGATATAATACAACCTCCAAAAAGCTCAGGAACTTGTAGCATCAGGCACTTATGGAAGTAGGGATAAAAATGGAACTAAAAACAGAAGGACTGGTTGAAAGTCTATTGAAGATGGCATCAGCTCATGAAGATATAAATTGTTTTAGAACTGTAAAATGGAACATTATTCAGCCATTAAAAAGAATGAAGTACTGTTAGATGCTACAATACAAATGAACCTTGAAAACATTATGTTAAGTGAAAGAAGTCAGACACAAAATGCTACATATTGTATTACTCTATTTATATGACATATTCAGAATAGCCATACATAGAAACAGAAAGTGGCTGCCAGGGGACTAATTGCTAATAGGTGTGCAGTTTGTTTGGGATGACAGAAATGTTCTAGAACTAGATAGTGGTGATGGCTGCAAAACACAGTGAGTAAACTAAAAACCATTGAAGTGTACATTTTAAGATGGTTTATTTATGTTACATGAATTATATCTCAATTTTTTAAAATAAAAGAACTAGACCCCACCTTACTCCCATACTACTCCCACAAGGGATAAATGAAATGAGTGAGGTCTCAGTCAAAATGGGTGATGGTGGTCACAGGTACAGACTTCCAGTCATGAAATATATTTGGGCGCTCCGGTATTCGGTGCATAGACATTTATAATTGTTAGCTCTTCCTGATGGATAGACCCTGTCACTATTATATAATGTCCTTCTTCATCTCTTGTTACAGCCTTTAATTTAAAGTCTAGTTTGTCTGATATAAGGATGGCTACTCCAGCTTTCTTTTGGCTTCCAGTAGCATGATAAATAGATCTCCATCCCCTCACTCTCAATCTAAAGGTGTCCTCAGGTCTAATGAGTCTCTTGTAGACAGCAAATAGATGGGTCTTGTTTTTTTATCCATTCTGATACCCTATGTCTTTTGGTTGGCGCATTTAGTCCATTTACATTCAGTGTTATTATAGAAAGATATGGGTTTAGAGTCATTGTGATGTCTGTATGTTTTATGCTTGTAGTGATGTCTCTGGTACTTTGTCTCACAGGGTCCCCCTTAGGATCTCTTGGAGGGCTGGTTTAGTGGTGACAAATTCCTTCAGTTTTTGTTTGTTTGGGAAGACCTTTATCTCTCCTTCTATTCTAAATGACAGACTTGCTGGATAAAGGATTCTCGGCTGCATATTTTTTCTGTCTAGCACACTGAAAATCTCGTGCCAATTCTTTCTGGCCTGCCAAGTTTCAAAAGAGAGATCAGTCACGAGTCTTATTGGTCTCCCTTTATATGTGAGGGCACGTTTACCCCTTGCTGCTTTCAGAATTTTCTCTTTATCCTTGTATTTTGCCAGTTTCACTATGATATGTCGTGCAGAAGATCGATTCAAGTTACGTCTGAAGGGAGTTCTCTGTGCCTCTTGGATTTCAATGCCTTTTTCCTTCCCCACTTCAGGGAAGTACTCAGCTATTATTTCTTCAAGTACCCCTTCAGCACCTTTCCCTCTCTCTTCCTCCTCTGGGATACCAATTATGCGTAGATTATTTCTTTTTAGTGTATCACTTAGTTCTCTAATTTTCCCCTCATACTCCTGGATTTTTTTTATCTCTCTTTTTCTCAGCTTCCTCTTTTTCCATAACTTTTATCTTCTAGTTCACCTATTCTCTCCTCTGCCTCTTCAATCCGAGCCGTGGTGGTTTCCATTTTGTTATGCATTTCGTTTAAAGTGTTTTTCAGCTCCTCGTGACTGTTCTTAGTCCCTTGATCTCTGTAGCAAGAGATTCTCTGCTGTCAGCTATACTGTTTTCAAGCCCAGCGATTAATTTTATGACTATTATTCTAAATTCACTTTCTGTTATATTATTTAAATCCTTTTTGATCAGCTCATTAGCTGTTGTTATTTCCTGGAGATTCTTCTGAGGGGAATTCTTCCGCTTGGTCATTTTGGATAGTCCCTGGCGTGGTGAGGACCTGCAGGGCACTTCCCCTGTGCTGTGGTGTATAACTGGAGTTGGTGGGCGGGGCCGCCGTCAGACCTGATGTCTGCCCCCAGCCCACTGCTGGGGCCACAGTCAGACTGGTGTGTGCCTTCTCTTCCCCTCTCCTAGGGGCAGGATTCACTGTGGGGTGGGGTGGCCCGTCTGGGCTACTTGCACACTGCCAGGCTTGTGATGCTGGGGATCTGGCGTCTTAGCTGGGGTGGGTAGGCAAGGTGCACAGGGGCAGGAGGGGCAGGCTTAGCTTGCTTCTCCTTAGGTGATCCACTTCAGGAGGGGCCCTGTGGCAGCAGGAGGGAGTCAGATCCGCTGCCGGAGGTTTGGCTCCGCAGAAGCGCAGAGTTGGGTGTTTGCGCGGAGCCAGCAAGTTCCCTGGCAGGAACTGGTTCTCTTTGGGATTTTGGCTGGGGGATGGGCGGGGGAAATGGCGCCGGCGAGCGCCTTTGTTCCCCACCAAACTGAGCTCTGTCGTCCGGGGGCTCAGCAGCTCTCCTTCCCTTTGTCCTCCAGCCTTCCCGCTTTCTGAGCAGAGCTGTTAACTTATGACCTCCCAGACGCTAAGTCGCGCTTGCTGTCGGAACACAGTCCGTCAGGCCCCTCCGCTTTTTGCAAGCCAGACTCGGGGGCTCTGCTTGGCCGGCGAGCCGCCCCTCCGCCCCGGCTCCCTCCCGCCAGTCCGTGGAGCGCGCACCGCCTCGCCGCCCTTCCTACCCTCTTCCGTGGGCCTCTCGTCTGCGCTTGGCTCCGGCGACTCCGTTCTGCTAATCCTCTGGCGGTTTTCTGGGTTATTTAGGCAGGTGTAGGTGGAATCTAAGTGATCAGCAGGACGCGCGGTGAGCCCAGCGTCCTCCTACGCCGCCATCTTCCTTACTCCCCCAGTCATGAAATAAATAAGTCCTGGGGCTGTAGTGTACAGCATGGTCACTATAGTTAACAATACGATATTGTATATTTGAAAGTTGCTAAGAGAGTAGACCTTACAAGTTCTTATCACAAGAAAAAAAAAAATGTAACTATGTGGTGACAGATGTTAACCAAACTTACTGTGATAATCATTTGCCATATATGTACATATATCAAAAATCGTTATGTTGTACACCTAAAACTAATACAATATTATATGTCAATTATATATCAATTGAAAAATAAAAACAAATTTTAAAGAATGGGTATCTATACTTGGGATTATAGTCGAGGCATTAAGCATCAACATCTGGGAAACCACGGGCACAGCTGAGAGCAAGGGTATCATTCTAAAAACAGAAAAATAAGAAAAATCTTACATACTGAATGTTGAGACTTCCCAGTGCTCTTCCACTATTTGGCTCTCACAAAGTTGACAACTAGAATTACTCCCTTGAGGCAGAGATTTAGAGGAACGTTTTATGTGAATCTGACGAGCCCAAGAAAAAAGACCAAGAGATACTCAATCTACAGGGAAGAAACTATGCAGCCAGATCATTCTATAGTGAACCTCAGTAACCAATGCCCCACTATTATAAACATCAAGCTTCCAATCAGCTTCTTAGTGCATTATTCTTAAGTGTAAATGGATAGCCAGAGAATCATGAGATATATGGGGAAAGGCTCTAAGATTAAAGAAAGACACCTCTTGCCAATCAATCAATGCAACTTTGAGAAAATAGAAAATTATGCAGAAAAAAAAAGCTTCAAAAATTACTATCTGGGGCACGTGGGTGGCTCAATCTGTTATGCATCCAACTTCAGCTCAGGTCATGATCTAAAGGCTCATGGGTTCAAGCTCTGCATTGGGCTCTGTGCCGACAGCTCAGAGCCTGGAGCCTGCTTTGGATTCTGTGTCTCCATCTATCTCTGCCCCTCCACTGCTCTAGCGCTCTATCTCTCTCAAAAAAACAAAATAAACATTAAAAAAAAAAAAAAAAAAAGGACTATCTTCGGGCCTAGAAGCAACAACTCCCGAGTGACAAGCACAGCTAGCACCCAGATCTTGGTTTCTAATACTATTCACCAATAAAAAGAACCAGGATTGCTTAAACAAATGGTTCGTTCTTTAACTGGAGCAGGAAATACATGGGAGGAGCCTGGAGTATTTTGGAGTGCCAAAAAGCAAGGAAGTACTCAAAAAAACCCATGGTGATGAGGACACATCAAAGAGCCAACTAAAAGATTCCCACTGGCCAAATCTAGGATAATCTGACCAAAACAAACACACTGAATTATAACCCAAAGTATAAAATAAATATCCATGAATCCATACTAATATCAATAAATGATTAAATAAGTAAATAGAGGGGCGCCTGGGTGGCGCAGTCGGTTAAGCGTCCAACTTCAGCCAGGTCACGATCTCGCGGTCCGTGAGTTCGAGCCCCGCGTCAGGCTCTGGGCTGATGGCTCAGAGCCTGGAGCCTGTTTCCCATTCTGTGTCTCCCTCTCTCTCTGCCCCTCCCCCGTTCATGCTCTGTCTCTCTCTATCCCAAAAATAAATAAACGTTGAAAAAAAAAATTAAAAAAAAAAATAAGTAAATAGAGGGACAATAGACAAATTTCCTATACAGAAGAACACCAAACAATTTACATAGATACTCTGATCTCAAAAAGGTGGAAAATAACTCCCTTAAGTATGGGCTGCTCATAGGAAAAAAAGAGTAACTTTATATTGGAGAAACCTGACAAACACTACCAGATGATCAAGATTAAAATCAACAGCGATGTTGGGGGCACCTGGGTGGCTCAGTCAGTTAAGCATCCAACTTCGGCTCGGGTCATGATCTCACAATTGGTGAGTTTGAGTCCAGCATCAGGCTCTGTGCTGACAGCTAGGAGCCTGGAACCTGCATCAGATTCCGTGTCTCCCACTCTCTCTGCCCCTCCCCGGCTCATGCGCGCGCTCTCTCTCTCTCTCTCTCTCTCTCAAAAATACATAAACATTAAAAAAAAAATTAAACATTAACAGTGATGTCATGTTGCTAATATGCATGTATTCTTGATGTAATATGATGAGAATGGCACTTTACCTCTGTAGTCTTCATCTCAAAAAAACCATAGCCTCAATCTAATCATGAGAAAAACATCACACATACCCTGATCGACATTCTACAAATCTGCTAACCAATATTCTTCAAAATTGCCAAAGTCATCAAAAAGAAGGAAAGTCTAAGAAAGTGTACTACTAAAGGAGTGTAAGGAGGCATAACAACTCATCACAATGCGGTATCTTGAATGGAATCCTGGAACAGAAAGAAAGAGTATTATGCAAAAAACTAAGAAAATCTGAATAAAGTATGTATGGAGTCAGTCCAAGAAGTCTACTATCCAAATAGGACTACTCCATAAAGAGAAAAGAGAGAAAATAAAAGGGAAGATATTATCAATAATTCAACAAAACTTCTCCAGAAATAAAGGGCATGAATTCCCAAAATGAAAGTGGTCTCCAAAGATCTAACACAGTAAATGAAAACAGACTCACACTTCAGTAAGTAATAACAATAATAATAATAATGTATCAAAAGTGGTTCATTATCTGTGACAAATGTACCATCTACTGTAAGATGTGATTACTAGGGGAAACTGGGTGTGGGAGTGTATGGGAACTCCCTGTACTATCTTCACAACTTTTCTGTAAAACTGAAACCATTCTAAAATTAAAATGTTACTGAAAAGGTTTTAAAAATTATATCCCATATAAACAAAATGTCCAGAATAAGCAAATCCATAGAGACAGAAGGTAGAGTTGTAGTTGCCTGCAATGGGGGGCTATAGAGTAACTTTATGGTATGTAAACTATATCTCAATAAAATTGTGTAAAATAAAAAGACAACAATAAGTTTATGGAAATTAAAGAGGTGCTCTGCCAAAACTAGAATCAACCAGGGAAGATGTACATACAGGATGCAGGAAGCTGGATCTATCACAAGAGAGTGGCAAAGGATAACTCCAAGATAAAGTAAAGGAACATCCCAAGCTGTTCACTGTGCAACAGGCCTAGAGAGCCAATATATCAAACAACCCAGGTTGATGGAGCTAGGGCAAGAATCCATAGCTTGTATCAGATTCTCAAAGAGATTTTTGAACCAAAACTTCCATAAACCACTGCTTTAAAGGTATCCATAATAAGTCCCACCCAAAGGACAAACTACAAGACTCCTATTTTCTTTCTTTTTTAAAAAAAAATGTTTATTGGGGGGGGGGGTGCGGGGGAGGGGGAGGCAGAGAGAAAGAGGAAGGACAGAGGATCCAAAGCAGGCAGAGAGCCAGATGCAGGGCTCAAACTCACAAACCACAAGATCATGACCTGAGCCAAGGTCAGATGCTTAACCGACTGAGCCACCCAGGCACCCCAAGACTCCTATTAAAAAAACAACAAACAAAGAAAAAAACAAGAATCTTTCAGATACTGCAAATCTCAAAGAGAAGAAATGTAGAGAGTAATGAAGCAGATCAACACAGTTTTCCTGATTGCATATCATCAGGTAGGAATTTTAAAAAAGAAAGGAAATAGAGGCACAGTTAAAGCCTAGTGAATATGACTCCAGATGAAACGTGATACCTTATTCTACAGAGCTTATAAAATCCTGAAGTGAGAGGTGGTTTTTTTTATAATTTATGTCCTACCTACCTCAAAAAATAAGACATATAAGAAAAACTATACGAAAAATTTTAAATCACAACATTTTTAAAGCAAAGAAACATGTTCGTAAGCACCTATGGCATAACTTAAAAATTGCAAATGACAGCTTTCTTGAAATATATATTTTTAAGAAATTCAACACAGAAAAAATTATACAAATGAATACACAAAATATTAAATGTTGTTACATGACTTCTGAAAAGTAGAAGTATGTGTGACTGCTATTTTTTCCTTATACTTTTCTGTATTTTCTGAACTTCCTACTATGAACATGTATAATCTCTATGATAAAGAGATGACACTAAAAAATATAACTAATTTTTTTTTTATGAGAGACAGAGTGAGCAGGGGAAGGGCAGAGAGAATCCTAAGTAGGATCCATGCCCAGCACAGAGCCTGATTTCACAACTATGAGATCATGACATGACCTGAGCCGAAATTAGAGTCAGATGCCCATATATATATATAGGTATATACATGTATATATATGTATATACATATATATATGTATATACATATATAAATACATGTATACATATATAGAAACCACTTTCACAAATATTATTTCATTAAGATTCATTACAACCCTAAAAGAGATTTTACAGATAAGTAAACTGGCTCAGAGATAATAAATCACCCAACAAGTAGGACACAAAATGGGATTAGAAACCTCTCCAGACACCCTTGTCTAATACTCTTTTCACCTACTACTCTAATATTCTTTTCACCTACTACACCAGAGTGGGTATCTCTTAGAACTTTAGAATTTAAAGGAGTTAAGAAGTACAGTTTTGGTGTAAGGAATACTCTAAGAGTATAGATGACGTAATCTTCATCAAGAAGTCTAAAAACTATAAAATCACAAATTCTCTACTGTAATACAGAGTAGTATACTCAACCCACAGGTCATGAGAGGCTTCCTCCCTAACTAAAATCAACCCAAAATCTCCTGGATCCTTTCACTGCACCAAGCAATATCAATCTCTAAGCTGCCCTACTCTCTGGCAGTTAGGACCCTCTAGCAGATGGCCCCTCAGAGCCTTTCCTTGCTCCTGGAATGGCAGAGATCCAGGAAGAGTAACAAATGAGGCTAAAATGGTAGGAGGTGGAGAGTGGAGAATGGGGGAGGAGACAACCTGCCAGTAAGAGAGCTTACTGAAACAACAACAACAAAAAAAAAAAAAAAAAAAGAGAGAGAGAGAGCGCGCTTACTGAGAGGAAAACACAGACATGAGGCTAGAGCCTTCTATCAGTCCTTGGAAGAAAACTAAGACTAAAAGCCACCACTGTTGTCAAAGCTTTAGGTGAAAAGCCACCACAGCTTCTTAGAAAGAGTCTGAAGAGCAAACTATGTCAATTCTTTCTCTCCACCTTCTCAATGTCCAGCATCTTCTCTCTCAAGCTCTCTTGTCTGTACAAACTCTGAAAATGAATCAGTTCCACTTAGATCAACAACTGTACAAACACAGAACCCCCTTTTTCTGGAAAATCAGTAGGTCTACTAAATGCTAAGCTGAGGATCCTAGCAGAATGACTAACAGAGTAGCAATTTTCCTGCAACTGAGTTATTAATTAGGCAACAGAGACAGCGAATAGTCTTCAAGCTCTTGAAGCTATTTCAGTCAAATACCATCATCTCTCCATTTCCCCCCACTATTCTTTTTTCATACTATCTATCTGATACATCCTTGTTGGCTTTATTTGTTCACTCTAGCCTCCATTACTATCCTCTGAATGGCATATTTCTAGCCAAACAGGATGACTCCATAGTGCCTAAACATGCCCAGCAGTTCCTTGTTCATCTACCTTTTACCCATCTCCATTCATATCCTACCCATATCCTCTAGGTCTAAGTCCTTCCTATCCTTCAAAACTGTATTCAAATGTCACCTTTATTATGCAGCTTTCCCTGATCACTGCCAACATATGCAACTGTTCTCCCTATTTAAATGGCAGTATTGTACCAAACTATGAATTCACTAAAGGCAAGATTACAGTTAATTCATTTCCATCCTTCAACTGGTTTCCAATGAAAGCTCAATTCTTTTGAACAGAACAAATTATTCTTTTTTTCCAGCCTGTTAATATGCCTTAAAACTTTGGTATGGGAGTCAGAGAATCAAACATTGAAAAAGGTTCAAACCAACAAAACGACACCTTTGACAGAAGCTCAACCAAACTAGCATGACATCATAAAAGCTTAAAAAAAAAAAATCCATGCCCTTTAATCTGCTGCTATATCCCACCAAAAAGGAACCAGAAAAAAACCTAGCACCCACTAACGTAGCACCCCAATAACACTTTTTTAAAAAAGCAATTTCTCAGGGCACCTGGGTGGCTCAGTTGGTTAAGAGTCAGACTCTTGGTTTCTGCTCAGATAATGAACTCACGGTTCCATGAGTTCAAGCCCTGCATCGGGCTCTGTGCTGACAGCTAGGAGCCTGCTTGAGATTTCTCTCTCTCTCTCTCTCTCTCTCTCTCTCTCTCTCTCTCTCTCTCTCGGCCCCTCCGCCACTCGTGCTGTCTCTCTCTCAAAATAAATAAGTAAACTTTTAAAAAAACTTTTGAAAAAGCAATTTCTCATAGTAGAGCTATTTACAAGAAAAAGAAGAGCAAATGTATAACAAGAGCAAAGTGTAATACATCAACACAATGGAATACAATCCAACCATTAAAACAATCCACAGGGGCGCCTGGGTGGCGCAGTCGGTTAAGCGTCCGACTTCAACCAGGTCACGATCTCGCGGTCCGGGAGTTCGAGCCCCGCGTCAGGCTCTGGGCTGATGGCTCAGAGACTGGAGCCTGTTTCCGATTCTGTGTCTCCCTCTCTCTCTCTCTGCTCCTCCCCCGTTCATGCTATGTCTCTCTCTGTCCCAAAAATAAATAAATGTTGAAAAAAAAAAAATTAAAAAAAAAAAAAAAAAACAATCCACAGAGTAAAAGAAAGAAAATGAAAAACATTTATTAATTACAGCTGAGTTAAGAAATCTGGCTACAGGGGCACCTGGGTGGTTCAGTCAGTTGAGCATCTGACTCTTGATTTCAGCTTGGGTCATGATCCCAGGGTCATGGTATCGAGCCCACTTCGGGCTCCATGCTGAGTGTAAAACCTACCTGGCATTCTCTCTCTCTTCCCCTGCCCCTCCCCCTCTTGCACTCTTTCTCTCTCTCTAAAAAGAAGAAAAAAAAATCTAAATATAAACAAGGTTGATCAAAAATTTTAAAGCCAATGGCTCCCACCTAGAGGTCCAAAAGGAAATAGTAAGGATGGGGGGGTATCATTTTTAATATTTCAAAAAGCTGTATTGGAATATATGTGAAAATATTACATAAACTAACTAAAAGGTCAAATTTCTTTGCCTTTGGCTAGAAGTATATTAATCCCAAGTTGTACTTCTAAATAGCACAAGGCAATCAGAAATTGTAACTGCCAGAGTGCCTGGGTGGCTCAGTTGGTTAAGCGTCCCACTTCAGCTCAGGTCATGATCTCAAGTTCATGAGTTCAGCCCCACATGGGGCTCTCTGCCGTCAGCACAGAGCTCTCTTTGGATCCTCTGTCCCCCAGCTCTCTCTCTCCCCCTCCCCTGCTCATGCTAGCGCGCATGCACGCGCTCTCTCTCTCAAAAATAAAAATAAACATGAAAAAAAGTTATAACTACCAATAATATATCTGATTGAGAATTTTTAAAAATCTAATTGTAATTTTATAAACACAGAGGGGTTTTTAGAGGACAAAACCTTCTTCTAACTTTTTATTATGAAAAGTACGATGAATTACCATGTATCCATCACTTGGTTTCAACAATGATCAATGCATGTCCAAATATACTTTACATCTATACTCCCTCATACCAAATTATTTTAAAGCAAATCTAGACATATCATTTTATCTATATTTAATCATGTGTCTCTAAAAGACCTTTTTTCCTTTTAAGATAACCATAATATGATGATGAATACATTAATGCCAAATCTCTAGTCAGTGTTGAAATTTCCTTGGTTATCTCATACATGTTTGAAACTAGCTTAAAAAAAAAAAATCACTGAATAGGGGTGCCTGGGTGGCTGAGTCAGCTCAGCGTCTGACTCTCAATTTTGGCTCAGGTCATCATCTCACAGTTCGTAAGTTCGAGCCCCACATCAGGCTCTGTGCTGACAGTGTGACGCCTGCTTGGATGAAGCCTGCTTGGGATTCTGTCTCCCGCTCTGTCTCTCCCCCACTTGCTCTCTATCTCTCTCTCAAAATAAAAATAAACTTAAAAAAAATCACTGAATGGATATAAAGAAAAATACTGTATCATGGTCTTTAATAGAAAAAAAATTGTTTACAGGAATTTTTTTTTATAAAGCTAAGAGCATGAGGAGAAAAAGTCAATTTCCCTACATAAACAAACCACAAACAAATTAAAGAAACTCTAGATCTGGGATAAAATAAGAGAATAGGGATGGTTAGAAGTAGACATGATTTTCAAAATATTTAACTATCAGTACAGTGTGGGCACCAACCAATGAGAACAAACGCTAGCCATACACATATGGTATATAGTCTAGATATCAACCCTAGATAGAGCCCTGACTAAAGAACGAGAAGAGAAGCCTGAAGAACGTGTTTCCCATACTGAAATTCAACCCTACCTGCAGTGGAACAATAAGCTACAACCACATCAGTCACAACCTAAATTATCCCAAGGTCTTGATAAATACATCTTCTTGGCACAGCTATTAACTGCTGGATCACTATAGATGCAACTATTTATCCTTGAATCTATCATTTAAACTAGGCAAAGAAAGAATTCTCTTAAGCAAATAGCATGGTAAAGTGGAAAAAGGTCTTGATTCTAGCATAACCTAGACCATCGGCTGCCTGTCTCTAAAAGTTAAAACCATAATATCTGGCAATGATAACTAGGAATGTTAATACATTTCAATCTACTGCTTGTAGGTCACAGCTTTTCTGATAAGTTCTTTTAGCTTGCTAAAGAATGTAAAAGATAGTCCTGTGTGCTTATTTAGAATCCTTTTATAAACACGGGGTATCCCGTGACCATTTTAAAGTAAACCTAAAACAACATACTTGAAGGAAGGGAATGAGAGAGCTACTGAAGGGAAGTAAGAAAGAAAGCCTGGAATTCATCCTGGTTCAATACCATCAATTGAGCCTTATGCAAATCTTCTCTTCCTAGGCTCCAATTTCTCCACCTTCCATAAGGCACCTCCTGCCAACTTTCCAGTCTTACCTCCTACCTACCCCCTCTTTCCCTCTATAGATATTATCCACACCAACTCACTTGTAGTTCCTAAAATTTGGCATGCTTTATCATGTCTTCATTCTTTTGTAGATGCTGTTCTCTGCCTAGAATAACCTTCAAACCCTTCTTTGCCTGACTGGCCAATCTACATTTATTCAAGTGACTGCTATCAAAATCTAAGGTATTCCAACAATGTTGCCAATTCTGCAGCTCCAAGTTCTTCTGAAACTTCTCTGTGGGAGCTATTGTCAGAGCCATTTTACTGGTCATAAACAAATCTCCTTTGAATGTAACATGGTTTTCAGTTCCCTCACTACCCTAGCTCCTAGAACTAGAATCTAGGTGTGTGGTCTAACGGATGTCATTTAAAACGGGACTATCCATTTTCTCTTTTTTGACAATCTCTCTCCATTAACACAGGCTAAAATCACAACTTTTGCCATAAATCAAAGTTGCAGCCAACCAAAAGCCTTACATTTTAGTGTTGCTATTGTAAGGGTTAAATTGTAGTGTAGGGCTAACCTGTAGCCTTAATAAATAACAACTTTAACACTGTAGATTAAGAGATAACAGCCTTGCCCTATCAATCAAGGGAACACAAGTTCAAGGAAAATCATCTGGATTAGTATTTGATTGGATTGGGGCAAGGGCATGTCTGAACTGTTTCCACCCCCATCTGGGAACTATTTCTTTGTTCTGTTCCCAGGTGATGATAAGACGCTGTGGTCGGCTATAAAAACTCTGTACCCCGGCTGTTCGAGACCGCACTCTGGTCAAGAGTGTAGGTCCCAATCGGTTGGTGTTGCCTCTCATTGCAATAAATTTTGTTGTGACTGTCACTGGTGCCCGTATCATTCTGTTTCAGGAGTCGTGTGGATGTAACAGCTATTAAGTCACATTTTTTTTTTTTTTAGAAAATCTTCTTTTTATACTGCTACTTTTGTATCACCTGCTTCATCATACAGCTCAAATCTCTCTCCTACTCCATGTATATCCTAATCATTCCCATCAAAACATCCCTGAATCGAGGTCATGATCTCACAGTTTGTGGGATTGAGCCCCACATCAGGCTCTGTGCTGACAGCATGGAGCCTGCTTGGGATTCTTTCTCTCCCTCTCTCTCAAAATAAAAATCTCTCACAGCCCCTCCCCTGTGCGCATGCGCTCTCTCTCTCTCTCAAAATAAAAATAAACGTTAAAAAAATTTTTTTATAAATCCCTGAATCCAAAAATGGTGGTGAAATATTCCCCACTTCTACCAGTCTACTCCCTTAAAGAAAATGTGATTGATCTGACCTAACATGTTCCTAGGGGCCCCTGAAGGGTTTCCTGGGGCAGCTGGGTGGTTCAACCGGTTAATCGACCAACTCCTGATTTCGGCTCAGATCATGATTTCATGGTTCGTTGAGTTCCAGCCCCACTGTCAGTGCAGAGCCTGCTTGGGATTCATTCTCTCTCTCTCTCTCTCTCTCTCTCTCTCTCTCTCTCTCTCCCTCTCCCTCTCCCTCCCTCCCTCCCTCCCTCCATACCCACCCCCCCACCCCCTCCTGTGCTCTCTCTCCTGCTCCCTCTTAAAATAAGTAAAATAAACTTAAAAAAAAATAATCATCAGTTTCCTTTTCTAAATTCACATACTACATCCTTAATAAGCCATTCTAGATTTTGACTAGAAATGTCAAGCTCTTACCTTCTGAGTCTTGAAAATATGTCCTTTTGTGGTAATTCCATATTCCTTAGATGTTACTGACAGCAACTAAATGATCTCATCCCAAAACTCTTTCCGAACTCTGGGGTATAATTTGTTTGGGTCTAGAGACTTGAATTCATTCACAGGAATTAAATGCTCCAATATAAATGCTTAATGATCTCAGGTTTCAGTCTCTTCTCAGTAACTCAGTTCTATCCTTTCCAATCTATAGATAATTTACCATGACAATGCAGGGAGGAGCTTTTGGGACCATTTCATTTCAGTCCTGGGATTTTTGGTTTTTTCAAATGTGGTTATCTGGGATTTCACATTTAGAGTACTACCTAGCATAAAATACCCTTCTTGAAGAAATACTTAGCACAATGAACATTTCTTTTTGTTTGTTTCTTTTTAGGTTCTTCAAAACAAATCCATAAAACTGTGAGAGGAAGCAGAGATGCTAATTATAACAGTTCTTTTTACCACAGCAGCAAAAACTGAACTAGCCAATCTATTACAAAATAAGGCTAAAGAAGAATTCTAAAAATGAATACACCTCTGCTACCACAGAGACAAGAAAATGTGTAGCCAAAAATTTAAATTCTTCCTCAAGGTGGAAAATATCTCCATAACTCATCAATATTATCAACCTACAAATATTTACTGAATGTGCAAGACATTTAAAACAATTCACCCAAAACCTCCCATCTTATACCCTCCCACCAAATTCAAGCTATAAATATAAGCACAGAGTGATGTTTTCTCCATTCAGCCACCATGGGATAGAGAATTGTCTACCCCACACTCAGCCGTTCTACTACGTTACTACATTATTCCATGCTCGAACAATTTATTAATCTTGACTGAGTTCCTACTATGTACACAGCTCTAAGCTAAATGCTATAGAAACATAAAAATTTATCATTAAAAACCAACACCTCCTGGAATTCATGAAGATATGTGAACAAATCTGTATCTCCTTCTCTGGGTAGACAGGACTTACAAATCTACAGAAGCCTTTCTTCCAGATGAAGCTAGGAAGGTACTACAGTATATCCTGTGATATAAACACTATGATTGGTAAAGGAAACAAGACTTTAAACACAGGCAAATCTAGATTCAAATACTAGTTGCATACCCTGATGAATTTTAAGTAACCTGCCCAAGCTCTTTCTTCAATAAATCTGTTTCCTCATCTTTAGCACAGGGATAATAATACCTTGATAGGCCCATTAAGGGACTAAGTGAGTTAACATATGTAAAGGGATATACTTGTAAAGAGCACAAGAGCTACCCAACAAATATTAGCTCCTTTCCTCCCAAAAGGACAGCCATACATGCAAGAGTCGCCTCTAAATCTTTAACCATGAAAATGACACAGAAATGCCTTAGAAATTCCCAAATTCTTCCCAAGAAGGAAGCCTCTTCTGCATAAAAGTGACAACATATATCGTGTATCTGCCCAAAGCAGAGTTCAGAGCAGCAAACATGGCTGTACCAAGAACACTAACATATCCCTAAATCCAAATTCCAACCCACAGTTTATAATAAAGGACCACCTCCTCACTTCCTCTAGAGTGTACAAGGAGATTTAAGAATCTCCTGTCAGGTTACCCTCAATAACAAAAGTGAGTTCTCTTTACCCTTCAGACCTCTACCTCTTATAGTAATATTCGTTTTTCTTTTTTTTTCTTTTTTTTTTTTTTTTTTCAGTTTCCTAAGCACTAAAATTTTACCAGCTGGTACTAAATCAAAGCACAAAGACACGCATTTGTTTTACTAAACTGCTATTAAAAGCACTGTATTGGTCATATCAAAGCCTTGTTGTACCACAGGCCCAGCTGTGAGAGCAATGGAAATGTTTCTCTTCCATTGTGCAGAATATTGAAAAGTGGTGCATATGCGCATGCGCGCATGAGCAGGGTAAGAGCGTTTTTCAGGCAGTACAGAGTAGTGTCACAGCATAGTGATTAAGAGGGTTAGCTCTGAGACTGCAAATCTAAATGTGAAAGACAGAACAATAAAGCTTTTAGTAGGAAACACAGAACATCTTTGTGACTTTGCAACAGCAAAAATATCTTAAACAGAATATAAAATGCAATAAACATAAAGAGAGAAAACTGATAAATCGGATTATATTATAACTAAAAACTTTTGTTCCTCAAAAGCCACCATTAAGAGAATGAAAATGAAACACAGAGATTAGAAGGAGATATTTTCAGAGGCGCCTGGGTGGCTCAGTTGGTTGAGTGTCAGACTCCTGATTTTGGTTCAGGTCATATCTCAGGGTCATGGAATCAAGCAAAGCGTGGAGCCTGCTGGAGAAGCTCTCCCCCACCCCAACCCCTACCTCTTCCCCTGCTCTAGCTCTCTCTCTCTCTAAAAAAGTAAAAATATTTTTAAAAGGAAATATTTTCAGTACATGTAACTAACAAAAGACTCTTATCTAAAACATATAGGGGACCCTGGGTGGCTCTCTCAGTTGAGCATCTGACTTCGGCCAGAGTCATGTTCTTGCAGTTTGTGAGTTCAAGCCTGACATCAGCTCTCTGCTGTCACTGCACAGCCTGCTTCAGATCCTCTGTCTCCTTCTCTGTCTCTCCCCTACTTGTGCATGCACTCTCAAAAATAAATATTTAAAAAAATAATAAAACATATAAAGAATTGATCCATTAGATCAATAAGGAAAAAAAAAAGACCGCCTGAAAGAAAAATGGCCAAAGATGGATACTTCTAAAAAGAGGGAATACAAATAAATGTCTGATAGGGCACCTGCCTGGTTCAGTCAGTAGAACACAAGACTCTTGATCTCAGGATTGTGAGTTCAAGCCCCACAATGGGCATGAAGCCTACTTTAAAAAAACAAAAAACAAATGTCTGATAAACTTTTGAGAGGTGCTCAGCTTTTTTTTTTTTTAATTTTTTTTTCAACGTTTTTATTTATTTATGGGACAGAGACAGAGCATGAACGGGGGAGGGGCAGAGAGAGAGGGAGACACAGAATCGGAAACAGGCTCCAGGCTCCGAGCCATCAGCCCAGAGCCTGATGCGGGGCTCAAACTCACGGACCGTGAGATCGTGACCTGGCTGAAGTCGGACGCTTAACCGACTGTGCCACCCAGGCGCCCCGAGAGGTGCTCAGCTTTAATAGTCATCCAGGAAATGCAAATTTAAGTAATGTGATACCACTACACAACCACCAGAATGGCTAAAATAAAAAGGAAGGAAAATACCAAGTATTGATGAGAACAGGGAGCAACTTACTGCACTGCAGGAGAGATTGTAAAGTGGTACAACCACTGTGGAAAACAATATGGCAGTACATGTACTTACTAAAGCTGAACATATACCTATGACCCAACAATTTCACTCCTAGGTAAACATGCAAAAGAACAAAGGGAATGTTCACAAAAAAGCCACATACAGCAATGTTCATAATATAACACTATTGTAATACTCAAAATCTAGAAACTACCCACAGTGTCATCAACAGTAGAACTGAGAGATAAAGTGTGATACAGGTACATAATGGAAAACTATACAGCAGTAAGAATCTAAAACTACTTATAACAATATGAATGAATCTCTCAAACATAATGTGCAAAAGAATCCAAACACAAAATAGCACAGCTTTTGATTACATTTATATAAATTACAGACAGGCAAAACTAATCAATCCTGTTAGAAGTCAGGTTACCCTTGGTAGGTGAAAGAGCAAATACTGACTGACAAGGGCACAAGAAGGATTTTGGGGTACTGGAAACACAGGTATGATCTGTTTGTGAAAATACACCACAGTGTGCACTTTGATATGTGCACTTTACCGCATTATATATTGATTTCAATAAAGTATTTTACTCTTAAAAAAACTAAACTCCACATTCTGACAGATTTGAGTTTGAATCCCAGTCTTTCCATCTGTTAGCTGAATAGTCTTACGTAAGTTATTTAACCATATTGTGCATCAGTGTCCTCACATATAAAATGGGAATAACAGGGGCGCCTGGGTGGCTCAGTCGGTTAAGCGTCCAACTTCGGCTCAGGTCATGATCTCACAGTAGGTTCGAGCCCTGCATTGGGCTCTGCACTGACAGCTCAGAGCCTGGAGCCTACTTCCGATTCTGTGTCTCCCTCTCTCTCTGCCCCTCCCCCACTCGCACTCTGCCTCTGTCTCTTGAAAATAAATAAATGTTTAAAAAAAATTTTTAATGGGAATAACAGAACTTACCACATGTGGTTGCTAATAGGCCCAAATGAGATAATGTATGTAGTACTATTACCCTATCTCCACTTTGCATCCATGTCAAAATTATACAGAAAGTTAAGTGATGCAAGGGTGCCTGGGTGACTCAGTTAGTGTCCAACTCTTTCTCGATTTCAGCTCAGGTCATGATCTCACAAGTTCATGGGATCTCACAGTTTATGGGATTGAGCGTACTGGGCTCGGTGCTGACAGCACAGAACCTGCTTGGGATTCTCTCTCACCCTCTCTCTCTGCCCCTCTCTCATTCCGCTCTCTCCCTCTCTCTCAAAATAAATACATAAACTTTTTTTTAAAAAAAGAGCAATAAGATACTCAAGATTTGTATAAAGTAATACAGTGTAAAATTATTTATAAAAAGTATAAATCACCCAAGTGCCAAATAATCATTAAAAATTCTACAGTTTATAGAGTGTATTACGCTAAGCAAAATAAGTCAGTCAGAGAAAGACAAATACATGATTTCACTCATATGTGGAATTTAAGAAACAAAACTGATGAACTGAGGGGGAAAGGTAAGAAAAATAAGATAAAAACAGGGAGACAAGCCTCAAGAGACTCTTAAATACAGAGAACAAACTGAGTGTTGCTGGTCGGGTGTTGGGTGGGGGTAAGGGCTAAATGGGAGATGGCACTAAGGAGGGCACTTGTTGGAATGAGCACTGGGTGTTATGTGTAAATGACGAATTACTAAATTATATTCCCGAAATCATTATTATACTATTTTAACTAACTTGGATTTAAATTAAAAACAAATTCTACAGTTCACCCGTGCTTTGGAATTAAATAACATTTAAAATCGTATATACGAAGAATATTTAATGGCATGAGAATATTTTTAATTAAGACATTTTTAATCACCATGGGAAAATTATGGACATATAATTCAAAAGGCAGTATATACACAATTGCACTTCTCTTATGACCCCAATTTATAAATACATACTAGTGTATATATATATTTTTCACTGCAAGCATTTTTCAAGTTTTGATTTATTTCCTGACAAAATATTCCTAATACACAGTTTCCACAAATGAATGAAAAAAAGATAATCAACACAATGGAAACATGAACAAAAGACCTGAACAGGTAATTCCTAGAATATACAAAGGTACATGAAATATATGAAAAGATGCTCAGCCTCACAAATAATTACATTCAGATTAAAACAAGATATTTTCCTCCTAGCAGAATGGAAACATTTTAGAAAAACCAGAACATTTTATTACAGATGTAGAGAAACTGGAATCTTAAAAAGTGGTGGTAAGAAATCACGAGTGGGGAAAGGGCAGAGAGAGAAGAGACAGAGAATCCCAAGCAGGCTCCACTCACTGTAAGCACAGAGCCCGATGTGGGGCTGGATCTAACTGTGAGATCATGATCTGAGCCAAAACCAAGTGTCAGATCCTTAACTGACTCCAGGTGAGCCCTGCTTCTCTCTCTCTCTCCCTCCCTCTCTCCCTCTCTCTCTCTCTGCCCCTCGTAGAGTTCTCTTTCTCTCTGCCCCTTGCTCACTTGCGCCCTCTCTCTCAAAAATAATTAATTAATTAAATTTGAAATATTCCATAGATTTATATATTGATGTAGGAAATTCCCCAACGCAGGGCTTGAACTCACAACCCAGAGATGAAGGTCTGAGCTGAGATCAAGAGTCAGAGGCTTAACCAACTGAACCACCCAGATATTCCTGACGTGGGATATTCTTTTAAGATGTTATTTATAAATACATTACATGTTATAATTTGAAATAAATACCCTTTTACTTCAGTTTGTCTGAATGAGTTTCTGCTCCTTAGAATTAACTCTTCACTGGGATCAATAAAATTTCAAGAGAATACTTCATATTGAGAAATAACTTATGACAACATTAATTGAAAAAAATCAAAACACAAAATTTTACATTTCACTTTATCACAATATGTAAAAGTATATACACATACACCCACACATAGTAAAAACTAGAAAGAATTGATCTGGGTGATGGTTATACACATGCATACACATATAAAAATATATCAAGCTATATACTTAGGATCTGTGTTTAAGTTATACTGCAATAAAAATGTTTAAAACTAGAAGGAACTACATAAAGACATCAAAATACTAACAGCTTAAATCTGGATAGAAGAATTATGAGTCACTTATTTCTATACCTTTCTAAAATTTTTAAATTCCCTATAAGAAATACGTATTTTATAACTGTTTTATTTTTAGATAGACAAAAATACCATGATCTTCAAACATGTTTTTTCTAACCCTCAGATTCTATAATTTATGTACAGGTCCACAAGTGTTTTTGCACAAATGAATAAATCAGAGACCATGTTTTTTTTTCAGGGTCACACCAGAGCTAAGCCTTCCGTAGTAAATTTTGCAAGATATAAACGACAAAGCTAGAGAACAGAACTTGTTCACTCTCCAGAGCCCCAAGGACACACCACAATCTGCTTCTCTCTTAAGGAACTGACCTTTTCTGCAGTTAAGTGGTTTACATTCCTGACTCCTCAGAAGACTATTAGCTCAAAGACAGCAATTGTATCTCACAGCTATGCAAACAAGTGTCCCATCACTAAGTTGGTCTTTCAGTAAGAGAAAGGTTTGTGGTAGCGGACTTTGGAGACAGGGAAAACAGGCTTCCAATTCTTGCTATATAATGCTTGCACATGATTTAAATTCTCTGCACTTTACGTCCCAAATCTATAAAATGGGGATAATGCCCTCTCACACCTGGCATTGAAGTGTACTCAATAAACAATAGATACTTATTAATTTAATTATCATCTATTATAACAAGGATGAAATGCTACTCTAACCTCACTTTCTTCCTGTGTTCCCTATGACCTACAGTGTCCTTGTCAGTGGGATGGCAGGCTAAGACTAGCACAAACGTAGATAGAACAAAGCTAACTGGTCCTTATGGAAACTGACTCAATGACCTTGGCCTCATTAAATGCACCACATTCATAACCAACTGAGCTAAGCAGCCCACAGAACTGGATCAGCAGACCAACAATCTTTCACAAAACACTAAATACCTTCCTAAAAGATAAAACCGTAAGTGCTTAAATACTACTTTCCACACAATAGAAATGCTGGGGAAAGAATGTGTTTCATATAGATGTTGTGAAAAAATTGGGCTAGGAGGGGCGCCTAGGTGGCTGTTATTTAAGTGTCTGATTTCGGCTCAGGTCACGATCTTATGATTCTTGGGTTCGAGCCCCACACGGGGCTCTGTACTGACAGTTTGGAGCCTGCTTGGGGTTCTCTCTCTCTCTCTCCCTCTCTCTCTCTCTCTCTCTCTGCCCCTCTCCCACTCATGCTTTTTTCTCTCTCTCAAAATAAATAAGTAAACTTTAAAAAAAATGGCCTAGGAGAAGAATATTAAACAACTCTAGCAATGAAAGGGATTAAATACTATTTGGACATATAGAACTTCAGAGTTAGCAAATTTAATGGATGTCAGTTTAGCAGTTGATATTTCTAGATATTTGTTTTGGTTTTCCCCAACAAGAGATTGTGATCCTAAGTCAAAAGAACTGGTTAGACAAATTAAAACCAGATTCATTTAAAAAAAAAAAAAAAATCAGGTTCATCTTAACTATTATAAAATTTAGCTTAAGAAATTTTTTTTAATGTTTATTTATTTTTTGAGAGAGAGACAGTGCGAGCAGAGGAAGGGCAGAGAGAAGAAGACACAGAATCAAAAGCAAGTTCCAGGCTCTAAGCTGTCAACGCAGACTCTGACATGGGGCTCGAACCACAAACCATGAGATCATGACCTAAGCTGAAGTCAGACACTTAACCAACTGAGCCACCCAAGTGCCCCTAAAATTCAGCTTTATAAATTAAAATTTATAAAACAATTGGAATGCAGTACAAAATGTCTCTTCCATCACCATCTTACTGCTACACCTGACTTTGGCCCTGGACTTTTTGAGTATGGGAAAACAATCAATACTATTCCTCTCTTCTACTGACCTCCACATTTCTTCACTTACTCAGCACTTAGAAAAGTTGTGGAAGCTTGGCTTGAATGCTAAAAGTTAAGTCCTATGCTTTATATCAGGAAAAAAGTGGAGAGGCGGCACCTGGTGGTTCAGTCAGTTAAGCATCTGACTTCTACTCAGGTCACAATCTCACGGTTTGTGGGTTCGAGCCCAGCATCAGGCTCTGTGCTGACAGTTCAGAGCCTGAAGCCTGCTTCAGATTCTGTGTCTCCCTCTCTCTCTGCCCCTTCCCTGCTCATGATCACTCTCTCGCTCTCAAAAATCAATAAACATTAAAAAAAAAAACTGAATAGGCAGCCTCTATCAGTTCATAATTAATAGAGCAAATCTTTTATCAAGCAACTATTATGTATAAGCACTGTCTTCTAAGAAATTTGTCTAGCTGACTCTCAGACAAAAGGAATTTGTAACATAGCTCTGTAATATTTTGTTTTGTTTGTTTATTTGTTTTGTTTATTTTTTTTAATTTCTATTTATTTATTTTGAGAGACAGAGAGAACACAAGCAGGGGAAGGACAGAGAGAGAGGAAGAATCCCAAGCAGGATCCACACCATCAGTGCAGAGTCTGACATGGGGCTTGAACTCACAAACTATAAGATTATGACCTGAGCCAAAAGCAAAAGTCTGACGCTTAACCAATTGAGCCACCCCAGTGCCCCAATATAACATTGCTCTGTAATGTTTTAATTTTTATAATGACCTATAGTTTTTAGAATCAGCAAAAAAAATAAGAAGAAATTTTATTTTTATTTTTTTTTTCAACGTTTATTTATTTTTGGGACAGAGAGAGACAGAGCATGAATGGGGGAGGGGCAGAGAGAGAGAGGGAGGCACAGAATCGGAAACAGGCTCCAGGCTCTGAGCCATCAGCCCAGAGCCTGACGCAGGGCTAGAACTGACGGACCGTGAGATCGTGACCTGGCTGAAGTCGGACGCTTAACCGACTGCGCCACCCAGGCACCCCATAAAATAAGAAGAAATTTTTTAATGGTCATTGCCAAATAAAGACTTTGGGAAAAACAAGAAGAGACACCTAACTCACCTAAAATAAAATCTCTAGTTTCCTTCAACAATCTAACAATAATATCTATCTTCACAACTAGGCTAAAACAGGGTTGGGGGGCCATTATTTTAAAAGTACAAAAGCAAAAAGAGGAAAAGGGCATCAGAGACATCACAATGGGGAAAAGAACCAAATCCTTTGACATTCCTGGAAAGTAATTCTAAAGTATGATAATAAAAATGCATGTAATTTGTTATAAATTGGTTTTATTCACTTATGTTATAAATCATGGCTTATGATTATTATTTCTAAATCATCTCCTCATCTCTTCCTGCCTTTAAGAATTCTGAAACTTTCTTTGTTGTATCCCATCATACTCTTTCATTATACAGAATATGATAAACCGGGGCATGTGGGTGGCTCAGTTGGTTAAGTGTCCAACTCTTGGTTTTAGCTCAAGTCATGATCTCATGGTTCATGGGTTTGAGCCCCACATCGGGCTATGCCCTGGCAGCACAGAGCCTGCTTAGGATTCTCTCTCTCCCTCTCTCTCTGCCCCTCCTCCACCCATGCTGTGTCTGTTTCTCTCAAAATAAATAAACTTAAAAAAGAGCAGGGTGGGGGGCACTTGGGTGGCTCAGTCAGTTAAACATCAGACTTTGGCTTAGGTCATGATGTCACAGTTCATGGGTTCGAGCCCGGCATCAGGCTCTGTGCTGACAGCTCAGAGCCTGGAGCCTGCTTCAGATTCTGTGTCTCCCTCTCTCTGCCTTTCCCGTGCTCTCTCTCTCTCTCAAAAACAAAATAAACAATATAAATAAATAAAT
The DNA here is from genome assembly GCF_028749965.1 of Puma concolor. Taxonomy (NCBI): domain Eukaryota; kingdom Metazoa; phylum Chordata; class Mammalia; order Carnivora; family Felidae; genus Puma; species Puma concolor. The sequence goes on along the minus strand of NC_141676.1, from coordinate 49,954,809 downwards.
AATGAATGAATGTGGTAAACCAAAAGTCACAGCCAGCACACAAACTACAACCACAAAATATACAAACTGCAGCCTATACTGAGGGATTTCTGTGGCTAACAGATGCAAACCTTTTTTTTTTTTTCAAAGAAAAGAAACCTCAGACAAAGAAGCATTAAACATCCTGAAATAGCCACACAAAAAAAGGGAGCTTCTTAGAAACAAAGCCTTGGTAACTACTTGATCTATGAAAAACATTTTCGGAACTGATTAAGAGTGGGGTAGACTTGAAAAAATATATATATAACAACCAGCCTTAACTACAATTCAGAAAATGAGTGACCTGATTCTTCTTCTGACAGAGCTCCTCTACTGCAATGTGGGCTGGGGACTGAATTAAAGAGGTCACATCATATAAAACTCTTGCTATTCAATGATTAAGCCATTGCTTCAGTTTTCCCAAATCTATGACTCAAAACAATAATCTCATCAATGGTGTGACAGGAGACAGAAGACCTGGATTCTAATAGTTCTTTCCAACTTGTTGGGTAACAATGGACCAAAATTTTTTTTTCAAGTGGCGCTGAAAAAATTAAAAAACTATTTAAAAGTACACTGCAAAACTATGAAGTCACTTGCAAATATTAATCATTACCATCTGCCACAAGTGGTGGCTAGACTATCTCTGATTTCTAGCTCTGACTTTTTAAATTCTATGACCAATATTAATGAATGCATGCTCATTTTTTAGTGTGTTGTGCCAACTAGAAATAGTTTAGAAGTCAAGGAATCCCACACTCACAGAGGAATGAAGCTTAACAAGAGGAACCTCCAAAGACCTTCTCCCTATTGAGGCCTCTCAGCACTCCATGAAACTCTATTTTAGACTAACTCAGCTAGCGGTCCCTGGTGGCTCAGTTGGTTAAGCATCCAACTCTTGGTTTTGGCTCAGGTCAAAATGTCAGTTCATGAACTCAAGCCCTATATCAGGCTCTGCACTGGCGGTGTGGAACCTGCTTGGGATTCTCTCCTTCTCCTTCTCCCTCTCCCCCTCCCCTGCTTGCTCTCTCTCAAAATAAATAAATAAACTTAAAAAAAAAAATAGACTAACCCAGTTAGTTCAGCCCATACAGTAGATAACAGATGGCCTAGCAAAAGTCTGACCCGACTTACCCATCACACTAATGAACAAAAAAATATTACTAACCTGGCTCTCTTTAATAGGAAACTATGACAGATTCCATGGATCACCATCAAGCAAATATCCTAAGTATAATATCTGAGAAACCTGATAATCTAAACTATACCTATACCTGTTTCCATCTTACTTCATGGAGTCATATCTGAACCTCTGGGAGCATACTGAAAATGGCTTGAGAGCTGGCATATGCTCTCATTTTCTACCATAAGACTCTGTCACTCCTAAATTTACAGTTCAGGACTCCATATACTCCAAACTAAAATCAGTCATCACAGAACATCTGGAACACAGACATATGTTCAATATCTGTCTCACTTAATAACTTTGGAGAACTAGGGGCACCTGGGTGTCTCAGTCAGTTGAGCATCCAACTTCAGCTGAGGTCATGATCTCACAGTTCGTGGGTTTGAGCCCAAGTCAGTCTCTGTGCTGACAACTTGGAGCCTGGAGCCTGCTGCACATTCTGTGTCTCCCTCTCTCTCTGTCCCTTCCCCACTCATGCTGTCTCTCTCTCAAAAATAAACATTAAAAAAATTTTTTTAGTTAACTTTTGAGAACTACATCTTAAAATCTAACAATAAAAGCCTATGTGTAAGCACTAAATTCCCTAAGAAGTTACCAGCTTCTAAAAAGTAAGTCTTTCTCTCTTTTGCTGGATCCTATGCCATATCCAGCAGGTTCCCTCATGTGTACCTAGGTTTCTGAGAGACTTCTAAGACCTCTTGACAGTAATTCATATCCAGGGATAGCAACAAGGAATTAAGGAGCCAAGTCCAAGAATTCCTGTCTGCCAGAGTCAGCCAGAAAACAAGCTTACAAAAGACATAAAACTGGAAATGGGTGTTGCCAAAGGACGCCTTAGGCAAAGAAAACTATTTCTAATCTAGGAAGGAAGAAAGGACCAAGCAGAGTCTAAGAGAATCTGGTTTAAGCACCAAACACTGTGACTCAGGATTTCCTTCTAAGAACAGAAGAGCAAGGCTCCAGTGTCATTCAAGCAAAATCCACTTACTTTCAGTGTGATCCTCCATACCTAAGGGAGTGCAAAGTGAGGTTCTGTTTAAAAATATACAGTCTTGGGGCACCTGGGTGGCTCAGTCGGTTGAGCCTCCGACTTTGGCTCAGGTCATGATCTCGCGGTTTGTTGAGTTCGAGCCCCGCATCGGGCTCTGTGCTGACAGCTCAGAGCCTGGAGCCTGTTTCAGATTCTGTGTCTCCCTCTCTCTCTGACCCTCCCCTGCTCATGCTCTGTCTCTCTCTCTCTCTGTCAAAGATAAATAAACATTAAAAAAAATTAAAAGAAAAATATACAGTCTCTACAACTAAATTTAGCATGTAATTTTAAACTGCCTTGGACTGCTCTGCTTTCTGTGTGTTGGTCTCCTCTCTTGACCTCTCCTTTACTCTACTTTAGAAAAGGAAATACATGACTAACTTAGGAAATCTCTTGTTATAGCAACCTTGACCTCTGTAAGTTATCAAAGATGCCTAAGGTAAGCTATCAGGATTTGAGTTTTGCTTCAGTTAGGAGTCTGGGATTCAGAGCAGAGAATCCTTTATACAATGACCATAAGAGAATCTGCACAGAATTGACAGACTGGTAGAGGAAAATAAAAATAAAATAAAAATTAGTTTGAGGCACCTGGGTGGCTCAATCGGTTAGGCTTCTGACTTAGGCTCAGGTCATGATCTCATGGTTCGTGAGTCCCACAATGGGCTCTGTGCTGACAGCTCAGAGCCTAGAACCTGCTTTGGATTCTATGTCTCCCTCTCTTTCTGCCTCTCCCCTGCTCACGCTCTGTCTCTCTTTCCTTCAAAAATAAATAAACCTTAAAAAAAAAAACCTCGGGGGTGCCTGGGTGGCTCAGTCGGTTGAGCATCTGACTTCGGCTCAGGTCATGATCTCACAGCTCGTGAGTTCAAGCCCCGTGTCGGGCTCTGTGCTGACAGTTCAGAGCCTGGAGCCTGCTTCAGATTCTGTGTCTCCCTCTCTGTCTGCTCCCGACCCACTCATATTCTGTCTCTGTCTCTCTCAAAAATAAATAAACATTAAAAATAAATAAATAAATAAATAAATACATACCTCTGGGTGGTTTTTAAATAAATAAATAGATAGATAGATAGATAGATAGATAGATAGATAGATAGATAGATAAAATTAAAAAAATAAAAAATAAATAACTCGTATTGGCTCTCTGTTTGAACCTGGCTCATCAAACTTTTTACAGCCACTTCATCTCTGGAAAGAAATAGCCCTTTTTTTTTTTTTTTAAATATAAGATATCCTTCTTAACCAGCATGCATATGTAAATCAAAACTACAATGAGGTATCTTCACACCCACCAGGATGCCCATAATCAAAAGTAAAGATAATAAGTGTTGGTGAAGACATGGAGAAAGTAGAATCTTCATACACTGCTAGTGGGAATGTAAACTGGTATAGTTGGTCTGGAAAACAGTCTGGCAATTTCTCAAAAGGTTAAACAGATGCCGTATGACCCAACAATTCCACTCCCAGGTATATACCCAAGAGAAATGCAAATATATGTCCACACAAAAACATGTACACAAAAAATGTGGGGCACTTGGCTGGCTTAGTTGGTAGAGCATATAACTCTTGATCTCAGAGTTGTGAGTTCAAGCCCCACACTGGGTGTGGGCCCTACTGAAATTAATTAATTAAAAAAAAATTTATACAAATGTTCACAGCAGCATTATTCATAGTGATCAAAAACTATAAACAACTCAAATGTCCATCAACTGATGGATAAATAGAACATGGTATATTCATACAGCAGGATATTATTCAGCCATAAAAAGAAATAACATACCAATACATGCTACAACATGGATTAACCTTAAAAATGTACTAAATGAAAAAAGCCAGTCACAGAAGACCATATATGACTTCATTTATATGAAATGTCCAGAATAGGCAAATCTATAGATACCAAAAGTAGATTAGTGGTTAGCTAGGGCTGAGAGAGAGTTGGAAGGAAATGGGGAGTGACTGTTAATGGGTGTGGGTCTTGGGGGGGGGGGGGGAGCACCAGTGATAAATAACTGACTACACTCATGATTGAGCAACTCTATGAATATACTAAAAAATTACTCAATTATATATATATATTTTTTTAAGTTTAAGTAATCTCTACATCCAACATGAAGCTCAAACTCCCGACCCAGAGATGAAGAGCTGCATGCACTTCCAACTGAGCCAGCCAGGGATCCCTGAGTTGTACACTTTAAATAAGTGAATTATATGGTAGATGAATTATATCTCAATGAAGTTGTTTATATATATGTTAAGGAGAGAGAACATACGCATACAAGTGATAAAACAAAACAAATGGAGCAAAATGTTAATCAGTGAATCTGGAAAAAGGATATGTTGAAGATCTTTCTACTATTCATGTGAATGTTCAGTGTGAAATTATATGAAAAGAAAAAGCCAAAAAAAATAAGATATCTCTCATGAGAATCACACACAGTATTCTTTCTTAACATAAAACAGAAACCAGGGCACCCGGGTGGCTCAGTCGGTTGAGCGTCTGACTTCAGCTCAGGTCATGATCTCGTGGTCTGTGAGTTCGAGCCCCACATCGGGCTCTGTGCTGACAGCTCAGAGCCTGGAGCCTGCTTCGGATTCTGTGTCTCCCTCTCTCTCTGCCCCTACCCCACTCATGCTCTGTCTCTCTCTCTCTCTCTGTCAAAAATAAATAAACATTAAAAAAAAAAAAAAGAAACAGAAACCTGTACTAGAAAAACTGACATAATGTCTGCTCCTGCCCCTGCCAAACAAATATTTTACTTGTCTTTTTATTTGTCCCCTCTACTCAATGGACTGCTTCAAAGCATCACTCAAGTAGCAGAAAAGAAGAATGAAATATGGCAAGGGAGAAAAATATTCTCTTTCTCAGGTCCTCAGTTTCTTCATCTGTAAAATCATAAGGTTATATAATCTCTTGAAGAGTGCTTCCATGTTTGACATGCCATGATTCTTAATGTTCTAAATTCATTGCTCAATATGGTTAAGGAGGAGTATGATCTCACCAGGCCTCTGACCTTCCTAGTCAGTAAACATTTTTTCCTCTCTTCAAACGGTGACATTAAGAGATGATTTCAGTGTATTCTCAGTGTTCTAAATAGGCTCATACAGGATACTGGCCAGTCTCATTTCTATATTCCCAAGCCCTTCTCCTCAATTCTTGGCAGGATACTGGCCAGTCTCATTTCTATATTCCCAAGCCCTTCTCCTCAATTCTTGGCAAAGTCCTTTGCTCAGAGCCTGGGACAACTGGAGTAGTGGATGCAAGAACCAAGAAAACTCACATCTCAACGCTGGGCACAGGTAGTTCAGAGGAACTTTAAAAAGGTAAAAAACAGGTCGCAAGTATTCTGGAATCTTAATTCTCACTCAGAAACAGGGAAAGTAAACTCAGGAATCCTATCTCATGGTAAGCCTTCTGCAGTCAGTGGTGGTGACCATAAGAAGAAAAGGGAGAAACAAAGATGCCCAGGACACCCATCCATCAAAGGATAAGAGTGGGAATGGACTGACTCTACTGCCATCTGCCTCCCCACTCAGGCTGAGCCAACAGTAATGAAAACGTAGATTGAAAGCAATTCTTACAGATTTGCTTATCTATCCGACAAGCTCAAAAAGCCAACAAGCAGATACTATTTCCTAAAGTTGGCTAGACTTAGGATTCATTCATTGATTACCTTCCTCTCTTCACAACCCAAAATACTTCCTCAACTAACCAGAAAGAAAACAATTTTCTTACCTTCCTCAGTTCCCTGCACAACAAGTAACTAAATGACTTGCCTAAATACTTAAATCTGCAAAAAAGGGGAAGAGGTGACAGAGAGAGACTCCTATAAAATCCAATGATTTGAGTTTATATTCAACGCAGCAAGCTCTATGGTTATTGTTGCAACCAGAGATTGAATCTAAGCTCTCTGCTTATTGTCGCAACCAGAGAATGAATCTTAATCCTTCTCCACAAAACTAAGGAACACTGAATGTCTTTGATTTGCTTGTTCAGGATTCACTTTTTTAAAAGCATAGAAGCTATGTGAGGTATAGAACTTAATTTGCCTGGAGAGAACATAGACTCCTCATACCTCCCTAAAGAACCTGGGTACAGTTCACAATTTACTATAGTTTCACTTACTATGACATCATCAGTTTAGGAGCTATAAGGCTCGCTAAGGAGAGAAAATACACCCTGGAGAGTCTCAATACTGACCTGCATAGAGCTATTTGTACTCTGTTTTATTTTATTCAGATTCCCTCTGGGTCGTCCAGATTCCCCTACCAACTCACCAGAAATGAAATGAAGGAAAAAAGAAATCCTTCAATCAGTGCCTATTCGAACAAAGGCCACCTACTGAATAAATGGTCTTGGCATTCCACCACTGCAACCACATTTAAAAAGACAAAAAAATACCCTTCCTTCACACATTTTATACAATTGATCGCCTTTTCTTTATTCTCCCAAGCTTTCACAGGGATATAATTTTAGCTTGCTGAAAAAACAGATAATTGACAGATATTCGCTAAAAGAAAAGTAACGTTTTTGAGGGTCTACTTGATGAGATGCTTTTTATTTACTTTACCTGTTTTATACATGAAGATGCCAGCAGTTACCTAAATTGCCGCTAGTCACCAAGATAGCCAATGTATTGCAGAGGGGGAATGATTAACCGCAAAATCCATGCTCTAACAAATCACTTCCCGGCTTCATTCTTATGCTTTATCATTTGCAAACCATTCTCTTTATTTTCTAAAATCAAGTTTCTATATAATTTAATAGCCACTCAAAAGCACAGTATAAAATAACACTTGTTTATTCCACCACTTTAAAGTTTCTTTCACTGGGGACAACTTTGTTATTTTTATTCTTTCTCAACATGTTTGCGTTTTCTAAAGACCCAGCCAGGCAGAGATGCAGCTTAGTGTAAGGAGCAATGAACCAAAAGTCAGCCAATTAAGTAACAGGATGTAGGCTCTACTGTCCTTCCTGGGGCTCATTTTCCTCTCTGAGGTCCCTCCCAACTCCAACATCATGAACTGAATTCCAACAACTACATCATAAAGTCAAAAATTTAATAAATATGAAACAGAGATGAAAAATTAGCATCTTTATTATAAGAATTTAAAGACCTAAAAGAGTGAACTTGAAACACTAAAGCAACCCCAACAAAAGGCCTAGTATTAACGGCATTACTGCTTCATGATATTCTTTTCCATCTGCTATAAATTTGAGAAAATATTTGTTTTGACCTTGATAAAAGTCATCAATTTATCATGTTTTTTAAAAGATGATCTATTTTTGTCACTTGAAGTATGCACCTAATATTTTTTTTTTTTTTTCATAAGAAACATGGAAATTTTTCTGGTGACAAAAATAAACAAACGGGTGCCTGGGTGGCTAAGTCAGTTGAGCCTCCAACGTTGGCTCAGGTCATGATCTCACTGTTGGTGAGTTCGAGCCCCTCATCAGGCTCTGTGCTTACAGCTCAGAACCTGGAGCCTGCTTCAGATTCTGTGTCTTCCTCTCTCTCTGCCCCTCCCCCGCTCGCGTTCTGTCTCTCTCAAAAATAAATAACATAAAAAACATTTTTTTAATTAAAAAAAATTAAAAAATAAACCAACAACCTTGTCCCATTATCTCTGAAACAAAGTAAAATTAGTCAACAGCATAATCACTTTCAGGAAACTTAAGTGAATACATCATGACAGAGCACTGGAAAGGGATATCCCCTCTCAAGTCAGGATGACAACAAACCTCCACTCACATGACACCTACAAACTGGACACTCCAGACAAAAACTTTTTCAAAACTGTTGCAATTCAAAGGCTCCAATGACAGTGCAGTGGAATTCATGGGGATTTTACAATTATGACATTCTTCTGCAATTCTTTCCAAATCTGATCTGGGCCCCATCTTCGCTCCCCTACCACTTCCTCTTTGAAAGATGACTTGAGAAGCCTAACGACCCAACCCAGACTCTCCCACTAGGTTGCTGCGCTTTTATTCACAAATGACACTGATCTCATAAAAGGCCACCAATTACTTTTCATAAAAAGAGGCACAGCCTCGGGGTACAGGACCTTCTAGAACTAAGAGAGTTCTTACCCTTCTTCGTATGGCTCAACTTCACTTCATGGCTCAACTTTACTTCATGTCCTATCAAACAGGGGGCCCATCCCAGGGCTGGTTTTGAGGAACTGGCTTCTTGGAAGGGGCCAGAAAAACTCACCAAGTTTCTGTTTTGCTCTCCTTGGTTTTTTTTTAAAGTCTGGGTAGAACTTACTTGCACTAATCGTGAAATACCTTCTTCCCTCACCTAACGGGTGTTCGAGAACAAGCTTACCTTTATCTTGTACTAAGTCACTCTACCTTCACCAGACAGATCACACAACGCTTCCCTCTCCTCCTCGTCCCCTACTACAGGACAACGCGCAGAGAAGCATTGGGGCCGTTCGGACACCTCGCGGCTCAGAGCCTCTAACCTCGCTTCCCCACCTCCAGCCCGATGCCCCCTTCCTCCGCGCCAGCCGTGGGTCCTGCGGACCGGCCCTCGCCCAGATCCCGGGACAAAGCGGGGAGGTTTCCTCGAGGGTCCCGGGCCGCAGTGGGCGCAGGGAGGCAGCACCGGGCTCCGCGCGCACTCACCCGACAGCTCGTCCGGCTCCAGCCCGGTCTCGGTGTCCAGCCCGCAGATGACAAAGTAGTCGGCGAAACGACTGGGCGCCGAGCCCCCTCCGCCGCCGCCGCCGCCGCCGCTCATGGCGCCGGGGCCGAGCCGGGCCGGGCCGTGCGGAGTGCGGAGCCCCCGCACCAGGGCGCCCGCCCGTCCGCCCTCAGGCTGCCCCTCCCGCCGCCGCCGCTACCGCGGCTCGGGCCGCCGCCCCCGGCCCTGGCCCGGTCCCCGCGGCCGCCGCGGCTGCCGTGACGGGTCAGGGGGGCACCGGGCCGCCCCGCGCCGCATCCTGGACGCCTTCCTCTCTGCGCCGCCGCCGCTGCCGCCCGCCGAGAGCGCCGCGACCCGAGCGAGCTTGGAGAAGGGCGGAAAGCGCTGAGGAGAGAGCCCCCACCGCGACCCCCTCCCGCCGCGCCTGCGCAGGCGCCGTCGGGGAGGGGGGCGGGAGCCTGGCGGAAAGGATGACGTGATGCTCTTCGGGCCCGGAGGGCGGCAGCTTCCCAGGCGGCAGCCGCAGCGCCGCCGGCCACTGCCGGGTCGCCGGCAACCGCTACCTTCTACAGGCTGCGACTCCTTTTGAGAGGATAAGGAGGTGAGGGATGAGTGGGCGCATCCTGCAGAGCCGAGAGCCTGGCCCACGTTCTGTCCCCCCACCTCTTCCTCCTACTTGGCGGTCCAGACGTCTCCTCCTTAACCGGCCCTGTCACAGGAATGGGGTCGCAAGACTGAGCTCAACACCCCACCTGGTCCCATCTCCAGACTAGACCTAGACCCCAGAGAGCGTCTTCTCCCTGCCCCTGCTCCCTGGCTTCCGTGCCCTGCCCCTTCCTCGGGCAGGAGAGCTGAAGATGCCGCCTCTTTTGGTGGAGATGGATCGGCCAGTCCTGTATTTACCCTTGTTTTACAAATGGGGAAAACTAAGGCTCAGAAAGAAGCAGAGACTTCCCCCCCAACTTTATATAGAGTCTAAGAGACAAAACCCGGACTAGAATCCTGGGCTCGCTGCCAGCTCCCAACTCCCTCACCCACCACCTCAGCCAGGCCTTTTCCCATGCACCAGGCTGTCCTCATCTCTCTCCTAGGGCCTCCAGAGGCCCCAGCCACTTAGGAGCTCCCTTTCTACTTATGAGAAATCTCAGATCCGTCTCTGAGCTGGTCCTCCTGAGAACAAGTGGGGGATGAGGAGGAGAGAAACTTGCTTCTTGCTCCTTGTCTTGGGACCCTCTGATTTGGTTCCCGTAGAAGGTAGGCAGGAAACTGGAGATCAGAAGCCAGGAAGGTAATATAGTATCTTGGTTACCACCATGGGCTCTAGAAACAGAATGCTCAGATTTGAATCCTGACTTTGTCATTTACTATGTGACCTTGGGCACTCTCCAGGTGCCAGCCATCATGTTTTTGTGAGGATTACATAAGATAAATGTGCAAACAGGTAAAATGGTCATAATAGTGCCTGGAACATAAAAAGCACTCCATAATTATTATAAATTATTATTATTCCAGCAAAAGGTTTGATCTGGCAGGCTGCTACTAAGAACTCTGGAAGGCAGCTGGTTTCCCCAAGGACTAACCCTGGGCTCTCTCCTGGGTTCTCTCCTGGGTACTTCTCTCAAGCATTGGTTCCCTTGGGGAGGGTGGCCTGGAGGTCACAACCAACATCACTGGGAACCATAGCACCTGCCCCTCCCTGTATGTAACCTGGCTGAACTGAGGGCACAAAAAGTGGGGAGGAGAAAGTAGCTTCACAAAGTTTATTCAGGATGATATGAATAATCCTCCCCCATCCTGTATGTTGGAGACACAGACAGTAGAGGGGGATTAGGGAGCTAAAAAATTACAAGGCATCTGGGCATCTCCCCAGGTTGGGAGATGGTCAGGGAAGGTTCCCAGAAGGAGGTATAATGTGACCTGAGTTCCAGAGGATCAAAAGGAACTTCTCAGGTAAAAAGGGAGAGAAAGAAGATGTTTCAGGAAGCATGGGCAACAACAGGGAGTGACAGATTAAAATGGTACATTCAGGCAACAGCAAGTAATTCATTTTAATGGGAAATGGAGAATTAAAGGGGGATGAAACCAGGGAAAGAGAAGAGGGACAGAGCAGGAAAGTCTTCAAATGCCAGGCTAGAGAATTTACTCTGTGAAGTGTGTGTGAGGAATGGTAACTTAGAGGAATTTAAGATGAAAAATGACAAGATCTGACTGACATCTTAAAATGATTACTGAGGGCGATATGGAAAAAGAGACTTGAAAAAAAGCTAAATGTCTTCAGTTTAAAAGTCCAGAGACTTTTGGGGCTCCTGGATGGTTCAGTTGGTTAGGAGTTGGTGAGTTGGTCAGTTTGAGCCCCGTGTCAAGCTCTGTGCTGACAGTTCAGAGCCTGGAGCCTGCTTCAGATTTTGTGTCTCCCTCTCTCTCTGCCCCTTCCCAGCTTGTGTGCTCTCTCTAGTCCAGAGACTTTTTATCCAATGCATCCAAGGCAATCAGGTGCTGGGAGATCTCTCACACCAAGTCAACTCATAAAACACAAATTCGAAACAAAACCCCAACTGTATTAATTTGCCTTGGGAAATGTAACTGCTCAGAGGCCCAGAATACTCAATTGTAAAGTGATCTCCTTCCCAGTAGGAAATATGTTTGGCAGAGTGATTGCTTCTATTGAGAGTCAGAGAGAAAACAAAGCTGGATGTTCTTTAGATTTAGTGTTTAAATCCCCACTCCTGCTTTTACTAGCTGTGTGAACTGAGGCACGTCAATTAACCTCTCTGGAGTAAGAATAATCATTCTTAACCTTTTTCACAAGATTGATTTGAAGATTATTAAATTAATTTTTAAAAATCAATGAAAAAAGGAATTTCAGATATCTGGGACATAATACATTCTTAATAAGTGGCATTCCAGGGCACCCGTTTCATAATGAAGGACATTAGAGAGAGCAAGTGAACATGTAAGGGAAGGTAATTCCAGGAAAGGGCAGGAGGCAGAAGTGTGCCTGGAGTGTGCAAGGAGCTATAAGAAGCCTAAGGTGACTGGGAAGGGTTGGGGTGGGAAGAGCGGTAGAAGACGGTAAAAGTTGTGGAGTTACCTTGTAGCTCAAAAAATCATGTTTCCCCTTAACACAGTGTGTGGCATTGTCCCTAGGAAACAACTGTCTGCTCATGGCAACATTTCCCAGTCGCACTTGCATCTAGATGTGGCCATGTGACTAGTTCTTACCAATGGAATATGTGCAGGAATTTATGTGTGTCACTGCTGGGTCAGTGTATTTAAGAAGTAAATGAGGCTTCAGTCTCTCTTGTAGGCTTTTCACCAGCTAGAAGAATTCTGAGGTTCTAAGGAAAGGTGAAACAGAAGACAGAAGGAGCCTGGATCTCTGAATCAAGCATGTAGAGGAAAGGCTCCAGAACAAAAATCAACTTGAGATGTATTAAGAAGTTATAAATGTCATGAACAAAAGTTTAAATCTTCTAAAGATAATATTAACAAATACATTTCTAACCCTGGGTGGGGACTTTGTAAACAAGTTACAGAAAGCACTATCCATAATATAAAAGATTGAGGGGCACCTGGGTGGCTCAGTCAGTTGAGTATCTGACTCCTGATTTCTACTCAGGTCATGATCCCAGAGTTGTGGGATCGAGCCCCTTGTTGGGCTCTGCACTGAGCATGGAGACTGCTTGTGATTCTCTCTCTCCCTCTGCCCCTCTCCCCCATTCGCGTTCTCTCTCCAAATAAATAAACTTTATATATATCTCCAAGGCACTGTTTTAAGCACTTTATGCATATTAACTCTGCCTAGAACTTGTCCCTGAACTCAAGATTTGTATATCTAACTGACTTCTTAACATCTCAGTTTGGAGGTCTAAAAGGCATTTCATATTCCAAATTGTATTTCTGATTTGTCTCCATGATGCTGCCCCTTCCACACTCTTTCCCCATATAAGCAAATGGAAACCCCATTCTTTCAGCTCATGCAAAAACCTTACACTCATTCTTGATTTCTCTCTCTCTCTCTCTCTCTCTCTCTCTCTCTCTCTCCACACACACATTAGAAAGTTCTCTTAGTTACAGAAAATAATGATTAAAGCATAGCACAATGCTTTCTAACTTATAATCCCTTTAAAATTGTCTGGCTCAGAAAATTATAAAAGGAAACTGAAAAAAGAACAAGCTACTGAAAGTGTGAAACATTTTGGTTATATTAAATCCAGAAAATTACTAAGCATATTTCAAAAAATACTTTGGAACTTTATAAGTTACCTCTACTTTTAATGAATGTTGCTAGATAATGATATCAATAGTGGAAAAACTGGGAAATAAAAACAAATTCACATTGAATAAAACACAATGATATATACAATGAATGTAATAAATCCCTCATTTTAATATAAAAATATACCATTTTTATTAATAAATCAGTTCTTTTTGCTTGATATATATCTATTTAATAATTTTTTTTTTTAGGTAAGTTCTGTGCCCAATGTGGGGCTTGAACTCATGACCCCCAAATCAAGAGTCACATGCTCTACTGACTGAACCAGCCAGGCACCCCTCAACAAGTATTTTAAACTAGTTTGAAGGGTGGGAATGCAAGCTGGTGCAGCGACTCTGGAAAACAGTATGGAGGTTCCTCAAAAAACTAAAAACAGAACTACCCTACGACCCAGCGATTGCACTACTAGGCATTTATCCAAGGGATACAGGTGTGCTGTTTCGAAGGGACACATGCACCCGCACATTTATAGCAGCACTATCAACAATAGCCAAAGTATGGAAAGATAGATGGATATTGGTTAAAGAAGATGTGGTATATATATATATATATATATACACAATGGAGTACTACGAAGGAAATCTTGTCATCTGCAACTACGTGGATGGAACTGGAGGGTATTATGCTAAGTGAAATTAGTCAGAGAAAGACAAAAATCATATGACTTCACTCATATGAGGACTTTAAGAGACAAAACAGATGAACATAGGGAAGGGAAATAAAAATAATATAAAAACAGGGAGGGGGACAAAACAGAAGAGACTCATAAATATGGAGAACAAACTGAGGGTTACTGGAGGGGTTGTGGGAGGGGGGACAGGCTAAATGGGTAAGGGGCATTAAGGAATCTACTCCCGAAATCATTGTTTCACTATATGCTAACTAATATGGATGTAATTAAAAAATAAAAAAATACTTTAAAAAAAATTCTAAAAGTAAAAAATTTAAAAAAAAGAGAATTCCTGCAACAACAACAACAACAAAAAAAACAGTTTGAAGGGACACCAAATTATTTGCCTTTTTATTACTCCCTTGAATGTTGGCTCTGCCCTGAAGGAATGTAGGAACAGCAGGGCTGTACCTTGTGAGCCTGTAGCCTGAAAAATCAATAGCAAAGTAAAGGGGAAGGAGGATATGATCGCAACAGATCAGCCCAACAGCAGAGCCAAACCCTGCTTTGAAGGATGGGATGAGGTCATTGGTGTATCTTGGATCGTATATGTGATGGATCATATTTAGATAGAGAGAGAGAGATAAGTAAATATATACATCATAGTATGTAGCAACAAAAACAAAACCAACGTGTAACAATCCAAATATCCAGCTACAGGGGACAAGTCAAAGAAACTAAAGTTTGTGCAAAAAATTGAAGTATTTTGTAAAACAAAAAAATAAAAAGAAGGAAAGATAAAAAAAGGAGACACATTGTGTACTGATGTAGAAAAATATCCAAGATACACTGTTAATGTAAAAAGCAAGTGTAAAACAGTGTGTATAATAGCTAAAATGTGAAAGCAACCCAAATGTCCATCCATGAATGAATGGATAGGTGAAATGTAGTATATATACACAATGGAATATTTTTCAGCCTTAAAAAGAAGGAAAAGAAGACACGTGCTACAACATGGATGAACTTTGAGGACATTACACTAGATGAAATAATCCTGTCACAAAAAGACAAATACTATATGATTCCACTTACTTGAGTTGCCTAGACTAGTCAAAATCCTAGGGACTTGAAAGTAGAATGGTGGTTGCCAGGGGAGAAAAGAATGAGTGAGAAGTCATTATTGAATGGGTATAGAGTTCCCATTTTGCAAGATGAAAAGAGTTTTAGAGATGGACGGTGGTGATGGTTACACATTATAAATGTACTTAATACCACTGAACTGTACACTTAAACATTATTAATATGGTAAATTTTATGTTATGTACATTTATTTTGCCACAAATTTTTAAATTGAGAAAAATCCCACATTTGGAAAAATAATGCAATTTCAAGGTAACTCATCTTTATTTAGTTGTTCTGAACTTACTTCCTGGACACTAGTTTTTAAAAATGAAAAAGTAAGTGTGTCTGGGTGGCTCAGTCAGTTGAGCATCTGACTTCAGCTCCGGTCATGATCTCACAGCTCATGGGTTTGAGCCCTGTGTCAGGCTCTGTGCTGACAGCTCGGAGCCTGGGGCCTGCTTCAGATTCTGTGTCTCCCCTCTCTCTCTGACCCTTACACACTCGCGTTTATTTTTGAGAGAGAAAGAGACAGAGTATGAGCAGGGTAAGGGCAGAGAGAGTGGGAGACATAGAATCCAAAGCAGGCTCCAGGCCCTAAGCTGTCAGCACAGAGCCCAATGGGGGGCTCAAACCCCTGAACCACCAAGATCATGACCTGAGCCGAAGTTGGATGCTTAACCAACTGAGCCACCCAGGCACCCCATCAGAGAATTTTTTTTTTAATGTAGAGAAAATAAACTCATGTATTGAAAGACAGCTTTTTACTTCTTTTTGACAGTTGAGAAATACATATTTATTCTGATACTTCTGACCAGTTGTGCAACTAATCTAGGACAAATTGCCAAATAAATTTTACATTATTTCTTCAGGACTGGAGTTTTTCGATGGCTTCAGATTTGGGATCTTCAAATGTGAAGTTAGGGAATGTATTCATGTCTGCTTTACCATACATTTGGTTAAGTTTTGAAAAACTCCCTCTCCGGCTCTTTCTGGTACTCTGGGCCAATATCAACACGTCCTCCAGATGCCTGTGCTTAGTTCTCTATTCTCTAATCTTATCGATGAAAAGTTTCTGTACAGGATCAAGTTCCTTAGTAAATGCTGCTGCTATAATACCAATGTTCCTCCTCAAATGGACTAAGACTGTGAACCTAATGACCGAGGAAAACCTGAAGAGCCTCTGCTATGGACAGGAAACTTCTCGGAGGAGGTCTGCGACCAGAAGGCTCTAGGTGAGATAGACGAAAGACAGCTCTTACTAGAACTGAAAATTCTGTCAATAATTGAAAATTACCTTACAGACACTTATGCTAAGATAGCACTTCTTAGTTGATGTGAAAGGGATCAGTTTCCTGATTTATAAATTTTACCGCTAGGATTTTTGGTGCAATAAATATTGGTATTATAATATATTCCTATAATAATATGGGTCTCTGAAATCAGACTCTCCAGGTTCAAATCTCAACTTTACCATTTATAAAATCTGTAATTTTAGGTAAATTTTTTAACCCCTCTATGCCTCGATTGCCTCATCTGTAAAATAGAGATATTACTGGCTTACATATTTGCTGCATTAATTAAATGAGATGAAACATGTAAGAAAAAGAAGGGTGTATAATATGTTAGCGTCTGTGTAAAAAAGAGAAAATAAAAGAACTATGTACTTTCTTGTATACACATAATACTATTTTTGGAAAAATAAGACATTATTAAAGTTGGTTACTCCTAGGAAAGGAAACTGAATGGCTGGGATAAGAAATAGAAGGGAAACGTTTCATCTTATATTGTTTTGTACTTTTTGAGTTTTAAACCATTTTAATGTATTATCTCTTCAAAAATAAATAATATTAAAACTTTTTAAATGCCATCCCCTTTCTCTGGTCTCGCCTACTCACACAAGATTAATGTGCCATCCACGTAACTCTGGTCATGCTAAATTGCTAGTAGGATACTAACTCTTTCTAGTGTGACTGTTAAGACTCTCTTTGATCCAGGCTCAACCCACCCATCCTATTATTCTTCCAAGAATCTCCCTTCACACCATCTATATGTCTAGTCAAGCCTTACTGCTCACTATTTTCCAAGCGGCCACTCTCTTTGGGACCAAAGTGTCCATTACCCATCCCCCGTCAGAATTTGAAAAGTCCAAAGTGAACCACATGTTTATAGCTCCTGCCCTGCACCTCCTTTCCCACCTCATTTTCTCTGATTTGTGTCAGCAAACATGTATAAAACCTTCTCCCTGACCCTCCCTGATAACAGCCCTAGAAGTTCAGGCTTTAGAATGGGGCTCTGCTGCTCCAACTCAGACTTGTAATTCCAAAAGGAAGAGCTACGTGGGTCCAAAAATCACTGGGTCAATGGTCTTTGTCCACAAAAAACTCAGGGAACAGGGGCATCCCCACCTTCTCCTTCTAAGCTAGGCCTGTCCTGGCCCAAAGGGAAAAGCAAGTTGTGGGACACTGTGCCAGGCAAATATGAGGACCCTCTGCTGGCCTGACATACTAGATAGGCAAGGAGGTTGGGACAACCTCCCTAACCTTTTCATCTATACATTCTTGCCTTGGTTCTATGTAGAACCTCTGAAAAGGAGGTAGGGCCAATGCTGGATTCCAAGCTAATACCAGATTAATTGTCCTCCTTCACTTATTGACCCCATTCAGGGCTGAGCTCATGCCCTGCCTCTTCTAAGGGTCCTCCACTGAGAACTCCCAGAGCCCTCCCCATCTCACCACACAGGGCCTTGATACCAGCTACTCAGTTTCCTTCCCCCAAAGCAATCAATGTTCGCAATGCTTTGTTTATCCTTCCAGAAATAGTCTCTGGCCTATGCTAGCAGGGGCACTTCCTCTAGCAAGACCGGAATTAACTTGACTCCACCCAAGTAGAACCTGCCCACTCCCCAGCTCACAGCACAGTATTCAAGAAAGATCAGCTGATGAACCCACAGGTGCTCAAAATTCTCTCCAATGCTCAGTGAAGAGTTCACCATGTGCAAAATTCACCATGTGCACCATCCTATTGATGATCCAGAAAAATGTAAGCTTTACAATATGGGCTTTCTTAAGACTAGAGACACAAATTCAGCTAGATATAGACTGATACCCTCACAGCCATCTCTGGCAGCCAGCTGCTTCTGCACAGTGATCCATGTCTACAAAAGAAGTCACACAGGCTTTACTTTCCCATGCCCTATTGTCCCACCAGCCCCCAATATCTCATTCATAATGAGCATCAGGCTCGTTCTGTCTCTCAATGACACAAACTCCCTGAATTGGTTGAAAATTAGAAATCACCCTTTAGCTACCATAACCTATAGCAAGAGAGAAGCCCCAAGGAAGAGTCAGAATCAAGCAGCATCTGATGTCTTCTGGCATGGGGAAGTATGAAGTTGAGCAACAGGAAGAGCAAATTGCAGATAATGTCCGCACATGTTGCAACTTTCCCAGAAGTTGTTCATGAGCACATGCATGTGCATGTCTACGTACATGTCTGAGTTTATATGTCAGTGAACATTTGTGCATAGGGTTGATCATGTATATGTATGTATTTATGTATATTAGAGATATTTTTGTGTATGTGTACATGTAAATAACTGTGTGTTGTGTGTACCTGAGGAGGTTAAGGCAGGGCAGAGTGGCAAGAACAGGTAAGTATAGGTACCTTTGCCTCTTGACAAACCCAGGAGTGACTCACTGGTGGTCCACTCCTCCCCTCAATCCTCCTAGGTTGAGGACTCTTTTGAGAGTCTGGGTACATGGCCTTATATGTGCTGTTGCCAGCCCTCTCCCTTGGACTGTGAACACAGTGGCCTCGCTATTCCCATCAACTTGAGGGCTAAGAACTTCCTGGGAAAGGCCAGATGGTCTAGTGAGGGAAGTGAAAGGCCCTTGGACAAGATCCCAAAAGGAAGATATATTTAACTGTGGCTGAACTCTCAAAAATTTCTTTGGGGGTGATGGAATTGTAATACAACTTGATTGTGATGGAGGTTACATAATTGTTTCTATTTGTCATATCTCATGAAACCATACTAAGAAGGGTTAATTTAACTATATGTAAATGATACCTTAATAAAAAATGGGAAAACACATATAGAATTGATAATTGAATATTTTAGAACTTTTTTCCCAGCTGACTGTAAACAAAAACATACAGTTATACTATCAGTTTTCCAAGTTATATCAATCTGCTTTTAGTGTGACAGAAAAATGATACCAGAATTACTATAGAGAAAACTAATGGTATTTAATTATTGAGATGATTAAATTTACAGTAATAATATTGACAGAATTAAAACAGCACATCAAGGGGAGTCTGGGTGGCTCAGTCAGTTAAGCATCCAACTTGGGCTCAGGTCATGATCTCACAGTTCGGTTCATGAGTTTGACCCTGTGTCAGGCTCTGCGCTGCCAGTGTGGAGCCTGATTGGGATTCTCTCTCTTGTCCTCTCTCTGTGCCCCGCCCCCAAATAAACTTTTAAAAAAAATTAACTGTAATCACAAAATGAACTGTATTTCCAAAGTTCAGAACAATATGTCCTAGACCGTATTTGGAGAACACTTTGTCTTTACCCATGCATAAGGAGATGCTCCACTTTTAAGAGTACAGTTTAATGTATTCTGTGGACAAAGAAGAGATATCATTGGTTCACTAGTAAGTGTGGAGCTTACAAAAGAATTCTTAGCCACTGTTATAAATGCAATGCAGTCACAATATCCAGTAATCTTTTGGCAAATGTTAATGAAATGGTTTGGGTTCTTTCTGAATCTGAATAAAGGTTCATGAAATTTCAGGAGGAAGAAGAAGAGAAGGAGGAGGAAGAAAGAAGCAGATGCCCGCTCTTCCACTCTTGGGGATTGAAAAGGTGCCAGGCTCAGGAGCCACTTGATTCTGATGCCCAAGTCAGAATCCTAACTCTGCAGTTTACTCAGATGTTGTGACCTCAGGCAGACCCATTGCTCCTTCAAGTCTTTGGCTTACCCACATCTGTGAAGAAGGGCCTATGCATGAGCAGGGTTTCCAATAACTGCATCTTTGGGAGTCCTTTTATTGCTTTCCCACCCCAAGGGCCCTATAATTAGAAAGATCTCTGAACAAATTGCATTTATAGTCAGTTTTCCTATTTTTTATAAACAAAGGTACATTTATCTGATGTTAAGATTTTTTCATTAGCACAAGATATGTGGATCACAAAGAGTTAATGTAATTCCAGCCAAAATCCAAAAAAAAAAAAAGGAAATTTTTTTAAATTTTATTTTCGCCTGTATAGTCTTGTTCTAGATAAAAAATACTATTTCCACCCACTAGGCTTTGTCAGATGTTGGAACTGGCCAAAAGCCCCCACCGTGACAATCTTCATGGGCTGCCAAGGGGTGGGACAATGTAAAAAAAGGAACAACTGGTCTTGATTCTCAACCGAATGCTTCTGAGGCTGGAATTCAGAGGTATGCCTGGGCCACCTGTAGGTCTGCCACCTCAACCCCTGCCCTCTGCCCACTGAAGTTGCCAAGCTCAGGTCGTGAGTTGTCAGCGTGTATGCCTCTGGTGCCCAGGGACCCTGAAGGTAACAGGCAGGGCTGCCACTCACATTTTTACAGATTGAGCATTGCCCAAGAGACACCATTCATTGTAGTCAGCATTAATTTATAAAGTTATGACAGTTTTCCAACAGATGGCAGTAAAGTATCTTAAGAAAGGGCACCTTTTTCTAGTTCACTCAAAATCAGTAAGGTCTAACAGAGGGACTGCTTTTTTTCTACATTGCCCAAAGTGGTGCCAGTAAACAGCAGGACACAGTAAGCATAACCGGGCTTCACAAAAGTAGAAAGTGGTTCACAGTCAACATCCATTCCTACCTCCTTTTGTTATGCCTAGGGCCAGCTTCATGGGTATTTCCTATGCACAGGGCTCTGTATTCAGAAGGCCCATGAACTTGGTTTAATGCTTTGCTGTTGCTGTTTTAAAATTCTTAATAACTTTATCTCTGAACATGTATTTTGTAAGTGAAGTCTGATGGGACAAAGTGGCGTGCACATGAGCAGATGCTATATAGGCAATGTGCACACCTGCTCTTCCTTGCTGCTTCATTCCCATACAGCATTTGCAATATTCCATGAGCAGACAATTCCAGTGTGCCTGTGATACCTGAGGGCTCAGCAAAGCTAGCATGTTATGGGGTGCCTGGGTGGCTCAGTCGGTTAAGCTCTGACTTTGGCTCAGGTCATGATCTCGCGGTTCGTGGGTTTGAGCCCCACTTTGGGCTCTGTGCTGACAGCTCAGATCCTGGAGCTTGCTTCGGATTCTGTGTCTCCTTCTCTCTCTGTCCCTCCCCTGCTCATGCTCTGTCTCTGTCTCTGTCCCTCTCAAAAAGAAATAAACATTAAAGAAACCCCAAAAACTAGCATGTTATATCCACAACTGCATAAGCAGGGGTGCTGACTGTCCTGACAGGACATGCTTTCCATTTAAACCAGAACTTGCTTCTTTAAAAAAAAATTTTAGGGGCGCCTGGGTGGCGCAGTCGGTTGAGCGTCCGACTTCAGCCAGGTCACGATCTCGCGGTCCGTGAGTTCGAGCCCCGCGTCAGGCTCTGGGCTGATGGCTCAGAGCCTGGAGCCTGTTTCCGATTCTGTGTCTCCCTCTCTCTCTGCCCCTCCCCCGTTCATGCTCTGTCTCTCTCTGTCCCAAAAATAAATGTTGAAAAAAAAAAAAAAAATTAAAAAAAAAAAAAAATTTTTAACTGTATTTATTTATTTTGAAAGAGAGACAGAGAGAGGGAGCAGGGGAGGGGCAGAGAAAGAGGGAGAGAGAGAGAGAGAGAGAGAGAGAGAGAGAATCCCAAGCAGGCTCTACACTGTCAACACAGAGCCTAATGCAGGACTCGAACTCATGAACTGTGAAATCGTGACCTGAGTAGAAACCAAGAGTCAGATGTTTAACCAACTGAGCCACCCAGGCTCTAACACAGAAAGAAGGCAATGGCATTCTAAGACACGAACGACAGAGGAATGCTACCACATTTTTATGTATGTGTCTTCCTTGTAACAATCATTTGCTAAAAATGATGACATAGAAGGAAAGGGAAAAATAGGGCACCCATAGTTCCTGCTCCTTTGAGTCCTTCTTTACTCATCACTAAGTTGAAAGTAGAAGCTGTTGGTAGAATGTGCTCACATCAGAAATGAAGTAAAAACAGTTGAGTTACCTTCTGCAGCATTTCTACTATTCATGTTAGAATTAAATACATATGCATGTATGAGCTTTAAAGTAGAACCGTATAATTTCAGAGATTCCACATGCAGTTAAATACTCTTAATATTTGCATTTAAGGCTGGCATGGCACAAAATAAAAATAAATGTAAATTTCAAGCTAACAAATTACAATTTTAATCTTTCTTTACTTAGAACAACATTAAATAGAAAATAAAAACACTAGGGGCACCTGGGTGGCTCAGTCATTTAAGCGGCTGGCTCTTGATCTCAGCTTGGGTCTTGATCTCAGGGTTATGAGTTCAGGCCCCGCATTGGGCTCCGTGCTGGGCATAAAGGCTACTTTAAAAAAAAAAAAAAAAAAAAAAAAGTAAGAAAGAAAAGACAAACACCATATCCAAGTCAAGAGGAGACCCTGGAAGAAAAGAAAAATCTTTATATTTTACTACCTTTAATGGTAACTTTTTTTTCCTGCTTTTTAAATAAAGGGCTCTGCATTTTCATTTTTGCACTGAGCCCTGCAAATTATGTAGGTGGCCCTGATTATTTCTATATTGCAGAGGCTGGAAAGCTACAAACGCTAAAAACTAGAATTCTGCATGCAAAATAGTTTTCACAAATTAGATGCCCTTGCAAGAAATTTGAATGGAAAAGAAAAACAAAGGCTATTTTCCTGCTGCTTTTGGCAGTGTTCCACTGGCAGGAAGGATTGTAGAGATGCCAATGGTCCATCTCCAGCTTTGTGGATGATGTGACAAAATTTCAGTGACAAAAGTAGCAGCCTCTTTCTTCCAGGATCTAAGAAGCAGCAATGGTTGATACAGTAGCTTAGATCCTGTCCTCCTAAATTCTGAATCATAGCTATTTGGTGAATTCCTGAACACAATTACTGCCAGTTCTGGAGTTTTCTAGGAGTCATTCTTTGATCTTCAGTCTAACACCTGCTCCTCCAAACGT
The DNA here is from genome assembly GCF_028749965.1 of Puma concolor. Lineage (NCBI taxonomy): Eukaryota > Metazoa > Chordata > Mammalia > Carnivora > Felidae > Puma > Puma concolor. The sequence goes on along the minus strand of NC_141676.1, from coordinate 49,931,745 downwards.
TTCAATAACTTCATAAAACCTACAATTCCCTTCATTAGGTTCTCTTTTGCATTTAAAATTTCTAGAATTTGCTCAAAATCAACTTGCTTGAAATCAACTCCCAAACATCACACGTTCTACTGGAATACACCCCTACCATACCACCATTAATAATGATGAAACTAAGCTAAAACATCTGGTCAATTAAAAAAAATACAATGCACAACTTGTAAGTATGCATTTATTCATTAAACCCTTTCTTCAAACAAACAAACCTGGAGTAGTTTGATGACACTGATCCCTTGCTGTGATGGTCCCAACTCCCAGACTTCATGTTCAGAGCTTTTTCAACAGCACTTCTCTTTTTCCAAAGTATGAGTTGAAAAGTCCATTCTGCTCAAGATCTTCTTATGAAGCCTCAGATCTGGGCTTTGACCGTAAATAGAAAAGCTCCAGGCCCAGCTTCCACTCCCTGAAGTTGCACAACGCTGGCCCCACATCTTGTCCCTCCAACTACACTTTGTCCACACTCATACTACTTGCTCTCCCACCTCCTGAGGGTTTGTAGTTCCTTTACCCCTTCATTTCTTCAAGCAATACCAGTTGGTTGAGACCTCATCAACCTTCCCTCCCACCAGCAAAGGTCCTGTGCCCAAGGATCTCCCATGTTAAGAGAAGCAGAAGAGTAAATAAATCTAATGAGGAGGATGAGCTTTTCGAAGAGATCCTCGCCCAGCCCAGTCTGGGAACAAGCCTGCAGAGATTAGTCAGGTGATGGCCAGCTTCTTGCTGAGTTTCATCTCCTCATCCAGGAGCTGGCTCTGCAGGAAGTCACAGTGGTGGGGGTCTGTACAGGCAGAACCAAGGACATGTGGAACCAAAAGGGCTCGCAACAGGTTACCTATAAACTCTTGGTCAGAAACCCCAGTGTAGGAGGTAGTCTCCTTAGTTTATGATTGCCCAGTCCTTGATGGAGGAGCAGGGAGAGAGAAGTGATATTTACCAATTCTTCACCCCAACAGGGCTTTTGCACCATCCTGTTATTCTGGTGACATGGCAAGTCTGAGCTATCATTTAATGCAGGAAGGGAAAAACAGAACTTTAAAACTCCATTGTCTCATTGCCCTCTAGTCTTCCACCATGGCTATAGCTGCTAATATTAGTGACCACGCACATGCACACAGACACAGAGCTAACTAAAGCTTTCATTCTCCCCCCAGGGCTTTCTCATGGTTTGTTGTTGACTTCTCAGAATTGTGCTTCTCTTGCTTCCATCGTTTCTCTAGGGTTGATTTTGGAGAGGAAGCCAGCAGGCTATTCTAGTTCACCATTTTGATAGGTAACTTGAGTTTTGAAGAGATTGTGCTGGCTGCTGTGTAAAAACTGGAGTTTAGGAAGCAAGCTTGGGACAAGGCAGACAAATTAGGAGGTTATTGAGGTACTTCCGAACAAAGGTCATGATGGACTTGGACTAACTAGGATGCTAGCAGTAAAAATGGAAGAAGTTAGATTCAAGAGTTTTGGAGGTACAATTAATAAGTCTTGCTGATGAACTAACTGTATTTGGATGAAGAGAGAATAAAGAATGGCTACTATTTGGCATAAAAAACTGGATGTGTGCATGGAGCCATTTTAGGATAAAGACTGACAGAGAGGCAAAATTGGGGGACTTTTACTTTTAGAGTTCTGTATTGCATATTCTTATTGCATAAACAGCAAAACCTCCAAATTGGGTGAGTTCCCAGGCAGGGTCTTCTGCCTGCCACTCTCCTCACCCTCGGAACCAGGTCTCTCTTTTGTCTCTGTCCCTTGCCAAGAAAGCATATCATAGATGGACTTCCTGATGGTTTTAGGGTTTCATTTCAGAGTCTCTGTCACTGTTAGGGGAAAGGACATGGCATGGCATCTATGACCTCCACGTTTTCTACTCATAAGTTTCAGTCACTGCAGCTCTTTTCAAATTTCCCATTTGCTGCTTTTTAGTTACCTTGAATCCATTTTTCCTCCCTGTCTGCATTCCAACTTCTTTTTGCATTAGTCTGGTGAACTGTAATCAGGTGCCCTGGCTGAATGGTGGGCATGTGACTCCTGGAATGTGAATGCAGAGCAACTGACAACATGGTTAAGACGGTAATTTATTCATTCCATCAGCAGTAGCCTTTCATCCTGCTATGAGGTTATTCCAGTGTTTCTGGGTTCCAGCCTCCAGAGATGCTGATAAAAATCCTTTTGCTCAAGCCAGAGTCAAGTTTTGTTGCTTGCAATCAATGAAACCTAATAATAATCAGTTTATAAAGTACCAGGACATGAATGCAACCTGCCCCCCAAATGTCCAGCTTCACCACAACAGTAACAAATGGGTTAGTGTCGATCCCAACCCCTGCCCTCCCACCCCCAAGCAGCCCTTTGTTTTCTCAGAACCTTCCCCGTGTATTCTAAGGCCTCCTAGGCTTCTGTTTTGTTCATAACCATGCCTTTCCACACATTCATAGCCGAAGTAAATTGATGTCCAGGGTAGCATTCAGGCAGCATTTTGACCAAACAGGAATGTGGTTATTTCCACTGCCCAGAACCTTACCCCGTGGGCCTCTGAACTCAATTCCAGCTCAAGTCTGAACTGAGGCCTCACTTCCCAACAAGACTGGTTAGAATTACTATCTGATGACCAGTCTCTCATCCTGCTTCTCCTCCACCCAGATTACAGCCCTAAGAAAGATGATTTGACTGCTTCTCAGGTTTTTGGTGGTCTTAGTTCCTACACTTAACTCTTCACTCCTGTAAGGTTTGAGTTCAGCTAGGATTGATGTTCTACGATGCATCCCCATAGCACCCTTATCACATGACTTGATGTAAAATCTCCCAAGCCTTACATAGATTCTTCTTCCTTTCTACTTTTGTGTAGCCAGAAGCTGTATGTATAAATTCTGATGATTATCCACGTTACCAAATACGTTATATGAGAAGTCATGCATACCAGTACAGTGACATGAGCATTTATACCTTTAACACCACATATAATTCTTGATGATAAATTGTAATGTTTTGTATCAATCACTACTCCTTCATCACTTGCAAAGCCTCCACTTATATAACATTTTGGCATGTTCTAGCCAGAAGTTCCAAGTTTCCTCTGCAATATGTATTGCTACTTCACGTCTCTAGTTAACAGTAGCTTAGAACCTTGAATTAGGGCTCTCCAGACAAACAGAACCAAGAGGAGATACATAGATACAGATACAGATATAGATATATAGATATGTAAAGAGATTTGTTAGAAGATATTGGTTAGTGTGATTATGGAGGCTGAGAGGGCCCACCATCTGCTGTCTGCAAGCTGGAGACCCAGGAAGGCCTGTGGCATAGTTGGAAGGCTTGAGAGTCAATGATGGCAGTTTCTAGTCCAGGTCTGAAGGCCTGAGATACAGGAATGGCAGGGGCAGATGATCAATGTCTCAGCTCAACAGTCAGACAGAGTGAATTCAACCATTTTGTTCTATTCTGGCCCTCAATGACTTGGGGAAGGCTATCTGCTTTACTCTGACCAATTCAAGTGCCAATCTCTTCTGAAACACCCTCACAGACACACATAAAAAGGTTTAACGAGCTATTTGGGTATCCCTTGGCCAGACAAGTTGACACATAAAATTAACTATCACAAACCTTGACTGGTATTCTAACAATTTAAAAGCAAGCCCAACTGCTGACCTAGTCACCAGGAAATCCTGTCTCAAAGGTCAAAGTAAAGTAGGTGTTTTGAACCCACACTCATGTCTGCCTTGGGCCTGTTAGTTTTCCAGGAAAGAACCCGTTTTCTCAAAGAAGTATCAGTTAATGCTGGACAAAATATCATCTTCCAGACTATAATTTCATGATGAAGATTCTTAGAGACTCACTCTAGAAAGTTGAGACAATGCTAAAATATGACTAGTTTGCCATCTAAAATGTACAAACTTGAACAGTATATTCCCTCCCTCGACTTCCATGTTATTATGTTGATCTGAGTAGTTTTTAAAACTCCCCTCAGACTTTGAGGTGGTGCTCCAGAACTCTCATGGTTAATATACTGAGTCAATTCTACTCCCCAGCCCTCTTTACCTAGCAGTTCAGTCATCATGACAAGAGTATCCATTTGGCACAGCTCCAGATGCTGGATGATACTGAACCTTGGATTTAGGAATTCAGTGAGTCTCCCCACCTTCTACTCTCAAAATACAGTCCCTGCTAATACTTAGTGGTCATCATAAGACTTGATATTATGGTTTCTGCTTTTCATACCAAATATTTCCAGGACAAGAAGACTTTTCTATTAGAAGAGTCCTTTTAGCCCCCTATACAATTTCCATCTTACCCTACTTTGTATTACTAGCAAAGTAAGCAAATGGAAATAGCCCTTTTGTTTTCTGAAATATTTCATTACAAATAAAATGGTTAATTTGTCTAAATGAGATAATGTACATGAAAGCACACTATAAGCTATAAAACAAGCTATAGAAGGCAAGATATGCTTAAATATTTTTATTTAGAAGGGCTTATTGGGGTGCCACCGATGGGGTTAAGCATCCAACTCTTGATTCGGGCACAGGTCATGAACCCTGGGTCAATGGGGATCGAGGCCGCATTGGTCTCTGCACTGACAAAGCCTGCTTGGGATTCTCTCTCCCCTTTGCTTTCTGTCTCTCCCCCATTCATGCGTGCGGTCTCTCTCAAAACAAATGAACCTTTAAAAAAGGGGCTTATTAATATTTTTCATTAATTTCAGAATTCTATCATGTCTGAGCTGTAAGGAACCTGGACCTTAGAACTCAGTTGTTCCAGATGAGAAATATGAGGCCTAGAGTTTAAACAATCCCTCCTAATGTCACCCAGCCTAGCAAGTTTTTCCCAGGTAAGGAAGAAAATATGTAAAATATTTTTGCACTAAGATCCACTTTCTAAACATCTAAACTACAAGCGGTGAATGATCATTTAAACATGAGGAAAGCTTCAGTCCTTTTGATTTATTCTAACCATTTTCAAAAGAACAAAGTATTTTTATAAAGAAATCATTAAACTAGAAACTTAGATATTTACCTGTATTTACTTACCTCTACAATTTTAATTTATTTATTTTGAGAAAGAGACAGCGGCAGCATAAGTGGGGGAAGGGCAAGATAGAGGGAGAAAGAATTCCAAGCAGGCTCTACTCTGTCAGCACACGGATGCATGTTTAATCAACTGAGCCATCCAGGCGCCCCACCTCTACAATTTGAAAAGTTGATTTAAGACTCTCAAAAGCCAACTATAAAAATAAAAGGTCTTCAAAATTTTCTTTGTTCTTTTTTTAAAAAAAATTTTTTTTTCAACGTTTATTTATTTTTGGGACAGAGAGAGACAGAGCATGAATGGGGGAGGGGCAGAGAGAGAGGGAGACACAGAATCGGAAACAGGCTCCAGGCTCTGAGCCATCAGCCCAGAGCCCGACGCGGGGCTCGAACTCACAGACCGTGAGATCGTGACCTGGCTGAAGTCGGACGTTTAACCGACTGCGCCACCCAGGCTCCCCCAAAATTTTCTTTGTTCTTAGAGGTGAAAATGTGCATCAGAATTGTAGGAGAATGTTACTTTTTATTCAATGCAAGTTTGTTTTAACATAAATACTTCCATGAAATAAATCCCAAGTACTACATTTAAATTTTTCAGTACAATTTATTCTTATTCTTATTACATTTTAATTTGCATTTATTAAGTATCTTGGAAATATTATATTCAAATAGAACTCCAGAGAAAGGCCATTAACTAATTATTTAGCAGTCTCAGTGGGTCAGCTACCTAGTTAGCCTATTTGCCTCTCCCAGTGTACACATACTTGCTCTCTGGTGGTTATTATTATGTAATTGTCTTCAAGATGTGGCTGAAGCTTGAATCTGGTATCAGACCAAGTCTACATATCCATGAATATAGACCACTGACTACATTTAGGGTGCAGCCAATTACGATGAATCTAAAAAAGACTGGCTATTCTCTTGGGAGAAGAATATATACCCCACCCAAGTGGCAGCTCAGTTTTCTAAGAAACTCAGAAAAAAATAATCCACGAAGGGATAGAATCAATGATAAGGATAGGGATAATACTCTGAGAATAAACATAATATATACACACTGGAGTAAATAGGCTTCTCTTGAGTCCAAGCTCTTACTTTTATTTTTAAAAGTCTGATAAAAATGTACTCAATTACATTTTATACAGTAATATTTAGTGAACTTTGTCCAAAAAGACTTCTGTTTTTAAGTTCATTTGTAAAAATAACAAAAGCTTTATCACTCAATCTCTGGCCAATAAGGAAGGAAGAAAAACCTTGCTAGAAATGAATACAAATAATTTCACACAAAAGGCCAGGTGACGTAAGAATAGTATATTAATTAATATATTTTCTTTGTATTTACAATAAATCCATTTGTTAATACTGTGATAGAAAAAATAATCAGTCCACATTATGTAGTAGAAACAGGCTTTGAGGATGACCATTCCTCTCACAATAAAAACATACAAGGATTTCTCCCACAGCTAAAGTACTTTTCAACATGACAGTCTTGGGTGAAGGTATAAAACTGACAAAGTACCTTAGATATCAGCTATGTCCTAGAATCAGGAAATCAAGGGTATTACCATTAAGCAAGCAGCAGAAAGCTGTTTAAGCTTTTCCAGGACCATTTAAATAGAGTAGTTACCATGTAAGGATTTAATTTTACTTGGAGTTATAAAAAGTAAACACACTAAATTGGGTAACCGCATTAATCAAAAGCAGCCCCAAACAAAAAAGCTATCAAAAAAACCCAAAACAAGGCATTCTTATATCATGCATAAAAAGGATAATTATATAATACATATTTTAATGACCAGACCAATAAATAAATGAGGTAAATTTTACAGTTATTGAAACAAATAAACTATATTTAACCACTTAAGTGTTGCGCTGCCACTGCTTCCATTTCAAAATATAAACTAATATAATTAACCTATCATCTAAAAACTGCATACTTTGAATGTTTGTTTTTGATCCCCTTTTGAGATAGTAAAGGGGGACTGTGTAACAAAATATTATCTGAATATAAATCATCAACACCAATACAATACAATTATCATGTAATTGCCATTTTTATATGCACAGTAGAAATACTGTGAAAGCTAGAAAAAAAGATGGAAACAGACTGGCCAGAATTTTAAATTTCAGACTAACCCATGATAATCTAGAACAGGAATAAACAAAAATAAAATTTACACAACAGATACAGCTTGATATCCTTTCCAAATTCAGTAGTCCACCAGATGTACCTTCTAAACAAATCCATTACTTCAAAGTTGAAAAAGGAAGAAAACGTAAATCTCCTTTTTGAGCTTTAGTTTTCAAGTTTACGCTCTTGAAGAAGGCTAACATTACCAAGAACTGCAATACTATTTTTACAAATCTAGAATCTTTCCTTTTGTATTTTGTATTTGCTTTCCCTATTTCAGTTATTAGTAAGGGAAAAGAGAAGAAAATATTAAATTATCAAGTCAAGAATAAATATGATAGCCAGTTAATGAAACTATTAAATTGAATCAGTTGGATCAAGAATTTCCCACTACACAGCTACTGATTATCTACAGCTACCGTTGGAGTAGTAATTTAGAAGATGTCTATCATAACTACTGACAGTACTTTTCGTAATATATCAATTTCCACTTTTACTTTCTTCTCTCCCTTACCTCTTACATGAATTATTTTAACTGTGTGACAGGAAATTTTATTTTACAAACTCATTTCAATTATTGAAGAGGTGATTTTAACACCTAAGCCTGCCAATCCTGAGATGATGATGATGATGATGATGATGATGATAGGAAAACTGAAACCCAGATGATTTCTCACTCAAATTTCTGCTTTAGTTTTTTTTGGAAGATGGCTGGCAGAATAGAAAGAAGAGCCAAAATCATTAGAACAAATACTGAGTTCCAGGAAACAGCTTCCCCTGCTGTTGTAAGCTGGTACAGTGTTGTTCCTGCCTTAATCGCTACAAAAGAGGGAGGTGCAACACCTAAAAGAAAAAAGAAAAACATAACCATTTTTAAAAAATAAAATTTTATAATATATTTTATATTCACAAAATTATTCAGAACTCAAAACAGCACTGACATTATTCTAACACTTTGTAATGTACTATTTTAAACTGATTCAAATAAACCCATGTTTAAATTTTAAAAAATTAAAATTTTCTGTGTGTATAAAATTTCTTACAAGAATATAGTAATCTCTGTTTTGGTACATTGTTATTTAATTTAAAGCCCCACGGGGTGCCTGGGTGGCTGAGTCAGTTAAGCATCCGACTTTGGCTCACGTCATGATCTCAGACTGTGGTTTCAAGCCCCGTGTCAGGCTCTGTGTGCTGACAGCTCAGAGCCTGGAGCCTGCTTCTGATTCTGTGTCTCCCTCTCTCTCTGCTCCTCCCCAGCTTGTGTTCTCTCTCTCTCTCAAAAATAAATAAACATTAAAAATAAATTAAAAATAAATAAGGCCCCTCAAGTTTATTTCCATATAAAGAATTCAATCTTTCAACTACCTCTGGAGGATAAGGAATTTAAAAATTCAAGAAAATTTTCTAGAAAATAATTTAGAACATTTCTTAACAGCTTTTAAAAAAAGAATGTGCTTTGATCCAGCAATTTGCACTTTAGGAAATACTAATGTACCTGAGCAAAGACCTAGGCTCAAGGATGTCCATCAAAGCATTATAAATAACAAAAAATCTGGAAACAATCTAAATGTTCAACAATAAGATTGAGTAAACTGTCATTCATCCTTGACAGAATATACTTAAAATAAAAATGAAGTGGTAGGAGATACTCAGATATGGAAAGATACTCAAAATATGAGTAAGAACAGTTTATACCACAGCATGGATGGAACAACTACATTTTATTAAAAACCAGAACAAATTGGAAAAGTCACTTTAGCCAAAGTTGAAGTTAACTAAATCTGTGGGTATTCCATCTGTAAAATTAAAGAGATGGGGACAAAATTCTCTCTTCTGATTCTGTAACCTTATTTTACAAAATCCAAAATATCCCTAAGATTTTTAAGTTTCTCAATGAATTCTTTAAGAGAAGCAACAAAAAACTGATTTTGATTATTCTTTTCAAGATCTGTAAGTATTAACTTAAACTTTAACTGATAATAGAAGTCTGTTCACTCGTTGGTATCTAAACAACTCAAATTAAATTTGAAAGAAAAGCAGAATACTCTTACTAAAGAACCATCAGAATTCACAAAATACATAAGCATCTTTACGTCCACTAATTAATTTCAGAATTAAGTGCCAGCTCCTTGAAAGCAAGAATCCTTGTTTCCCCCATACTTTTCGTAATGCCCATAATAAATACTAATGTCAATAAAAAAGAAAATAGAATCAACTCTATTGAAAATTAAAGTTCAGTATTTCAAAATGGGCACTTTTATTATGATTAAAAAAATATCCAATAAAGTAGTCTTCTTTAAAAGAAGTAACACAGGGGCGCCTGGGTGGCGCAGTCGGTTAAGCGTCCGACTTCAGCCAGGTCACAATCTTGCGGTCCGTGAGTTTGAGCCCCGCGTCAGGCTCTGGGCTGATGGCTCAGAGCCTGGAGCCTGTTTCCGATTCTGTGTCTCCCTCTCTCTCTGCCCCTCCCCCGTTCATGCTCTGTCTCTCTCTGTCCCAAAAATAAATAAACGTTGAAAAAAAAAAATTTTTTTTTTTTAAAAAAATAAAAAAAATAAAAGAAGTAACACAAGGGCGGCTGGGTGGCTCAGTCAGTTAAGCGTCCGACTTCGGCTCAGGACATGATCTCGCAGTTCCCGCACTCGGCTCTGTGCAGACAGCTCAGAGGCTGGAGCTTGCTTCGGATCCTGTGTCTCCCTCTCTCTGCTCCTTCCCCACTCATGCTCTGTCTCTGTCTCTCTCTCTCAAAAATAAATAAACATTAAAAAAAAAATTTAAAAGAAGGAACACTTAAATCAACACAATCCAGCAAACATTTCAGGACAGCTATTTATGTATGCCAGGCTCTGTGCTGAAATATGTGCAAAGAACATGAAATCTAGCCCAGCTGGACACTGTTAGGTATGTACATGAGTTCTAACACAGCGTGAACCAGAGGCCTTACCTAGAAAAGTGCCAATAAAAAAAACTTTCAATGGCACATTTATCACAGGGGATGTGATATTAATAAACCAATTCGGCAAAAATGGTGTTATTCTCAAAAATATAATGTAGTTAATGAGATGTTCTCTATGACGCTCAACCTGTCATAAGAAAGAAACCAGTTAGGATCAAGATAAGGCCAATATCGAGAAAAAGTTCCTTAATATACTTATTTCAAATTCTCATTCCCTGATAGTTCAGAACCTATCCAGCAGAAATGATCAACATAGGAACCTGAAAATGACAATGATCTCACTACCAAAGCTAAGTAACATGAGATGAGTTTTTTTTTTTTAATTGTACATATAGCTTAATGTTGCACTGTTAGATGGCTCAACAATGACCCTTTACACCTGAAAGAGCAAAATTAAATTTATAACTATACATAAGATACATATCATGTGATTAATTTTTAACTTCCTATAATGTAAAAGGCTAGTATAGCACATCAGTAAACCTAGCTTCTAATTTAATCTTTATTTTTGTGTTATGATATATATTACATAAGTGATTCATTCATTAGATAAGTGAGATTGAACAAGTATAGGGAGATATTTAGTCAATTAAATAAAAGCAGTTTATACTTCTAAATCTTGCTTTACAAATAATGATTGTGATTTGCAGCAAAATGCTTAATTTCTCATCTCCTAGTTTGTAAAACAAAAGGGTAAGGCAGAACGATTTCCGCAATTCCTTTGAGATTTAACAGGTTGTTTCTTCCAATTCTTTCTAAAAATAAGATTTTCTCAGCAACATCATATTAAACCTTTCCGTGTAGTGGTGCCTATATTTGTCATTGCATGTCTTTGCAGAAATCCTGACTAAAGAGAACAGTCATTTCTACTGATGAAATACATTCAAGGAGTTGGTTGATAAAAGTTTTTCAGTGACTCCCTGACAGTGGACTGCATCAACACAAAACAGGTGAGGTGTCCAAATATGTGAATGTCTTCACCAGAATGATGACTTCTCTGCTCTGACTGAACTTACTAGGAATGAAGAATTACAATTACTGTTACAGTACAGAAACTGCATATTTGAAATGATTAACATTCATTATTTGCCTACTACTACTATAATTTACTTTGGTCAAAAATCATTTTTATTAAAGCCCTGAGTCTGGGTTAATTTATGTAGGGACTATACACTGACCTCCCAATTAGGCACAGAATGACACTAAACAACTTAAAAAAAAAATACATGTTTACCTGTTGTGACCATTTTACTGCTTTCTCTGTTAGGTATTTGTATACAACTGGCCTCCCAACTAAATAGGAGAGCATATAGCAGAATGAGGCACCGAGTCCAGAACACTAGGAAATAACAAAAAGCCATAAGCATTGTGTACTTTTCCATCTTAGTCACATGGATATAGTCACTTAAAGCAAAGCTCAACTAGTATATATTTTGGGGAGTTAAGGGAGGGTACTCTACATGACATCTCTCGTGCAGAGAACAAGAACCCATCTGATCCAGTCCCTTCTCAGACCAAATTATAACTAAAATGAGAATAACTAAAACAAACTGGCACTTATGATTAAACTTAGTGATTACATCCAAATAGTTAATAATAGCATCTAGCTAGCCTAAGAATAAAATTTAAAAGCGAATTTTTTTTCAACTGCTATGCTTGAAAATACCACCTCCAGCTCTGGACTTAAGTCTGTGATGCCCCTGTTCTAGGAAAAAAGCAAACTATAACATCTGCTTATGGGGGGACTTAAAAGATATTACTTAAACATTAATCACCTCTTAAAACTAATGAGTTTATGTTTACACAAACTAGTGGGACCAGAGGCCATCCTTCTCCCTCATCATTCTATCAAAAGCTACTTTTTTTCTAGTCTCCCAAATTCATTTTATATACTTACCAAACAAACAAGAAATAAGGCTAGCGGAAAGGGATAAAGAAACCCTGAGAGTATACTGAGAAATATAGAGCCTGGAATAGCAAATGTTTGCAAGCTGTTAACTTCTAAGTTAAGGATTAAAACATAATACAATGGAATTTTTAAAAGACAAATCAAACATTTCAGAAAACAAGTATCAATACAGAAGTTATCATGTTAATAAGATTATATCTGTATCTCAGTATTAAGAAAGCAAAATTGTATCTAAAAGTTTAAAAAACCATCAGTTATGATGCCTTTAACTCTAAATTGACCATTTTCTAGCATTATTATAAATACAATGCTATTAAGAGTGTGTTACTGAAAGAAAAACCAAGACAAATATCCAATGTGTTCCAGATAAAGAACTGGGCACTTTGGCAAAAGAAACAAAAGGGAGGGAAAAAAAAAAGAGAGAGAGAGAGAAAGAGAGAGAACAAAGGTCTTCAGTAATCTTATATGCTTCTCTAATGCACTGCATTTACTCCTAAATGTGTTCAAGAAACATGGTTTCTGTGGAAATCTAGGGTATGATAATTACTTGTTTCTAATTTAACTTATAAACATTTACCTCAATGCACTACTCATTAAAAAAAAAGGATAGGGGTTACACAATAAAGATCACAAACCTTACTTTTAAGAATTATGCTTTTTACTACTTCCTGTTTGCTCCCAGTTTTAGTCTGGAATCCCCCTACCCCCTTTTAAAATCCCCTAACATGATTTACTTACAAGTCAGAGTGAATTCCTTCAACGTCTATGCTTCTTTTAAAATTTCTATCTTCACCCATTCTCCTACTCTATTCATGTTTTCATCTCAATCTCCTTTCTTTTTTCTGGCTTCTTTCATCTTCAGTTTCTTGCTCTTCCACAGGATCCCTGCTGTATAAACCCACTCTGATGCCTATGAACTCAAGAAAACCTAGGCTTTCCTTGACCATTGTATTCTATCCAGCTAGTGTGCCTCACCTTCACTTCCTCAGAGGAGATTCTCTCCCTGTCTCCTTGCAACCTGACTTACTCATCCACCCGTCTCACGGCCAAAAGTAATGATTTTTTCCTGTTTTTCACTCTGATTTAACTCATTTTATAATTATGTAAAATATTTACTTGGTTCTAAAGTCAAATCTACACAATAAAGTACATCTAGAGAATGACTTCCATCCCTCTGTCATCTCTCTCCCCACAGGTAAACATTGTATTGGCTTTTAAAAATACCCTTTCTTGGGACGCCTGGGTGGCTTAGTCGGTTAGGCATCCAACTTCGGCTCAGGTCATGATCAGGCTTGTGAGTTTGAGCCCCACGACTGGCTCTGCACTGACAGCTTTAAGCCTGGAACTTCCTTCAGATTCTCTCTCTTTTTGCCCCTCCCCTGCTTGTGCTCTCTCAAAAATGAATAAACATTAAAAAAAATAATTTTTCTTTTCAAAAACAGATAAATTATCTCCTTGTGTATGTGTGTACTCATATCATCCTCCCCTGCTTAGATAAAACATTGCATACTGACTTACTATTCTGCACCTTGCTCTTTTCATTTAACATTATATCCTGGAGGTAAGAATGCCTTAACCACATAGAGAGACATTTCTCATTTTTAAATAGCTAGAGTACACTCCAGTGTTTAGACTTGCCATGGCTTATGCAACCAGTTCCCTACTGACATTTGGGTACGGATACTTCTATTTGAATATTTAAAATTCTGCATGTCCTAAATCAAAGCAAATGTTATCTTCCTTTCCCAACCCTAAGCAGGGTCCTCTACCTATTCCCTTTTTTCTCTAAACAGCCCAAAATACAAAGCCAAAGAAAGGTAACCACCAAGAACAAAACTGGTATAATACTGATAACTACTGAAGCTGGATGATGGGTACACAGGAGTCCACTGTATGATTTTCTCTACTTTAGTGTAGGTTTAAAATTTTCCATAATAAAAGAAATTTTTAAGTTACCCTAAGATTTTAGCCTTAGGGAAATAAAAAAAGAGATGATGGTGACACATTTAATGTCATCCATAGCTCAAAAGTCTTCAGTGACTACCCAATACCACTGAATATTCTAAATTCCTCAGCCTGGTACTCAAAGTCCTCTACAGTCTGAGTGCAGTGTCTGTCCTATCTCCCTACACTTGTGTCTCTATCCTCCCCTTTTCACACCCTATAGTCCAACTAAACTGGATAACTGATCACTTGTTAACCACACCCTGTGCTTGTAAGCTCTGCTCTAGATTTGCTCAGAATGAGACTGTGCCATCTCTACCCATAATTCCTTAGTGCCCCAGATGGAAATAGTTGTTCTACCTTTGAATGCTCAAAACACTAGATTTGTACTTAGAATATAATTAGTAAATTAGAAAACTGAATATGAATAAAATAATTATAATGTAAAAAGCCATTTATATTCAAGTTTGTCATTACATAATACCAGTGAAGGTACTAATACTACACTGCTGAAGACGGTGGCCACTAGCCATATGTAACTATGGAGACACTGAAATGTACATAGTCTGAACTCAAGTGCTATGAGTGCAAAACACACAAATTTCAAAGACTTAGTGTGAAAAAAGAATCTAAAAATACCTCAATTTTTATGCTGATTGCGTGTTAAAATGATAATATTTTGACATATTGGTTCAAGTAAAATGTATTACTTAAATTGATTTCAAGTGTTTTTTTACTTTTTCTAATGTCAACTAGAAAATTTAAAAATTACATGTTGTTCAATTATATTTCTATTAATTAACACTGTATCAGTTATATGCCCTAAGATAAAGTCTTTTCTTTTTTGTTCACTGAATTTTAAAAAGTATCTTTTTAATAAAGAGCTTAAGATTCAAAAGTGAAAATAGACAATTATAAGACAACATGAATTTAACAAGTTATGTTATAAAAATCTAAAATGAGATGTGAAATCATTACAATCACTTACATATCAAGGCAACAATAACAATATGCAATAAAACCTCCTGAATTGACAATATTAACCAACATATGTATTTTTACTATTAACCAATATTTAAAATGTAAAACTTAGGGGCTCCTGGGGTGGCTCAGTCGGTAAAGCGTCTGACTTTGGCTCAGGTCATGATTTCGCGGTCCTTGAGTTCAAGTCTGGCTCTGAGCTGTCAGCATAGAGCCTGGAGCCTGCTTCGGATTCTGTGTCTCCCTCTCTCTCTCTCTGCACCTCCCCTGCTCATACTCTCTGTCTTTCTCTCTCTCTCTCAAAAATAAACATTAAAAAAAATTAAAAAATTGATAAAATTTAAAACTTCAAACCAAATGTATTTTGTAATAATAAAGCCCTTCTTATACTTTCAATTCACTTTCTATAGGACAGTTTATCCTTTTCTACTAATTTGCATATGGATATTAAGACAACTAGGCTATAACATTTATAACCCCAGAGATTGTCAAGATCCATTTATGCTAACTGGTTGACTGACCTTATGAGTGGGTATCTCCTTTATCCCTCAGACATGTTATCCCTCCCAAAGCTGAGAGGCAAAGTAGGGTAAAAAAAAAAAAAAAAAGATGACTTTCCAAAGTAAACAAAAACTATATGCCTTGTTCACAAAAACCTTATAAATGCCAAATTAAAAAAAGGAATCAAGTTTTTATCTTACTTGAGGAAAATATTTTAATTTATGGTTAAAGTGTATAGAGGCAAAATAACCTTTAAGTCTAACACTAACACTATGGTTTTCCCAGATAGGTTCTAAAATGGAATTAGTAGGAAAGGGGAGCAGTTATGGATTTCTTAAAACAGTTTATGTATTATTAAATCACTTTACAAATAGCTGCCAAATAACCTGCTGAAAGACAGATGCATAATAATTATTCTCTAAATTTTTCCCAAATTTGGATTTTTCTCATAATAAATAAGATGACAAAGCACCTAAATAAAAATGTATTCTCACCAGGTAGATAAAGGAATAATGTTTGTATTATCAGCAAAAGTTTTTGTTAACATACTTAATAACAAACTGTTTATGCTAGGAACAACTGCTTCAGGGTATTTAAGAATATACTGACAACATTTATATAAGGAGGCAAGTATAGAAAAACATATATATATGTTAAATACATAATATCTAGTCTAATATAAATCCAAGAAAAGAAAATGCTAATGAATTTTACAAGAAAAAGTTTTAATTGCGAAGTCCCATAAGCCAAAAGAAATTCAGGAAATAAAACAGGAAGCAAGAATATAAAGAGTTTGAGAGAATTAATAAAGTAACTAGTTTAACTTTTAAAAATAAATGTTGGTTTCAAAAGGAGAATGATTACCTTTACAGGATCAAGAGATAATGTGTTTCATTAAACGAGAAGATTTGAAAATAGGTTGGATTAAAATAAAAGATACAAAAATCAGATTGAAGTTAAAGCCCGTAACTGGAAGACTAATCACCAGTAGCATAAGCAGTTTGAAAATACGCAGGAAGAATAAAGCTATTTTCCTGACTAATTAATACAACATATATTTCTATAAAACAAAGAAATACATCCAAGAGTTATTTTAAAAATTTATATCCTTTGAATGACTAATTTTCCACTTAAGATCTTTTTACAAAGAAACCATTAAATGGAAGAAAAAAAATCACAAACAGAAAGTTTTATAACACAACATGTATAAAAGCAAAAAATTAATTACAAATTATATCTTCAAACCTAAGGGAGTATTTTTAAAAATTATGCTGTGGTGACTATTCAAAATAAACTAAATTAAAATAATCAATTAACTAATACAATCATAAATTAAATAGATAATTATCTTGAATAATGCAGAAGAGAGGAAAATGTTTATGATAAGTGAAATAAGCAGAATACAAAAAAACTGGTAGTAAATATTCAAAAATAATAACTGAGTTGAGGAGATAGGTTTAAAGTGAGAATTTTTTCCATTTAATTTTTCAATATTTTATTTAATGTTACATGAAATTAATAACTTTTAAAAGAAAAAAATAGTTATGCATAACTAAACAGACCCTTTAAGACCTCTTTCTTGAACAAAACTAGATTAACAGTTTTTTTAGTTAAAAGGATACAAAATATATGTAGCAAAATAAGCTACAAGTACTTGTACATAAAAGGTGTCCTTATATTTGGATAAAACTTTTCCTAGAGCCTTGGCATCATCCATATCTCTGGGAACCTTCATATTCACTCTTTCTTCTCTAAAGAAATAAAATTAAAGTGAAAAATTTTAAAGCAGAAATTTGCCAAGATAATTAATATCAAAATCAAGTTCAAAACATGAAGTTTTATCCAAAATGATTTGGCGCTTTGATCTGTATTATATTAACCATAAATTCATAAGTTTTAAGTTCAAAAGTCTATAAATATTTGTTTTTAATGATTTAATATAATTTCTTGAGACATGTTATCTATGTATGAAAGTTCAGAGTGACCCAAACTAAATTAGATTAAAAGCATTTGCTCCAACGCTGGTATAAATTTTGAGTTAAAAAGTGAACTACTGATGTTAGCATATTCAAAACATATTTAACATCATTTTGGGTAATCCTCATGAGAAGCTAAAATCAATAATTAATTACAACTAAAATTAAGTAAAATTTTTGATGAATTTACAGCTCACATATCTTCTGGAATATTTCGACTCAAAGTTCAGATAAAAACTTACACATTTTTCCTTTTCTATTAATCTTACTTTATATTTGGTGCCTTATTTGGAACTGAATTTCTTACTTATAAAAGGCTCAAATAATTACGTTTGTGTTTAATGTATATTGTGCCCATTTGTTTACATGATAAAATTTAACCAATCTTTCAGAACAATGATAGATTGCTGCCTAATTTCTATAAAAATAGTAGGTAAACTGTGATTTCTCATTTATAAATTTAAAAACCAAAAAACTCTTTTTAGGGGTGTGTACACACACACACACACACACACACACACACACACACACACACAAAGAAATAAGCAGAACATAACAGGTGTATAACAGCACACTTGTACACAAGTGATGTTATCATTCTTAGAGCAGATTGGGAGCAAAGACAACCTTTATATTCTTGCCCTCTTTCAGTCAGCTCTTAACTGCCTCCTCCTTGATCAAAACCAGAAAGGATCTAAAATTCAATAACACTAATAGTAACCTAACAATATAACATGCTAGCCTCCCAAAGGCATTTACACTGACATAAGAAATCAAAGTATGAAAATAAAAATAAGTTTAATTACAAAAATTTCAAGCATGAGGAATTGTTATTGAAAGGAATTTAGAGGAAACGGGAACTTCCAAACACCCTGAAATCATATTTCACAGTTCTCCATTACCACACTAGTCTGGCTCTGGTTGAAAGTCTAACTACATTTTAGTAAGTCTTTTATGTAATCTATGATTAACATAGGTTGGTATTACTGTGGTTAAAAGGACCTGGGATATTCTGCCTTCTTAAAGTATGTTTCAGTTCCATAATCTCTTCCCTAAAATTCAAAAAACTCTGAAAACCAAAAGTTTTTCATATTTTTGTCAGAAAAAATTGACCCACACTTAAATATCATAGTCTTTTATCATGCCCATTCCTCTGCAAAAAATATTAATAAATTTGATAATGGGATCCTTCCCCAGATCCTGCTGGAGGTACTACATAACAGACAGTATTTGTTCCATGTTATCTGTCCAAAAATGGAAAAATTCTAAATTCTGAAACACATTTCACCCCAAGGTTTTGGCTAATGAGTTTTGGATGTATTTAAGATAATACAAGTTATTTTTTTTATAAAGTCCATTTCACTGTGAAAACTACCTATTCAGGTCATATCATTTCCATAAAACAGGGAAAAGAAAAAGAGCTGGGAGAGAGAGATGTGGTGGGGATAGAAATGAATGAATAGAAGCAGACAAACTGATCACAAGAAGGAAGGGAGAAACATAGATGGAAAGGTAGGGAAAGCAGAGAAGAAGAGCATCAATGGTTTTCAAACCACAGGTGTCTTTTATGGATTTTAAAATAAGCTTGCTTGGTCACTACTAGCATGAAAAATTAAATAAATAGAATAGTTTAGAAAATATCAGAGACCACCACCTGTTTCAGGAAACTTTAATTTTGTATGTATACATGTATGCAAGTGAGCGGGGTACAAGGGACAGGCACATGCCTGCAGGATCATGACATAAAAATCTATTTCTTAATATAGTTATATATATATTTTTAATTTGAAAGCCATTAGAAAGATGAGGCTTTAATTACAGGAGCAGTGCTAGGAAAACCCTGCACAGAAAATCAGGAGGCATGTTTGGGAAAGAGTATTTAAATAAGTGTCACTAGAGACTTGCTACAAATCATGATAGCTAATATACACTCACCATGACAGTTCTGTTGCTTCAAATTAGTTTAACTTTTAATCTACTTTATCTATAAATGTCTAGGCATTTTTCAGTTTCTTTCTGTATACTTACTCACTAAGCTGAGGAAAATTTTTATATACCAAAAACATAACAAAAGCTGCAGATAAGAAAATGGACACCAATATAAGAAGTGACATTCTTGCTGACCCAGCTTCTGCACAGGCTTTTTCTGAAAGGGAAAAAAAAAAAAAAAAAAGCTATAATTAAGATAAATATTTTTAAAAGACAGTATTCCAAGTCAG